>NC_086048.1:4392480-5019977 GCF_947568885.1 Cydia strobilella
AGGTAGCAAAGTGACGTCAGCGACGTACAATTGACGTCATAATGACGTATAAATGCTACCTGGGTAAGCATTATATAATTAATAATGGGTACGAGTACCTAAACTTATCTCAATATTTCCTCGTGATAACTGAAATAAATAAAGAGACGTGGGCAAGTTCGGCAGTTATTTTTCTAATCCTAAAGAAGGGAGTACCTTCACAGCAGTTGTTCTTCCTTTTCCATTCTAAGAAAGAAAGACATTTTGCGAAAACTCAAAAACGGCTTAACATGAGTTCACTATAGTTACCATTGAAAGTAAAATAGTTATTGAAGCATAATATAGAACATTATGCAGCAAAAGATATCTATAGGGACGGTTAATCATTTGTTAATAATTATACAACGCATGAAATTTGTCTTTCACAAACTACGAAGTTTCAAGCCCCTAACTGAAAAAAATTGTTCTCGATATAATCCCTCTCAACACTTAGATTTTCAAGTACAGTTTAAAAATGTTTGCTCCCGATGCAAACTTCATTAATACAAACTTTTCTAACACGGTGCAATCAGATTTCGTCTATTTTAATATAATAATGCCCTTTTACCAAGTTTCATATTCCTACCTTAAACGGAAACTTGTACTACATATAAACTTACATCCTCTTTTTAATCCCCTTAGGGGTTCAATTATTAAGAACGTTGAAATAATTTTTTTTGTAATATTATTGTGGTGTTTTGCATGTGTGCGTCCGCACGCACACAGGCGCGGCTACTTGTACTGTACGAATACCAGTAATAAACGAGCATCTATCAGAGCCGGTTGTTTCACTCAAGTACTTGTAAACACCCCAGTGGCGACGATCCGCGTGTTACCCGCGTGTGCATTTAAAATAAACAATTATAATAGAAAGAAAGAAAAAGCATTTATTAGCACAACATAACAAGACTAAAACTAGAAATAATTAAACAGAATGAGGTTGCGCTAAATGGGCCTTACTCAGCTTGGTGTCACGGTGTGAGCCAACATGGCACACTCCGCGACGCTGATTTTCAGTAAGGCCCAGTAGATGGACTAGTAAACACAATGTAAAAAATAAATAAGGGAAAGCTTAAATACAAATAACAATCAAATTACTTAATTAAAATTAGCCTATAGTCTAAGTCTTATGAATGTTCGTGTGTATGTATGTATGTAATTGTCTATGCGATTTGTGTGTGAGTGACTGAGTGTGCACGGTTGCCTAAGTGTTGCATTTTTGCTTAGCCAGTATGAATTTACGGAGGTGAATTTTAAAGGTGGACACGGTAATGGCTACTCCTACTACGTCTACTACTACTTTTATCGGAAATTTAAGTCATTTTGACCATAATACCCAAGAATGGGAAATTTTCAGTAGTCGTTTGGATCAGTTCATCGTTTTAAACCAAATAAAAGATGACATGAAACGGGCAGTGCTACTTACACATCTGCATGACGATACATACCGGCTATTGAAGAACCTTGTTAACCCGAAAAAGGTAGAAGAGGTCGGGTACGACGACTTGTTGAAGGTGCTCGACGGTCATTTTACTCCGAATGCCTTTCTAAGAAGTTTCAAAGCATTTGTAATGGTTTCAAATTTTCAACCCCTTTTTAACCCTTTTAGGGGATGAATTTTTAAAAATGCTGAAATTACTTTCCTTTATAGGTGGATACTAACCTTATAAAAACTACCCATTGTGAAAAATTCAGCTCTCTAGGTCCAACGGTTTGGGCTGGGCGTTGATTTAAGTGAGTCAGTTAGACAGTCAGTCAGGACTTTTACGTTTATATATATAGATATATATATATGTATATATATATTCGGCATATTTTTCAATGTTCGTATTCGGCCGAATAGTTCGGTTCCAAGTACCGAATATTCACCGAATAAACACATTCTTTATTAAAGGCGTCCGCCTGCTGGCGCGGGTGCACTTCAGCGGGCGTAATTAGGACGGTAGCATTTTTATATCCTGTCACCATGCCTGTCACGTTCTAACAAGTATATGTAAGTGCGAAAGTGACAGGCATAGTGACAGGTGATAAAAATGCAACCATGCTGACACCGCAGGTCAGGCATAAGACGGTTCCGTTGTTTTCATAAACATTCCCGGTCGGTCCAGAGGGGGAGGGTCAAAAACACGTGCGGAGTGCAAAATCGCAGATCGCGATCCTACATCTTGTTTTTAGCGTTTAGGCAGTTTAAGCCCAACCGAATATTCGGTTCGGTATGATCTGAACCAAATATTCGGCCGAATATTCGTATTCGGCTAAGTCCATATTCGGCCCATCTCTAATAAGAAGCTTCAGCTTTATCTCACTAAATCGTCGTCATCAATTCTTAATTAAGTAGGTATATCTACGTCCCTCTGAGCTCTTAAACAAATATGTATCAAAGTATTTCCGCTACAAGTGGCAGCTTACGTACCTAGCTTACGTAGGCCGAACAAATCAATGTACGAGCGTCCGCAAACAGATTTACGGAATTGACTTTTTCGCCCGAAAGCAAATTTGCGCTACCCTAATATTTAGTTTGACAAGCTTGCCACTAAATCGTAAACACCTAAACTAATATATTGAACGACAACATAAAATCAAATGGAATTGGATATTGACGATATTGTATAGCCCGATCGGAGCTGATCAAAGCTTAATATCGCCGTTTGAAAATATCTGCATGCGAACAAAATTTAATGAACCATTTGAATATATTAAAGCCGGTATAAGTCTGCTCTCTGATCTTGCATTATTGTTAGGGACGCCACGGTCACGTTATGCTGGTCGTGCATTGGTGGTGGTTTTCAGACCTTAGGAAGGTCTACTGTAAGAATAAAGCTATCAGTTTCAACTTGTAATTTTGGTAATTTGGTAACTCTGCTGAGTATATCTACATACAACAAAATGCAACGTGTGTATTTTACAAAACATAACTAATTATCGACTTAATAACTTAAATATTAATATCAGTACCTAGGATATAATTATTGCACTAAAGAATAACTTACAGTACAAAAGCGGACTTAATGCCATGAGGCATTATCTACCAGTCAACCTTTAGGCAAAGCAGAGAGATTGTGAGCGGTGCTATTTACTATAACAACAACAACAAAATATATTAAGGCTGTTCCATCGGTTTGCCGCTATCACTGTCACATTTCGCAAGAAAGAACGGGAAAGATCATGCGCGCCAAGTGTCCATTTAGATTCAAGAAAAAAGTACTGAAATTGGCAATGGATAGTTAATAAGAGATCATAGGCATAATACCTACATAGTAGCTATTATTGTGAAATAGTATTGTTAGTCGTTATTGCTTTGTTTATTTTTGTTTTTGTTTCTGGTTTTTTTTTTTTTTTTTCTTTACTTTGGCTCTTTCTCCCTTAATAGTCATAATTTTGTTTGATGAGCTTGCACCTAGTGTTAGTAAATTGGTAACTGTATTTAGTACCCTAAGAGTAGTTTAAGTGTAGTATATTTCCATTACATGTTTTAGTGAGAGCTGTTAAGGGAATAAGTGAATGTCCTTAATGTGTATTTGTAAACTCATCTCCTGCTCACTTATTTCTGTTTGCTTTCCAAATAAATAAATAAATAAATAAATAGATCGAATTTTGTAGATTTTTGTTTATTTTAAAGATGCTGCCTTACAATATCGAAATTCGAAAGCGGTCAAATTACTATTTAAGTTAAGATTGTTTTTTCTTCTTTTTTTTTTTGTTTATAGTGTCACATAATAAATAACCGAGTAAAGTTGGATTAAAAGTCCTAGTTAGAGGTTTAATTAATTGTATCAAGCGAAGTGTCATTATTTTATTCGTGTATCGGAAGCTTATAAATTAAAGATAATATAATGAAGAACTACATACATTTTTTCTACGTCTACGAAACGTCTCTTAGAAAAATATGATCATATAAGGAAATTTATCGCCTTCTGAACGCGAAGCGCTTAGTATATATTTTTTCATGAATCTAGTATAAAACTGGATTAGGCATGAGTGGTGGTGGAAACTGTCAAAATAGTCTGAAACTGTCAGGATAGTCGTATGTATCTTTCAGTAGGGTAGGAGTCGCAGAGAAAACTTTATTATTGTTTGTCCTTGTTACAGTCTCAGATTTTTATTAAATCCCCACCGTAAATTGGTATGGTTTATGGTGGGCTACAAATCTGCTGTTTTTTTGTTGATAATTGATATATTTTTTAAGGATCCTACCTTCTATGTTTTTTTTATGATATTTAAAGAAACGAGGCAAACCAGCACACGAATCGCCTGACGGTAAGCGATTACCGCAGCCTATAGACGCCTGTAACACCTGGGGGGTTAAGTAGGTACTACTTATAAAAAACCTCAATATCTTACGTGACGTTATTGTTTGTGCAGGCCCAGATATTTGGAGGGGGGGGTATAACGTCCATGGCGTGGTCATGCGAGAAGTTCAAGATGGAGGAGGGTGAAGAGGGGGGAGAAACTAACGGCGGGCACGTGCTGGCCGTTGCTTTGGGTTAGTATCTGGGAAGATAAAACTCGAGGTGATGGTGTGCATGCCGGGCCAGTAACCTGCAACTCCAACCCCAGGAAATTGGGTAGAATGAACGTGGAAGGCGACCGGCAGCGTCGGCGGCGGCAACCCGCCTGTGCCAATCAACGTATCATTCTACTTTCGAGCTACGTGTAATTGGAGACCCGCTCTCCCCACATCCCTGCACTTATTGCGCAGTGCACATCCTCCCGCTTCCAAGGTTCGAAAGCGAGTGGGACCCCCAAGTAAGTGATGGCAAAAGTTATCAATTAATTTGTTTGATAGGATGTACCAAGCCAACGCGCACTCGGGCCACCCTGATCTAGTTGTCCTGGGTCTCTATTGTTTCTCATAAAGTTTTAAGTCGTAATGTATTGTTTGTCCGAATTTTTGTTAGTCATAATTTGGTTTTTTCTTAGAAACGCGTAACTTTTCAGGATTGCCTTAAAACAAACCTAACCTGACCTATATATAGGATAACCAAAAGCGCCTTCAACGGAAGTCTCGACCTAAGCCGTCCTACGCATATACTTAAAATGAACAAGGGAAGCTTTATTGTACACAGTGCGACCGGATATTTAAAACAAAGTTCGGTTTTGCGAGCCATATACGTGCTCATCAGAGGAGTTTGTAAAGGTCGCCGTTGTCGGACACGACATGGACGACTATATATAGGATAACCTTACGAAAATCCTGAAAAGTTACCGGTTTCAGAATTATGACTAATGATAATCTGACAATGATTACATTATGACTTTCGAATAATTATGTCAAACAAAGGGACCTCAGTTGTCCTATGTGCTCTTTCACTCAGAGCTGAATAATGAAGAAAAACTAGAGATAAACCCTCCAAAATAAAATAAAAAACACTTTTCGGCACTTTTGCTGCATTTGTATGCATGGCGTACCCAGATGCAGTCAAGGCCCAAGTAATTTTAAAACTAACACGGGACTTAAACGCGTACAAACTTACGTTTATTTATGGCCTGACGTTTCGAACGTGACGTTACGTTCGAAACGTCAGGCCATAAATAAACGTAAGTTTGTACGCCATTAAGTCCCGTGTTTGGGACTTCCGGTTCGAGCGCCATCTTGATAGTTAGCATCGTGATTAATTACTTTGTTTTTTGCTTATTAATATTGTTTAAAGTGTAATATCGATAGCTTATTATACAGTAAACTAATGTGGTAGTGTGCAGTGAATGGAGAATTAATTTTGAAGCGCGTTTAACCACCATCTTGGAGTCAACGGCCGGTAGTCCACGTGCTTCTTGTAAAGACTAGCTATCGATTTACAAGAGCTAACAAATCACCGTACACTGTCTTGTACAACCGTACAATTTTTGTCGTTTGTAAACCTCTCAATACCTTGATACTGGCGAAATAGTCCCACTGGGCTGAAGCCATAATTTTAAAAGAAGAAGAAGAAGAAGTCCCGTGTTAGTTTTAAAATTATAAGTGAAAATCGTGTTTAAATCAGTAAGGCCCAAGTAGTTTTAAAATGTTTATTTCTACGTATGATCAATTACGCAACCTAAAGGCCAAAAATCTTTGCCTAGAGAACAACCTACCTCAAAGTAGTTATTCTGAACCTTGACACCGAAGTGAATTTTCTAGGTGGTTCTCTTTAGACTATCCCGATCTTATACTAACTTCTATTTTGTTACAGGCAACGGCGAAATAGTGTTACTCCGCGGACACGATGACATGACCCCACCACGCTTGCGCACCGGTATGCGCGCGACCGCGCTCGCCATGGAGTGGGCCAACTCGCGCGAACTCCTCGCCGTAGCCGGGACCCTGTTGCCCGGTGAGACACCTTGCCCTTCACTCCCCATAGTGAGAGTGAGCCCAAGAGGAGCTACACTCGCCATGTTGTGGACCAAGTCGTGCGAGCCTCTCGCCGTAGCCGGCACCCTGCTGCCCGGTGAGCCTCCTTGCCCTTCACTCCCCATTGTAAGCTCAGCAGGAACCACGCTCGTCATGGAGTGGGCCAAATTGCTGCTCGCTGTAGGCACCTGCTACCTGGTGAGACACCTTGCAATAGAAAACTTTGTAGCCAAAAATGATATTCATCGGGCTGCAGGCACAGGTGTAAGTACCTCCACATGATACACAAACCATTTTCAACTAACTACTTACTTTTAAAATTCTACGTATCTTCAATGTTAAATTGGTCGCATCGATATCTTAAACTTTGACTCCAGATACATGATCAGCACACAAACAAGGCTCCGTTCCACTCCGCAACCTACACTCGTAACACAATTTACGAGCACTATCCAACTTTACGGTACGGCCGTACCGGTTAACCGGTTTACGCGACTTGGTGCAACGCGTCTCCATTTCATTTCAGGTTGTGCTTTATGTGCTAGGTAATGGAAAAGACGGATACCTAGTTACCTACACACGTCAATGTTCATCTATTTTACAAGCTTTTATTTAACATACAATGCTCGTATGTAGATAATATGTATGTATGTTTGGGTCAAATCCTGCAAGCTAAAATTAGTTTTGAACAATTGAGCTGAAACTTCACAAATATATGTAAGCTGGGTGACAATGCAATATTATGGTACCGTCGAGCTGATCTGATGATGGACACAGGAGGTGACCGTAGGAACTCTGTGGTAAAACAACGCAACCTAATTGTGTTGGGGTCTGTTAGAATTGTCTCGATGAATACTTATTAGTTGTCTGTTGAAAGATAAGTAGTCAGCGATAAAAGCTCGTAAGTATCAAAAAATTGTAATTCGAGACCCCCTTATAAGACAGACATATTAGACTAAATTGTAAGGTAATTCTAGATCACTCACACGTACCTAATTTAGATTGAATTTCACTCGACATATTTCGATACGTTGCGAGAATCCTCCACGCGAACACCACCTGCTATAAATAATAAGTAAAAGTAATTCATTTTATGTATTAAGTACCGTAAAATGGTGCCACTTTGCTCCCCTCTGGGGCTCTGGGGATATACATATATGCTCCGATTCAGTAAAATGACTTAACGTCTAATATATCCAAAAATAATATTTCTATATTATTATTTTTATACTCAGATAAACGAGACTTGAATATATATTTTGAATTGCTACGTTAGTCATATAATAGTATTTCTTTTTTGGCAGGGCCTATTATTATATTAATTTGGAGCACAATGGGGTAACTTTGTGCCCCTATGTAAACTATAGGTACAGGTAGGAACAAAATACCCCTATCAATTGGTATATTTTGCTCCTCATTGCTTCAGATATATAAAACAATATTTCATGACGTCGATTTATTGAAAAAAATATGTTATATAAGATGTTCTGCTTAATATCAATTCAGCTGAATACTTAATAATTAATAGTTATATTAATTATTGGTGAAATATTAGAGCAAAGTACCACCATTTTATGGTATATAGAAACTCATAATAACCTAACACATAACATAATGAGCCATTACCGGCGATGCGGGACCCCATAAACCCACAAGCGCCGCAACAAGCATCTACAACAGATGATGTGGCCAATGATGATGATGATGAACATAATGAATAAATTGATCGTACATTATTACCAATTAATAATTATTACCAATAAAAGCTGGATTATTTATGTTTATTCATATAATAGTTTCTTATTTTTATTAGCTCCATATAAAACTGTTCATCTAGTACAATAGGTATTCTCCGATTAAGTGCTTCTTACAAAGTATGGGTTATGGGCGGGATCGATCTTGTAAACACGTCTGCTCTGAGCTAATAGTGTAAGTAGTTAATATTAAGGCGTGATTCCGGCACTGTGCGGTACACACACACATTTTTGTACTGAAATGTGTGCCGCACAGTGGTGCACACTGGTGGAATCCCGCCCGACAGTGTTCGCAGTACAGCCTGATGCTCTATACTTCTATAGAAATATTACAGACTTCTTATACAATGAGATTGAGATAGTAGGCAGCGTATTAGTGGGGGAAGTATGTGCAGAAATGTGTCGAGCAGTATATGCACTTTTGTCCCAGGCGACGCCGCTTGGCACAATTGTTCCTTGGATCACACTAAGTTGATCTAATGCCCTAGCCAGTTTATAAATGATTAGAAAACTCATCAGATTTTTTTATTTCTAGAGGGATCTCAGCCCGCGGACGCACCGCCATTCAAGAACGTAGTGAAATTCTACTCCGACACCGGCGTTCTCATCTACACCGTACCCATTCCTTACACTGAGGTATGAAAAGTTTCATCGTCCACATTGTTAATTGACGATTCTTCAAACTTATTGCAAAAATATAATCATTGGTTAGATGATCAATATTGAGTTTTGCTGTAGATAGGTAAGTATTGTAAGTAGAACTATGAATGCCTTTGGGATAAAGAGTAACGCGGTTATAATTCGCACGTCGCTCCGGTGTATGAGCGTGACAACATTATGCGCGTAAACATGTAGTGCAATTGTTTTCATCGTATTTTCTCGGAAACGTTCGTATTTGTCATGCTAGTTCAGTCAATGACAGTACCTTTTTGTACCGAGACTGACTGAAGTAGCAAGACACGTTCGTAAGTTTCCGTGAATATACGATGGAACTTCGATGGAAAATAATTATGCACTACATGTGTATATAGAGTTAGACCAAGCTAAGTTGGTAGCGATTTTGATAGCCCAGGCGGTGCAAGTGTTATTTTCTTATTTTAAACGTCAATAAACTTCTATGAAATTATGACGTTTAAATAACTCTAGCGATATTAGCAATGTCACATTGACACACCGGAGCGCGAGCGGCGTGCGCATCCGAATTCAGTGTGTAGACCGCCTTATGGGGGTCACTTCAGCGCAATTTTAATTAGTTGCAATTAAGTAGTACGACACTTGACCTTACTTATAGGTATTACGATCTAGTAAACTCATAACGAATGTAAAGTTGCTGTTGCAGTCTCTAACGGACGGGAGCGTCACAATCACAAAATGTTAGGTTGCCATATTCATTCCAATTTCCAAAAGTCGCTCATATCTATAACTACTATATGCGGGCATACTCGGTAGAACAGTGCTATGTGATATGTTGCCACATATGCGGTGAAACACTAGTGCTTTACCAAGTGAGCCGGAGCACTTAACTAGATTCGAGTCTGTCTAACTAAGACATTAAGTAAACGTACTGCGGTGTACTCTATTAACACGGGTGCAATTGACAAAAATGCGGCTGCGCTGTATGCAAACTGGAATAGTTCTACACCATCCCATAATGCAAGGGTCTCCAAGCCTTTGCTTGCTTACTATTTACCCGCGTAAAGTAAGCGGGAGAGCCAAAGGTCATACTGCTTGCTAAAATTAACCAGTAGGGCCGAAGGCGTAACTGTAGCCCTCAAAACGTTTAGAGACCCCTGCGATAATATAATTTAGTTCGATTGAAGAAAAGATAAGCAATCAGTTGGTTGGCGAATATCATTGTTTGCATTGGTAACCCTACAGTCAGAAATACTCAATAGGCGTTATGAGTATTGAGAAGTTACTCTCATTTGTACACATTTGTATGCAGGGCTAATAGTTTTGCTGACTGTACAAAACAAAAAACCGACACAGACGCCGCAACATTTCGCTGGCCCAATATTACAGTGTTCTATGTTTCACTTTTATCGAACTGAAATTTGAGAATTATCATAGTGACATCAAAGATAGATATAACTCCGTAATAGATGGATACAGTCTAAGGAAAAAACGTGCCTCGAAAATCACGATAATTTAATTCTCGTACAGATGGCGCTACCTTTGGCCTACTCTCGTATAAAGGGCGTTGACGGTTTCGTTTGTTATTTAGAATTTTAACGCATATCAGTGAAATAACATGGGTCAAAATCATATAAAAATAATTAATGCAAATAAAAAAACATTTATCCATATTTAAATACATTTTAACGTATTTTTATAAATCTTCATTTTTAGTTGTCTTAATTTGTTTACCTAGCCCAACATTTCAACCTTGCTTTACTATCAATACTAAACTTCGCGTAAACTCAAATGGCTTCTATAAAATACTTAGTGGCGGTAGTGGTATAATCAAGTTATAAGCAACATTGTTCCATTAAGCACTGAGAACTTTATGGCCGTTCTTACTTCCACGTGCCCTAGTATACAGTACTACTCTTATTGGGTCAAAATTCTTTTCGTTGTCTTGTGTTTTGTCCCCAAAAAATGTGACAGAGTGGAGCTTTTTGTATGGGGTGAAATTTAGCTTTTATTTTTTCTTAAGAGAATTATAATCAAATTTAAACTATCGTAGTTTTTATTTATTTATTATTTTAGGCATATGGTAGTTTTGATCCCAGAAGTCATCCTTTAAGGGGATGAAAAGGGGGGCTGGAAGTTTGTATAGGGAATCGATAAAAAGCAGATTGGATAAAAAACAAGCTACCCAAATTGCTAACTACACGCAGACGAAGTCGGGGGCAAGAGCTAGTTTATAATAAAATACGAACGAATAATAAGGAAGAGTTTTCCGGCAGGCTCGCGTAACGGCGCTAACGTGGGGGCACGCGGCGCGTCGACTTTTTGTCGGCGTCGGCGGCGCGGTGTGCACGGCGCGCGTGTGGCGCGTGGTCGCGCCGCTGCAGCTGCTGGCGCGCGTGCGCGCGGCGCAGGCGCTGCGCGACCCGCGCGCCGCCGCGAGCCTGCCGATCCCGCCAAGGCTGCAGCCCGCGCTGGCTAACCTTTTCGCGCATACTATACGGGTAACTTATTTTAATATAGCGTCGTTAAGTTACAGGGGGAAAGAAATAGTACATTATTGTCGAGGCTCGGAAGTAGCTACTTGCTGGCTGAGGATTCGTTTTAAACGGACGACCTTGGGAGTCCGTTTAATGGAATCCGAAGCCAGCAAGTAGCCTTCCAGCCGAGTCATATATAGTGCTTTTCTCAAAAATAGCGCAATAAATACAAATATAATAGAAATATTTTACAGAAGCAACGTTCTTATGTATATATTTTCACAGAAAAAAGTAAAAAGATTTGCTTTGCCGCCTTTTTATTTTTTAAATTAAAAATAGAAGTGTATTTTTCTGCTGAAAATACGCCAACCTATTTGAGACACCTAAATAGTCGCGGTACCAACATTATAATAATAAGTACTGATCATCTGTTTGGCTGTTTAATGGACCCATGCCTTCATTTGATATGGCCACTTCAACTTTTAAAAAGTTTGGAACTCGACAAATAATGGAATTTGTATGCAACATTGCAGTCCTGAAATCGAGACTGCAATGTTTTTAACTTTTTAATTTTTTGACTGACCATAAACTACGCACTTCGCGACTTATTTTTTAACCGGCAACGTCGACTTTGCCGTCCATTTTTGAGAAAAATAGTATATCGACTTCGTTGCGCTTATATTTTGCTATTTGACTACTGCTCTATCAAATTTTGGGAAAGGAAACCACAAAATTATACATACCATAATTAATATAACTATATTTAAAAAACCTTAAACTATTTCAGTGCAACGTGCCAGAATCCCTCGAGCTCCGTCGCTTCGTCTCCCGGCCCCCAGGGGGCGCCAGTGGCGGCGGCGGCACCCGACTGCACTGCACCATGTTGAGGCATGATGATGAGGAAGCTGGCTACACCCTGTACCTTGAGCATCTGGGTGGTTTGGTGCCTCTGTTGAAGGGGCGGCGGACCAGCAAGATTAGACCGGAGTTTGTCATATTTGATCCTCAGGGGGAAGGTATGATTTTAGTGAAAACCCCCTCATTTAATCATATTTAAATTGTTTAATTTGCAACTAGTTAAGGACTTCACTGCACCATGTTAAGGCATGATGACAAAGAGGCCGGCTACACTACTACTGTACTAGGAGCATCTGGGCGGTCTAGTTGCTCTTCTAACGGGACGGCGGACTAGCAAGAGTAGCCGTGAGTTTGTTATCTTTGACCCTCAGGGCGAAGGTATGCTTAAAGACAAGCCCTTATTTCAACCGTGTTTTAACCGTCTTACTACCAACGGGCTAGGGACTGCACCATGAGGCATGATAATCAAGCCACACTTGGAGCATCTAGGTGGTCTGGTCTGGTACCTCTGCTAAGGATAGTGGACCACCAAGATTAGATCGGAATTTATCTTCTTCAACATTCAGGTCTTTGCCCTTTGACAATATCGCTGCTGTGCTGTGCAAGTAGAGATATTTGTAAATGGTATAATTAAATAGTTTTAGAAATGACTCTACACTATACTATTGACTTAGATTTCAATAGAAAATAAATTTATTTTATGAGTATCCTTTATTAAACCTACAAAACTCCTAATTAATTAGTTACAGAGAGCGCGATCCGTAACGCGTGTGTCCGTGAAAGCAGCAGTAGTAGCAGCGGCGCCGGCAGCTCGTCCAGCAGCGCCGGCAGCGGCGCCGGCCGCGCCTCGCCGATGAAACACTCGGACACCTCCGACAGTGACCGGGAGGAAGGTACACATTCCTACAGCTTTCATATTACTCCAATCCTCACTCATTTCAAAGCGGTAGCGCCCTTGCAGCCTGTCCAGTAACGCCAGCAGCGGCGCCAGCCACACCTTACCTCTTATTCTCCTAGAATGGAATAGCCTATATTGATTTAAACATAGGAAAAAGTCTGTCAAATCAAATTAGGCCATTCCATCTTACAACTAACCCATGTACCTACTCTGACGACGACCACTCAATCAGATATAAGTTAAACCTTTGATACAACGTTTTTTTTTAAGATCCGAAACCAAACCAAATAGTTGTGGTAAATCCCAAACCACTCTTAATTCAATTCATACATGCTCTACTAAGATTCCGAGATTTTACCCGTTGCCAGTGAATATTTCCACCATACCCTACATATACGCGTTAGGTTAGGCGACTAGCGACATCTACCGTAAGTTACCCTTCTTAAACGTAAAATATGTATATGTTAATCGCAGGCTGTAGCGGCTCCCCGCGCCTGCAGCGGCGGCGACGCGCGCGCACGCGCCGCAAGCTGCGCGCCGAGCGCGACGCCGCGCCCGACGAGCTCGCCTACATCGACTCGCTGCCCGAGGTGAGTTGCTACGCCATTGACGGTTATTAAGTGTTCACCATGCACCCACTAAAAGTAATAGTTTCATCTCGGAATAAGAGATAATTCGCTGGAAACTTTCTTAAAAGACAATGAGAATCTCGCGTCTCAATTCGAAGACGTTAATGATATAGTTAAGGAAACAGTTGATGTTGGACAAAAATAATAGCCCCTTCTATAAAATAAGTATATTAAAAAAATCTAAACAGTGGAATTTTAACGGTCTATTTAATTTCAGTCTGGCTATAAGTACGACTATAAACTTTATCTAAATAGATATAAAACATCTTAATGAGATTTCTGCGTTCTGGTATTAATCTAATATATTTTAACAAATAATGTTTAAAATCAATTTTTTAACATGCAGATACTCCAAAAATATTTAAATAATGTTTACTTTAGAGACTGAACGTTAAAGCCTAAATAATAAAAATAAGACTGAAAATAAATAAAGGAATAATAATAATAAAATAAAAAGCCTTTTTATTTTCTTATCAACTACTTACAAACTTGGTAACACTTAATATTGTTAATTTATTTTAATTAATATATATATATGTTTACTTTTTAAAACTTATTTTACTCGGTTAGTATAATTATTTTACTTATTTTTATGTTTATGTATTTAAAACTAAAAGTTGATAGAAACCCCACCCCACTTTATTGGGTAAAGGCCTCCTCCAATTTGTTCCACTCGTCTCTGTTTTTGCCTTATTTAGCCATCTTAGACCGGCCGTGGCTACTATGTCGTCGCTCCATCGCTTTCGTGGCTAAAGCCTAAATAGCGTCTCATATTTCTGAAATCCACTTTGGTACACAGTGAACGTCAAGTATATGTTCACCTTTAACACATTGCTCCGATGTTTTTGACCTTTCCTATCACTTAGTACCTAAGTATCTATCTTATAATATAGTATCTTAATAGGGATGTTGACAATTTTTTTAGAACTGTTTTCATTTTATAGATAGACACGTAATAATAAAAAAAATTTTTTTTCATTTTTATTCATTAATTTTTAATAAAAAATCGACGTTAATTAGTTTAGTGTTTAAATTTCGCGCAAAAACACTCCAAGCTGTCACGTGATCTGGATGACGTAACGAGGTGATAAATAAACGACTGTCGGTGACAGAGGACCACTGGTTTGAGTGTTTGACAACTTGTCTGTGCGTGTTTCTCACGCCGTGACGTCACGCGCTCCGATTTGCGTTTGCAGTCACGTGATGCTGGGCATTATTTTTAATACTTTTAATTAATTTATTACGCATATTTATACTTAGAAAATATGATTTTCAGCATTCATTATTCCCTGCTATTTTAAAAACATATTTTTTTTATATATTAGCGATTCATGTCAACATCCCTATTATCGTAAATACATAAAATACAAATTTAATCTATTTTTGTCACATTTTCATTAAACCTCTTAATGTAGACGGGTGGATTATTATTTTCTTCATATTTGTGGTTTTCATAATATTAGTTATTAAGTTCATATATTGTGCAACTTATTTTTATCAAATTATATTGTTAGGTGGTTAGTTATTAGGTACTGCAGTCTCTTAGGACTGGATGTGGTCGTGGGCGAGACAAAATAACAACAAGAAATATTTGATCCACCCAGTACTAATACTAACTAATCTAATCAAACTTATTTTATATTTACCAATGGTGACACTGACATTTTAACGCCGGCACCCTTTAACGGCAAAGCGTATCTTTTTTTATAACATGTGAAAAATATCTAAAGTTACAAGTCTTCTGCCTCAACAAACAGCAAATTCTCATAAACCTCCCGGAGGCCGTTAAAGTAAGCATATACAGTAGGAGCCCGGCCGAGTAGTTCGTCTAGAAAGGCCACGTAGTCCGGGGCGCGTTGGGTGGCGCGAAATAGCTTGTACGCCAGCGTGGCGTTATAGCTGCGCGCCAACACCGGCGGCGGCAGCTCCTCGCCGCACAGCACGTTCAGCGCCGACAACTGCGCCACGCATAGCTGGTACTCCACCAAAGGATGAAGCAACTTCAGATCGATCTTATACACATCATTAAAGTACTCCTTCATTATAGCGGCCGCTATCACGCAATCGGTTTCAGTCACGTTACTCACGTTGTTGTTGTGGTTGTCGGCGACCACATCAAGCATGACGTGGGTGAGCAGTACCGCCGCGGGCAGCGCCGCGGGCGCCGTGGGTCGGCGGCGCGAGTAGTACGCCAGCGCCAGAAGTAGCAGCTGCGCCGACTCTGGTACGTGCTCGACGCGCCGAAGGTTTTCAATCTGCACAGTCGACCGCATGAAATGTTCCAACAATCCTAGTCGTCGCACTGAGTCCCACTCCCACCCGTTCTCGAATACGCTCATCTCCGCTTCGTACGCCGGCTTCGAGATAGAATAAGCGCCTCCTACGACCATTGTTTGCTGAGCAGTCTCCGTATCATAAACGAAATTAAATCCGTCGTTCTGGTAATTTGTCAGTAAATCGAATGCGTACTTTACAATCTGCAACGACGGGACCATTGCGTCGTCTTGCTCTTTGTCAGCTAAATCTTTAGAACCATAGAAATGTTTAGAGTGGTACAGGTTAACGTATTCTTGATCTATGTGCGCAGAGGCGACGCCCTTAGTGAACCAGAGCGGGTCGGCGCGCGCGACGCGGGCGGCGGCGCGGTTCAAGAAACACGCCGCGCCGAATGCGCCGGATGGGCGCCGCTCTATCAGCAGCTTCGCTTCTATTTCTTTCTCTAGAAAAATCTCTCTATCTTTTTTAGACAAGTCTAAATATTTTTCTCAAAATTTGATCTCTGTTGTTTTTAGATAGCCAGCCCAACAAGTTTAAATTTCGTTTGTAAACTCCGTAAACTTGGCCGTTAAATAATAGTTTATAAACCTCAGAGAAAAAATTCTCTGGATATATTAGTTCGTCGGTTAATACTATGAAAGTAGCCAGTTTGTCCTCGGTTAATTTATGCTTTTGGAGAAAATCCTTAGGTAAGAAAACTCCACAATGAATAGAGTTATCAATTTCGCTATAATTGAGCGTAGCGTGGGATATGTACGGGTGTCCCGAGAAGCAGAATTCGATGTCTTGAGATATAATTGGACAGTTGAGTCTTTGAGCCAACTCGATGATGTCATTTTTTGATTCATATTCACAAAATACATAATCAAAATTGTTTTGTCTTAAGACTTCTTTGATTATATTTTTTGTGAAGATCGGTCTTTTAAGGTAAGCTTTACGGGGCTTTATATTTTTTTCAAATGTTTCCTCCATGTCTTTCCAGCCGCCCTTAAACAAGAAGTAGCATTGTACGTTAGCCTTCTGGAACATGGAGAGTTGGTCGGTGAGCCAGGCGGCGTAGCGGTCGCACTGGCAACCGAGCTCGTAGGCGAGGCCGCTCTTCTCGTAGGTGCAGAAGAAGAAGTTATGAGCGTCGATGACCACGGGCTCGTTCCACAGCTGACGTTCCTTCACTTCCTTTTCTTCCAAATATGCACCGAATGACTTTATCCTCATTTTGATATCTGGGAAAAATTAATGGTCGTTTGAAAATAAACGTAAATAATTGTTACTGGTACGTTCCTATCTAATTTATACACCCCATACACAAAATTAAGTACCAAGTCAATTTAAGTCATTTTATACATCGAATTCGA
This sequence comes from Cydia strobilella, assembly GCF_947568885.1. Lineage (NCBI taxonomy): Eukaryota > Metazoa > Arthropoda > Insecta > Lepidoptera > Tortricidae > Cydia > Cydia strobilella. Next base: position 4,409,711 of record NC_086048.1, read on the forward strand.
CTCGCCAGTGTGACTGCGAAGCTCCAAAGCAGACTATCCACCACATAATACTCGACTGCCCTAAGAGAAAGTTTATTGGCAACCATGAAGACTCGCTCGCTCCTAGTGAAGACGCAGCCCTATGGGCCAAGACATTGGATATAGTTATTTAATTCTTTATTACTTTGTAATTTTTAGGCGAATCGAATCTTGTTTGCCATACGATTAAATAAATACATTTTATACATATGTATAACCCACATAAATATGATATGTATTCATTATTTTTAGGATCTAGGCGACCTTTCAAAACCATGCTAGTTTTAGTGTAGATATGGTCATTATACTCATTATTTGTACTATAGAATAAATTACAGCAGTGAACATAACACTAAATATATATCGACTTTCAACTCAGAATCACAAGCTCTTAATACCCTAACTACTGGAAGAAAAAAACGTTTATAATAAATACAATGTCATACCTCCTATACGTTTACATCATACAAATGTAGATACCTACACTACCTCGTATAAGTATTTAGGCACTCGTAAATTTTTCCATATATTTGTACCTATACAATATCGACTTTAGAATTATACCGCCAAGTCGCAGTCGCGTAATAATTTCGTGCGCAGTTTATTTTCCTTATTTAGCGGATATATCGATCTTCAAAATGGTGTACAGAAGTAACCTGTGCACATTGCCTATTTACCAGATGGCAATCGTTAAAAATATTACAAACCTATGTCCAGTACATAATTGTTTTATTTTGTATTAACTAGTAATTAAGGGTTTTTTTAAATCGTTGTATAAAGGAAAGTCAATATTTTTAAGTGATGTTTTTGGCACAGATTTGAGGCTCAGTGTACCTACTACCTATTACCTAAATAAATATTCAATCTAACATGAAAAAGAGACCAGTGCCTGTGATTGAACAGTATGATTTTGCAATTAATTAGGGTTCCGTACCCAAAGGGTAAAAACGGGACCCTATTACTAAGAAAACACTGTCCGTCTGTCTGTCTCCAGGCTGTATCTCATGAACCGTGATAGCTAGACAGTTGAAATTTTCACAGATGATGTATTTCTGTTGCCGCTATAACAACAAATACTAAAAACAGAATAAAATAAATATTTAAGTAGGGCTCCCATACAACAAACGTGATTTTTTTGCCGTTTTTAGGGTTCCGTACCTCAAAGGAAAAAACGGAACCCTTATCCTTATAGGATCACTCGTGCGTCTGTCTGTCTGTCTGCCACAGCCTATTTTCTCCGAAACTACTGAACCAATTAAGTTGAAATTTGGTACACATATGTAAGTTTTTGACCCAAAGACGAACATGTAACGTAAACAAATGAATTTTAAACATGGGGGCCACTTTTATGGTAAATGAGAAAATTAAAAAATAAAGTTTTTTAAACTATATCGTGTTATATATCAAATGAAACAGCTCGTTATGTGAATCTCAAATATATATTATTTGTAATTTTAAAATAAATAATTAAGAAGTTAATTAAGAAAATAACCAAAAAATGACCGTTTCCCCCCCCCCCCCCCCCCTTTATCTCCGAAACTACTGGGGTCTAAAATTGTGTAATGTACGGAACCCTTGGAACGCGAGTCCGACTCGCAATTGCCCGGTTTTTATAAACATTTATTAATTATATAAAACATTAACCCGAATGTAATCATACACCGGTGTACTTACATCAAACACTGAGACATATTACATTATAATTTTAGTTACCTACTCCTAGATGACCTAGAGGTACTTATAAACAAATACATCTATGCACTTAAATTGGTAGGTACTTAATATCAACTCAACGAGCTTTTATTAAACTACAAATATTTCTTAAAGAGTAACTAATGGTAGGTACTTACACTTATTATTTCTGATAACTTATAATATATGTAGTCACTGCGCGCGCACCCTGTGTCCTAATTCAGAACCGAAACTTGACTGAAACTACTACAATAGGTCAACTCTGTCAACTTGCCGAAACAGGGGGCCTACCGCAATAATCGTCAATCGAAATTTCTCTCTATCACACTTGTATATTTGAGCGATAGAGAGGCATATAGACGAACGAACGAAGTGATTCGCGGTAGCCCTTCTAAGATTTTAATGTTATTCCCATCGGTTACGCCGACCCAACGTATCGTATCTTAAAATAAATCTTAACCAGTTAAAGAGCGACCTCTGAATTGGCCCTTCTTGCACTTGTTCTTGTTAGTTCTTGAAGTCACACTTATGCTGGTTTGCTTGAATCAATGGGCTTGGTAAGCGGCTTTAATATAGTTTGTCAATGGACTGTCTCATTTCAAACATAGACAGAGAGAATCATACTGTCTTTGTCTTACACTAGTACTAGCACCCAAAAGAAAAGTATGAGTATAGTTTTTTTTTGTTCTTATTTACTGTTTGGTTTTACCAACTATAAACATCCATATCGTGGGAGGGGATAAAAGTTTCGGAAGAGCAGAAGTACAGCATTCCATATTTAGGGTTCCGTACCCAAAGGGTAAAAATGGGACCCTATTACTAAGACTCCGCTGTCCGTCTGTCTGTCCGTCTGTCACCAGGCTGTATCTCATGAACCGTGATAGCTAGACAGTTGAAATTTTCAGAGATGATGTAATAGTAGTGGACCCTATAATGGGCGTGGAACCGATAATATTTTTCTGTTGCCGCTATCCGCTATCATATAACAAATAGTAAAAACAGAATAAAATGTGGTGATTTTTTTGCCGTATTTTGCGTTATGGCACGGAACCCTTCGTGCGCGAGTCTGACTCGCTCTTGGCCGGTTTTTACATTTACTGGTTACATCATCTGTGTAAATTTCAACCGTCTAGCTATCTCGGTTCATGAGATACAGCCTGGTGACAGACAGACGGACAGCGGAGTCTTAGTAATAGGGTCCCGTTTTTACCCTTTGGGTACGGAACCCGGAACCCTAAAAAAACGCCGTTTAGAACCGACCTCTCTATGTTGGTATTGTACTGTTATAGCTATCCATGCTAATATTATAAATGCGAAAGTGTATCTGTCTGTCTGTTACGTAAGTTACGTTACGTCTTTACGCTTAAACCGCTGAACCGATTTAGTTGAAATTTGGTATAGATATAGTTTAAGTCCCGGGGAAGGACATAGGGTAGTTTTTATCCCATAAGTCATCCTTTAAGGGGGTGAAAAGGGGGGGTGGAAATTTGTATGGGGAATCGAAGCGGAATCTGGGCGTTTTCTAAAATAAATATTGAAAACCTGATCTCACAGATCCTGGTGTTTTTGGGTTCTGTTCTTTCAACTCAGAATCACTAGCATATTCAATTGTGATGATAAAAAAGTGTCCCAAAATTTTTTATGAAAATTGTACATACCACTACGTCACTCCCATACAAGTGAAAAAAAATTACACAAACGGAATGGACATTTTTGGACATCTTTTTTTAATGTCAGGATGGAGAATGCTGTCCATTCCGAGTAGAATGAGCCCAAGAGAACGTCCCGATTTGAAAGAATCAGGTTTTCAATATTTATTTTAGAGAACGCCCATCTAAGCTTTACTTGACATTGTAAACTTACGAACATCATCCAAAAAGTATTTGATATGCTTTTTACTAGCTTCTTATTATTCAATAAGAATTCACCTACCAGGGGCAGTTACCAAATTTGCGTCCCCTGACGACTGACAAAAGATTCCCTGCTGCTGCCTTTTGCCCATTTTCGAACAACTCTGTATATGTTTTATAAGATGTGAGTGATGTGACTCAGTATTTTTTACTTAACCTGGCCTAATTTTTGGTCATCAATAACAGCCAACGTGGGAACACCATTATAATACATGTACCAAAAGTAGTCATTTTTCGTACAGGCATGTAAGCATTTACCCAATTATTATTTTATTTATTTGTTCCAGGACGTGCGATTAGTAGAAGTAACCTCTAATATCTGGGGCACAAAGTTCAAAATGCACGGTCTAGTCAAGAACGTGCCTGCCAACCTCGGGCAGGTGACCTACAAGACGTCGCTCCTGCACCTGCAGCCGCGGCAGATGACGCTCACCATCGCCGAGCTGCGCGACGACCAGGCGCCAGCTCCTGATCCGAATTTCAACCCTAACATATTCTCAGAGGACGAGGAGGAAGTGTTCCCTGACAGACGCAAGACGCTCGCAGATCGCGCCAACTCCAACGTACCTGCGCCGGCTGAGGTCACAACGAACAACCAGAATAACAACGCCCACGCGTCACTAGCGCGCGCCGAATCCTACGACGAGTTCCCGTACATCGACACGGCCGAGCCCGCACCCGCGCCCGTCCGCCGCGTCGGCACTCCCCCCGTCCCCCTCGTGGGCGCCCCCGCCACGCCCAGCCGCCACGCCATCTCCCCGCTCCGCTGCGAGGCCTCCGTCCCGACCCTCCAATCTCCCAAAAATGCCGTCGCCCCGACCGACATCATCTTCGAGCGACCTTCCCCTCAGACCGTCACGTGCGGCGGCGGCCGGGGCGACTTCTGCGGCGGACGGACTGACTACACCGTCCGCGGCGACAATGTTTCCTTAAAAGGAAACTTATCCAACATAGATCAGCAGTTCAGCCTCAATCTAAGTTTAGAACCGAGCCGGCAGGTCACAATAAAGAAATGCGACAATCACGTCACCGACAACTGCCTCTCGAAACTCCGCAAGAACATTTGCGCGCGCGGCGAGTCCGCCTCCTACGAAATGAACACAAGGATACTCAAGTCGCTCTGTAACAAGAACTACGAGCACGAGGTACACCCGGATGCGATGGGCAAACGGGAGACGCTCAGGAGTCTACAGAAGGGTGAAGACTTGAAATTTATCGACGAGGAAACGCCGGTGGAACCCAGCGGCACGAGCACGAGGGAACCGCGCGTACAGCGGACCACTACTGTCGTGCCTATCAGTCCCGTGTGCGGCAGCGTACCCGTCTACGACACCATGACGCGCAGCTGCAGCGTCGGCTACCTAGACATGGTGGATCCGGCGGTGCTACACTCTCGGGTGTCAGTCGCGGCGCTGCGGGAGCCGCCGCGCCGACTCGTGCTCGTCGGCGACTCGGGCCGGCGCCGCCGCCGCCGCCGCGAGCGACACCAGGACGCCAACAAACCGACTTTAAAGAAATGCGGTAAATCGAGAAGCCTCGACTCGAGCGAGCTGTCGCTAGAGAAGAAGCAGACTCGGCAGTCCCGACTGGACACTTTGGAGCCGCGCGCGGAAACGAGCACGGCGCGCGGCGCGACGCGGCGGCGCGACTACCCGGTGTGTACGGCGTGCCGCCTGGTGTCGCCGTACGACCGGCGCGACGTGGACGCGGCCACGTACGTGTGCGTGGCGTGCTCGCCGCGCGCGCCGCCGCCCCGCCCCGCGCCGCCCTCACCCCGCGTGCCCGCCACCGACAGCGACTCCGACTACAGCAAGTATTATAGTTAGTATGACGTAGTTGCTTCACCACCCGCCACGCGATACGACGGTAACGTACCCGGGACCAAAGTGGTAGCTTACCCTGTAGAGCACCCTTGTAGACAGCGCAAGATAACCGACCCCCTGGCACGGCAGCGTTAGGCTCAAATGAAACGTCATCCCTTTCGCACTAATGCACCCAACAAAATGGAATAAACGCTTCTTTTGAGCTATAATCTCTACCGCTCCAGGATATTTATAATAACCCTATTCCATTGACTTAACTGTTATAACCTGACATTTTCAATTTCTGTGGTCGCTAGGACACATCGTAAGTTTATGACCCAATTCACGATGAAGTGTTAGTGTCAGTAAAAGTCAAATTGATGAAATAGGGCCCTTATACCTCCCGGCCATTTGTTCCTCAAATTATAGTAGGTATTGATTGAACCTTAGGACTGCGCTTTTCAGATGAAAGCTTATCGAATTCTTGAGCACGAGCTGCATGTAGTTTTCCTTGAAACGGCTGTTAGACTCGCGCACCGAGGACTCCCCTAGGACCTACCTAGCACTTTGGTCGCGTAGTCTGCCATTTCACTATCACATCATAACATTCACAACACTACCTATGTGGGTGGTTGATTCAGGAGCTGGCTCGGAGATTTGTACTGAACTGTCAGAGTTCCCTATAGGGTCATTGCGCTAGTTTCCGTCCAGCTCTATATTTCGTCTACTTGACGAAATTTTAATATAATTTGGACTTATTGCAATCCTTAAGGTCGACACAATATAAATACAATCCCACCAAAAACATTTCATGTAAAGTGTTGCCAAGACTAGGCGCATATCTACATAAAAAAATATATTTCGAAAGTAGTAGGTAAATTAAAAATTAAACATATTAGTTGCTATTCTGTCAAGTGGACGAAAACTAAAGCCTGGACGGAAACTGACGCAATGACCCTATAATCCGCGTCAGCTTTCGTGAATCAACCTATAATGTAACCAGCACCTACGGGGACGTGCGTACGTTTTACACATCTGAAGTCTAACACACTGTTGTGGAGAGAAATCTCTTTGTTTCCTACTACTCAATAATAAATCACAGTGTGTATGATTTCTGAATAGTTTCATTTTGCCTAAATACGTTATAGACCACAACAAAGGCACACACACATGTGGTTTAAATACTTGTGTAATACACTAATTCACTATAGATAACCTATTAGTTACACTAGTTTCCTATATTTATGCCGACTATACATATGAAGTACAGTTAGAGTAGAGCACATTCATGCAGACAAGGTTCTCCTATCTAGGAGACCAAATATAAGGAGTTAGAGTATCATTTTTAAAACTATAAAAAAAAACATTTATTTCTATGATTTCTTTGAGCTGTATTCCTCTGACGTATTTTGGATACAAAATTTCAAAACAATTTCTAATTATATTCTGACTCCTGGTATGCTTTATACTTTAGGTATAGTCACCATCAGATATATCGGAGCGGCAGGCCCAAGTGCTCAAAAATGTCTAAAGACTCACTCTAAAGCCTAAAGCTCTAAAGCTCTAAGCTCTAAAGAACAAAGGGAGTTATTTTAATAACAAAACTTCCGTGAGACACAGACTGACTCGTTATTAATATATTTAAAGGGAGTTATTTTCAAATATTTGTCAGCACCCTGGCCGCTCCGACATACCCGATGGCGACTGTACATACACACTACCTATGTCGATTTTCAACCGATGTTATATCTATAAGCATAAACCTATGGCTTATATACCTAACTTATAAATTGTGATTACATGAATATGAAATTGCAGGTTGTTACTTACGCAGTGGCGTGGCTAGGCGTGGGCGAATGGGGCTTTCGCCCACGGCTTCGCAGTTATGGAGGCCTCGCAAAGCCCACTTTTTTATTACCTCGGAAAAACACATTGAAAAGGACTCGAAGATGTGGTTTTTGCCCACGGCTAGATTGGTTACGCTACGCCACTGTTGTTACGAACACCAATCGGTCGATCAATTTAATTTGATCAATTTACTATTTCGTTTTGCGTTTTGGCTAGTTCTCATACATAATTATATATTCATAAAGATAGAGTCGATAATCTGCCGAAGGTTCAAAATTTGTTACAACATATTTTCGCTGTCATTCAGTGCCATTGTTTTAAGGGTTCCGTATATTTATTGGTAACCTAATGTGAGCAGGTTCACTGGAGCAGCTAGCGCTGCGGCTGTTGGCGTCTCGTTCTCGCAGCTCGCGAGAGAGAGAGAGCAGCTCAGCGCCGGCGTCGCCCCGCCCCGCGCGCTCCACGCCCGCCTCCCCCACCCCTGCGCCGCGCCGCACGCGGTACTCTTCAGCCTCGCCTATTAGGTACTAGATTTTTTTTTATCGTTCATGACACCAGACAATCAAAATAAGCCATGTACCTAAATTAACCAGCCTAAATACCTAATTATTAAGAATTATCGGTACTAACCGCTCTTGATTTTATTGTTAAAAGTTTTGTTTTTATTTTTAATGTATTTACTAACACATAGGTATAACGATGGTACTAACAATATTGTATGGAATTTTAAATGTTCTGAAATAAAGATATTTTATTTTTCTTTTTTCTTTTTTATTGGTCTTTAGTGCCACTTACTACTTCAACACTCATGTTTTCCTCCTATAAGTCCTATAATATGATTTGTGTGCTCAATTACATAATAATTATATACTTATTCCAACACAAAACAACACATGGCGACCCTACCAGTCTTATGCTATTCAGTCAATTCTAGATTACATATAAGCAATCAGTGGAACTGAATCGCTATTTTGAAAAACATCTACTTTCTTTTACAGTCTGGCACACCCACTTTGTCAGTAGAAAAATTAAAAAAAATACCTAGGCGCGTAGGGTTGCCATCTCATAGAAAATTTGAATTTCGCGTTCGCACCTTTTTCTACTGACTAAGTGGGTTCGTTCGAGTATAAATGCGTATTAGCCATTCGACCCACTTCTGCCTCGATCGTCAGTGGTGTACTTCAAAAATGGGTCAAAAAATAACTAGATAACAAGTTCTATAGTCTTTTGTATTATAGGTTTGCCGAAGCTGGCCTTAGATGAGACTGGCGTTATACGAATATTTGTTCATAGATGTAGATTGTTTTTCCCTACCTTGACAGACAACTACTGAATTCACCACTCCTGTCTCGGCGGCGTAAGAAGCCGTCAGAGAGTTCAGACGACGAGTGTTCGGGCTACAGCGAGGTCAACGGCCGTAACTACCGCGATCTCGAGAGCTTCCAGAAGGCTCAGCTCAGGAACAAGGTAAAGATTAAGACTCCTAATCTTTTCCTTTTTTATGTAGATTATAAAAAAAGCATATTATAATTTTTGTACTAACACTATATGGGTTCTGTTCTGTGCTTAAAATAAATATTTTCAATTTCAATTTTACTAATATCCCTAAGTAATTTCGGTATCAACAACTTTACTACTACATCTTCAAAAATATACATACTTATACTCATACTCATTTAATCATTGCTTTGTGTGTACAAAAAGATCTTAAGATTATTGTTATGTTTCAACACAACCCTGTAAGGGCACTGCAATAAAATTACAAACTAATCAACTACTTAACTTAATAACACTATTAAATACTTATGTTTACATGTAATGGCCTGCCGCATACATATAAGGGTGGCAGAGGGGACGACACGAGTAAATATTAAACATTATCGCAGGAGTCCAGATATTCACTTATAGAGTAGAATGCTTTGTCTACGAGGAATGCCTTTAAATTTTTCAGAAACTTATTATCATTTAGGTAATTTTTAACATGGTCAAAGATAGATATAACTCCGTAATAGATGGATACAGTCTAAGGAAAAAAACGTGCCTCGAAAATCAAGAAAATTTGATTCTCGTTCAGAGGGCGCTACTAGCTTTGGCCTACACTCGTATAGATGGCGTTGACGGTTTCGTTTGTTATTTAACGATTTTATCGCATATCAGTGAAAGAACATGGGTCAAAATAATAAAAATAATTAATGCAAATAAAAAAAATCATTTATCTATATTTAAATAATTTTATCGTATTTTTATAAATATTTATTTTTAGTTTTAAAGTGTGTCGACAGATGGCAGTGAATTTACTGGGGTTACAAAATTTACTATGACAATACCGCTCTAGTTTAAGTTACTCTATGACATGGTATTCTCATACGTAGTTAAAGCGCGCCGGCGGCGGCGGCGGCGGCGGCGCGGCGGCGGCGGCGAGCTCCGAGCCCCGCGCCGGGCCGCGGCGGCAGCTCGTCATGCACAACAAGGCGCCCATGTGGAACGAGAACAGCCAGGTCTACCAGCTCGACTTCGGCGGCCGCGTCACGCAGGAGTCCGCCAAGAACTTCCAAATCGAGTACCACGGGAAACAGGTGAGGATATGTCACTGGAGTTTGTCACGACAAGCCCATGTGGAACGCGGGCAGCCAAGTCTGCCCAGCTGGACTTCGGCGTCACGCGGGACTCCGCCAAGAACTTCCAGATCGAGTACCACGGGAAACAGGTGAGGACGTGCCATGTTACTAGCTCATCACAAGGGGAACGAGAACAGCACGGAAAACGGGTACATTACTCGTCGATTAAAATCCTATAAAACAGCACTCTATGCCAAAGTAGGTAAATTATTAAGGAACTCGCTAATTAAGTCGCTAATTTAAGGTATTTATAATTGTTATTTAGTATTAGTATAAATGTGTTTATTATTATTGTTATTTATAAATTGTATTTAATGTAATTTCTGACACAATGCTTGTATTGTTTAAGAATAAAATAAATGAATGAAATGAATGACTCAGAGCATTTCAGTAGTAGTGCTACAGACGCTATAGAAATATTATTAGGAGCGGTTCTATCCCAAGGAAACGGTGTGATGTGATAAAGTGGTAACACTTTCATCTTGTACTTTTTTTAGACATTCTGACGTTTTGAATAATTTCTGCAGGTAATGCAATTCGGGCGAATCGACGGCAACGCGTACACGCTCGACTTCCAGTACCCGTTCTCGGCGCTGCAGGCCTTCGCCGTTGCCCTAGCCAATGTTACGCAGCGCCTCAAATAAATATCGACAACATGCCAGCGCCACCCTTAGGCTAGGTTCACACGGCGTTAATTTTTCCCTTATACCGTATACGGGATTTTATCGAATACCGTTGTGACAGCAGAATTTATACAAATTCTGCTGCCATACGGCAAAGTTCAACATCGTTCACACGGCGTCTATGCGGGAAAGCCGTGTAGCTGTGTGAACCTAGCCTTACAGTGCACGTTACCACGGTCACCAGTCCTCGCTACGTCGTCTAAGCAATCTTATAATACCGTTTACAGAATGTGCCGATCGAAACTTAAATAATGTATGGAAATGATCACATGACTTTTCGTCCCGATACGTTTTACTTATCGATTGGCATTAGTCAATAAATTGTCATTGTCATCGTAGCTATATACGGCCTCAGTGCATGCCAAGGTTGTAACGAAATACAACAGCAAACCCAGATAGCAAAGTGACGTCAGCGACGTCATAATGACGTATAAATGCTGTTAGGGAATTTGATGTTTCGTTCCCTATTCCGCTATTTATCATCTTAAGTGATAGCTTTATCACTTACCACCGCAACTGGGTTTCTTTCCATTTGTATTTTAGAGCTGTGCACTCTACGGAACAAGGTTAATCTTCTAGTCACTTCAAGCGTCAGTTCCATAATAGGTACGAATGGAAAGTTCCCAATATGCCAAGACAGCTGAAGATGCTTTGGCGTGCGTTTAATTCCTGAATATCCATATTTTTCATGCTAAAGGGTTATGATCCATTTATTTACATACAAGATATATACAGTGGTACTACGTAAACGAAATAATAACTAGCTTAAATCTAAAATAGGCCCTTGAGGCATTGTACCAAGAATGCTGGCGGCATTTCCTCGCTCTACCGCAATGCTGATACGTTGTGCGAGGAAGCCGCCAGCTCTTCGATCACCAGTTACGTCAACCAGACGCTTCGCGATTTCTGCAAACAACTTGTGCGCGCTGGGACACCATGGACCTAGAGTTTCAACTCCAAATGGAACTTCATTCTAAATCATGCTTCATGGTATAGTATGCGGTCTATCTACTGAGCTCGTTCACTTACCTGTACTGACAATGGCATTCTGTTAACCAAAAGCCATTATTTCTTTTGTGCCTGAGCGCGTGGCCTTTGTGCCTGAGGCTCACACACAATGGCCACAAGCTCAGGCACAAAGACCACGCGCTCAGGCACAAAAGAAATAATGGCTTTTGTTTAACAGAATGCCATTGTCAGTACAGGTAAGTGAACGAGCTCAGTAGATAGACCACATACTATACATGGTATTTTAGATAGCTCTCAGCGTCATACTTTTCAGTGGCATGCATTTAAGTACAAGAGAGACGCGATGAAAGGACTATAAGTGTGACCTCTAAGTGTAAAATATAGATAAATTTGGCGATATATTTGCTAATCTTTCCGCCAAAAACCTGTAAATTCAGTATTCAGTGAGTTTTCTTAGTTAACATTACATTAGATATCGAATAAGTGAAATTATGGTCGTGACTTGCTAGCTATGCTGCTTTATCCTCCTAAGTCCCAGCTTTTTTTAAACGTCATAGTCCTAGAGGCCTCTTGTGAATTTTTTTGCACATAATAAATATTTGCTGTCAGTCCTGAACAGACTATTTACAACTCTATGGACTGTCAGAATACTCCGCGCGAGCATTCAAATTTAAAAGCGGGGGCATCTAAACATTTTGTACCGAAATATGTACTATCGGTGTTTATTACTATAGTACTTTACTTAATGCTGGGACTGAAGGGTGACTTTTATTATGTACAAAATTTGGTACCGCAGGACTTAGGAGGTTATCACCTTCGATAATGTGCCATAGCACTCTCTGCCGTGGACGTTGGAAATTGAACTTTTTGGGACTAATTTGCTCGCTTAGTGTCAGTACAAACAGCATCGATTTAAGTATAGTATAGGTACCTTAAAACCTCCCTGCAACTACAGTCCAGAACTACAACTACTTGGTCCACAAGTTCAATAAGTCATTATAATTGGTCAAGCAAATCTTGTCAGTAAAGGGCGAGAAATTCAAATGTTCTATGGGACAATAACTTTTCGCACCTACATTTTCTACTGACAATATTTGCTTGAACAACTATAAGTATCAATACTAATGTTCATTTTGGTTTTGTATGAGTGTTTATTTCCATTTGTAAAACTATTTTACAGTACATATGGTGCTACTTTCTCGCACTAGTGCGTAAAGTGCACTTTTTGTGCATATGTCAAAAGTTTAAAGGGCCATATGTACTGTAAAACGTTGTTAGATACACGTGCGAATAGGTAATTCGCAACTCGTGTCGATTTAAAACACTCCCTGCGGTCGTGTTCTAATTTATCGCCACTCGTTTCGTATTTCCTCTTTTCCGCACTTGTATCGAAAATAACTATTGCCTTACAACTTAAAAAGCCAAATAAAAGTCACCACTGAACGAAGTAAGAACTATTTGTTACATTTGGACCAAAGTTGAGAGCTTTTGTGAGGTTTAGTATAGTTGGGAGGTTTTACGGTAGGTACCTAATTGTATGTCAGAATATACAATTATCATCAGTATTTTGTTATTTGGATGTTGTATGTACGATAGACCCGCTTGCATCAGCCCAATAGCGTAGGACCTATACAGATATTTTGTACACATGCTTAGATAGGTAGCTTGTTTCCATTCACCGCGGCCGCGGTATGGTACAATTTCTGCCCTTACAGTCTATGAACAGTAGCTATATATACAGAAACGCAATGTTTTAATTTAAAAACACAACTCATTAAAATATGGAGAAATTTCCATTTGCCGTTCGCTTCAAGTTGGCCGTTAGCTCCCGGCCCGCTTCCACCCTCTCCGACGTCTTATCCACTCGGCTACCACAGCTTTACAAATACTTTCATGACTTTTAAACAATCACAAAAATTATTAAATAAAGTAAGCATTAAAAATTTAGTAGAAGTTAGACCAAGAAAAGACTGCAACGATTTTGATAGCACACGCAGTGCAACTGTTATTTTTAAACGTCAAACTTCTATAAAATTATGACGTATAAATAACACTTGCAACCCCTCTGGTGTTGCGGGTGTCCATGGGCGGCGGTAATCGGTTACCATCAGGTGATCCGTCTGCTCGTTTGCCTCCTATTTCATAAAAAAAAACTTGCACTGCGTGTGCTATCAAAATCGTTGAAGACTTTTATTGGTCTAACTACGAAATTATTTTTTGTCGGCAGTACTAAATAGTATTTGTACCTGCGAAGTAATCAATGTAAACATGTACCTAACGGTGCCAACTCGAAGTGAACGAGTAGTTAACATAGCACATTAACTATTGTATTAACTGAACATAGGTGGACCGTATGCCTTGACAATAAGGTTTACCAAGTCAGTTACCTGTGTGGACGATGGTACATTCATCTAATATAATAAGTGACGGCCAAAATGGCCAAATACCTATGAAAACAAAATTGTGTGTCGATATATTTTATCACTATCAATTTGATGCTGAACGCTGACTGTACCATCTCAAGTACCAATAAAGAAAAAGGAGCTCTAACAATAACAACATACTTCAGTCCAACGTATTTTAAACCGCTACCGGAGTTGGGTAGACCGAGGAGAATAGGATCACAGGGTGAATCGGATCATGATGAAAAATCCGTTGATATTTGAAATATTGCATTGATATGAGTGAACTAAATTAGCGCTGTACATGTCATCCGTTAGCTTGCGACGCCAGTCATAAGAAATATTTTCTATATCAACATTTTTTTTAGTCTGACCCGATTCGCCCTGTGATCCAATTCGCCAGGACAGGACCATCACAGCATGATAAACAAATCGCTACGTCATATTGTTGTCAAGAAAACATATATCTCGTATCGTATAGGTACCTAGATTATTTCAAAACCGTTAAATTTATGTCAAGAATTGTCCAATAAAAGAACCTTAGGTAATAAAAGTTTGACAAAACATTGCGTCTCTAGTAATGACTGTTGTAACGGTAAACGGTACCCGAAGGGGGAGAGTAAACAATATTTAGGTACAATTGTTAAATATTTTGTCACAATAGGGTATTTGACTACTAGTTAAATCAGTTTCTTTTTTCGAACTGTCAAAACGATTTTGCTAGTATGGAATTTATATGAACCACTAGCATGTGACGTCACAATCAAATTACCTACTCTTTATAGTTTTATGCGGGTTTTAAAATAGGAATGCGGTCTAAAAATAACTGCTGTCTACGTTTTTCTATTAATCTTCTGGTGCTTTATTTCATGCATGGTGTAAAGTAATTTATTTTAAATAGAGTCAAATACCCTATAGACGGTATGCCACCGGTCCTTGTGAAAACTGTATATTGGCCTATAGTTAACGTAATTTACATTAAGTCAATGTTGTTGGTCCATTTTTAAATGACTCTTAGTGACTTTGGGGCGTATTATAAGAATAGTAAAACATAAATACTAATTTGAATTCGCGCTCGTACACATGTCCATAGATTAGTATATGTTATTACTGTAACACATGTCGTGCATTGATATTGAAATCAAAATGTTAATTTTATGATTCTAAATGCGCTCCTTTCGAACAGAATTTTATGTACTTATTTCAGAATACTCTGTAATATTTTAAATTATTTGGTTAGTAGGTATATATAGATGTTATTGCACTGAATTTTTCATATACACCATGTTCATTGTTTCCTATTAAACTATAAAAGTAATTAGGTACCTCAGTATTATTTTGTTTTAATGTTTTCATTTGTTATTTTGTTTGTAGTTTTCAATTATTTGTTGGTGAAGTTCGGCCTAGCCCGTTCCATAGGTTAAAACGACTGTACCTAGTGATGGGTCGTTACCAGTAACTTACTCAAAAGTGGGAATATTCCCGGTAATGCTACCAGTAACATTACCCAGATCGGTAACATTGAGTAACTTTGAAAAAATTATTAGAATTGTATATGTTTTTTTCGTGTTAAATACTTAAGAAAATAATAATGCTATTATTTACAGTCATAAAACAGTCAAGGAATCTCTGAGAGAGTAAATTCCCAATGTTACCGGTAACATTCCCAATATTACCAGGTATTTTTCCAAAGTTACTGGGAACATTACTATCTGGAAATAATGATTAAAATAATGCTTAACTGTATAAAGTAAAAGAAAATATGTGTATAAATCAGTTTAATTATTAGAATAAACCAATCAACATCTAAATATATAAAAGAAGAAACTGACTGACTGATTGACTGAGTGCCTGACTGACATATCAACACACAACCCAAACCGCTGGTTCTAGAGATTCCAAATTTGGCACGTAGGTTTCTTATAAGGTCTAGGGGTGCACTAAGAAATGATTTTTTCAAAATTCACCCCCCAAGGGGGTTAAATGGGGGTTCAAAGTTTGTATGGGGAAACAAGATTAGTTAGACTATTATATTCGAAACTTCACAGGAGTATTCCCAACGATAAATGAATAAACACGTGTTACAGGTTTTTTTGTAAATTCCCCCCTAATAGGGGGAAATGTGGTTACAAAGTCTGAAAATCAACATGGGTATTGTTTCTATGGTTTATCGGGTTGCTAATTAAAAAAAACAAGAACGATTTTAAATTCCAACGTGACGGACGTGAAATACCATCTCCCCTGTTGGGGTGCAATGGGGTTGAAATATCTAAATATCAATATGGGTGTCGTTTTTATAGTTTTTTGGGACGTTAATTACGAAAATCGCATCGATTTTGAAATTAAATAATGTGCTCATGAAAATTCTTGAAAGTACTCGTATTTGTGCCAAATTCAAACGGTCCAGTAGTTTCGGAGCAAATCGGTTGTAACAGACGGACCGACAGACAGCCACACGTGATCCTATAAGGGCTCTAATTTTGCTTTTGAGGTATGGAGACCCGCGTTATCCTAATAGATTTTTAAATTTGTATTTGGTGCCATCTCGATCGTCGTCAATCGGTACCTAGGCGAGTGCGGGCGGCGCGGCGAGACGGACGGGGCGGAAGGAGTAAGTCATCGGGAAACTTCCTGCATCCGTAATGAGTACGTTCAAGGTGCTACAAGAAGGTGGTTGTCTATTTGCTTCTTATAAGTTTAGGTTTCCATTCTAAGTAAAATGCAAAACATCGTAAGTACATATATATGTATTCTACCTACGAACCATATACCGTATAAACCATCTTTTGTAAGTCGTTATAAAACCATATTTTCTCCTTCCCCTGCCTCCCCCGCACCCTGTACATTAGACAAAACGACATAGATTCTTAAATCACGCGGGCGAAGCCGCGGGCAAAAGCTAGTTTTGTATAACGTTTCAAGTGGCAAACGTCATTTTTGAGTTGTTGGAATTTCGATTTTATATTAATTAATCAAATTTGAAATTAGAGTAGTAGTAGTAGACTAAGGGATAATAAATAATGATCACAGTTTCATATAAAATACTAGCTTTTTCCCGCGACTTCGTCTGCGTGGAACTAGTAATTTGGGTAGCTTATTTTTAAACAATCAGCTAGATTTATTGTTTCCCCATACAAACTTCCACCCCTTTTTACTACCTAAATTTTACCCGCTGAACATTCAGCTTGTGGTAGCCCCCTGGTGGGAGATCAGAGACCCATGGGAAGTCACCTCCAGGTGTTCTACGTCTTGGAAAATTCAACCTGATTACAGCAAACAGTATCTACTGCACGTTAAGCGTGTGGTAGCTCTGGTCAGACGCCTGCTTCATCTGGCAGACCTCCAGGTGTTCCAGGTCTTGGAGAACTTAACCTGCCTACAGCATACTCTACCAACTTCAGATTAAAGGAGTTTTACCCTCATCAGGTACATCCAGCAGCACTCCAGGTGTTCCAAGTCTTGAGCTATCTCCATCATACACTACCAACGACACGTTGAGCGAGTGTTACCCCTGACCTTTTGTACCCAGCAGCACTCCAGGTGTTCCAGATCTTGAGCTTTTCCCATAATACACTACCAGCGGTACGTTGAGCGAGTGTTACCCCTGATCCGTTGCACCCAGCAGCACTCCAGGTGTTCCAGGTCTCGAGCTTTCCTCATCATATACAACCAGCGTCACGTTGAGCGAGTGTTACCCCTGACCCTTTGCTCCTAGTAGCACTCCACATTGTCTTGAGCTTTATCCATCGTATACTACCAGCAGCACGTTGAGCGATTGTTACCCCTGACCCGTTGCACCCAGGAGCACTCCAGGTGTTCCAGGTCTTGAGCTGCCTCCATCATACATAACCAGCGGCACTTTGAGTGAGTGTTAGAAGAGTGGAGAAGAGAACAGGATGACTTCGGGAATAAAAACTACTCTACACTACACCCTCCCCAACAATTAAGACTTCTCCATATCAAATTTAAATTTCATCTAAATCGGTTTTATTGGGTTCCATACAAATTTCCACTCCCCTTTTCACCCCCTTTAGGGTTGATTTCTAGGGTAAAACCTATCCTATGTCCCTCACGCAAAATAGGCGCAATAGTAAGACGTCGAGTTGCGGAAACCAAGCCCGCGAATATCTATCCTATGTCCTTCCCCAGGACTCAAATTATCTCCATACCAAACTGTCTAAATCGGTTCAGCGGTTATTGATTCCCCATACAAATGTCAACTCCCCTTTCCATCCCCTTAAGGGGTGAGTTCTGGGATAAAAAAGTATCCTGTGTCCTTCCCCGGTACTCACTATCTGTATACCAAATTTATAACAGCGAATTAAGAACTATGGGACATATTTTTGAGTATGTTGTACTAAAAAAATAAGTTTTGAACCTTATTTTATCTCATATAAGTCATCACTATCGTCAGTTTCGTATGTTACCGGCTTTTGGGAATGTTACTGGTAACATTGGTAACTTACTAGTAACATTCCCAAATGGAAACTTACTGGTAGCGGGAATGTTACCGCTGCCCATCACTAACTGTACCTAATTTCTAGTCTGAATGAACTAAATCGATTGCCTCTCCTTGATATTATCCCGATTATGTATAGATGTTAGATATGTTATTATCATGGCTTAATGCAAATAAGGTAATCCTAGACTATGGGTTTCAAATTGTCGATATGTACGTCTTCTGTGTTCAAGATACGGGATGTCATCGCCGGTTGGCGGTTACAAACGGATGTTTTTGTTATTCGGTACTTAAACTAAAGAACTTTGGCTAAGGGTCTCAAAGGTTTTCACGTTATTTAGTTTAAGGGGCAGCCTGACGACATCGTCCCGTTATATATTACTTTAGATTCCAACTCTTGTTTACAACTGAAAGGTTTATAGTTCGCCGGGTAATTTTTTTGTCACTCGAAGATCGAACCCTGCAAAAAACGTTAGTCACCTAACCCCTATTGAAATCCGACCCGAAGCGAGAGCAACAGCAAACACTTGAAATGTGTGACTTAAGCGTTGACGCTTATAACAAAGTTGCTGTCGTTTTTATGACGAAAACTTATGTTATTTGACTCTTGTTTGTATAAGAAATACTCTTTCAGAACTACACCAAACCGAAGTCGTGCGTGTTAATTTGACATTTAAGATATATGAGGGACTTCACTCGGATCCTGAGGACTTTTAGCATTAATACGTGATATTTATTTTAATTTTACATTGGTTAATTATAAAATGGCTTGATTATAAAATTTTGAATTGGATTATAAAGTCCACAAGACTTCAGCGTAGTCTAACTATACCATATCAAAGAGAATTAAGAAGACATAGAGTGCTCACTCCATACATCGGTTTTGTTACCAAAAAGACTATTATTTTCGTAGTCTACATCTAGCGTCAATTAGCGGAACTCACAGTACTGCTACTCGACTACGAAAATAATTCACAACTAACCGTGAATTATTCAAAACTCTTACGAAAAACCTTTTGGTAACAGAACCGATGTATGGAGTAAGCACTCTATGTCTTCTTAATTCTCTATGACCATATTTACGTTTATTTAACCCTTTGATCGCCAAAGACAAGTGACGCGCGCGGCTACAGCCCAATATCATTCGTGCATCCGACAAGGTTCAGTATGACGCACCGCGCACGATATGCGCGGCGATCAAACGTTAATTGGGCATCTAAAGAGACTTAGCACACATGTTTGGCCACCAACGGGTTATTACGGCTATAACTTTAAGAGTTCACAGAAAGATCTGTTATTAAAACTTTAGTTCAGCACGTTTGATTATCGTTATAGTAGAACATAGATATCTATATTAATTATGTGATTGTGTAATTCGTTCTAACGCCGGTCTTCGGTCAAACATACATAACAGATGTGCAAGTTGTAGAAAGTTTCCAAAATTTCCGGGAAACATGAAATTTCACAGATATTCAAGTAAGATTATATTACGGAAAGCTGTCAATAGGAAATTTCCGAGATATTTCCATTTGTTTCGAAATTTTGGAAACTTTACGTGGTCACATCAGTAAACATACATATCTCTGGTTAATTACATACTATAATTACGATCGAGACTGTTTTCCTTTCCGCTCATTGTTTTAAGACTGCACATAGGAACATATATTTTGTGATACTCATTTTATTGTTTTTCTAAGTATAATTATAGTTAAGTCACGGTATTCTAGGTGTATAGGCCGAGTTGGATTTGTTTTGTTTGCGTGTTGTAAATGCCTGGAGTGATGTGTGAAAAAAAATATTATCTTTAGTCATGAAAATAGACATGAAAAGTGACCCATAGTTGACCTTAAAACCTCACTTCGCTCGATCGATTATTTAACCCTTTCACACATGCCAACATATGGTACAAATAAGCCAATTTAATAATATATAGCTTTTTAGAAGGCGTTGCTAAAAACAGTCGTTGGGGCTTCTTGGGGTATTCATTCAAAGAGTAAAATTATAGGTACGGTCGCAATTAGATAAATCGGAGCGGCCAACTTGTTAACAAAAATCTTCACATGCACTTGACCGTTTACATAATAGCGGCTTTGTTCAGATACGTATTTGTGAACACCTCGTGTATCTAAAGAGGATCTGAGAAAAAAATATTTGAAAGCATTTAGTTCCTTATGGCATTATTAATAAACGCGTTACTGGCCTGAATTAGCTATGAATCGTTTGTCTTTATCTGTCATTTTGACTAATGCATTTAAAGAAAGGGATAAAACATAATTTAACTAAAACAGCGGGCTTAACACGGTAGCATTTTTATCGCCTGTCACCATGCCTGTCACGTTCTAACAAGTATGTAAGTGCGAAAGTGACAGCCATAGTGACAGGTGATAAAAATGCAAAATGCTGACCCCGCAGGCTCGTAAGGTTTTATGAATAAGGGGGTTAGCCTTTATGTTTCAAACACATCACTTCAGGCGAATATTAGTTGTTTTGTTTCGTTGAATGTTGACGTGTTAGTTGTGCTCGCTTTTTATTTGATGTTTCACTTGTCATCTGTATATATGTACCTACTATAGTGACAAAGTGTAAATAAAAAATATTCTCCAGACAAATCTGTGTTTTATTGAAAACGATTTCATATAATAAATAACTGCAGCGACAAGGCCGTACTTTACGGGGTACTTACACAATACTCTTACACTCAGATCTCAGCTACTGACACAATAGAGAATATCAGGGTGCCTAGCCAAGGTGACAATCGCTTGCGCTACGACAACGAAACGCTTTGTGTCTCTCTATCACTCTTCCATATTGCTACAGTAACATTTACATTTCGTTCGCTACGGAGCATAAACGATTGGCATGTTGGCTACGCACCCAGGTCCGTATAAAGGGTGAACTACCCTTTAGCACTGGGAAATACCAGTAATTGTAGCATTCGGAAGTTATCTACCGTTGTCCCGTACAAACAGTTTTCTCAAGATTTGCTTATAGGGAATTTCTTTTTCTGTGACAAACTAGGAGGATATAACCAAACGGAGCCGCCACGTCTGTAATTTGCTGTACAAAAGTGCCAATTTTTGCGGGGGAGGTGAACGTCAAATGTATACGTAACGTCAAAATAGCCATATCAGATAAACGTCATACATGTGTATGACCATCGGCCGACTATTTTCGACAGGGAATGCCTGTTAATGGAAACGGAGTAGCCGGAGGTTTTATCCTCCTAAGTGACAAATGACAAAATGCGTTTGTACCGCGGGCGCAGCATGGTTCCATTTTTATCGCCTGTCACTATGCCCGTCACTTTCGCACTTGTTATAACGTGACAGGCATGGTGACATGCGATAAAAATGCGTCCGCGCTACCGCCGCTGGATAGCCCGTGGAATGCTTCATTGGCACCTATTTTTGTATGACACCCACTACTGCTGCTTTGAAATAAAAGATATGCCAATAATTGTAGGGTGCCGACAAAAGGGCAGTTTACCCTACCATAAAGTCCATAAGTTACGGTTTGTATTGATTTAAGCACTCAGTAATAATTCTACTATACATATTTAATATTGTCACAAGCATAAATACCAGTCATGACTGCCTTCTAACTAAATACTGGGTGTTCTTGGCCTCGTAACCTAACATAATCAAAAAATATTGAATTAACCGTGTTTCGTTGCCACTCATATCCAAAAAGCAACGTCATTGCCAGAGCCCGGAATTTTTGCGGCAAAACAAAGGACTGTCGCAATCTTGCTAGAGTTAGAAACATCTTTTTATCGATATCCATAGTTGCGTAATAGAAGAAAAGACGGCCAACGGCCAACCAAAAAAAATAATATTTCAAAAAAAATTGTGAGGTATAAAATTATATACAAATTTTATTGGTGTACTGATTACTGGCATAGTCAGGGAGACTAGGGAGACTAAACTGACAACAGATTTAATTATTTTTGTTCAGGCCACGTAAATAGAAGTTACTTTAAGTTAAGGAACTCGTTGTCATAAAATACACGCCCGCAAATCTGTCAGCATACTCTTTCTTATTCTGGATTTTCGTTATTTATCTCAAAGTTTAAAAAAATTTACTGAGACTGACTGAAATTTACGTGCTTACATTATTTGTCCAGAGGCAAAAAACACTCGATATTTAACTTTAATGCAAGCCAGAAATGTTTGGGATAATTCCACAACAAGACAGCGAGTCACTATTTCATTGAATGCATCATTAATAATGCAAATATAGCTTCGTAAGACCCACCATTCAAAAAAATCTATTTTTAATTTGAACCTTGTTCTATATGTAAATTGGAATGAATTTCGTTTGTTTTAAAAAGCAAACTAATAAATGCTTCTTAATTTGGTTCATGAAAGGTTCTACTTAGATTGCAACGAATATGTACAGTCAGCTGCCGAGATAATTGACCCCCTCTGCAGCTGAGTGTACATTTTAATGTACATTGAGCCTTACGAAGATATGAGTTAATTTATCTCTAAATACCAAGATACATTGACACTTAAATATGCATTATTAATAAAAAGCCACGCAATAAAATCGCGACTTACTTATACTTTCATACACCTTCTGACAGACATTGTCCACTGTCGCACATTGTCGTTAATCTGTCGCTCATGCGTCGCTCGTGTGCCGCTAGTCGCTGTCGCTGCTCTGTCCGGGCACGTAGTCCTCGTCGTCTTCGTCCGAGATGTCCAGGTCGTCCAGGTCTTGGAACAGGGACTCGTCCACTTTCACCGCGTCGCCTGGAACAGTTAAGAGTATACATAGATAAGATTTGTCAAGTAAAACCTATTTTTATATCTCAGTATATCGACAAACACCAAACGGAAAGTAGAAATGTTTTCCGAACGTTTTTGATCCCCATGGCATAAGTATGACTCAATTTTTTTTTCAAACAGCTATCTAATTCTTAACTAAATTTTGTTTTCAAGCAAAAGGTACCACATCGTCGCTTGCTACAAGGACGGTTTGACAGGTTTTCCATACAAGCAAATTTCGTCCTTATGTTAAGCGTACAATGTGGTACCTTTTGATTGAAAACGTCACAAATATTCATATTTGTACTTTTTATATAATACAAGGACATCTCACCATCATCCAAGAACATCAAATCGGACTCATTCAGCATGGTATCCCTCAGGAAGAGCTCCTTGCCAGTTAGCTGCGGGATGCCCATGTCGATCTCAACCATCTTACCGTCAGGAACTTCAAGGCGACCACAAACGAGCGAACTTTAATGAGTTCATTCAACATGGTTTCCCTCAGGAAGAGCTTGCATGTTAGCTTACCGTGCGGGCCCGAGTCCTTGATCAGGGTAGAGCGAAATCGGGTTTTGGCGCCCTTCGTTAAAGCTTTTTACCCAAAAGCAAAACGAACCGTATTTTGGGCCCGCGTCACACTCGCGTCTTTTAAAACCTTTTTTTTTTTTCTCATTTGCCATCCGCCCCCCTTGCCATCCGGCGCTTAGAGCGGCCGCTCCACTCGCTCTACGGTAGATCCGGCCCTGAGCTTACCCATATCTATGTCAACCATCTTACCGTCATCTAAGAACTTCATGTCAGTCACTCATTCACCATGGTATCAATAATCAAGGGCTTGTTTTTGCCTCTTCGCTTACGAGATGCCCATGACGATCTTGGCCAACTTACCATCGTCCAAGAACTTCAAATCGGACTCGTTGAGCGTGGTGTCCCTCAGGAAGAGCTCCTTGCCCGTCAGCTTGTTGCCGCCCTTGGCTTCCCGTTCGCGCTTCTGAGGAATGCCCATGTCGATCTCGAACTGTTTCCGCCACACCAGGAACGATTCTACTGTCACCCGCGTGCCTTCGAACCTTTTCTGTAATCGAAATTAGATGAGATGAGATGAGTTAAGCCTTGAAAAAGCGGGAGGGATGTGGTGGTTATTTTTTTAACAGACAAATATTGACACAATGAAAATGTGATTTCTAACCAGTAACGAACAAACATTGATGTAGAGCATATTCGTTTTTTTTGAGATTAAAAGGTTTCTCCGCGTTTTAGTTAAGTAGTACGAAATAACGTACATTACATACTGTGATATAAAAGGGGTCAGCTTGATTGGTTAAAACAAGCTCCCGTGGCCTTCAGGTAACAGTGTTATATTTAGGTATTGTTGTTTGCATGGCCACTCTCTAAATGGCGACACGTTTTTCATACATTACATGTTGTTCATCTGAGAGTTCTGAGACAACAATATAATAAAGAATGTGTAGCATACCTGTTCAGCTTCCTCGTCAGCCTTAATCTTGGCCAGCACCTTTTCCTCTCTTTCTTTCTTGACTCGGTCCCAGTGGTCGCTGAGCCATTCCTGTCCCGCTGACACCAATGTAAACACCATCACCATGCCTAAGTTTTCTTTTGCCTGAAACGATTTTGATAGTGTTTATTGTCATTGGCAGCCTGACTATTATGAGGCTCCGGGTGGGAGATTTTTTCGAAACCCTTGTCCTTTGAGCTGTTTAATTCATAATGTGCCAGAGAACCTAGGTGACTGCCCTGCTCACCACTCCCTAAGGCCTCCTGACCCCACTATTACAGTAATACCTAAATTTAATGTACCATAGTGTACTCACAACAGAAATGTTTGATATGAAAACAGTGACAGAATTTGGGAATTTTGAAAAGACCTTTAATTGCATATTACCCAATAAAGCATGCTCATTTTTCATATTTTGTAACACACTTAAATATACCAGCACTATGACACCAGTCTAGAGTCCACTATATGTGTCGTTCTCAAGTAAAGGGTACCACACTGTCGCTTACCACAAGGACGCTCTGACAGGTTATTCGTATAGAGACGCAAGCAAATTTTACCCATATGGTTAGCGACAATGTGGTACCTTTTACTTGAGAACGTCACATGTGTTGCATTTAACCATATTAATTCAGTTCAGTTTTTAAAATTAAATGGCCTCAGTCCATTGGGACAGTTTAGCCAGTATCAAGGTATTGGGAGCTATAATGTACAACGAATATTGTATGGTTAGTACAAGACAGTGTATGGTTATTAGCTCTTGTAAAGCGATAGCAGGACCTATAATGGGCCACGTGGAGCTACTTGGCGTTGACACCGTAATGGTGGGTAAACTCGTATCTAGATTAACTCTTCATTATCCGCACACTTCTTGCACACTTCTACATTAGTTTACTACATAATAAGCTATCAGTATTACACTCAAACAATGACGAGCAAAAACAAAGAAATTCATCACAACTCAATATCACCAAGATGGCAGTCGACAAGCAACTTCAACCATATTAATAACATTAATTTTACATAATCCCACTTGATATCTTCTCACAAAAAAAAAACTTAAAATTTGGTGTTGAGCAAACTCCATATGACAGTGAGCATGTTAAACAATCTACCCAATTATCAATTTATTCATAAAAAAGAAGTCTGTTGAATTTGTTTTATGCTGATAGTTACCAAGAGGTTAGAATATAATTGTTCCTATTTTTACCACATTTAACTCAATGAAATTCACATGTTATGTATCTCACATACCTGTTCTGTTAAATGTGTCAGTAATTCCTGTTTGTCTACTATATCATCGAAATTCTCTTCATTTTCAATTTCTATAAGAGGCACCTCATCAGGATATTTTGCGGTGTAAGTGAAAACCAGCTGACATGCCAGACCTTCGCCGTCGTCGTAGCCTTCTGACTTTATAGGTATCGAGAACTTATGGAACGGCTCAGTTTCTATAACTGAAACATAAATGAAATAAGTTAACTAGCCTATATCAAACTTTACTGCATGCAATTTCAAGTATTTCACAGACAACGTACTTTGCATATCGCCATAGTAGATTGAATCTAAAGCTTCTACTTCACTAGTCTGTTCATAATGGTAATCCATCGTTATATCTTGATTAGTTAACTATAAAATCTAATTTAACTTCATGGATATACGATATACGCCACCGCTGCTGCTTTTCAACAAAAGTAGACAGTTTAGACAGTTGACATATTGTCATTGTCACGTTCATGTGGTTGTCAAAGGTCAAGAATGACACACAAGAGTGGTATTTTTCTATGTCAAAGTATTTCTCAAATTGTTTTGGTAACGGATCCCTTGTGAAACATACAGTTAACCGCGATGAAAATGGATGGTGGCGTAAATAGGGATAAAAATGGGATGGACAATTACCTGATAATTTCTTTAAACTACAGTCTGGCAAAAAAGAGTAGAAATTATAAAGTGACAACACTGTAGTGTCGTCCCGTTTTTCTTAGATTGATTTGAAAGGGACGACACACCAGTGTTGCCACTTTTTAATTTCTACTCTTTTTTTTGCCAGACTATACCTACACAAATTGTATGATGCGATTGAAAATATAGTCTGGCAAACACAACCTGTATTGCCAGTCACTATGGTCCGGGAAAATTATACTCATCCCTTTTTTTTGGGTGCTAGATACTAGCGTAACGACAGTGTGATTCTGATTCTCTCTATGTTTGAAATGAGACAGTCCTGGGTGGTCCTGGGTTAAACTAACAGCAGGTTTTGCACGATACAATTTGTGTGGGTATTATCAGGTAAATGTCATCCCGGTAATTTTATCCCTTTTTTACAATTATGGCCTTTATCCCTATTCATCAAGGTTCACGGTATTTATTTTTACGATAGCCATTAAATTAGTGCAATTTTACCTCATAAACGGGCGACCGAAGTCGTAAAACTTCTCATTCACGCTCGCGTTGTCGAAGGTAGGGTGACAGAGATATGACCCCGGTCATCCGTTTGGTTTGGGTCTACTATAGTGCAAGAGTCCAGCCAACCATTTCAGACACGAATGGCTCAAGCGGAGGTGCAGGCTACATTCGTGAACAACATGCTCAAGCTACACCACCATCACTCGTGGTGATAGATTTCCAAATGTTTTGTGTAAATATTTCTCATGTTAGGGACAGGTAGTAATTAATAAATAAAAATCTTATTGTAATAATATGTTGTTATTATTTATTTTATACAATAAAATGTTATAAAGCGTAATACAAGTACCTGCTTGAAAGAAAAGATTACCACTAAATCTAAGCTTGTCTTTTAGTAAGTAATAACATAAAACATAAATACTCGGTTATATTATGCTTACTGCTAAATATACTGACGAAACAACTATGATTGTATTCAAAAATAAATAATTACATCTTCCTATTTATATTACCTTCAATGTAGCAAAATTAATTTTGAAACAAATTATTTACAACATTGCACCAAATCTAAGTATATTGTTGATATTAAATACCACATCATAATATCGATAGATGTTCAAAATTTAGATATTTAGTAACTAACAACAGTAGGTAGAATAGTGTAGCTGCTTTCATAATATTAGATTTCAAATCTACAGGTAAATCTACAAGAAACTTTGGATATTAATTTACTTTCCTTCTTAACGCCACAAGCTCTGTCATCATCCATATCAAAATAATCTATCAGTCCTCGTCAACCCTAAACTTTTAATACGATTTCTATTTAAAATACATTTAGTTATACACTCTTTTCATTAGAGTAAATGCATTGTGCATAATAAATATATACTAGTTAGCAGACATGGGAAACCGATACTTTGAAAGGGCTTATGAAGTTATTACATGATTTACGCTGAATAATTAATATTTATTTTTTAAGAGGTTGACGTAAAATAAAACAGCAAGTAAATGCCATTATTGGTAGGTAATTTAAATATTATAAAAAACGGTAATTTAATTGTAAAAAAAGAATATTGTAAAGAATTGATATTTGCTATCTAAAAAACGACCTCGAAGTTTTCAATTTAGAATAATTTTAGTTCCTTTTGCTGACCCGATTTCATGGGAGAAACGAGAATATTTTACCTACATTCATACTCGTACATAGACAAAGGCCGCGACTACGTGGGGTTTAAAGCTGGTAAAAATCAGTGTAGTTTCCTCTATCGCCCAACTGCGTTCTAAAGGCATGCGACGGGAAGCATGTAGACAAGGTATTTAACGCTTTTGGAAATATGTGGCTTTCCATCACAGAAGGCTCCTTACGCTTCAAGTGCAATAAGGTCCTATCCATCTGAAATTCCCACAGAAGTTCTGATAAAAAGGTCCTTATTGCACATGCAGTCTATCATATCTTCTGTTACTCTGGAGTTCTGAACCTATTAATAGCAGGAATACACAATGAGTGTTTATCGGAGCGGGTTGCTAGCCAGACTGGTGAGGCTGGGAGGCCCGCTGGCCAGACTGAGGCGGTCGGTTTCTTCGTCGGCCTGGTTGTTGCGCAGTTCTTGCAGAGTGTACACGAACTTCGTCCATTCGTCGTGTCGCGGCTGATATTCGCTCTGCAACAGTAATAATAGTAGATACAATAAGGAATTATTATGAGAACTGGATTGATAGTGTCAGAACATCTGATATAGCAATGAATCGTGGGAAATTATGTCCCTGGGCTATACGGCGGTAGAACTGAACCAGGCGCGGATCCAGCCCCCAAAAAAGGTTGTGGTCACAGCCACACGAAAATCGGCAAGTAAGAGTCAGAGTACGAACTCGCTCATGAACAATCATGACTCTTGAACGATCATCCCGATCTCAATAGACCGTATAAGTGTCACGTCACATGTGTTGTGTATTAGGATTAGGGGTACCCCCCTAATGATTCCCCTACCAATGTTTCGCAGATTATCGATTTAGACGACATTTGCTAGTTTTACCTTTCAATTCGCTTCTGTGTTAATTAGAAGAACAATTATTGTAAGATTTTATGCATTTTTTTTATTAAAGATTTCGTTAAGTAGTCGACAAGTTCAAATCAAATGGTGAAAAATAAATATACTGCTCCTAAAAATACTGTCTAGATATGTAGGCCTATTCGCGAAGCACATAAAAATTGGAAGTGTTATATAATATACTAGCTTTTGCCCGCGACTTCGTCTGCGTGGAGTTAGTGTTTTTTTTTTATTAAATCTGCATTTTATCGATTCCCATAAAAACTACCCTATATATGTCCTTCCCCATATTATTATCTCTTTACCAAATTTCACCCAATTCGAGAGCACAGACAGACAGACTTTCGAATTTATAATATTACTAGTTTTTGCCCGCGACTTCGTCTGCGTGGAATCAGTAACAGCAGCTAGAGTAAGTTTAGCGCCTGGAGAAAGTCTTGTAGCAATCATTCAATTTGAGCATAATATGCACACAAATTATCAGACAATTAATTAATTATCTCAATTCCACCATGATTCCACCCCGCTTTTCACCCTCTTAAGGGATAATTTTCGGGATAAAAACTATTCTATGTCCTTCCCGGAACTCAAACTATCTCTATGCTAAATTTCAACTAAATCGGTTCAGCTGTTTATGTGTGAAGAGGTAACACACAGACAGACAGACTTTCGCATTTATCATATTAAATTTATGCAATGTTGCATGTATGGATGGTAAGTATTTTGTTTTTTGCAAATATATCATAAACTATTAATATTTAATAAATGAAAAAACATTCCTAAAGGTACTTATTAAATTCGTATAGATTAGCTTAAAATAATTTATAATGTAATTTAATATTATGAAATAAATCAATCTGAATCTAAATCTATTTAAAAATTTAAAAAAAAAACTATGGTGCATTTTAAACATGTTAAAGAATGTTACTGTTGTTGGCCAATTATTAATAAACACATTTTTCTCGAAATTTCGGCTTTGTTGTAAATTAATAAAATGTTAAAATAATTGGCGTAAAAATAATTTTTCATACATAGTTTTAGTTTACGAAAAAGACGTAAGTTCAAGATTTTTTTTAAATTAATAATTGCCTAACTTATAAAAAAATATCTTTAAGATAAATTTCTAACAGTAGTACATGCTTTGACGTGTTTAATATACACCACATTTTTTCAGTTTTAAATGAATTTTGAATACCTTATAATTAATAGAGTTAGTAGCGAAAAATTGAATCTTGAGCGTTGCGAGGGTTACAAAAAATTTCACCACACCAGCCCGTAGAAAATATTTACTGTAAGATATCAAACAAAATCAAATCCAAAATCCAAATATTTGTCATTCTAACTAAATCATCATTTAAAAGTCAATTCTACCAGCTATCATAAAGAAACAACTCAAAATTTGCATCTTATTAATTAATTTAATTTAAAAATTGTAATAGATGTCATATATTAAAGAAAAAGTGACCAAGCCCTCCAGTGGTGAAGGCCGGATCCGAAAATTTGCATCTTATTAATTAATTTAATTTAAAAATTGTAATAGATGTCATATATTAAAGAAAAAGTGACCAAGCCCTCCAGTGGTGAAGGCCGGATCCGGCTTTCACCACTGACACCACCACCACCATATGACATCTATTACAATTTTTAATTTATATATAGTAGTGTGACTACTTAAAAAAACACAAATCAAAATATTTAATAAAATAATTTGATTTGTTCCCAAACTTGTTAATTTAATTTAATTTAACTTTCTCATCACTTTTTGAACAATCAGCCTTTACCAGCTGGTGTGGTGAAAATTTTACAGTTAAATTAGTAATTTAGCAATTGCATTACTTACAACATTGATTCATTGAGTCATAGATAGCACTTTTTATACATAGATAAATATAAAACTGAACGCTACGCTAACTACGCTAAAAAAACTCCTACAGCTGTAAATTAAAAGCTGGCATTATTTTAGGAAATTGTACTAATATTTGTGAATGTTTAAGATTTATAACACCCATAACTCCCACAAGCTAAAAATAATTGCCCCTGTTAGTAAATAATCTTTATTCTTGCAAATAATTAGGACTCTGTGGCCAGCTGATATTAACATGCAAGAATTTCTAATGAATACCACATGATCACTTACTGGTGTTTCGACCAATGGTTATCTACTCGGGTAATCGTGACGGAAAACGATCATTCTATGAAAAGTAAATCCGCGAATCAATATTATGCCAACTTCTCTGCGTACTGAAATTTCTGCGAAAGCGTGTGCGAAAAATCGGCGTAATTTTACTCGGGGACTCAATTAAGGTTGTGGGCATGCCCATCGTGCCCACAACGGTGGATCCGCGCCTGAACTGAACGGGAACGAGAAAATTTGCAGCATAACGGTATATCGATATAAGGGTATTGACGTTTCCTTTTTTTAAATTGTGTTTTTTTTAAATATGTGCGTTCTGCTACTTGGATCGTCGCTACCACTTACCGTTATAGAATTCGTATTGAATACTTCAACAAAAAAGTGTGACCGATATAAAAGTCAAACTAGGGGATCGTATTTCGTTTTGATTAAGGGAGCAAATGTAGTGTATACTAGACATAGTTATGTATGTAGCTCCCTCCTCCTCACCTTACACAAAATAACGTTCATTACACAATAATGCCACCATTACAATGAGTCGATATGTCATTTTATGACAATACTGTACGAGTATAGTGCGATATAAAATAGTAGAAATTAAATAAAATGGAACTAAAAAAAATTCATAATAAATTGTTGCAATGTTTAACAGCATGCGGCAACATGTTTAGCATTTTACGTCAAAAATGAGACAGTTACGTAGGAAGTGGCGCCCTCAATATTTTTCTACTATTTCTTGTCGGACTATAACTAGTGCGTAACTACTAGTGCGAGTGAGACACCTCTGGTTTGCTCCTCTCTTTCGGAGTGTGTTTTTTAGTCTTCTATGCTCAACTGTCTTGCTCGGTGATAAGGGTAAATTTTGATTAGCAAAAAAGTTGACTCCGGTTCTATGTGGATCAGTACATCGCTACTGACGCCTGGTACACTCAGCTGCAGAGAAAATGTGATAGCCCCCCGCATAAAAGTTTGTATGCAAACGTGTTGTTAATTTGCGTTAACAGCGCCATCTATGGGACACCCTCTATCACGAAACCTCGATGGCTTACCTACTTTACGCACCCACCAGGGTACGTAGTTCACGAGAAAGACCATAGGTGGCGCCTTAATTCGGCGTAGCCAAAGATAGATATAACTCCGTAATAGATGGATACAGTCTAAGGAAAAAACGTGCCTCGAAAATCAAGAAAATTTGATTCTCGTTCAGAGGGCGCTACTAGTTTTGGCCTACAGTCGTATAGATGGCGTTGACGGTTTCGTTTGTTATTTAACAATTTTAACGCATATCAGTGAAAGAACATGGGTCAAAATCATCAAAATAATTAATGCAAATAAAAAAAAAAAAAATTATCTATGTTTAAATACATTTTATCGTATTTTTACAAATCTTCAATTTTAGTTTTAAAGTGTGTCGACAGATGGCAGTGAATTTACTGGGGTTACAAAATTTACTATGACAGTACCGCTCTAGTATAAGTTACTCTATGGCGAAGCCTAGTGCGGAGACCCCTGACCAAAGAGTATAATAGTATATGTATAGCCCCTGACATTCTCTGTTATGTATTTCATTGATAATAAATTTATTCTTATTCTTAACCTTTTGAACGCCAAGCATTGACGTAACTCGACGTGACACCGCAATGAAGCAAAATAAAACCTTAGAGAACAATAGTGATTACAAAACAGGATATCGATATTTTCACTGATTTCGTTTTTGACATACTTAGATTAGAAGAACCACTACACAGGTGTTTTACAATATAATATTAGATAATTCTGGCTTTTAGCTCTACTAAAAACCTTTAAATAACGTATTTAAATATCAAAATGTACTTGTAACTTCCACTCAAATCTCTCAATAATGCCACATCACTACTTGGTTGTGACGTCAGGTATCGGA
Organism: Cydia strobilella; assembly: GCF_947568885.1. NCBI lineage: Eukaryota > Metazoa > Arthropoda > Insecta > Lepidoptera > Tortricidae > Cydia > Cydia strobilella. The sequence goes on from NC_086048.1 coordinate 4,442,888, forward strand.
CGTGAAGTGCCGTCATGGGCGCACGGAACACTGATAAGCGCGCATTACTCAGAGATGTGCAAACCCGTTGTCGATTATTATTACCTACTAATTAGCAAACTGCAGTATCGTTACAATAAAATAAATGCATAAGGGGTTACATTATCACAAAAGGTCAGTACCGTCTTTCAAACCAAGTTGTTTGAATTAAGCACGAAAACAAGTACCGTAACAGCACAAATAGCAGTTATTTTAGCAAAAACAACTCCTATTACAAAATGTATGGGATTAAGCCATATCTATTATTGATGGCGCTAGCGTGTTTGTCGGAACTGCGCGAAACGATTTCTATTAGGAGATTGTTACTTTCATATAATAATATTATTCCTCCATGACTCGGTCACATCACTAGGCGACGTCAAGTGCCGTTTTTGGCGTGGCTAGCTATGCTATTTACTGGGTAAGTCGTATTATAACATAATGTTGTTTTTTTTTAACCTTCTATTCATAGTTGAATTGTAATAAAGTTATACAATAAAGTAGAAGGGCAAAATAAAATAATGCAAATACAAACAAAGAAATATAGTTATTTATTAAAGAGTCTTTGATAAATTAAGTTTGGACGGCAAATGACGTCGGCGGCGTGAGTGGCACAAAATGTCGACGACGTGATTTACCGTCTTTGGCGGTCAAAAGGTTAATGAATAGACATAGGTTTAGGATAGTAATAAGAAATATGTACTCGTCCACTTTACCAATATACGCCATAAGAGACACACGCTGGTTTCCCTCCGACTTCTGAAGATCCCTTCGACCTCCGCCCACGTGCCACGTGCCACGTGCCATCAGGTGCTAAGCGAATAGTATTGGCGAGTGTACACACCTCGGCCAGCTCGTAGACGGAGATCTTGCCGGCGTCGTCGCCCGCCGTGAGGTGCGCGCCGCTCGGCGTCCACGACACGCGGTTGAAGGCGCCGCCTTCCGATTGAATCGAGGCTACCGGCACCTGGACATAAACATCGCAGTGTGAACACAACCGATATTAGTTTAAAAGCCTCTTAGACAGTACAATGCTAACAGAAAAGTAAACTGCAAACGGTATAGGAGTATGAGCGACCGCTTCGACCTGTATTGAGGTGCGTTCAGAATCTTCAGATGTAGCAAATACGTGTGCAATTTTGCTACAGATTGCGCGCCTAACTAGGCTAGCTCATGCATTCGAGTAATCTACAGTCTCGATACATTCGTTATTATAATTCGTTTTTTTAGCATTAGAAAGAAGATAAGTACACTGATTTAAACTTTCACGATTTTTACTCATTATTATTTATCTCCACGGGACTTAATCGCGTAAAATAGTTTTGCGTATATAGTTCGCGTGGTCTCGGAGACCACGGGGACAACGCCGTCCTCAAAACGTCGGAGGTAAATTTAAAACTATTTTACGCGATTAAGTCCCGTGGAGATAAATAATAAGAAGATAAGTAGTCGCCGCTGTTCTCGAACGAGTACAAGTGTAGTGTGTAGTGTACCTCGGTGTCGCGGTTCAGGTTCCACAGGTCGAGGCGCAGCGCGTCGGCCGCCGCGAACAGCGCGGGGTGCGCGGGCGACCAGCGCACGTCCACCACGTAGTCGCCGCTGTTCTCGAACGAGTACAGGGCTTTGTTCTCCTGCAATACGATTTGAGCGTTAATAAGGACCAGATAGAGTTGATATTCGTTCATGTGTTTCCAGTAAAAAGAGAGTAACGGGCTTTTTCTTGTGCAACAAGATTTGAATTTTAACATGAAGCAAATAGAGTTGATATTCGTTCCATGACTGTGTTTACACTATTGACTGAGAGAGATGGTCACTTAATGCTAATCGCGCATTAGAAGGCTCGTGTTAGTAAAAAAAACAGAAATGTGGTCGCTCGCTATTGGTAACTCAAAGTGCATTGGAAAACTATGTTTATATTTTTATGTTTCTCTGCGAAATCGAATAAGCTATATGAAGAGATCCGCATGAAAAGCAAAGTCGTCGACATGGCCCAGAGAGTCGCCAGAGTTACGTGATTATAAATAAGTAAGGTATATTCTTCGTAGAACTGATGAAGTGATGACTGATGGCGGAAAGGTTCCTGAGTGGCGACCGTAAGAAAATACCCCTAACAAGATAGACTGAAGGTCTGATCATGATAGCAGGGATCCATCGGGGAGATCCTTAGAGGCCTATGTCGAGCAGTGATCGTCTTTCGGCTGATATAATGATAGTAAAAGCTAACACATATTTTCAAGTTAGTCTACCTTGAGACTCCACAGTTTGACGCTCCAGTCCATGGATGACGTGAGGAAGAGATGGCTGAGGTCCACGGCGCCGCCCGCCTGGTGTGCCGCCACCCCCGTGACGGGCCCCGCGTGGCCTTCCACCATGTCGGTGACACCGGCGCGTTGGCCGTGACGGCACCCTGGGGAAATTAATGTTATGACCGTTGAGATATTGAAGATCAAGTAGAATAAACGGTCCTAAAAATGTACGCAGGGTAAAGACTTAAGGCATACTCTGGCATTAAACCAACATTTACCTCCAGTTTTGAGGCTGTGTCCCTAAGCAGGTATCTACATCCATTGGTAAACTACACGGACTGGGATGGAGATGGCAAGTGGGCGTTCCTATGTATTGTACATATTGTCGTTGTTGTTGTCGTGTTGACATCGGCGTGAGGGAACGCTATAGCGGTCACAGCACCAGCTTTGCTCTAACGATGCTGCAGTTCCAAGATCTTTTGTGGCTGGGACAGCATGTCTAGTGACCAGTTCATGACTAAACGGGTATCTTAATCTTACTAACTAGTGTAGATCTTTCCATCCTCGCTCCCCAAGATAAAGTTGTTGACATCGACGTGAAGGAACGCCATAGCGGTGACACAACAGCTTTGCTCTGACGATGCTGCAGTTCCTAGGTCTCTTGAGGCTGGGACAGCATATCGAATGACCAGAGACAAATGATACGAGTTGCAAAGAAAATTCAGGTTTCCTGAGTCTGGTGCTTCGAGAAACCAGGAGCACATGACCCAACAGGAAGTAGTCTCACTAACCAGTGTAGATGTTTCCATCCTCGCTTCCCAAGATAAAGTTGTTGACATCGGCGTGAGGGAACGCCATAGCGGTGACAGCAACAGCCTTGCTCTGACGATGCTGCAGTTCCAAGGTCTCTTGTGGCTGGGACAGCATATCGAGAGACCAGGAGCACATGCGTCCGTCCGAGGAGACGGAGATCAGGTTGTGGGCGTTCTGGCTGCCTACTACTGATAAGCAGTACACTGGATGCTAAATGAAACAGACAATATTTTGATAGCGAGGATTGAAAACTTGTAGCTTGTTATGTTATTATCTGAAAGCATTGCAGTGGATTACATGTACGACCTACTTATGTACAATCTAACATATTTTTTAATCTAGAATTTTTGTATAGAGGTTAAGGGAAAAATTATTTAGGGACTTTCTTGGCAAAGACGTTTAATGAAAAGGAATGTTTCAAGCTCTAAAGAGTCAGGGTGCCGATCATTTAAAATTGAATATCTATATTGCCCTTGGCTCCCTTGGTCTTGGCTGGAATGTTTGCTTACCGTGTGTGCGAGCGATGAAAGCGGGGTGCGTTGTACGGGCGTGCGTTTTGGCACGCGGTTGTCCCACAACACTATCTGGCCCGAGTACGTGCCACCAAGGATCAGGTTAGGATGGAACCTGATTAAAAGGATAGAATTTCAGTTTTTCAGATCTATAATAATAACTAATATTTTGACTGTCCTGGCAAATGAGGCGATTAAAACAGACGACTGGCAATGGAACACATCTTTTGGCGTCGTCTTCTTAAACTTCGTGTTTCACACCAGACACACCCCATCAGGGTCATGTGGCGTATCATCACTGTTATGGTACGAAGCCAGGAGTGACGCAGGATGGGCGTGGACCAGACTAGACAGATCTAGAAGACTATATTCTCTAGGTCTAGGAGGATAGCAATTAAAAACTAACCTGGCGAATGTTGCGCTCATAACTGGAGACTGGCAATGGAACACATCTTCCGGCGTCGTCTTCTTAAACTTGGTGTTCCACACCAGACACACGCCGTCTGGGTCATGTGGCGCGTCATCACTGTTATGGTACGAGGCCAGGAGTAACTCAGGATGGGCCGCGGACCAGTCGAGGCAGGTGACGCAGCGGCCGCGCGACCAGCGCTCATCGTAGAAGGTGCGGACGAGGGACAAACGCGCGTCGGATTTGTCATCCCTGCGGTGGTAATGCTAGTTTAAGTTTGATGATAATTTTCTAAATAAAGTAGTCGAGTACCTACATCGATAGGTGCGAGTTAGATTCTTGCACCGAGGATTTCACATGAAAAATTATTTAACTTCAATGCGTTCTTAACGAACGAATACGATTTTGCGGCGCTTGCGGTGGAAACGTTGGGTCCGCGGTCAACCGACACTAAAAAGTTTGTTAAAGAGGTGTCGGTTCGACTAGTAGGCGTCTCAGGCGACCATAGGGCGGGCTCCTTCTTTGCGCAGAGGCTGGGCCTGGCGATTCAGAGGGAGAATGCCGCCAGCATTTTGGGGAGTTTCCCGGAAGCGGGGGACTTAAGGGAGATTTTTTATATTTAGTTTTAAATTTGTATTGTTTTAGTTTTAGCTTGTCTAGGTTTAATTAGTAATAATTAGTTTTAAGTTTTTTTTTTTTTATTATGTATTGTACTTCAATGGTGTCAAAATAAACCATTCATCATTTGATATTCACCAGTCGCTTTTCGGTGAAGGAAAACATCGTGAGGAAACCGGAATAATCCCAGCAAGGCCTAGTTTCCCCTCTGGGTTGGAAGGTCAGATATGGCAGTCGCTTACGTAAAAACTAGTGCCTACGCCAATTCTTGGGATTAGTTGCCAAGCGGACCCCAGGCTCCCATGAGCCGTGGCAACGTGACTCGTGCCGGTACAGCGCGAGGAAGATGATAATGGTGTCAAAATAACTTATCTTGATCGTAATAGTCACTAGATCGTCGGTCTACTAAGTTGTTTTGAGGTTTTCCCAAACTGCATCTTCCCGTACGAGGGGCTGTCATGGTTATCCCATTGATGCGAATCCGCTAGCGCTCCGGTGTGTGAAGTCAGAGCATCGTGCGGATTCTTATGCAATGTGAAGACCGCCTTGAGAGAGACCTTGATTGGGTTGGCATTGGCATGGCTTGGCAGTGCTAGACCCTGAAACTGTCTGTTGTGGTACACTCACTGCGCTGTATCGCCGTCGCCGCCGCCGGTGTAATCGGTGTAAATGTCCACGGTCTCGCCGAGTGCTCGTTCGATGACACGCCCCGCCTTGGTGATGAAACGCTGGAACTCCGCCGACAGCATGATCGTGTGCTTCTCGTCGGCGCTCAGCTCGCGTACTGGAAGTGAGCTTGCGTTAGGTGTTAAATTTGTCTCTTTTTATGGTATAGTTATGTAGTAGTCGTAAATATGAAAACACGTATTATATATTTAAATTTAAGGGATTATAGTACCTACTTCTAAAGTGCAAGTAAGTACTAAGTATAAGTACCTACTTAAGTTTATTTTCTATAACTAAGGAAACTTGTTCTCTGATTACTGCTTTGGTCTTCATTCTGTAATATCTTTCTGCTGCAAGGGAGCCGAAGTTACAATACAACATTACCATCTTCCAATTCAACTTATAGCCAACCGAAACAAATTTCGCGAAATTATCGATAGGTAAGGCCGCGGAGTGAACGCACGGCGCCGCTCGCACCGTCGGCATCCAGCGGCACCATCAAAATGAATAGACTTGAATGAACCTGTTTTGGACGACAACGGTGGCCGCGGCGGTCGCCGCGTGCGTCCAGTTGGCGGCCTAAATGTATAAAAGACTGTGTTTTAATGCTCACCTTTCTTCTCTTTTTCCTCTTCTTTCTTCTCAGGCGGCGCAGCGGTCACCGCAGGCTGGACTTCCTTAACCGTCGGCAGGCCATGTGGAAGGATGCCGGGAGGGAGCTTGCCGTGGAACGCATCGTCGTCGTCGCCTTGCCGAGCGCCGTCGCCGTCGAATGTAAGCACTGGACGGTGAATAAGAATGGCCCTTGCCGGGGGGGTGGGTGTGTGTGGCGGCTGATTTATTTACGCGAATGTGAGTCTTAAGACTCCGTTTATAAGGTTCATAAATTATAATTGAAGTTTTAGACAAACTTTTAATCTGTGTTGTGTTTAAATAATAAATCAGCCGGTTTCTTATTACAGTAATAGATTCGTGAAGTTTTGAATAATACAGTTTAAAAACTCGAATTACGAAATTGTTCTATGTTTATAGTAACCGTACTTGTTGATAAAACTTCACAAAAATATTGGGTTAGTGTAGTTTGTGTAGTTTTTTATGAGTCTACGTGTGATGTAGCTACGGTGAACGGAAATATTTACTCTTGAAACAATCTAATAGAAATATTTATGCAGCATACGACAACTAATACTTATTTAGAAAATGCGTTTTTTAACTGAACATTATCACCTGGTTTTTCAACGTCTTATTTTAGAATGCAGTGAATGAATATTATACTACGTAAATGCTACATACACACCTCTAGGAATAATGCTAGCTAGTACATGAATGAAAAATGTGTTAAACTGAATGTATAATATTACTGAGTGTTAGCACAATGTGAACTACGTACATTACTGAGCTACGGTGAAAATGACAGAAATTATGTATGAAAATGTAAATCCTACAAATTATGTATGTAAAAGAATAGCCGCAGCAATTTGTAAAGCTGTTTTTCTTTACAATGTTTAAAATAAATAAAGTTTAAGAAAATCGCCATCTAATCGAGCTACAAAGACTTTTGGCCTAATTTATTTGAACGCCTTCATATATCGATACCCTACTTCACACTCGTACTAATTACCTACGGGGTAAGTTTTATTGTAATTGTATAGTGCCTTAGTGCACAAACAAAAAGTCTTAATAACAACCAAATTTTCCGCGTAATTAGTACGAGTGTGAAGTGTGAACTAGGGTATCGATATGGCGATTCAAATTATTATTGATTTACGCATTGAACATTAAAATTAAATTACTGTAGCTATTGTCGAAATGTGAGAAGTTTCATATTTGTCACAAGAAAAATATATTTATTCAAATCTCTGTAAAGGACTAAAGGTACATATTGTAATAAAATAAATATGTCTATGTGAAACAGCAAGTCAACGTAATTAAATTTCATTGTGACAAACAGGAACCCATGTGTAAATTGTGTAGTTAAAATTTGACAGAAATGAGAATCTACTTAAAAGCAGGAAGGATACTAGCTATATTTCCGTTTGAAATATCAAATGAAGCGAAAATCTTTTCATTTTATCGTCGATAATAACTAATAACTACATACTTATACTATTCCCGGTAAGTATTCCATGTAGCTAAATAAACCACTATATAATTATGTAAACTAACATTCGGTTCAAAGTCAGTATATAACATATTTCATAATTTTTAAGTAAAAATTATAATAATTCACAGTTTTAGTAATTAAGTTATTTTTTATGGCCAAGCAGTAGTATTGCAATTCTATATTAAGCGCGTAGTTTATTTATTTGTGGAAAAACTTAACGGAAGGTATAAGCGCAAAAAAACTTGATGTGCAACTAGAAAAATCTTATCATTAAAAAGCAACACTGTGATAGCTTAAATAAACTAGAATGCACAAACAAACTTCCTGAGCTCTCCACTAGAGAGATACATGATTTATATACGTATAAAAATATAAATAAATTCATATCTTACTAGATATACGATGATTTGTGTCATGCATTCACACAGATGTTCTGTTACATGCAAAATATTTTGTATCTGGCTTGTAACAATTTGCATGCATACAGGATATTTATATTCACTTGTTTAATGTTTACGGTAGGTATTTTAAATTTCGTAAGCACTAAATCAAAACTAAAAGCTTCCATTTCAAAATATATCCAGTATACAACCTATATATGAATTAATATCAGCTATGTGCTGTTAAATGTTGTTGTTAGCATCTAAAGTCATATAAATAGCGTTAAATATATAGATATGATGCATGTTACAACACAAACATGCTGTGACAGGCGCTACCAAGGGCAAGTATTAGTATCACAAAGACATGTTCCGATTTGAAACCTACCTGTAAACTCGTCCTCCCACTCTAAACCCGGGTTTAGATTGTACTCATCTTGAAAAAGGGAGGAAAAACAAAAAATGTCAGTATCTTTTTATATAAAAAAAAACACTATACATAGATTTAGCAAACAGTGCTCTAATGTACAGCATGACGTTAGATCGGTGCTTGTTAGTTCGAGAGCGTGAGATGATACGGCGCCCCATACTTCCACCATAGAGATACACATATATTGATATGGCCGTGATATATACTGCGTCGTGTGGAGAACTCTGGAAGGCCACATCTGACACGACGGACATCTGAACTTTCACTTCACTCGTCTCAATACCCCACCCTTAGATATTTCAGATTTCTTGATTAAAAAAAATATCTTTAGCTAGTATGGTCGAATGGGGTTGGCCGATTTTACAAGTGGCGCCAGCATATGTTTTACCTGGCAATCCTACGAATATTGTCGAATTCTGTTTTTTTTATGGCCCGGATGCTCTTAAGGGTCACCCCACACTAGCGTCTCCCGAGCGCCGGGCGTCTAGTCAACTCTATAGCTGCTGCTCGACGCAACGTTGGCGCAACTGCGCAGCGACGACATTTTTCATAGCGCTGACTAGACGCCGACGGTCAAAAGACGCTAGTGTGGGGTGATATTAAACTAGAGACTGGTAAAACCTAACCTATGCTGGCGCCATCTGTACAAACCTTTGACAGTTGCCAACTCCATTACATCGAGTAATCTGAAATTATCGCCTAAACAGTGTTAGTAGGAAATAACTAGAAGCGTGGATAGTCTATTTACAACTATCGAGATGAAAACTATTAGATATATATTACAACCGACACCAAGTTATGGGACAGAGATAAAACGTCAACGGTTAAACAAACGGGAGGAATAATGACTTACCGTAGTAGTCGGTTGCGTGTGCTAGAACGAGACAAAAAATAAACACTTTCGTCAGTCAATATAGCGTGTGGCGAAACTCGATATATCTACGTGTGTCTTAATATATTGCGCCCAATTATATTTACATATATAACCTCATTTCGTATAATGTTGATGATATTCACAAATGACATGATTGCGGCCAGTCAAAAAACCTTTAAAATGTTTTACGTTTCTTTCATTCAATTTATTATTTAGCGTTAATTGTACAACGCTCAACTCTTTGCTTTTACTGTCGCGGTAAAGTTTAAGCCCTATTTTTCTTAGACCATAGATAACTGGACTAGCCTTTCAATAACTTACCTACCCCTTTTTAAAATCCTTGCACAATGTGCAAAAAATCGTATATACGCGTTTGTGTGCGTCAAAATGAGAATGTGTTAATTTTTATTCATATGTGCGTGTGTCTCTTCGTGTTTCAACACATTTTTTTTTGCATGTGTGAGTAATCTTTTGCATGTGTTACTTCTTCACTTCCCCGCAATATTCGGCAGACATAAGGCTATGTTGTATGTTCTAAGTATATTTTTATATCCCAGATACTAAAATAACATTTCAATTACCCAATTTACAACCCAATCTGCCTCACCCAACTGTATCTTTAGTACAAAAGGACAGATATATTGACTCAACCAACCAACCAACCGAACTGAATTTATTGTAATTGGGATACAAAAATACAGTTCAGTGAGATCGCAATATGGAAGAGGAACTGTGAGTCGTGAGTCGTTAACTCCAAAATACTTCATAAAATATGGATTGTACATGAAATTAAAATGGATCGAAATCTTACAAACAAGATTGAAATTTACTCTGCGAGTAAGACGCGAAGGCTCTTTCTTTTAACTAACCGCAAGTGTTCGAGCTGGGTGTTTATTAATTTGTTAATCATGTTATGGATGGACCCCATGCAGTGAGACATGCGTGACACATGTTTTCATCCCGAGTTGAAATGACAAAAATATTTCAAATCAAATCACAAATTCATGCAATCAATTTAAAAATATGGATTCTGTAGAGGCGTATGCCTTAGAAAAGTTGGAAAATCAACCCATTTGAACAAATTTTGAAAATCATATTATTTTAACTCCAAAAACAATAAGAAAATTCTGAATTACAATTATACAAAATTGTGTAACGATGATAATATATTGAATAATAATTAAACTATAATGGAATTGCAAATATTAAATCAGACCAAAGAGTTATTGACTGTAGAAGAGGTGTAAAGCAAAGAGGATATAATAAGATAGAGCGGTACTGTCATAGTAAATTTTGTAACCACTGTAAATTCACTGCCATCTATCGACATACTTTAGAACTAAAAATGAAGATTTATAAAAATACGTTAAAATGTATTTAAATATGGATAAATCAGTTTTTTAATTGCATTAATTATTTTTATATGATTTTGAGTAATTTTTGACCCATGTTCTTTCACTGGTATGCGTTAAAATTATAGATAACAAACGAAACCGTCATCGCCCTCTATACGAGAGTAGGCCAAAGCTAGTGGCGCCATCTGATCGAAAATCAAATTTTCGTGATTTTCGAGGCACGTTTTTTCCTTAGACTGTATCCATCTATTACGGAGTTATATCTATCTTTGGTGTAAAGTAAGAAAGAACGTGCCCCCGAGTTTGTCAGGCAAACTAGATGGCGCTATACGGCGCCCTGTTTTGTGGCAACTTAATTGTCAAACGTTAATTTTTTCAAGCCCCCTAGTGTAAATTTCATTCGACAGCGTGACGTGCGTTCGCGTTTGCGTTATGTCTATTTTTGTATGGGATTTTGAGCAGCGCGCCAAGCGGGACATTTGAGAAACTCGAAATCCCATACAAAATGAGACTTAAGGACAGAACTAATGCATAATTTAGGGCTGTACAACGAGATCTACTTCAGCAGCTGTCAAATTCGAGGCACGAATTATTCTTACGCTTTATACCTCTTCTACTATTAATAACTCTTTAATTCAGATGATTTGGTATAATTCCGAATGTAACCTGCTTTAAAACTTGAGTTCCACGCAGTACAGATATAGTGCATAATCCTTTACCATCGTATTTTCTCGAAAACGTTCGTATTTCATGATACTACAGTCAACCTCAGTACTTTTTGTACTGAGACTGAAGAATAAAACAGCATGACACGTTCGTACGTTTCCGTGAAAATATTATGGTATGTATAAAGGATTATGCACGAAATTTGTAGTTTTCCAGAATTATGTCTTTTAAAATAAGACCAAATCACCTTGCAAGTATTTTTTTAACATAAGCAACTGAAGTTTTCATAAAACTTTTAAGTGAAGGAAAATTGTACTCTATTCCAACGTTATAAAGTATTGTTTACCTTTGCGGGGCCTCCACCAGTCCTCCATGTATCCTGCAAGCGGTGACGCATTGGAAGAGCCTTGTTTTATGTCAGCACGAACACAAACATTGCACCAAACATTCATACAGTATTTACTTTTGTCGATTCACAACACAGAGGACGTCACCATACATAAACTGTTTGTTAGACGAACTGAATTTTGAATGATACTTGCGGTCTGAATAAAACATGATAAAGATACAAAAAATCCTCTATTTTGCGAAAATAATATGGTCTTATTTTCAATGCTTTTGATCGACATTTGTTGCAATTCCTGATTTTTTAAATATTAACAGGAATAACATTTAAAACTTTCGCGTTTTGAACACATATTAAATCACATTTACAATTAGCCGCGACCACGACCAGTGAAATCTGTGTCGAAACGTCGGTAAATAAAGGTAACAAAATAAATTCGCGATAGACCCGATTGTAAATGTGAATTAACAGGATAGTTGACGTCTCCATAACATTTAACCGGCGAAAAACTAAATAGTGCGTTTACGCAGTCTGTATCGAATTGGCAGCCACAAGTGTAGCTTAGTGCCACTGCCATACTTCGCCGCTGCCATGTCGGTGCAAATAGCTTGACGGACTCTTTATTTATTTTTATAAAATTACCAAAAATTGTTTAATTCAGACAGCAAGATGAAATGCCAAAAAAAATAGAAGGAGCGAAAAGTAAATACTGTCGGACTACAGATGCCATGGTTATGAGAGGCGGCACTTGCAAATAATAATTGATTAAATGAACGTTACAAAATATTTGGGTTAATTTATTAGTTATAACGCACTTGCAGACAAACCTAGAGTTTCAAATGAATTTGCCGAAAAGTTTCGACTCTGGCTATAAATGATAATATACTAAGCCGATCTTCACATTAGATGCGGACCCAAACGCCGTTCCGATGTGGGAGGGGTACACCGATATATGTATACATACACCCAGCTGCACAGTCGCCATTAAATATATCGGAGCGGCCGAGGTTCTCAAAAACATCTGAACACGCGCTCTAACGCCTTGACAATAGAGACGTGTTCAGATATTTGTGAGCACCTCGGCCGCTCCGATATATCTGATGGCGACTGTACATTGTGCTGTCTCGCTCACACACCGGAGCGGCGAGCAGATCTACATCAGTGTGATAACCGCGTAACTCTTGCTAAATACATAGTTATTCTCGTTACTAAAATAAAATCTCATTTAATTTGATTTTATTCTAACAACATCTTTTCTCTGACTAATTAAACTAATATGGAACATTTTTTAATGTAAAGAGGAATTTTTAGTCTATAATACACCAAGTTTCTACGTAAAATACGTGTTGACTTCAAAGGCTTAACAGTTCTACATATATGTACATATATACAGATGGTGTGAAGTTCTAATCTAATAAGATCTGTGGTTCAGATTTACGATACTATTGACAAATAACATTTAAAAATCATGGCAATGCATGCAAATGTGTTAATAATTAAGTATGTTAGAATTAGAACACAAAAAGAAGAGAGTGGGTTAAAAATTAAAGTTAAAATATTTGCAAATGGCCTAGTTAATACCAGCACCCGACATTGCTGTTAATAAAACTTCACTTGTATGCAGTTCTTAAAAAAGAGCAAAAGAAAATCATCAGAATAATGTTGCTCTTACCAAACCCAACCAATTTTTCTTTCAATTTCAGTCACAGGGAGAAAGGCATGCCAGCTTTGTGAGCTTTGACAGGACTTAATAAGTGGAATAAAATAATTTATGAGAAAAAACGCCTTATGTACAATCAGGTTTGGTAAGCTCAGCAAAACTACAAATGTACAAAAATTCACAATGGGATTAATGTTTCAGTTTCTGCTATTTTCCTCGCGGGACCGAAAATCTAAGAAATCGAGGACAAGCCGTGAAATATGAGCGGATCTAATCCACACTTCGCGTTCACGGCTTTGCTTGTGATTTGTGATTCACGCACATAAATGTGTAGAGCCCTTAAATTAATGATCACTTTAAATATTTGATAACATAATTGACTTGGATACAGGGTGATTTTGTTATGTCTGACCATACTCTGAGTCAGACATTCTCAGAGTGTGCTCCGCGGACCCCTAGGGCTCCGCAAAGCCGCAAAAAGCGAAAACAAATCAATAACCAGCTCTCCTATACCTCTGGTCCACAGTTAATTTGTCAAACGATTTTTTTTTATTTGGGGCCCCGTTAAATATTTTGCTTTTCAAAAGGGTTCCGTCGCCAAAAAAGTTTGAGAACTTTGAGAGAAGTTTGAGAGCAGCGGCTCTGAGGGGTGAATATGTGGGCTTAACAACTTTAACTATGGGGCCAACCCCGAAATCACGAAAAAAAATCTGCCGAGTCATACATTTCGGGGAATCACACGTCAATGTTTTCTATTCTATGGAACAGCAGATTTTTTTTCGCGATTTCAGGGTTGGCCCCATAGTAAAAGTTGTTTAGTATGGCCTACATATCCACCCCTCAGAGCAGACATAACAAAATCAACCTGTATAGTTTAGGTGGTCCTTTCACCTCAAACAAACTATAATTATAATTTGCCAAAAACAAAGTTCTCAAATTTAATGTAATTTTGACTCGCTAAACTGGATCCTGATCTATCTGGAATAGTAATGATCTATTATCACTTTATTATTCTTCTTTGAGCTAAAATGTTACCCATATTTTTCATATGTATATATTTTATACCCAAGAAACTGACTAAAGTATGTCTAAATAGTTCGGGAAGCTTACCATCTCTGATCTCAGTTATCCCCGAGGTGGTGGTCTGAGTCTGCTTGGCGTAGGTGACGTTCTCTTTAGGCGGAATGTCAGTAGACTGCACTGATATGATTTGCAGCTGAGCAGCTGCTTTCTTCGGTCCCCTGCAACCACGAGCATATATTTCATTTCTTTCTTAGTGCTCCATATAAAACTTTGTTCACGCAGCACTTATCAATTCGGTCTTGCAAATCGATTAATTGCATTTTTTTTTTATAATTTTTTCAAGCTTTAAGATCTTAATATTGTCTTCGGTTACCACGATAGTTATTACTCATGAAATAAAACTATGAAAACGGATTATATCGCGTATATTGAATTTATTAATACATCCCGACCGGAAACGCCAGGAACACAATTCTGTTTGGACCAGTTAGGAATCAAACAGGAGTTAAATCACATTTACCCAATCTTTCATTAACACCTTTTTTGCAATATGTAGTAGGTAACTCTATGTACCTGTCTGTGTAATCATTAACCCCTCTTGCCGCAAGGGATTTGTTCAAAAATTGCGTACTTTTTGAAAACTCGCGGAGATCTAAAATAGATAGCCAAAACAAGATTTTGAGATTTTAAATTTAGAATTCAATTTTGATTGTCATTGCTGACAAAATATTGCTGCTACGAGATTGTATGGTACTGACCCCTGCGGAGGGCTGTGAGTGTGCAGGCTGGTTTCCGGTGATGCGGTCTGCGGGGGTGTGAGGGACTGCATGGAGGACAGCGACGACAGCACATCCTTCACGGGAGCCACGCCAAGCGAGGACAGCATCTCGTCCAGGTCGCGACGGCTATCCAGGCTGGACGTTGTGGACGCTCTGGCCTACGTGAAATGATTATATCAAACCATAGTATGCGGCTATGGAGTTGTAATGTTTTTTACCAAAGTTAAAGGAATTTGAACCTTTTATTCAGTATGAATAGTCTTTTTCTTTTTTTCCCAGATGCATTCCACATAATTGATTAAAATAGATTTATTGAAACAGACAAGGGACAGTGATAAATAAGATAAGGATAATCACTTAAAGTTCCTTAGTATGTAAACCTGCAAAAAAATGTGTTGTGTTCTCCTACAAAGTAGGGAACTACTTCCAGATGTAGGTTTTGTTTATTTTTAGATTGTAAAGAAATGATAGAGGCACATAGATTTGTTTGTTTACATTATTTTATTAAATAGCTAATACAACAGACCACAGTCTGGCTTTTAAGAATCTATGCTGCATTAGGTACATTCATATTTTCTTCTCATTTTTTTAAACAGATACAAAAGACAAACTGCCTTAGTGCCTTATAACAGATTATGCTAATTTACCAGTGAATCTTCTGCATCTTTCTGTTCTTTCTCACGTCGCCGACGATCCTTCTCTTCTCTCAAAGCTTGTAGCTTTGCTTTTTTGCGCTCCAGCTCCGCCTTGCGGTCTGACATGCTCGACATGGCTGCTTCTGTAAATATTATTATTATTATTATTTATTGGAAACAATGTAAGTTTACAGTTTAAAACCAATTCATTTACATGCTAGGAGTACAGATAAGAGTAGGAACATGGAAACTAATTAAAACTAACCTCAACATAAATACTTATAAAAACATGCGCATAAAAATGTCAAAACAAATTCTAATTTCAAATTTACTTACACGCTAGGAAACAAAAAAAATCGGGTATAATATTAAACAATGTCAATAAAATATACAACATACAAAATAAAATGTCATGACAGTCAATTAAAATTATAAAAATTCAAAAATTGCCTAGCAGTTCTGTACAAATGTGCTAAACGGCGAACATGTCAGCGTCTACATACTGAGTGAGCATTATGATTCAACTTACACAATATAATTTTTAGAAATCAGTGATACGCATCCCTCTTTTGTTCCATTAGAACAGGTGGAATCTAACAAATATTTACTGAACTAAATAAAATAAGTCAAACATATAGGGACCCCATACTGTAGGTTATTCAAAAAGGAGTGTACAGGTTTTTAAACAGTCGGCAAGTGCATGTTATATCTAGTGTTGCAGGTGTCCATAGGATAGGCCACGGTGACTGTTTACCATCAGGCGGGCCGTATCCTTGTTAGCCACCAACATGGTATAAAAAAAATAACACCCCTCCTTTAAGCATTGGGGCAACCGTAAAAATCTCCTCGCTTCAGGCAAACTCTGCTTCATTCGGCTCAGCATTGCTCCGAGCAATTATTAGGGTTGGCATAACTTGACGTCCCTTTGCGTGTACAACCACAGATAAGATAATGACCTGAATTTTGACACACCTAAATAGCCGAAAGGGATGGTGCCATATATTAGCCTTAGACCTTAGACCTTGAACCACTGTCAAACTTCGGTTTTGTACAAGGGCCTGACACTCTTTGATAGAGAAAGATAGTCTTATTGCGATTCCTATAATTCCTTATCACTGACCGGGTTTTTTTTCATGGTCGGGTTGTGGCAGCATAGGTAGGAGGCGATGGCGAAATACCGAAATTTATAAGAGTGAAAGAGAAAAAGGATTATGCTGCCATACATTAACCTATCAATACATGAATATGTCTTTCTCTTACCCCTGGTCGCTCGGTTTCATGTCTATAACTACTATACTATGTCTATGGTTTTGTAGGAAGCTTTTTTCTGTATGGTAGTACTATTATTTATTCTGTATCGAAAGCGGGGCATGAATACCAGTGGCTCTGGCTTTAAACTCCTTGTATTTATAGGGTAGTTGCATTTGACCCATAGTTGCAATTGCCCGGGTTGACATTAATCTTTAACAAAACTAATATATACACAAACACATCTGAAAAAACTACAATGGCAGCTCTGGGATCTTGCTTTCAAAATATATGCAAATTATGGCAATAAAGATGATTCATGCACAAGTTTATAATGAACAAACTAAAAATGACGCTAGAATAAACTTAGCAGTCGCAAATGTTAAGTTTAAATCTCAGAATTATTATTCTGAGGTTTAAATCACTTACAGCGGCTTTCACCAAATATCAATCCTATTGACAGCTCCACCTCTGATGTCACCACCCGCATAACTTAATGGGACTCCAGTGAATCATTACAAGCCTATAAGAATTTAAATGTCGGTGCCTTACCTTATTTGTTATCCGTAGATTAGAAAATGTGCACCATTTTAAACCAACTTATTCGATAAATTGCCACAAGAACGTGGCACAAAACTAATAACGGGAATGGGAAAAAAGTGTGAAAAACAATCGATGATTACGGCAAATAAACTTCTCCGATATTTCAGAATTGAGTTAAGACACTTAAGATAATAAGTTGCTCTATGTTGCAATAAAATCTCAAGTTATTGCTGTTATTTTTAAAATGTGAATCAAAATATGCGAAAAATCAATCGGCCGTATTGGTAGATTAGTACGGTACGACATATATGTATTTTGGGAGAAGACATGAATGTTGCCAGTTGCCACTATAATAATTTCATTATCCTTATTGTTTCTTAAAAGTTAAAAGCGTGTTAAAATTTAGGTTCCTACAGTCTAACAAAAAAGAGTAGAAATTAAAAAGTGGCAACACTGTAGTGTCGTCCCTTTCAAATCAATCTAAGCAAAACGGGACGACACTACAGTGTTGCCACTTTTTAATTTCTACTCTTTTTTGCCAGACTGTAATCATGGATTATAAGATACCGCTGCCAAAGTTTATGTACGTTTATTTTATAGTATATAAGGTTATGATTAATTTTGAACAAATTATGTTCGTCAATTTACTAAAACACATAAAATTACAGTTTGTCATTGTTGTTTTTCGTAATGGTAATGTAATTTAAAAAAATAGAACGCGTTTTGAAATCAAATCATGTGCTAAAAATATGTATTTTCTTTAAATAAATGTAATACATTTTAATAAAAATATAAGTAATAAACAAAATATTGTGTGCATTCTGTGGTTAAGTAAATCGACATTATTATTTGAGCTTTATAATTTCAAAAATAATGAAAGACAGGCGTTGACATTCTGAAGAGAACCAACATATGGTAAGGTATTTGAACTGTCCTTTGTATCAAATTCGACCTCTTTATTATTTAATTATTGGTTTTTGGCAATTTCAAAAAACTCCGTCGTTTTCCGTCGTACATAAATTCACTTAAAATATATTGATTCATTCATAGTTGTTTATTAGTAGATATATTTGGTTATTTTCATTCCGGATTTTACCCGCCATTGTGATTTCATATCCGAGTCACGTGACTGACATCTACACTACACAAACCACAAACCTAACCACAGTTTTGGGAAATGGCTGACGATAAAGAAGTGGAAAAAACGATCGCAGAGGACTTGGTTGTGACCAAGTATAAACTTGCCGGACAAATTGTGAACCGTAAGTTGATCGTGCAGTGAAGTTTTCTGTGGAATGTTACTGGGACCCTCGATTGTG
Source organism: Cydia strobilella (assembly GCF_947568885.1). Lineage (NCBI taxonomy): Eukaryota > Metazoa > Arthropoda > Insecta > Lepidoptera > Tortricidae > Cydia > Cydia strobilella. Next base: position 4,461,532 of record NC_086048.1, read on the forward strand.
CTATGGGTGCTCGAGTGGTTGAAACCGACGCGTGTCATGTCATCGCCATGCGGGCAATTTGCCGAGTCCGTCGAGATCGTTAAGGTTCTTGGCACATTCCTGACTTAATCTCTTATTAGTACTAAGCCCTTTTGGTCTCTTGCAGGTGTTCTAGAGCAAGTTCTTGCAAAATGCGTGCCGGACGCGTCTGCGCGAGAGATTTGCGAGTTCGGAGACAAGACTATCCTTGATGAGACCTCAAAGGTGTTCAAGAAGGAGAAAGACTCCAAAAAAGGCATCGCATTCCCAACATGCGTGTCGGTAAACAACTGTATATGTCACTTCTCACCCATCCCTAGTGAAACTGACTACATTCTGAAACAGGGTGATTTGGTGAAAGTGTAAGTTGGCTTCTTTTGATACATATTAATAATAATTGCTTCGATAAGGATTTCTAATCATATTGCCTAATTACAACTTACCAGTGTGATTATGAAATATTCAGCAAACAACTTTATTTTAAGAATATAAGTTGTGGCAATCTACACAAATATCTTAGATTAATTTACATTCTGTTATTACAGAATGGTAATATGTATGTACACTTTAATTAAAATGAACTTTTAATGCAAATCTCTAAAAAACACCACTTTTATTTGAGTAAGTTTATTAATGTAGTTTATTTTATAGTCATATATATATATAGTCTTGGTTACAAATTCATTTTAGCACTGCACCTATCTTTCTGGTTTAAGCTATTGGTTGACTGGTAGAGAATGCCTTAAGGCATTAAGTCCGCAAGGCATTTGTACCTTTATGTATGTTGCAATAAAGATTAAATAAATAAATAAACTTTTGCAAGTTATCATCATAATCATGATCCAAATGTGACAATAATCAATAATACCTGATTCGAATTGCCAATTTTGTTGAAATCAAAATTGCTAAACATGTGACATCACACCAGGGGGAGGGGTTTGACAAATGTGACCAAGTGTGACAAGGAGGGGTCAAAAAACCTAGAAATTCGTGTGACGTAATTAATGGATTACCCCTTATGGTGCTACTCATCAGGGCCTTTAAGATGATATGTCTAATTTTTCTATCTAGCAAACTTTATGTTAGAATTTAACTGTAATAGCAAAAAAATGAAAAGTAAAAATTAGACACAAAGGCCTCCAAGTACCTGAAGGTGGTGCAGCTGCTGTTATATGTTCCTGGCCTTCGCGCATAGAGTAAAGAGTGACAGAGATAGCACTATTGTTTGGGATTTCGTGCTATATGGGCGAAGCATGGTGGGATTTGATGGATTAAAATTTGTGGAAACAATTCTTACAATCTTTAAAACTAGTTGATTCATTTGGTGAATAAATTGTAATTGAATAACTCATTATTTCACAGAGATTTGGGTGCACACATAGAGGGCTTCATTGCAGTAGTGGCACACACCGTCTGCGTGGGAGTTGGTGAGGTGACTGGCCGTGCCGCGGATGTTCTCCTAGCTGCTCATTATGCAAGTGAAGCTGCTTTGAGATTGCTACGACCAGACAATGAGGTAATATTTTCAAATTTATTATACCCATGGCAATGTTTAGCATTGTAGGCAAGTTTAAAGTACATTTTTAGGGTTCCGTACCCAAAGGGTAAAAATGGGACCCTATTACCAAGACTCCGCTGTCTGTCTGTCACCAGGCTGTATCTCATGAACTGTGATAGCTAGAGAGTTGAAATTTTCACAGATGATGTATTTCTGTTGCTCTATAACAACAAATACTAAAATCAGAATAAAATAAGTATTTAAGTGGGGCTCCCATACAACAAACGTGATCTTTTGCCGTTTTTTTGCGTAATGGTACGGAACCCTTCGTGCGCGAGTCCGACTCGCACTTGGCCGGCGCAATTTCTGAGACCCAAAACAACAACATGGCACTAAAATGGGATAACTTTAAATGTTTATACTCTAGCTCTACTTCTTGGAAGTTTTCCAATTAGAAATGAAATTATCTCTATTAAATTTAAACATGCCAAAATTCTAAACCCTTAAGTTGACAATGTTTGCCCTGACAAACATAACCCTTGATTCAATATACGCGATATAATCCGTTTTCATATATTTCATATTTAATATAATGTCACATTAATTAGCTATGGCCATTGGCTACATTATAATAATTGCAAAGAATAGTTTCACTACCAATATCCTATTGTTAATTCAGTTAAGGTCAATGAACTGCCATGTAGGCAGATGTGTAGTCCATAGTAATGAGTTTTTGTGTACACAGCTGGTGGTCTTTTGTCAACATATTTTATTTTTATTGTAACTTTTTACTGCAAATAAAACCCGTTCAGCCATTACACTAAAGTTTTCTAGCATAGAAGTTGGATACTGGAGTTTACGTGAAAACTAAGCAAAACATTCCTTTTAATTTTTAGTAAATAGTTAAACCACACACATTGTACATTTTATAAATACCTACTCAGAAATTAACTACAAAGCATTTGTTATGCAATACCTACACGTAATGTACCTACCTACGTGATCTTGAAAAATATTTTTAATGTTTACAATTTATGCAGCACTTGCAGAGACATGCAATGCATAAATTGTTAGTTCAGTTGCACCTATAGTTTCTCGTTTAGGTTTACCTGAGTTTTATGCAATTATATAGTTTTTTGTAGGCCACACTGGTAACTAATTTTTATTTTTTTTACTTTCATCTACCAACGGCATTCTTAGCCATAATCAGATTGTATGTAATAAACTTCTGGTACTGGTGAAACTAGTAGCTAAATGTAAAAAAAAACTAAATTATAATAAACAATACTATACTGTATTGTGAACTGATTATAAATTATAAGGGTGTCACAAATTAAAAATAATTAGTCCCTGAATTCTTTCCAAGTATGTCGACAATGACATGCTTGGCAGTTCTCAGGGGACAGGAACTGTATAATTTCTACCGGGAAATAATTATTGTATCTTGGTTTACTTATACATACAATACAATGGAATTAATTGACCTCAAAGGGATCTCATTTAAAAGGTCATGATCTAAAGCTTATGTATTATGCAGACGAAAACAGCAAATGATTCCTTTACACATAATAAAGTTCAGATTCCTTTAACTTGTAATGTTTGTATGTATGCATGTTCAGGTCAAATCTCTAAATTAGTCCCACTTCCCAGTATTTGATTCAGCTGAAACTTCACATACCTATGTAATGTAAGTTGGTGAATAGAATAATTCATTTATTCATGGCAAACTACATTTCATTATATATGTATATTATATATGTATTACAAAGAAAAAGTATATTTAAAACAAAAAGTATATAGTTTACCACGAAATGGTCCCCCCTCAGCATAATGCTAACCCTAAAGTCAGCGCTGGTCTTCCGGCGATTATGGAACATCAATACACCATTAGACTTCCTAACAATGAACTATCATTCCAGAATTACGCGGTAACTGATGCTGTCCAGAAGATCTCAGCAGAATTTGGCTGCAAGCCCGTAGAGGGCATGCTGTCGCACCAGCTGAAACAGTTCCGCATCGACGGAGAGAAGAGCATCATTCAGAACCCCTCGGAAGCGCAGCGCAAGGAGCATGAGAAGTGCACACTTGAGACCTATGACGTGTACGCCATGGATGTCCTGGTTTCCACGGGAGAGGGTGTTGTAAGTTTTTTTTATTTTATTATAGAGAAAAAAAATATAGTCAGCATCAAACATAACCAAACAAACAGAGATTGAGGTGGCCAAATATATCGTAAATGCGCAACACACCTTTATTACTGGCATATTGCCACCACTATCTATTTGATGCTGGCTGCACAGGGCTGTAGTCGCACATCTACTTCAACTGACAAGTTCAAGCTATAATTTTAAACGTTACTTACAGTTTCCACCCCTACTACTAAGAACTTTGTGATTATTGTCCTATTTCTTTGACATTCGATCGATATAGGACCGTTTCATTTCATCATCAACCTGATCATATGCATGTATAAACCTCTCAACTATAATACTGATATGAATTTACTATATTACTTTAGTGTACATGCCATTTCCTAACAACCTAAGTTTTATTATAAAAAAAAAACAAGGCAAAAACAATTAGTCCCTGAATTCTTTCCAAGTATGTCAACAATGATATGCTTGGCAGTTCTCAGGGCAAAATAACTGTATAATTTCTACCGGGAAACACTTATTGTTTCTGGGTTTACTTATACATACAAATACAATACAATGTTAGTTATTAACAGACCTTATATGGATCTTAGGTAAAATATCAAGTAGTATTGAGCACATAATAATTCTTATAGTAATAGTTTTTGCACAGAAAATGATTTTGTAATGGTAGAATCCGAAACAAGAAAAAAACAATTTCATCTTCATCCATCATCGACCTTGAATTGAATGCAAGAAGGTTCGTAAATATACGCACCTTTGTAGGCAACATAACAACAGCAACACAACATAACAGCAGCAGCAACATAATAACGCGAGCTATGCGCTACGGACCATACTATTGAGAAATATTTATTGAGACTTATGAGAATGAAAATGAGGATGAGGCACACGGACACGAAGAACATGAACTAGAACTCTAGTGACGTAACGTGACGTGTTCTAACGCGTCACCCGCCTTTCTTAACTTCGTTCCAACGTGTTCCACGACACTCAACCATTTTTTTTTATTACAGGGTCGTGAAATGGACACGCGGTGTACGATATACAAGAAGACCGAGGAGATATATCAGTTGAAACTGAAGGCATCTAGAATGTTCTACAGTGAGGTTAGTGACCTGTTGTTTTTTTATGTGCTATGAGTAATTAGTTAATTACACTTTGTATCGTAATATAATTTGTGTTTCTTACAAAAAACTGAGCCCAGATGTTCTTTAACTTCTATTGGTCAAAAGTCATTGAAAAGAGATCGTTAGTAGGGATAAGCTTGCCATTAAAGTATGAAGGTTATAATAAAATGTAATTCTATAGGTGACCAATTTTGTATATAGTTTTTAATTTATTTAAATGTGTATTTTATTTTTACTATTAGCGACATTTATCTTCTTTAGGTTAAAATTAAAATTACAGACGTAGCTCATTGGAAAATAATTCTGATATAAATGATAAATGCCTTTATAAAAAAAGGTCAAATTGATTGAACACTTTGAACCCTCTTCCCTAAACTAAACTGGAATTCACTACCTGCAAATCTATTCACAGTCCACTATAACTTGGATCTTTTTAAATCGAGAGTGAATAGACATCTTTTAGGTAAGCATGATCCATCCTAGACTGCATCGGCACTTACCATCAGGTAAGATTGCGGTCAAATGCTTGCCTTTTTGTAATAAAAAAAAAACTACGTCAAGTACTTTGGCAATTTATTATTATTGAACAGAATGAATATAACAGTATTGTAATATGTTTGTAGGTACGCAATAAGCACGGGTCCATGCCGTTCAACCTCAGGAGCTTCGACAAGGAGACCAGCGCGAGATTAGGTGTCGTCGAGTGCGTCAACCACAAACTTATCGAGCCTTTCCAGGTTAACATCACATTTTGAATTAAGACTTCAAAGACCAAAAGTTTTCATTATCAGTTCTATTACTGTATTTGTTTTTGCGAATACAACGTACAACATGCCATTCTGTGCCGTGCTTCGGCACGTCTACACGGACCGAGCTGTTTCGCGCCGCAATTTCCTCGCGAGGCGGCTGGTTCTGTATGCACCCGCCTATTTCCCTGAAATCTTTCCAGGCCACATAGTAAATCTGTGCGTTTGGTACAAGCCCAGGGTATATTATAATGTAATACTTGAGCCAATTTGTTATCTATTAACACATTGTTTCGTAACATTACGACATTCTAGTGCAATAAAGATGGGACGCTTCACAAACCCATATTTTAAATAGCTCTTAAATCAGGGTTCGAAATTATCCAGATAATTATAGTCTTTGATAATTATCCCAGGTATGGATGGTACTATATTTATTTTCTTTAAATTCTTTAGTAAATTTTAAAATCACATCTTAGAATCTTTGTATTAGGTTATTATCGAATCGATGATTATCAGGTATAAAAATAACGATAATTATCAAGATAATTATAATTGATAATTATTCTTTCGAACCCTGTCTTAAATATAACTGCAATGTCACTAGTTTTGAGCATTATTTTCTTATTTACTTTCATTTTGTTTAATTTTTGGAATACCAAAGTTGAAGTCTTTTAATTATCTACCCCATTTTATAAGCTTCACAAGTTAACAGGTGTAAAACGGCGTTTGACATGCGCTTGACAAATGGCGAGGGGTATTTTGGTTGTAACACTGACGCTTTAGACTTGTAAAATGGTAACTTACAGCTTTGTGAAATGCACCCCGACTTCCACTTAATACATATTAATAGTGACAGGGATTTTTATGAATGCATTAGGTCCTGTACGAGCGGCCCGGCGAGCTGGTGGCGCAGTTCAAGTTCACGGCGCTGCTGCTGCCGGGCGGCACGCACCGCATCACCGGCCTGCCCTTCGACAAGGCCGGCTGCAAGAGCGAGCGCGCGGTCAAGGACCCCGAGCTCCAGGTCAGTGCTTACTGCTTGCCGAACAAAACTAAACCTTATCTACTTGTAATAACGTTACTAAATGTCAGCTAATGGCGGCGTGAAATACCAAAATATAAGTTTTGAAACTAGAGTGAAAAGACTTTCAGGGGGTGACATTTGATTTTTACCTCAGTTCCTGTAGCCAGAAAGAATGCAATAGAGGTTCATAGGATCCTATTTTTTATTTATACTGCTTTAAAATTAATTTGACGTTCTGCAATATTTTTTTGTAATACAAAATTAATCTCTACTTTCTGCGCGCTTTGACATTGTGTGTAAGACATTGCAGGCAAATACAAAAATAAAATAAATCTCCTATATGTTGAAAACGATGTAGACATTGCAGGCAAATACAAAAATAAAATAAATCTCCTATATGTTGAAAACGATGTAAAAATATCGCGCTCTCTATTCACGTGATTTATTTTGTGTTCCCTGAAATCTTTCCAGACCACATTGTAAATCTGTGCGTTTGTTACAAGCCCAGGGTACATTATAATGTAATACTTGAGCCAATATGTTAATTATTAACACGTTGTTTCGTAACATTACGACATTTCCGTCCTATTAACTTATAATGTTATAAAAATTATAAATAAGTAAATTCATATTGCCTCTTCTTATTATTTTTTTTGTCTACAGTCCCTCCTGAACTCCTCTGCGAAAGCCAATAAGAAGAAGAAAAAGAAGACTGCCGAGGAACCTATGGAAGTCGAAACCGTTGCCTAGCAACCATCTAATTCCTTTGAAGAAATCTATTTGAAATCAACAGCTATCGCATTACCCTCTAAGGACTCTACAGACTTCATTCAAGCTTAGATTTCTCAAATTGATACTATCATCGTAAACCCCTCCACAGATTGATGTTAATGAAATTATAAATGTGTGTATGAAATTGTTATCGTAATTATTGTTCATCTAGGTGTTTTCTCTAAGAAACTAACGACTAGTAATGACCTATCATATCCTACAAGACAATAGAGCACTCCTTTTTGTATTTCATTCCAAAATTTTTTGTAGCTACGATTTTGTGACGTCTTTGATAGATGAATGCTTTGTACATACTTAACACCTACATAATAAAAACGGAGCATAATGTGAAAGCAGACTACATACATTTGACAACCATTCCTTAGTGATGTTATTTGATTGATCACTTTTTTGTGCACAAATCCGTTCTCACTATGAATAAATTGTAACCCATTCAATCTCGATGTTCGTGTTCTGTGACCGGGCTGTCTCTGCTAGGAATGTTAAGTTATCCAGTTGTGTGACACTTGTGAGAAAGGAATAAATCAAACTGTGCCACATTGTGGGCTGTTTTTTAACAAACGTTTTTTATTTATCAAACCCGTACCTATATTCTGGTTTTTTTATTCCGTAGACTAAAATGACATTTCATGTGGTACTAAGCAAAGAGCATATAATCACTACGTTCTAGTACTAAGAAATGTCATGTCATACACATGAAACATAATTTTAGTCTACGGAATAAAATTATATCAAAATTAATAAAAAAAAATTGTCCGTTTTGTTGCGGTCATAGAAGGTTGTACTGAAAACCGTAACCAAATGGACCAAAAATTTTGGGGACACTTTTTCTCAGTAAAAATGAAAAACCTCGCGATTCTGAGTAGAAATATTTCTATTTTTACAAGCCGAATATCTGTCCCCATCCCACGTGACTGCAGCCATAAATGAGGCAGGAACAAATGGGAATACATCCGAATATGATGGGATTTATCTGCCACTAAAACATAAGAAGGACAAAGCACCATTGTTCTCATGAATTTCATGATACATAAGTGACTAAAATTTTCCGTCCAGTTTTAGCTTCACGTTGGATTCGGATCTGTACATCAGTCTGGTGTCAAATAGCTGCATCTCGCTCACACACCATAGTGGCATGCGGATCCGCATCGGTGAAATAATGGCGTTACTGCTCTGACTTACAGTAATAACATATACTAATCTATGGCTCTGACTAGCTAGCATGATCACTTATATCATACCACTATCCCTGCTAATAATATAAAATTAAATGACTTGTTGCTTGTAATGAGATGGGATGGGATTGTAATGTAATGATATCATGCTACAAGTGCTGGAAGTTGTTGCCAAAAGAAACTTGTTTTTTTTTTAGGTTTATTGAAGATGTAATAGTAAAAGATACCTATTTGGGCAAAAAAACTGTTTTACATGTTTAATAAATAATAGATATTTTTTTACTGTGGCCTACAGACATTTTCATTTAACTTTTGCTTGAGTAAGGTTTGCGCTTTCTTCGGCTGAATCCAAAGAGGCGGACACCATGTCAATTGTCTTCACAGTTAAATCAGAAACATGCTCAGGGAGATCCACAAGAAACCTGAATGTCGCTTTTACTCCACTATTCCAGTAATATTTAAATAGATATGACAATCTATCATTGGATGGAAGTGGAGGTAGCTGAAAACATAATCATAATTAGTATATTAATATTTTAGGACTGAATCAAAAAATATGTATTAAATTTCACGAACAATAAGTCATGGTAACAAAATACTCAGTTTAAAAAGGCGATAAAATAATTTTAACATAGCTACCTAGTCGGCTCATAAGTTCTGTCACTGGCCTTTAAAATTTAAATTTGGAACTCCTAAAACAAAAACCGTTCTGCATTTGAATTTCGAATCTTTATTAAATATTTGAGTAGTATAATTTTGCAATTTTCTGTTTTCTTCAACATGGAGTGGACGCTTAAAGATAACCGCAATAATTGCACTATATCGTTGTGGTCACTCGCCGACTAAAATTTTTAAGCTATTTGAAAATTTAAAATTCTCTCTAAGATTTGTGTATTGTACCATAGAAAGATACAGTGAGGTCTCTAGTTTAAATGACAAGAAAAGAAGCGGTCGTCCACGTACAGCTAGGACTCCAGCGGTTGTACAAGCAATTAGGGCACGCATTGCCAGAAATCCCGCTAGGAAACAAAAAGTTATGGCCCTCCAGATGGGTTTGAGCAAAAACACGGTGAAAAGAGTGCTTAATCAAGACCTGAGACTTCGTGCTTATAAACGAAAAACTGGCCATCTTCTCAATGGTCGGCTTAAAGCTTTAAGGCTTAAAAGATCTAAAGCTTTATTGAAGAAGTACACTAAAAATAAGCACCGTTGTATACTGTTTTCGGACGAGAAAATTTTTGACATAGAAGAAAACTGTAATAAACAAAATGATAGAGTGTACGCTCGCAATAGTAAAGAAGCGTCTAATAGCATTTCCCGTATTCAAAGAGGTCATCACCCTTCATCTGTGATGGTTTGGCTGGGAGTTTCTTATGCGGGCGTCACTAGTATGCATTTTTGTGAGAAAGGAGTAAAAACTAGTGCCAAAGTGTACCAAGACACGGTGTTGACTAATATTGTGAAACCACTATCCCATACGATGTTTCTAAACCAGCATTGGGTTTTCCAGCAGGACTCTGCTCCAGCCCATAAGGCAAAGTCTACACAAGCCTGGCTCGCCTCCAATAAAATCGACTTTATACGGCATGAAGATTGGCCCTCCTCTAGCCCAGATCTTAATCCTTTAGACTATAAAATATGGCAGTATTTCGAGGAAAAGGTGTGCTCAAAACCTCATGCAAATCTAGACTCGCTGAAAAAATCTCTTGCTACGGCAGTGGCCAATATCGACATGAAAGTGGTGCGTGAATCCATTGACAACTGGCCACGAAGACGTCAAAGCCTGTGTAGATAATTATGGCGGTCATTTTGAATAAATGTTATACATTTAGATTCTCTAGTTTATAAGCTTTCAAATGCTGTACAAATTATACGGAATAAACTTGAACTTTTGATTTTATTTGATACTATGTATATGACAGAACTTATGAGCCGACTAGGTAAAACTATAATTAGGTAGAAAGGACACCTAATAAAATATTTTCATTAAAATCATTTTAAACAGCTTTTTATTAACACTTTGAAGGTCACTACGCCCATAGGCGTTTAAATATATATATATATATATAGCTTAACACCTCTTAATTGAAAGTACTGTCCAATCAATGTGTTAAGAACCTGGAATGTGTACATAATGGTGCATATATATTTACCTCATAGGGTATTTGTTTCTTGAGCTCCCCAACATAAGGTGATGCCCCCTTTTCAAGATCTTCGTATAATGCAGCAGTGGTGCTACTGTCCTGCCATACACCTTTGTCGATCGTGTAATAAACTGCTGTGCCGAAGATAGCAGATTTGATTCCAAACCTAAAAACAGGAGTAAGAGCGAATAGAACAATATTCTTAGTTAGGTTTAACGAGAATTTTAAGCCCGATACGTACTTCAGCATTATGATTGTTCTACAAACATTAAAGTACAATATTTAATAAATAATAACAAATGTTTGTTTCTTCCAGGAATGTCTTTGAAATTATGTAATTCAGTTTTAACCTATAATTCTATTTTTCTGGCTTGATCTTGGTCGAGATGACATATGTCAAAATTGCGTTTGGATACTGCATAATTATTTGTTCGAAAACAATTAGCCTCATGCATGAAGTTTATATTTGAACGAAATATGTTTTATTCGGATGTTTGTTACCGTTATATCATGTTACAAATGCATTTCCGTTTTTAAATTACCATTTAATTACTTAAAATTATAAATAAAAAGTACAAAAATTTGCCCGCGAAAAGCTAGTGAGCGAAACGTTCGAAACGCCACGTGACGTCACGCGTTCGACAGATTAGTGTCATTAGTAGCAAACGTCAGTTGGGCCGCCCAACGTGTGACGTCATCACGCTCTGTCGAATTCGCGCCAAAAATTATGAGCGTTTCAACTGCTCAAAAATTTTCAACATTTTAAATATTTTTTAATAAAATTATGTTAAGGTTTACAAAAGTATTTTTATCATTTCCGGTGTTCCAACGATATAAATTATGAATCCAAAAATAAAAATAAATTCATGCATGGAGCTAATTGCCACTATTCGCTTTTAAGAGTCCTCCACACTCATGCACGAATCACGGCCAAAGAATATATGATCACGGCGCGAAGCCGTTTAGACCTGTACCAATAACTTCTGGGGTTATAAGAATATTAATGTTGCTTATTTTTTATATATAGTTTCCAGACCATATACTAAACCTAAAAATAATATTTTGTGTCATCCTAGGTATTTGCTTAGGTAGAAATTTAGGTATTTCTTTTTTCAATCAGCATTCTGTAAAAAAAATATTCGAGACTAAATTCTTTGTTTCCCTGTAAAGGCAAAGTGGCTTCCGACGTACACACGCATTTTGTGTCATTTTCATCCACGGGTATAATGGCATTTAATAAATACCTAATATTGATCCTAAAACGCCTAAAAAAATATTAGAGTCGGTAAGTGAAGTGTTGTACTTTACAGAACATTGTTATATGTTATTCAAACAAATCTGTGTCAAATTCATCCACCGCTTTTATTTAAAAAAAATTTTTTTCTAATTAACACCCTGTATCTGCCACAAAAAAAAATTCATATTATTAAGTTTACGTCTACAATATTATAATACCACATTGAGACATCATTCATAATTTGGGTCATTTTGATCCACGGTTTTTTTACTATCTGGCAAAATAAAACTCAATTGAGCAAGAAGGGCGTGCGCGGGGAAGGGTACCTACGCGGGTGGGGTGCTTATTATACTTGCCGCAATATCAGCTGGCGACTGAGATCTTAATACTATCTCCTTTACCCTTGTTAAGACCAACCAAGAGATGGCATTATGAGCTGTCTCGCCACTTAGTTTTGCGATACAGTGTATTTATTTCATTCGGAGGCATAATTACATTGTCTTATCAATCTTACCGTAGTAGGTATATAAATATAATTAAAAATAAACTGTAGGCTGCACTCCTCATACTGACCAACATTTGTGACGTTCCTAATCAAAAGGTACCACTTTCTCTGACAGGTTATTTGTATAAAGATATAATCAAATTTCGTCTTTATGGTAAACGACAAAGTGGTACCTACCTTTTGATTGACAATGTCACAACAGCGACTTAAAAATTACTTTTGTTTCGATTTTTAGTAGACTTTTTAAGTTTATTTTAAGACGCAATTTATTGTGATTTTTGTTATGTTTAAGCGTGGCAAGCAACATTAATTACATTGATGATGATGTTCATTAAATACAATATTTTTTCATACTATACTGAACTGTCACCCTATACATGAGAATGAACAGCGCCCTCTTGACAATGATCATATATTACTGGTCAGGCTTTAATATGTGTCATAATTTAGTAAAGTCCCCTTTGTGGATTCTAAATCCAGTACTTCTTACCAATCTCGAAATTAGCTATGTACAGAAACGGTCCTTACTGTAGATGCGTCATCATAGCAAAAACTACCCAAAATATTGAAACAGGAAAGTAATGACAAAATATTTAAAAATAAGTTAAAAATGCTGCTCACCGATAAGTCTTACTATTCAATTGACGAATTTTTAAATGATGACACTTTGTTGAAATGGAATCCGTTAAGTTAAATATAGTAGGAATGAATATGATTATGTAAATATTAAAAATAATTATAATATCAGATTATGACATTGCATTGTATAACTTCTTAATTTAATTAATATTGTTTTGACATACCTTTGCTTTGCATGAACTATCTTAGCTTTAAATTATATTAATTATTTTGATTTTCGCTAGAATTGTAAGTACCTATCTGTTAGCATTTTGTGCCCTATCAGGGTGTCATGTACCAACTACCTGTAACTAACATCTTTTGTAATTCACATGACATGTAATGTTGAATAAATATAAATATAAATATAAGTTTCCGAGTTACAGCAGTTTAGTGAAAGCGTTTTTTTTTAAATATAAATTAAGGGTTGAATAAAGAGGAAAGAAAATTTGATTATTTTTGTGCTACGACGCACGGTTTAGGAGATACAGCCCTATAAAGTTTTTTTTATTGTTTTTTTCTTTTTTACATTGTGTTTTTTGTATATTACTTTGGGGTTTCATAAAGGGGAACGAAAATTTAATTATTTTTGCGCTACGACGCATGGTTTAGGAGATCAAGCCCTATAAAAAAAACACTTTTTTTTGCGTTTTTTTTGTATAAACTAATGGTTACATAAAGGGGACCGAAAAGTTGATTATTTTTGCGCTACGACGCACGGTTTAGGAGATGCAGCCCTATATAGATTTTTTTCTTTTTCTTTTTTACGTTTCTAAATCTTAATTAAGGGCTTCTTAAGGGGAACGAAAATTTGATAATTTTTCGCTACCATGCACAGTTTAGGAGATACATCCCTAAAGTTTTTTTTGTTGTTTTTTTTTTCTTTTTTTTGTCATTGCGTTTTTTGTTATTACTTTGGGGTTTCATAAAAGGGAACGAAAATTTTATTATTTTTGCGCTACGACGCACGGTTTAGGAGATACAGCCCTAAAACGATTTTTTTCTCTTTTTCTTTTTTGCGTTTTTAAATCTTAATTAGGGGCTTCTTAAAGGGGAACGGATATTGATTATTTTTGCGCTACGATGCACGGTTTAGGAGATACAGCCCTATAAAGTTTTTTTGTTATTATTTTTTTCTTTCTTTTTCTTGTGTTTTTGTATATTATTTTGGGGCTTCATAAAGGGGAACGAAAATGTTATTATTTTTGCGCTACGACGCATGGTTTAGGAGATACAGCCCTATAAAGATTTTTTTTTTAAATTTTCCGTTTTTTTAAATATAAATTATGGGTTGCATAAAGGGGAACGAAAATTTTATTGTTTTTGCGGTACCACGCACGGTTTAGGAGATACAGCTCTATAAAGTTTTTTTTCCTGGTTTTTTTTTGTTTTTTTTTTTAAGTATTAATTACGGGTTTCTTAAAGGGGTTTTTTAAATTATTTTTGCGCTACGACGCATGGTTTAAGAGATACAGCCCTATAATGATTTTTTTTTTAAATTTTGCGTTTTTTTTTAAATATAAATTATGGGTTGCATAAAGGGGAACGAAAATTTTATTATTTTTGCGCTACGACGCATGGTTTAGGAGATACAGCCCTATAAAGATTTTTTTATTGTTTTTTTTTTCTTTTTTTCTTTTTTACATTGTGTTTTTTGTATATTACTTTGGGGTTTCATAAAGGGGAACGAAAATTTTATTATTTTTGCGCTACGACACATGGTTTAGGAGATACAGCCCTATAAAGAATTTTTTTTTTTAAATTTTGCGTTTTTTAAAATATAAATTATGGGTTGCATAAAGGGGAACGAAAATTTTATTGTTTTTGCGGTACCACGCACGGTTTAGGAGATACAGCTCTATAAAGTTTTTTTTCCTGGTTTTTTTTTGTTTTTTTTTTAAGTATTAATTACGGGTTTCTTAAAGGGGTTTTTTAAATTATTTTTGCGCTACGACGCATGGTTTAAGAGATACAGCCCTATAATGTTTTTTTTTTTTTATTTTGCGTTTTTTTTTTAAATATAAAATATGGGTTGCATAAAGGGGAACGAAAATTTTATTATTTTTGCGCTACGACGCATGGTTTAGGAGATACAGCCCTATAAAGTTTTTTTTGTTTTTTTTTTCATTGTGTTTTTTGTATATTACTTTGGGGTTCCGTAAAGGGGATCGAAAATTTTATTATTTTTGCGCTACGACGCACGGTTTAGGAGATACAGCCCTAAAATGATTTTTTTCCACTTTTTCTTTTTTGCGTTTTTCAATCTTAATTAGGGGTTTCATAAAGGGATTTTTTTAATTATTTTTGCGCTACGATGCACGGTGTAGGAGATACAGCCCTATAAAGTTTTTTGTTATTTTTTTTCTTTTTTTTCATTGTGTTTTTAGTATATTACTTTGGGGCTTCATAAAGGGGAACGAAATTTTTATTATTTTTGCGCCACCACGCACGGTTTAGGAGATATTATATCTATATATATAGCTTTAATAGCTCTATAAAGTTTTTTTTCCTGGTTTTTTTAAAAGTTTTAATTAAGGGTTTCTTAAGGGGAACGAAAATTTGATTATTTTTGTGCTACGATGCACGGTTTAGGAGATGCAGCCCTATAAAGATTTTTTCCTCTTTTTTTTCTTTTTTGCGTTTTTAAATCTTAATTAGGGGCTTCTTAAAGGGGAGCGAAAATTTGATTATTTTTGCGCTACGATGCACGATATAGGAGATACAGCTAATACAGCCCTATAAAGATTTTGTTTCTTTTTTTTTTCATTGTATTTTTCATGTATTACTTTTGGGTTACATAAAGGGGAACGAAAATTTTATTATTTTTGCGCTACGACGCATGGTTTAGGAGATACAGTCCTATATATTTTTTTACAATGCATGTGCTCGAAAAGTGCGTTTCCTACGGAGCCATATCGTGCGGAAAGTACTGTTTTTCCGCACAAGTGCTTTTTGTTTTCAATTTTTTTTTACAGTACATATGGTGCTACTTTCTCGCACTAGTGCGGAAAAGAGCACTTACCGTGCATATGTCGAAAGTTTAAAGGGCCATATGTACTGTAAAACGTACGATACACGTGCGAATAGGTAATTCGCAACTCGTGTCGATTTAAAACACTCCTTTTAATAATTAAACTTATTTGCCATGACATGTTTTTTTATTTACTCGCACAATGCATAGTAAAACATTGTATGATACACGTGCGTAAAGATGATTTCCGCACTTGTTGCATAAATAGCAATTTTTTTTATCAAAGAATGAAAGAAAGTCACGGTATTAATAACCAAATTTTACTTTATTGGTACCTTTTCCCTATCACTGTCACAAATGTATGTGGCGTTCACGTAAACGCGATATTTTTAAGATTTCCCTGCGCAATGTTGCCAGCTCGCTCGCAAATCAAACATGTACTTACAGTTCTTTTGCATAATGGTGACATTGTACAATATCTATGAGTTTTAAATAGGTAAAAGATAATTCGACGCATTCTTTACTTGCTTTTTGCTTGTTGTTGTGTTGTTTGCGTAACTTCTTTGAATAAGTTGCGTTAATTTGGCGCACAGGCGAAGTAAACATGCGTTGCGTACGGCAAGGTCACGCCGCGGCCCCACCCTGCACGGCCTCCGTTGCCCATTCAGACCGCCCGCTAGCTTCGTTTGAACGCAAATAATATTTTTGTAATATTTGTTTATGCAGTGGATGCAAGTGACACAAATTCATACATCTTATTTATCCCGCATTTCAAATTAATAAGATATAAACTCTAATATCTTTAATATTCTTTTGTAACGGTGACAGCCTGTTACAACAAAATCATCAAATATCTTATGAAGCTATGCCTTAATAAGACACAAAATCATTTAATGGACCTATTTAAACGATTAAATTCGACCTAAGTAATTTTTTTTAACTCTAATTTTTTTTTGTGTCATTTAGAATATTATGACATAGTATCAGATTGCAGTGGACGTAATTGACACAAACTATGTTTTCACACTAAAAACACTATCCTAAATGCAACACAGTTACATGTTTTCTCTCGAATATTTTTTTCTCCAAGATAATTCAAAATAAAAAATAATTACCACAAAATAACAAATTACTAGAAAAGCAAATTATATATATGACACAAAACAAAATGTAAGATTTACATCTTAACAAAGTATTCATAAGCGAAAACAGAATTGACTTTAATATTTTTATAACCTAGGGGTCAAAATATAGCCAGCGGTACAGGTCTAGTTAACGCGAGTGTTGAGCGAACTTTATATTCATGAGCGGAATAGGGCAAACAACGCGCAGTGTTTAATTGAAGTGAGCAATTTTTGATCCATTACATAACAATAAACATAAAATTAGTCATTCATTTTTTTCCTAAATAAATTGGAAAAAAAAAATTTTTTTTTAGATGATACATACTTGATACATACAAAGATCAAAACTATCAAAAGTTTCAAGTCTAAACCTGCGTCTTAAGGGCCCCCAGGGATTCGCGCATGAGTGTGGAGGGGCCTTAAAGTATATTATACTACTCTTTGGTCATAACCGAGAGTGAGGAGGTGAGGAGTTGAGTTCGCAGGTCTGCGAATTGCCGCCACACTTTGCGTTCGCGGCTTTGCGCCGCGATTCGCGCACGAGTGTGGGGGCTTTAAGTGGTTTTGAGTTACGTTACGAAGTAACTATAGTTGGTCAAGCAAAACTTGTCAGTAAATAAGAACAAAAAAAAACTACACTCATCCCCTTCTTCTGAGCGCCGGCACCCGTGCAAGACAAAGACAGTGACAAACTATCTCAGAATAATGACTAAAGCAAAGAAGCCGGGCAAAAATAAAAGCTTGGTAAAAGATATCGTATTCACAACACGTTATTGCTTTTTGTCTATGAGTGAGTGAGACAACAATCTGCAAGTTCTTTCGTTTTTTTCAGTATTGTCATAAGATAAACTGAGGGAAATGTCAAATGGTCCTATGTGGTTCTATAATATAATCCAGCCAAATAAAATATATGTTCGTTATTTCACAGGTAGGTGTCAACTGTAACAACTTGACATAGTCGTATTATTTTAGTTGAAATATTTCGGGATGTTTCAGCGGTCATCTTGGTTTATTTTAATTATATTTTTGCTATTCCTGAAAGATTGTTGAAAAACGTGCTGAGTTTTTATTTGTAATGGTTTGAAGTTCCCTTTGTGATAATGTCTTGTGTGATCGAGGGCTGTAAATCGCATACAGGAACAAAAGAAAATACGCTCGAACCGATAACCTTTAATCGGTGAGTTTTGTTCAATTTTGAAGAAATTTATTTATAGGACCTGACCCTAAACATAGAAATCGATATGTTGTTTATGTAATTATTACTTTCATTCAAGTCTATACAGATTTTTGCATATATTTTCGAACTTTTCTGCTAAGTATGAAAGGTTATATTTTTGGCATAGTGATGTATCGACCTCAGATCAATAACCTATCGACATTTACAGCTTTCTTATAGTTTGGCCCAGGACTGTCTCATTTTAATTGATGAGTACAGTCAAGGGCATAAATATATATACATTCCCAAAGTCTCAAAAATATGTGTACGCTCAGACAATAAAATCGTGTTCACATATTTTTAAGCCATTTGTCTGGATCGATATTTTTGCCTTCGACTGTACCTATAGTTTTCTTTGTTCTTACTTACTGACAGATTGTGTTTGCCAGACTATAGTTTAATACTAAAAACCGGTCAAGTGCGGGTCGGACGCGCGCACCAAGGGGACCGTACTTTTTAGTATTTGTTGTTATAGCGGCAACAGAAATACATCATCTGTGAAAATTTCAACTGTCTAGCTATCACGGTTCATGAGATACAGCCTGGTGACAGACAGACGGACAGCGAAGTATTAGTAATAGGGTCCCGTTTTTACCCTTTGGGTACGGAACCCTAATAAAAAAGACATTAATGATCATTGATGAATGTTCCTTTTATTAATATTGTTGGTCACAAAACTTAACTTTTTATTTCAGATTTCCAAAGGACGAGGAATAGGGGATATTACTGCAATGTTCTGCCACCAGAGTGCAGCACTAGCTTTTTTAGTGCACCGTAGAGTAACTTATTCATACTGTACCTTTAACAGGTTTTTGACAAGTTTTCAGGGGACCTACCGGAAAACTCGAATCCGAAATTTCGTTATCTAGCTGCCTCTTTATCGCTCGAATACGCAAGAGTGACAGAGATGTTAGATAACGAAAGTTCGATTTTCTTGTTTCGCGATAGACCCTCAGATTGTGATAGTGGCGCCACTTACGCCGAGTTTCGCGTAATATTCCCTATTATTAAATAAAATAAAAATATTACAGGAACGTATTTTTTTATTATTTCCTATTTGGTACAGTCAGCTGCAGAGAAAAGGTACCCCACGTCCATACTAATTTACAGAACTTTGTATGCAGGGGGGTGCCTTTTCTCTGCAGCTGACTGTACATGACTAGAAACTATACTTAGTCTTTTAGCATTAGAAAAAACGGTAAACCATTTCCACGTGTCTTTTTATTGACAAGTTTTTTTATAAATATAACAATATTTTACTAATGAAAGCAAAAGTATGTAAATGATCGTATATTATATTTGTTGTGACTTATTTTCAGTGTTTTTCGATAAAACGACACGTTAAGATCGCTCGCCTTCTTTCTAATGATAAAAAAACGAGAGGTATAGTTAGACGGTTCTGAGTGGTAGACTGCAAATGAGATAAAAGCTATATTAGGTACATGCATTAATCCTCATATCAGGCGGCTCTTTGATTCCAAGGATTGCATAATTTTTATACTTTTTAATGATTTTTAGAATATGAAAATTATAAAAAATGTAAAAGTTATGCAATCCTTGTATTCCACGCATTTCATTTCATTTCATTTCAACGAGCCGCCTGCTACAGATTTCTTGAAATTGCCGCGTTTTTTCAGGTTCAACTTTCATGAGCCAGACTATTATCAATTTGCCAATTTCGTGATTATTATTTTACACGGCACATAAGCTTATGCATAATTTATCGATATAAAAAGTCGACACAGTTACATCCCTAGCAAATTATCAAACTTATGACACCGTACGTAAATGAGAAATAACAAGCATATATGCGTCTCTTTTCGGCACATTATCTAATTCGTAAGGAAGTAAAGTACGGGTATACATATTTGCGAAGCATTTTTGCCCGACTTCTATGCTTTAGTCACTCTTAGTCATTATTCTGAGCAAACTATAGTTAATAATCTGTGGGCGGTGCATCTCATTTTAACCAAAGAATATAATACTCACTTTGACTTAAGGCACAGGCAGTATGGCTTGAAGCTTTAGCCTGTCCAGGTGGATGAAAAAAAAAAACAAAAATCATTTTGACTAATTTGATTTGACTTTTGAGTGCATTGAACTGCAAAAATCGATCAATAGAAAATTGAAATTTCAGTTTTAAGTTTATTTCCGAAACAAGATAAGAAAGTAAATAAATGGGTTAATTAAGACGAGCCAGTAAAAATGGAGGATATAATTTCCAGGCTTATGCAAAAGATAGATAAGTGTTTACTAGCTAAACTTGAAAGGAATTGTGAAGAATGTAAACATCATGATGAATATACTTTGCGAAAAGATATATTAATTGCAGAATTTCCAATAGCATTTAACCTCCTTGGAGAGGTGGACCTGAGACATGTTCCATCTTGCGCAGACGTCCTATCTTCTCTGCTAATAATGTACGAGGAGCTACGATTAGATGCAGTATGGAATCCAGAGGTTTCTGCAGAATACGCGAAACAACTAAATAATTTTCTGGATTTGTCATGTGACATTACATTTGATAACATGTTGAAGGTAGAGAGACCTTTCTATGAAGCGCAGGAGGTATTCGACTGCTGCATGGAAAAGATACATCGAAGACTTACACCTGAGAACTTTAAAAGATATCCGGCAACTATTGATGTGTATTGCAAACTCATTCAAAATATAAAAGTAAGTGTGTATATAAATCCCTTATTAATTTATAATATGGTTTATGTGGAGAAGACCGGCATATAAAATTTATTGCAGGGAAGACCGTCATAGGGCAATAACTCTCTTATTTGTATACATGGGTCCAAATTCTTTTCAATGTCTCATGTCTTGTTTCTGACCACTCTGTCATGCTTCTGTTTTTGTCTTTTATCAAATAAATAAAAAAAGTTGGGTGCTATTGCATGTCTTTCTAGCTGTAGATTATAATTCTTGAGAAAAATTAAAAACTAAATTTCACCCCATACTAAAAGCTCCACTCTGTCACATTTTTTGGGAAAAAAAAACAAGACAACGAAAAGAGTTTTGACCCACATATGTCACTCAGCCACAGTCACAATGGAAGAGCTTTACTCTTGCTGTACCATGCTGTACCAACCTCCTGTAAGA
This sequence comes from Cydia strobilella, assembly GCF_947568885.1. Taxonomy (NCBI): domain Eukaryota; kingdom Metazoa; phylum Arthropoda; class Insecta; order Lepidoptera; family Tortricidae; genus Cydia; species Cydia strobilella. The sequence goes on from NC_086048.1 coordinate 4,482,991, forward strand.
CGAGTATGTGTACAAACGCGTTAAAAGTGACGAAAGAGCTTGTAGACGGTCTTCACCACATTGACCTTACATATCTGACTGTTGTGCCCCAAAGCAGATTTTTAATAATTTATTTTAATATGTTTTTAGGACTACAGTATAGCAGTGATTCCACAGAAGACATTGCCAGCATCCCTGCTCCTCATTGATGATTACATGACAGTTCACAAAACCAAAGGTTTGAAGAGTTGTGCTGCTATTTTACAGAGCATGGTGAGAACTTTCAAGTAGAATTGTTATTTATTATCTATTTGATACACTAGCAGCTCTTGGAGCTGATGCGTGTATATCGAGCACTTGTATTTTATTTTGCACTTTTCAAAGTTCTAAAATGTGTATCTAGTCTATCCGAGTTAACGGTCGTTTTTTTAAGTATGGTTTGAGGGATGCATGCTGTGTTTATTATGGGACTAAAATGAACAGCGGATATTGGATTTCTTATATGGCTTGGTAAGGGCTGTTACTGTTTCTATTGCTGCCATGCGAAAATGTTTTGCCAAAACATGGGTTAATCTACTTAGTGCACCCCTATGGATTATGATGATGGTTCTTTTCTATGTGACAGCATGATAAAGCTATGTCCGTCACTTTCAATCCCGCGATGTTAAAAGTAACTGTTATTTTATCACGTGAATAAAACCATCCATAATATGCTTGCAGTTTGACATGGTTACTTTTAAATAGTCATTATATAGAATTTTATCACATCAGACAGACATTTTTTGGTAATTTTCAGACTATTTCCATATTGTAAGAAATACATGCTACAATATTTTTTCTAACAATCTTTGTAACTGTTATCACTTGGCTTATAAACTGAAAAAAGAGTTTATATAATATAATCTGATTGTTACCTACATATTCAAATAAATATTTTATTTATTTTCTGTTCTATTTAAGGCATCAAACGGGTTCCATAATGGCAACTACTATGAAATTGTGTACACAAGCCTCAAGAACTCTCTTCAGGTTCAGTATGTCGATGTGAACAAGCTCTCTCACATCTGCCTAATGGAATTGATAAGGCTCCTGCCTGCTCAGGAAAAGGTATGGAAACTAAAAACTTACACAAATTTATACCTTATACTTAAGAAATAAGGGTTTATTTAGATCATTATTCAAATCTAAACTCAGATCAGGAGGTCTAGCACAGATTGCAATCATTGATAGAAAACACCAATCAAAACTTAAATCATGTATGAAAATAGTGTGTAATGTGACATTTTGTACCATCTGTCACCCCAATACATTTTTTCTATTCACTTGCCATTTATCGTTGCATGATTATCATCTTGGCTAGGCCCCCAGATAAACTTATGTTTGCACTATAAGGGGGGGGGGGCCTTGTAACTCTTTATTTTGTACTTTCTCTTTATAATATTGTCTTCGATTACCACGATAGTTACTCATGAGGAAAAGCTACAATGTGCAAAACTGTAATCTGTTCTGATCTCAATTTAGTTTACCAATGTTAGTTAAGTTTACGCGATCGTTTGGACATGTCTCCATGGAAGACCAGCGTCAAGATACCTGAAAGGTAACTTGACATCAAGCTGAGGGGAGACCTTTTCAGTGACGTTTATGTTTTATAATATATTAATAAAGTGTTTTATTACATTTAAGCAATACTGTAAGCATCCTGAATTAATTTATTTTCTTTCTTTCTTTCAAAACTACCCACATACAAAATTATTTTTGTATGTGAGTAGTTTTGCATATTGTAGCTTTTCCTCAGTCACCCGTTGACCACGAACGCTGTAAAGGATTCGAAACGTCGGGAGTCGAGATGTATTATAAATTCAATATAATCCGTTTTCATAGATTTATTCTCTTTATATGTTTACAAGCCTAGCCTACTCCTTTTCCACACAACAGGCTCACCACAGGCCCTGTTGTCTTGTATCTCACTGTAACTTAATTTATAATTTCGATTTCAGACAGTAAAGTCAGGTGACCTCTTTGTAGTCACCCTGGAGCAGTTGTACCAAGAGTCCAACTTGCTCAGAAAAGCCAACAACTTCCGGTTCAGTAGGAAGCTGATCGAGATCAACGGCGTGAACTGCGTGAACAGGAAGAAGGCGTTCTGCACCATCGTGTGTGACAACCTGGACACGTGCTCCAATGTGGATGTGGCGCAAATGCTGCTTATGTCCATTTTAGAGGTAAATAAATACATATATTTTTAATAAAATCATAGGTGATTTCAGGTTCGTTTTAACCCTTTAATTTAAATGTCACACGTTTAAATTAAAACCATCACTCACACGCCAACATATTAGCACAAGCGAGCTAATATAACCATGAAAACACTGATTTAAACTTTAACGATTTTTACTCATTATTATTTACAACGACGGGACTTAATCGCGTAAAATAAGTTTTAAATTTACCTCCGACGTTTCGAGGACGGCGTTGTCCCCGTGGTCTCGGAGAAGACTGGCTAAAGTTGACATCAACATCTTCTAGGCGCGCGAGTTTTTCGAACTACCCGCACTTGGCTTGGTTCCATGAAAACGTTGCCGTAGGCTACTCTCTACAGCTAAAAAGGCGTATACATGTAACTTTTATAATATCTTCTATGTAAAACCCTTTTTGTGTGCAAATAAATGATTATGAAGTTACACGTTCTTGCATCTATAGGGTTAAAATTATGGGAATATAAAAGTTGATAAACTGTTTAGCTTCTTGCATCAAAAGCTTGCGACTATAGAGTATTCTTAGCTATGAAGCTCATTCATAGCAAAGTCATTTAAGGTGGTTCGATTTTCATACAAAATTCAATCTGCTTTAATTAAGGCACTACACACTATTACTACACAAATATTTGCTCATTTATCTACTTTCGAATATTCGTTTGCGCTAAATTAATAGAAAAACTTTGTTTCATACAGAAATCATACATAAATCAACGTAATTTTTTCATCAATTTTACGTATGTGTGTGTCACAAATGTCGTGTACAAATACGTTGCGTGCGGCGTTGCCACTCTATGACGTTGGCGACGTTGCCTGGCCGACCTGGCAGGATTTGCAGTGCCGTCATGTTTAGTGCATTTTTTGTTGACAGTGTTTGACAGTGTTGACACTGACACATAGGGTCATGTTTATTTTGACTTATCAATTTGTTTGTATAAATTGAAAATGTTAGCAACGTCTAAATCAAGTTACAAAAATCATCGGTGTTCTGGTCCGCGAAAATCCAGGAAAATTCACTCAAATGAAGCGGAATTCATGATGGTGAAGTTTCGTAAGGTACAGTTTCACTCCTTTATTGTACATTGTAATTTTCTTTTTAGAAAATAATTCTCACTTCTTCCGTAATGGCAGGATAATAAGCAGTGAACAATACCCATATAATGTAATTATTACTGTTTTGGTTGCCGAATAGTCAATATGTCACTAACTCTAGGTTTTTTCAGGTATTGTGTAAAATAAAGAGGCAATCTTGGAAATTGAATGTTTTCCTTCATTAGCCAGAAAAAATCAGGACATCCTCACAGCAATAAAGTAAAATGAAACATTTCCTAGGGTTGAAAATTATGGAATTTTGTATATGAATGAAAAACACAATTATTACTAGGTAAGTAAATGATAACTTTATTAGAATCCATATTGTTGCATCATCTTTCTTCCTATAACATTAGAGATTTTGTGCTATCATGATATTATTTTTTCTTTCAGGTACAGGGACAACTACGGATAACAAATATAAAAAAATGTTATTTCATTTGTTGTGTGAATCCATCTACACCAACAAGACATCCACTGCTGGACATAGGCCTCCCCAGGGATCTCCACAACGACTGGTCTTGCAAGACCGGCCAAAATATCGAGAAATAAATAATATAAATAAACATGATAAATATCCCGTTTTCTATAATAGTTATAATTAGAAGGCCATGCAATGTTGTTACTCACTGTACCTACTTGAATCCAAAAAATAAAATAAAAAAAAGTTTTAATTTTATTTTACAATTACTACTTTATTATTAGTACATTTACGATACAAGTGCGAAAAGTAGGAAATTGGCAACGAGTGGCGATAAATTTAAACACGACCGAAGGAAGTGTTTTAATCGACACGAGTTGCGAATTACCTTTTCGCACGTGTATTGTACAACGTTTTACAGTACATAATTATGGCCCTTTACATTTTCGACATATGCACGTATTGTACTAATTACCGCACTAGGGCGGTAACGTATATGTAGCACCATATGTACTAAAAAGTATTTTACAGTACATATGGTGCAACTTTCTCGCCCTAGTGCGTAAAGAGCACTTTTCATGCATATGTCGAAAGTTTAAAGGGCCATATGTACTGTAAAACGTTGTACGATACACGTGCGAATAGGTAATTCGCAACTCGTGTCGATTTAAAACACTCTCTGCGGTCGTGTTTTAATCTGTCGCCACTTGTTTCGAATTTTCTCTTTTCCGCACTTGTATCGTAAATAACTATTTTAAACTGCAAGGGTACGATGATAGATCTCAATTCAATATAATTTTGCAACATTTGGCATTATTAGGTTATAAATTGTATGGAGATGAAATCTATCATCGTACCCTCCCAGTTTGAAAAATACTATAGAGGCTGGGCAGTAAGGGATTGCTTTACTTGTAGAACTATATTTAGCGCTTTAAAAAAAACTGATACCTGACACTTACAAACCTGGACTTCCTTGGGCTAGTGCTACTAAGAATCGTCAGTATTCTCCATCCTTTCTGAGTTGGAAGAACCCAAAAAGGTGAGATTTGTGAAAGTCAGGTTTTCAATATATGTGGCGTTTTCAACCAAACTGGTACCTACTTATTGTTGTCATATTTCCATAAAGCTTCAAAATGAAATCAACCTAATCGACAACCGACAATGTGGTACCTTTTAGTTCAAAACGTCACATATTTATTAATAATACTGAATATCCGGGAGAAAAAGAAAACATAAGTAAAAACTCAAAAATGCTCGTTTTCCCAGAGATAAGACCTAGCTAGATCGAACCCCTTACAGCAAATTTCATCGAAATCGTTAGAGCCGTTTCCGATATCACTGAAATATATTTCGGTTATATCGGAATCGGACAAGAATTCGAAGATTGAAAGGTATAAGAAACATAAGATAACACAAAAAGGACAAAAAAGTACCCCTGACGTACCAGTCTCGAACCCGAATCCTCTTGCACGTATTTCCACGAACATACCGCAGCGCCATTGCAACATACTTACATTGTATGAAATTGTCTACTACAAGCATCACGGAAACACTGTTTGCATGTGTGAGTAATAGTAGGAAATAGCATGACAGAAACACTCTGTCGACTTTAAAAGTGTTTTTTGCACTAATGAAGTATTCAATGTTTATTATAATAGTTCAATATTTATGTAAAGAGTGCGCTAAACATACTTTTAAGTATACAGATACCAACACTATTCCACAAAAAAATTAAACCTGAAAATTTGCGAAAGTGACGCCATCTAGCGCCCATCTTGCAAGACCGGCCAAAATATCGAGAAATAAATAATATAAATAAACATGATAAATATCCCGTTTTCTATAATAGTTATAATTAGAAGGCCATGCAATGTTGTTACTCACTGTACCTACTTGAATCCAAAAAATAAAATAAAAAAAAGTTTTAATTTTATTTTACAATTACTACTTTATTATTAGTACATTTACGATACAAGTGCGAAAAGTAGGAAATTGGCAACGAGTGGCGATAAATTTAAACACGACCGAAGGAAGTGTTTTAATCGACACGAGTTGCGAATTACCTTTTCGCACGTGTATTGTACAACGTTTTACAGTACATAATTATGGCCCTTTACATTTTCGACATATGCACGTATTGTACTAATTACCGCACTAGGGCGGTAACGTATATGTAGCACCATATGTACTAAAAAGTATTTTACAGTACATATGGTGCAACTTTCTCGCCCTAGTGCGTAAAGAGCACTTTTCATGCATATGTCGAAAGTTTAAAGGGCCATATGTACTGTAAAACGTTGTACGATACACGTGCGAATAGGTAATTCGCAACTCGTGTCGATTTAAAACACTCTCTGCGGTCGTGTTTTAATCTGTCGCCACTTGTTTCGAATTTTCTCTTTTCCGCACTTGTATCGTAAATAACTATTTTAAACTGCAAGGGTACGATGATAGATCTCAATTCAATATAATTTTGCAACATTTGGCATTATTAGGTTATAAATTGTATGGAGATGAAATCTATCATCGTACCCTTCCAGTTTGAAAAATACTATAGAGGCTGGGCAGTAAGGGATTGCTTTACTTGTAGAACTATATTTAGCGCTTTAAAAAAAACTGATACCTGACACTTACAAACCTGGACTTCCTTGGGCTAGTGCTACTAAGAATCGTCAGTATTCTCCATCCTTTCTGAGTTGGAAGAACCCAAAAAGGTGAGATTTGTGAAAGTCAGGTTTTCAATATATGTGGCGTTTTCAACCAAACTGGTACCTACTTATTGTTGTCATATTTCCATAAAGCTTCAAAATGAAATCAACCTAATCGACAACCGACAATGTGGTACCTTTTAGTTCAAAACGTCACATATTTATTAATAATACTGAATATCCGGGAGAAAAAGAAAACATAAGTAAAAACTCAAAAATGCTCGTTTTCCCAGAGATAAGACCTAGCTAGATCGAACCCCTTACAGCAAATTTCATCGAAATCGTTAGAGCCGTTTCCGATATCACTGAAATATATTTCGGTTATATCGGAATCGGACAAGAATTCGAAGATTGAAAGGTATAAGAAACATAAGATAACACAAAAAGGACAAAAAAGTACCCCTGACGTACCAGTCTCGAACCCGAATCCTCTTGCACGTATTTCCACGAACATACCGCAGCGCCATTGCAACATACTTACATTGTATGAAATTGTCTACTACAAGCATCACGGAAACACTGTTTGCATGTGTGAGTAATAGTAGGAAATAGCATGACAGAAACACTCTGTCGACTTTAAAAGTGTTTTTTGCACTAATGAAGTATTCAATGTTTATTATAATAGTTCAATATTTATGTAAAGAGTGCGCTAAACATACTTTTAAGTATACAGATACCAACACTATTCCACAAAAAAATTAAACCTGAAAATTTGCGAAAGTGACGCCATCTAGCGGGGTTTAAGCTTTGGGTAACCTAGTCGAACCACCTTAATATAATTAGTTTGCTTTACGTAATATGTATTATCATTATTTTTCCAGTGTTTCGAAGAATGGATAAAGCACTGCTGGTGCGTATGGAACGTTCGTCTGCCATCCGACCAGCACCTCCTCTCCCTCCTCCTAAAAGTCATGTACATCAACATCCACGACGAGCAACTCTCCAAAAAACTACAGGAAATATTAGAAACCCTCATTTGCATTTCTACTAAGGAAGACCAGCAGCAGATACTGGGGAGTTTGGAGGCAAGGAGGCAGTTGACGAGTCAGGACTTTTTGAGGAGACTCGAAGCGACCAGAAATGAAGCTCGTGCTTTTGCGCACCGACCATAACTGCCGTAAGTGAAGTGAATCGTTGACAAAGCGCGAATTCTGTTCCTAGCACTGACAGCGCGACCGGATTGCGGGTTTGAAAGATTGTGTACCTCTTCTTAATTTCCTGCGCCAAAGATATGGAAGCATGACCACAGAATAAATAATAGTACTAGGTACAGAAGGTTCATTCTCTAACGCGTCTATGACGACAGATATGACCGCAAGGTGGCGCAAGCGCGAGCAGGCGTCCGTTCCGTAGCGGTGCGCGGCAATTACTATGGCTAGACACCAAAATTGGTGTTGGCTGCATGTACTTGTAGCGACGCGACGAAATCGCGGAGTGAGCCACGCCTGGCATTACTTACTACTTGAAAGGCAGACGTGTTAGCCCCGCAGTAGACAAAGCAAAGAAGAATCCTACAGTCGCTACGCACGCCTCAAAGTTTGTGGGATAGAAAGTGTTATAGTGGGTTCCCGGTTCCCTCATATGATATTCAATGCCACAATATCTTTATTAAATGTGTAGATCTCCATAACTGAAGAGGATACATAGTAATCTAAATGACTCTTTAAATGTATTCATAATTATAATACTAAATGTAACTTACATACCTCATCTGGAGTATCTGGACGTTAGAAGATAGCACTTATCATATAAATAATTGAAGATCTCATTGTAATCCCCTATCTGGATTTCCCAAATGAAATGAAATGATTTCTTATATTAGACATCTAGCGTGGCTCATGGATAAATACCTCTTCACCACACCAGCTGGTAAAGGCTCTATTGATTGTTCAAAAACTAATAAGTAAGTTGCATTTTATTCACATGTAATCAGATGCAAATTTTGAGTTGTTTTCCTATGTTAGCTGGTAGAATTGTCTTTAAAATTATGATTTTGAATGATAAATATTTAATGACGTTCATTTGGATTTGATTTTGTTTGATATCTTACAGTTAATATTTTCTTCGGGTTGGTGTGGTGAAAAATATTGTGTTTCACTCGGGGGCAAATTTTGTTTAACCCTCGTGCTTTGAAACCCTCGCAACGCTCAAGATTCCATTTTTCGAACCTCGCTACACTTGTGTATTTTTTGGAATCTTTCACTTGCTTGCTCGGGTATCAATATTAACATGAGCGGTTAAAAAACAACTTTGGTCCCTTGTAAAACAAATAACTATAAAACAACAAACAAAACCTCGGGTAAAAGTTAATTCGTGAATTAATGAAAATAATGAAATGTATTGCTTAACCAGTGTTGTAGTTAAATAAACGCGTATAATCATATTTAATAGTTTATTTTACCTTAAAACTTGAATATGACTAGAAGTTCCCAATACACTGATTTCTTAGTTTGTATTATGGAAGGAGCCTAACTGTTGGGGGCGAAGGGGGGAGGGGGGGGGGGTGAAGTTGTGATATTACTGCGACGCAAAAAAAAGTCAGGATGTCTACAAAAAGAGTGTGTATTATAAATAAATATTTTATTACATCATAATTATAAATCCTTAATAAGACCATATCGTAAAAAGATACAGCTTAATTTCCTTTGACAATTTCACTTTCAAGATTATAAAGAATTTCACTACCTACTTCAACAACGACAATTTAAAATTCGATAATTTCAGTGTTGAACTGGTCAGGCAAATGTACAACGATGTCTTGCAACTCCTCTAGCCTGGAGTGTGCGCTGATCCTCGCCCACAAGACGGCGCACGTCGTGTTGTTGCAGTGCACGGATTGAGCGTGCCCGCAGCATGACTCGCATATCTGGAACAATATGCACATTCTATTTAAGGGGGCGTCCATTAAGGGGTCATCTATTAATTAAGTCACATGAATTTGACACCTCCCCCCCTCCTTGTAACACCTGGCCACATTTGGCAAACCCCTCCCCCCCTGGTGTGATGTCACATTTTTTCAATGAAATTGGCAAATCGAATTAAGTATAGGTATTATTAATTGTTTATCAAAATATGTTTGACAACAGAAATATTAGTAATTTTATAACCCAAACCAAATCAGGAAAGAAAATTAAACGATTAAAAACGATTATCGTTCCAAAAACTTGTTATTTAACTGTACAGCGAATAAAATAATTTAAAAAGGTAAATGTGACGTCACAAAGATTGTGACTTCCCCGCCCCCTTGTCACAACATGTCACATTTTCTTCTTCCTCCTCCTCTTCCGCCTCAAGCATTGTATACTGTACTGACCTGTTGGCAATCTAGACACCGCTGTCTCGCTTGCGTCCCTCTGTTCGTCAGCAACGCCACAGTAGAGTGTCGCCGGAGCGCACAGCTCCCGCACACGGCTCGCACGCCACGCACGCCGCACGCCACGCACGCCGAACGCCACATGTAGCGAGCGATGCTGCCGGCGAGGGGAGCGCGGGGCGTGGGGATGTCTGGGCGGTGGAATCCGAGATCTTTCCACCTGCGAGAAGATAAAACAAATTCATGAGCTATATTAGGCGGTTTCAAACAGAACGAGCCGCCGTGCGAGAAATTGTCGCTCGGTATGTAAAGACCTGCCTCGCCCGAGGTAGACACGTGCGGCGGCGCTGTCTCGGGCGAGGCACGTCTATGTCTATACAGACCGAGCTGCTTCGCGCGGCAATTACTTCGCGAGGCGTCTGCAGTACCGTCTTTACCATAAGGGCACACGGGGCCCCGAAGGACAGAACAGAACAGTGAGCAACCGAGTCTGGTCGGGTCGGGTGTTAGTTTAATTCGCTTTCTTTTTACCAAAAGGGCCCCAAATTCTTGAGTGCCCACGGGCCCCAGCATAGTTTAAGACGGCCCTGGGCCTCTGTTGTCTGTTCATCGGCAAGCGAAACAGACAAACCTGGAAATGAACCTTTTCCGGCAAGGCTACACCGTCAGTTTTACCATAGTACGCCATCTATACGACAGTAGGCCAAAGCGCTCTGATCGAGAATCAAATTTACTTGATTTTCGAGGCACGTTTTTTCCTTAGACTGTATCCATCTATTACGGAGTTATATCTATCTTTGGTTTTACTAACTAATTCTACTCACCACTTGAACACGTCCAGACCGAGCAGCGACAGGCAGCGCTGCAGCGGCGGCAGCAGCACGCGCGCCGCGTAGTACGCCACGTGGGGCACCGCGCCGTCCCGCGCCACCTCAAAATCAACATTTATTTATTTGCGAGAACATATTATAGATACAGAACAGATCTTTACACTAAAATAACTTCGGCGCATTCAACGAGCATGCAGGCGTGTAATTTTTTTTAAATGCAATACACATTTACAAATAATTTGTTTATTGTCCCAAACTCTTATATTATAAGTCCAAATAATATATTTAAAAAAGTCAAAAGGGGCATAATCTATGGTTAATATACAATAAATTTCGTAAAAGTATTTTCCATAATGTCAATATCCAGGGGGAAAATGGAGACTATATCTGTATGGAAAAGCGGTAGTCCACTATCGTCCTAACCCTTTGCGTGGGCTATCGTGTGCGGCGCGTCTTCGTGATCGTGAACCTTGTCGGAATGCACGAAGGTTGATATTAGACTCGCCGGGCGCGTCCGTTGACGTCTTTGGCGGTTAAAGGGTTGATAATAAAACATAACACTAGTGGCTATGTGAGCTGTAGATCTTGCGAGCAGAACTTAAAACTTTCGTAAAGTTTCCAAAAACCGGATCGACAAAAAATTCTATTTAATCATAGAATATGGTCACAAAATTTCACGACAATTCGGTTAAATTGCGACTTGTATAGGAGAACATCCGCACATACGAAAGCAAAATGTCCAAGTCAAAACGTAAACCTTCACTAGTCTGGCAAAAAAAAGAGTAGAAAATAAAAAGTGGCAACACTGTAGTGTCGTCCCGTTTTTCTTAGATTGATTTGAAAGGGACGACACTACAGTGTTGCCACTTTTTAATTTCTACTTTTTTTTGCCAGACTGTACGCTTCGGTGAATACCTCGTTAGGGGTACGGGCGAGCTTAACGAGCGGCGCGGCGGGCGCGCCGGCGCACACGAGCCACGACACGCGCCAGCCCGCGCGGGGCAGCGCGCGCCGGTCCACGCACACTAGTCTCCTGAAAAGGTAATGTGGTTACATGTGGTATGTGTGTAAACTGTGCGTGTGCAGGACCAGCTTATTAGATTGGTATTCCAACTATTAAATCAAACTTTCTCAAAATTGGACGGCAAAGTTGAAGTGGCCATATCAAATGAAGGCATAGGTTCATTAAACAGCCAAACAGATGATCAATACTTATTACCGCGCGTACCAGTACCGCGACTATTTAGGTGTCTCAAATAGCTTGGCGTATTTTCACCAGAAAAATACACTTCTATATTTAATTAAAAAAATAAAAAGGCGGCAAAGACTCGACTATACATTAGAACTTAGCTTTGCTTATGTAAAATATTTCTATTATATTTATATTTCTTGCACCATTTTTGAGAAAAGCACTATATATGACTCTGCTAGAAGGCTACTTGCTGGCTTCGGATTCAATTAAACGGACTCCCACGGTCGTCAGTTTAAATCGAATCTTCAGCCAGCAAGTAGCTACTTTCGAGCCTCGACAATAATGTACTATTACAATCGGGTCTATCGCGACCGGAGCGCGCGGGCGGAGGTATTCCACCAATTTCTTGGGGGTGTATTTGCGTCTTACATTTCGCTTAATGAGAGAGTGAAACGCAATGCACATTGGACCAAGAAAGTGGAATACCATCCTTAGCGTGAACTGTCTGTCAACTATAAGAATTGGATTTAATGCCACACCTACCTTTTTTTTTTTGGGTTTACTAAAATTATTTTTGATTGTCCCAATTTCTCATAAGCAATTTGATTTGGTAGCAAATTGGTCAATCAAACTGTCATTTTAGTATCAATCAATCAATCAATCAATCAATATCATTTATTTGCAAGAATACTTAATTTTAGTTACAGGATGTTATTGTAGTATATTGAACAGTATTCTATCGTGATTAAACGATGCGCAAATTTTATAGTCCCTACATAACAATTAATTATCAGTCTAGCACATATGTTAGACTGAAAATAATTCTATTATTGAATTTAATTTTAATGCATGCAATAACAATTACAATTACGATTAATATATTTCACTTGGACTAGTATCATATAATACATCACATTGGTTGATTATAACTACGTTCCATAACATTTATATTGAATTTGATTATTATAAGTATGTAATATTAATTATTCGCATTATTGTGCTCAATATACTCCTTGACACTATAAAAACAATGTTCTAATAGAAAGCTTGTCATTTTCTTCCTTAATTCAGTTGTGTTTAGACTTCTTAAATTGACAGGCATACTGTTGTATAGTAGGATACACATATTATACGCGTTATTTTTGTATATAGCCGTGTTGCATCTTGGCTGATATATTAGATTTTGATATTGAGATCTCTGAGTCCCTGAGAAGAACTCAGATCTCATTTTAAATATGTCTGGGCGATTTTTTACAAATAGAACCGCTTTTAAAATATACATGCAAGGTAATGGTAGTATGTTTAATTCCTTAAAGAGTGGTCGGCAACTGTCGGGTACCCAAGCTCCCATTATTGCGCGGATGCATTTCTTTTGTAACAGGAGGGCTCTTTCGGCATCTACGGAGTTACCCCAAAGTAGCAATCCATAATTTAGCACCGAGGACACATAACCATGATAGGCTGTAATCGACGCCGCAGTATTAATAGTGTGTCTCAGTTTCCTTAACGCAAATACGAATCGATCTAATCTGCTGCAGACAAAGTCGACCTGCTCCTTCCAATTAAGATGCTGGTCAATATATAATCCCAAAAACTTTATACTTTCACAACTCGATATGGAAGAGTTATTATAATTAACATTTAATTGCAATGGATTACTATTATATGAATGAAATTGAATAAAAAATGTCTTTGTCATATTTATGTTTAAATTATTATGAAATGTCCAATTATGTATGTCAGCCAAGGCATCATTAATATTATTTTCGTATGTTAGAATATTCTCTCCCTTTATTAATATTGTAGTGTCATCCGCGAATAATATGCACTTATGTGGAATAGTAAGGGGAAGGTCGTTTATATATACCAAGAATAAAAGGGGGCCCAAGTTGCTCCCTTGAGGTACACCCGTCTTAATTTCTCGAAAATTTGACCGATATCTGACCTTAACAAAATTATTCTTATTTTTTTCAATTTTTACAATTTCGGTACATTGTTTCCTATTAGACAAATAACTTTTTACCCATTGAAGTGCTACTCCTCTAATTCCATAACTAGGATATAGAAAAAAATTACCAACTTGGCAATCTCATTGGGGGGCGCCGCGGCCGCCGGTCGGTATCCACCCACACCATGGTATTCGCGCGTGAAAAATAATTCCTGAGGGGGCATTGTACCGTCGACCAATCGGGTAAGGGTAGATGTGACGAGCCGTTTGACGCGTGACATGTCGCCGCTGGAGAACAGCTCGCACAGGGATTTATGGAGGAGCTGGAACAATTGAACAATATTGAAGAAGTTTTGTTTAAGAGTCCCCAGCAAGCTCAGCCGAATTGCACCTTCCCATACAAACGTAGTTCCGCTCTCATTTTAAAACTACGTGTGGGATTGTAATGAAACTTTGCACATACAATGACATGAGGTATATCTAGATCTAAAATTAGTTTATATAGCTCGTTTATAAAACAATCGAAATAGAGCAAAAACAAGTTTTGTATGAATAACTTAAATTCGCTGTATTATTTTAACTATGGTATCTGAAGCTACATAAACTAATTACAGACATACCTTATACTATGTACAAAGTTTCACAGCAATCTAGCTATAGTTATTTTAAAATGAGAGCGGAACTACGTTTGTACGGAGAATCGAGCTTGCCGGGGACCCTTAAAAGAGTTTTAGAACTATCATTACGATGATCATCTAGCACCAATACTTGCAAAATAGTTCTGCCAAACCTTATTACCTTGACTTGTGCAGGGCAACCATCGCGGCGCACCGTTTCGATACCTTTGGCCTCGTATACGGGATGCTCCTGGTCCGGGCTTTCGTACATGTAGCCAACGTAACGCTTCTTAGTTTGTAGGATACATGGTTGGTACACCTGTTTGACAAGGACAGCTGTTACTCATACAATACTCCAACTAGCAGAGTGGTAATGTTTAATCACATGAAAACAAAATTCTGTATATACAGGGGTATCAATCCAAATGGGTCAGTAGGGAGAAGTCAGAAACTATGAGAGATAGCGAAATCTGTTCTTAGGAACCATGGCGTCGATTTTAAATTTAATAATAATGACATTCAAACTTTTTTTTAACTCTCATACATAATCGGGAATCGAACCTGGTCAATTTTCTTTATGTAATCGCGTGAGTATTTGTTTGTATTATTGATCCTGAAATTTGAATAAAAAATGTATATACGGTATCGCGTTCAGTATGGATAGCGGACTTACCGATTTGAGTGGGCGATTTCAAAGTAGGGACACTAAGCATAATGCTGAGGCATTGGTTTTCATTGGAGATTGGGGATTTGGGTTAAAGCTATCGAATAACGACACAGATATAAACAGAACAAAAGAGGAAACAACACAGGGCAGATAATTCATAATTCAATGGGGCTACCTTTTCTAGTTTTAGTGCGACGGGCGAAGGATTGTCCGCAGTGACGGCGTCGGCTATCAACTGCCCGATCCGGAAAGCTTCCTCCCGCGTACCACCCGGCACTTGGACGAACATAGAGTCAGTGTCCCCGTATACTACCTGTTGAAAAAACGTTACTTACTTTCTGTACAACTGGCCAGTGATTAGCTACCGAACTTTTTAAACCTTCTAGACGCTAAAATAGGCAACGCTGACATCATAGAGGTACAATAATATAGAGGAAATGGCCCCTCCCCCATTTGACCGAACGAGATGCTCTTATGGTACTTTCAGTAGGATTAGCAGAGAAAGCGCTATTATTGTTTGTCCTTGTCATAGTGTCACTTTTCCTTTCTGCCTACTTCTAAAAAGTCCCAACAGACGTAGACGTTTTTTGTTGCCGACCGTTTTTATGGCGGGTAACAATCTAGCAATGAACCCGACCAAATTACGTAGGTTATTTCTGGTATGTTGTCAGGAATGTTAAAACCTCAGGAGCGCACGCGTATAGCACATCTATGTAATGCTAGGTCTACGGCTGACGTGGAGAAAAAACTGTTAGGATAATAAATGGGATGTTAGGTCCGCCAAATCGTTACCGCCACCGAGCGGGGCAGGCTCAGACGGAGATATACAGATCTTTATTGGTAAAATAAAATACATTTTACAAGTCACAAATTCTTAAGAATAAAATAAAGATAAAATTATAGCAGATATCGGGAGTATCGGGACGACATGGGCACCTTCCTTAACAACTGGCCGGAGGAAGCCATAAGTCGAAAGTCGTGGTGAACAAGGGTAGTGGCCTTCACCCAACAGTGGGACACTCAAAACGGCTAGGAGAAAAAAGAGCTTAGCGTTTTGTTCATTCCTTATTCTCTCTTGGTCGTCTCTTGAACACTCTATCGTCCTCCTGGCACGCGCTGAAGTTACCGACGTAGCTATCTTCAACCGTACCTTAACGTTCCACTCCTTATTATCTCGTACCATCTTGATCGCTCTTTCGAGCGTTTCGCGACCTTTGGCGACAACACTGTCGCCAACTTCCACACACGGCATGCGGCCGCTGAAATTGGCAGCTGTGTATCCGTATGTCACGTTTGCTATCAGCTTTAGACCTGTGGAAGAAATTAGAATTTGATATCTGCAATGTTTCCAGAATTTTAAATCAGAAGGAAGGATGTACCTTAATGTTTTATTTCGGAAATAAATACATTTTTTTAATTTGGGAAATAAGATAATAACAGGAATACATTTATGCTAGCTCCCACACTAGACATAGCCTGTCCTGGGTTGAAGACAATCGAAAGATTGCGGGTCACTTCTGGATGAGATTGGCTCAGGACCGGGATAAGTGCCGTACTCGAAGAGAGGCCTATGCTCAGCAGTAGGCGATAAAAGGCTGATATGATGATGATGACATGTAACATACCCAATCGTTTTTTGAAGATATTGTGTTTTACGGTCCACGTAGTTAACTGTGTGTATACGTCGCAATCAATCGTCGCCAACGCATTGGTTTCACCGTGGCTGATAAAACTATGGACTGATGGCTTAGGCCTTAGATTGAAGAGTCACATACCTAATTGTCGCGAATGCATCGCCTTCTTAACACCCTCATCCGTCTGCTGTTTCATACTCTTCTTCACAGCCTGCCTTGCAGCAAGTATCCTCCTCAGCAACGCCGGTAACACCCCCCTTCTTACAGAAGGCTTGACGAAACCCACGCCCACGGGCGACCAGTGGACGAGACCGTTTTTTACTAAGGCCTCAAGCTTGGCTCGGGGTATACGGAGCCGCCAGGCGCCGAATTCGTAGGCTGATTCGCTGCAAAATGTACAAGCGTAGCGTGACACTTTTACTGTCAGGTACTCAGTTGCGGTTGACTATTATTTGTACAGGTTTTGTCTTATATCTATTCTGTGTTTTATAATATCTTCCTTTTTAATCCACAGATTGTTATTGGCGTTTTTCGTTCCGAGTATTCTGCAGTGACTCCCCCATTGCAGAATGTTCGGACTATCTAAAACACAATGGAGCTACGGCCCTGGCTTTTGCATATGGCACGCACGAAATGAAAACTCGCTAAATGAACAAGCAAGAAACTTGTTCTTGGCAGAAATCAAAATGTCTAACATTTGTTCATTATTACGAAGCAAAAGACAGGGTTCCATTAGAAGTACACGTCAAAAATGGAAGGCTGTACAATTCGCTTGGTTCTCTAATAGACATTAGAGTCTGACGAAGGCAAAAAGGGACCAGCAGCCATTTTTGTGATGACGCCCGAAGGAAGACTGTTACTTACCATTACCAGGTCACATACAAAAGAATTGATACACGCGTCGAGCCTCTTAGCAGGCAACCCGGTTTCGGGGGCTAACATCACTACATGTTCGGGCCACTGCGATCCTGATTTGCTCTTGAACGAGCAGGTTATAGTACAGTCACTGCACCAATTTACTTAAAGGAGTGTCGTAAGGAAGATGAATATAATCAACTGAGTTATGATCTGCGTCCATAAGGTGGTATTCTAGGATCCTAGTAAATCGGGAGTTTTCGACTCTTACTTCTTAGACAAATACATGTATTGAGTAAATTCTAATAGTATGAATAATATTTCAACAATGGAGTCAATCGTATGGTATGCTTTTGTTATTCATAGCAATAATAGCAGTTTTCTATACTGACCCGTTGATGTTTTGCACTCGACCAATGCACGTAGAGAAACAATAGTTATAAGCAATCATCATGGATGGATAAAGGCTTTGAAAATCCAACACGATGACGGGATCCGCGTAAAATCGAGATTCTGAAAAAAAAATTGTTTTCAGATATGTTAATAAATTAACCTTTTTGTTTAAAAGTGTACACCATGTGTACACAACACACTGCTAATATAGTTACTTACTTAGGTTAGGGTATTTGACAAATTTTATAAATGGTATCAGTCGATCAGGTTTGTTTTGAGGGTCAAATGTCTGTATAGTACCCATTGTCTTAAAGCAATACAACAGTCACAAATGATGGTCAAAGTCTGGCACCTGCACTTTACTGACGAAACGCTTCTAACAAAATGGCATGACGTCACCATGTAACGTCGCTATTGCTTAGAAGCCGTTTCGATGTATGGAAAACAAAGTAATTGCGATTTTGTCGGTGAAATAGATATTGCGTTTATGTATATTGTTGCTGTACAATATTTTTTTGCATACAATGTAAGGAATCGAATGGTACCGTTATTTTTTTCCTATTTGGAAGTTTCTTTTTAAACAGGTCTTGCATTATTTTATTATTCCCATATATTTTTTATTGGAAACATAAAAAATATATGGGAATAATAAAATAATGCAAGATTATTGAGATAAATTGCAGTTTATTGTGATGAATTGCTCATTTTCTATCTATTTATCTAGATTTAGTTTATAAATTCAACATGTGTAGAAAACCCTATTGTAGAAAGTTCGAGTCAGCTAGCATTACAACCATTTGAACTTAATAATATGGTCGTAGCTGTATAATTTCAGGCCAAAAATAAACTAATTCTATTACCATTTATGTTTTTAAAATCTAATTAAACGTGTTGAATGTTATTTACCTGGTTCAAAAATAAGTGGCAGTATTTCTGGAGCCCTCATAGCGGCCCGCTGCCGCACGCTCGGAGACAAGGCGATCAGGTTGAGAGGTCTGGCGGCGCGCAGCATCAGGGACTCCACGCGGAACTGGGACCCGCGGGACAGCACCTCCCACCATTGCAGGCCGAATAGCCGGGCCAGCTCGGATGTGCGATCTGAAAGAGCTTGTATATTGTAAGAAGTTTTCTTAAGGAGCCGAATTTTATAAATCGGTTATCGTTATAACGCGAAACTTAAATTAGGATCCTCAAAAAAGATGCGCTTGTTAGAATGTGCGGTCTGAAAGAGTGTACATTTTACCGGTTTTATAATAACTAGTTTTACGTGATAACAATAATTGTATTTAACCGGTTTTACCGTGCCATTCCGCTCGGGCATTTACGACTAAATGAGGAGAAAAGTGAAGTCAGGTTCGCGTTTACGTTTGAAAAGCGTGGTCCAAACAGTCTAGTACAAAGAGAGAAGGCCTTCACCCAACAGTGAGACGTATATGGTGACGATGATGATAAGAGGAAGACTAGGAAGTACCTACGAGTAGAAACTCTATTCGACAGTAAACCGACCGACCGATCAAGATGTTCAGTGACTTCCTATAAGATTAGAAAATGACTACTTACTAATCATGTCGAGTTTCTCCATCATCCTCAAAGTCCCCGACAGCCGAGTGAGGTAATGCTCCACAGTGATCCACCTCAAAATCCTCGACGGATTGTCCCACCACGCAGCCAACTGAGCCGCGCTATACGCCGGCACCCGCTCCTTCAAGATCTCATACATACAGTTCTCAAAACTGTAATCGGACAACGCTAACTCGTGCCGCAGCAAACGCCATACATTAAACATTATCCTACCGATAATTCTTCCTTCAAAATCGTTCTCCTCACTCCGCCAACGTTTTTGTCGATACTTCTCTGTAATTCTAGACATCTCTTTCACCACTTCCAAACCTAATATTTGTGCTCTTTCCAGCAAATAACCCCAAGAACCCATTTCTATTTCGTAACCGGTTATTATGTCAGGGTCGTGACTTTTAACTAGTTCAATCACCCTGTCAAGGAGATCAGATTCTGAATTTACGTATGTAATTTTCTGGTCGAAAATACATCTATCTAGTACTTTTAGCTCTAGACTGCCATAGACGCATATAATTTCTGTTAAGTTTTTTTGTAAGAAGTGGTTTGCTGGGCAGTCGTTAGAAATTTTAATGAAAGCAACTTGGATAGGGTCTATTAAAGGATCGGGGTTCAAATCTCCCCTCACTGATGCATGGACCTCTATTAGCATTATTGTTAGAAAATCCACCTGCAAATATAGGCTCATCAATAAATATGTACTCTTATTACAAGAATAAATCAAAGTATGTGTTTAATTAATTACCTCTAATGCTGGTGTATCGTTTGATATGCTGTCTACATGATTTTCACTTCCACCAAAGCACAGAAAAGATCCATCTGGATGCATAGTCACTTGCAGACTATTATTCAAAGACGATTTATCCTGCTAAACAAATATACAATTTAAAATCCATTGACATTATTATATAAAAAATAATGACAACATTAAAAGACATACCTTATCATTACTTTCTAAGCTAATACTGCGATTAAATTCATCTTCATTCAAACCAATAGCTTGCGAATTTTCAAGATCATCTAATATTTTAGATCTTTCCTTTACTTCCACTGTATGTTCCTCTTTATCATGATTTTGATGATCTTTGAACCACTTTTCAACCTGTTTCTTAGTTGGCGGCTTCCTAATGGGTTCTAGAACGTATTGTTTATTTCCTGCTAGAAGTGATTGCAAAGCTTCTGGTTTGGAAGTCTCTTCAGTAATTTCATTGGTCTGAAGAAACAGCAGTTGTCGCCATTCGTTGAGACTCGTGACGTCCAGAACTTTCTCGAAAGGTTTTTGGTCCTTAGCAGATTTGCTATGTGTCCTCAACACCATAAGACCGATCTCTACTTTATCACCGGAGTCCTTATGATCGGAAAAGAAAGGTTCATGATTTTTTACTTTGGGTATTTTGTAGTTTTCTAAACTAGACATTATATAGCTCTTAGTTGGTGGTCTAATTTTAGGAGTGATTACAAGATTAGCAAATGACGAATTGTATAATGTCTTTGCTGTAGTATCCAAAACCTCCATTTCTGTTTTGAGGTGAGTATTTGTGACTTGTGGTTTATTTTTTTCACTTTTTGTTTGAGTATCTTCAATATAACTATCGATGGGTTTATGATCTTCTACAGATATATCAAAAAATCTAGACTTGTTGTAGAAACTTTGTATTCCAAATTTGTCTTCTTCCGGTGAAGATAAGAATGATTCGTTGTCCGATTGTTGCGAAATATTAGCTGGTTTTACAATCGTGGAGCAACCGGCTACAGGTTCGTAATGCTTCTCAATATCGTATTTTTCTGCTACTCCTATACTTACATGTCCATTACTTAAATCCAGATCTGTGACATTTTCTTTTTTTACATCTGTTTTGCTGGTTGTACTATCGCCAAATAAAAGTTCTTCTTTCTTTACATTGACAATACCACATGTGCCCATTGTTTTTCTAGTAGATCTTTCATATTTAGTAGTTACTTTTTCTACCAGATCTACAATATTTTCTATTTCTACATGTACTCTGTTTGCAATATTATCTTTAAACATACTACATTGTGCTTCTTTCTTAACACTTACGAAACCACCAGTGGCAGGACTTTTCCTAATTGTACTTTCGAGTTTACTAGTTACTTTTTCTACCAGATCTGTAATATTTTCTTTTTTAATAATAACTTCATTGGTATCTTCAGTATCGGAAGTTAGTTCTGAAGAACTATTTAAACTACTATGTACTTCTTTTTTTACAGGTCCTTGTATGTACACATTTGAAATACTATCTATTGTTTCCTGAGAAACGTCTACCTCATCAATATCACTTACATCAGATGTTTTATCAATTTGTTTGTTTATTTCAGGTACATGTTTCTTACTCTTAGGCCGCGATAATCCTAATTTGAACGGTCTCATTTTTCTTTTTCTTACTTTTTTAACATCTGACAAATAAAAAATCAAATCAATAACATTAATTTGTAATATTTATAGTTAACAATTAAAAAATATATAGGTATTACAAGACATACTTACGATCATCATCGAAAGTCCCATCAAGCTGTGGTATGTTCACTCCATCCCAAAATGAGTCATGCCAAGGTGGTGTATTCTCGTTTGAATCCATTTCACTAGAAATAAAAGATAATTTGCCTTATTCGTAAAAACATTAGTATTGAATATAAAAATCGATATACTCATACTCATACTCGTTTATTTATAATAATATTTCATATTACACGTCATAATTGGATTTACATAATATAATCAATTCATTCAAATAATCATTAATTAAATTAAAGTAAAATAATACAACCTTCTCTTAGTTACCTTTTAAATGGTTCCAGGAGTATAGTATCTTCATTGAACACTTGTGAATATTCAGCATCATCAGAATCTACATCTTCATCTTGCTCTACGCCAGGAGTGGCCATAATACTGTCCTCTTCAGGCTTTTCAGTGTCTTCCATATCTTGCAGCATACCTATTAATTCCAAATCTTCACTGTCCACTAAAAAAAATCAGCTTATAATAATCTATGTCAAATTATATACCTTTCGCAAATTCAGATAGTTATTAATGTTATAGCAGGGGTTCCCAAATTGCGAGTGGCGATCTATGCCACAGGGCGTAAAAAAATAAGTATACTTACTCTGCCAGCTCTAGTTTCTGGAGAGCTATGCACAGGAATTTTCATTTAGGGAGTCACACTACGAAAAAAATTGAGAACCCCTAAGTAAGCAAGCAAGCAATAATGAAAAATTTGTTCGGTTAACTCATAAGCCAAGTGGATAGCTTAACATTGTCGCTATTTAGTTCTAAGTCTAACATTTTACGACACAGCAAAGTTTGCCAAGCAGTATAGCATGCATATTAGTTGTACCATTACCTACACAATATTTGGCTGTAATGTAGGCTACTGTTTAGCGCCACACTTTCATCCACAAGGGTTTCATCAAGATCTTCACTCAAACTCTCATGCATTAGCCTCAATGTTTGATTCATACTAGCATTATGTGATTGATCAGGTAAATGTATACTGACATCTACTGCGTTAAAAAATTGCGAGCCTTCCATACTTTCTGCTGGATAATACACCTCATCTAGAACTTTATTAATGTTTAGATCAGCTGGCTTGTTTATCAAATCGGACATTTTTAGTAAATACATCTGTTCAAATTTGTAATGTGAGTCTGTTTCCTGACTCTTGATCCTTCCCTGAGACAGTGATTTGCTAGCTATAGACATGTTGAGTTGCTTTCTTCTTTCCATCTCTTGATTCCACACTTCTTCCAGACCTGGATTTTCAATTCCGTCACCTCTTCCTATTCGTTGTCTATTTATAATGTGAGATGCTACACAATCACCTTCATAGTAACACACACTTTCAGATTTTAAACAATCATGACTGCTTTCAATAGGATCATTGCTATTTTGTGAAATGCCAGTTCTTCTGAATTTTATTGCTTGTAGATCTATGTTGCTCATTCCAAATAAATTGAAATCAATAAAAAATTGTAGTGTGAAGTTCAGATGAGATTCATGGGGCTGGAATGTCTGTCCGAGAATGGCTCCATTACTGCAGAGTTCTACCGCTTGTTTCATTAGGCCGGGATTGTAAAGGAAAACCTTTAAGTATAAATGATCCTTGTCATGAAATCCATAAAAGGGTCTGAAAATGAGAAAATAATTTTATTTGTCAAAAACATGTTGTTTTTTTTTTGCAACTAGTGGTTAGGATGTTAGTTGCATAAGCTAAAGACGCGGGTTCGATTCCCGCGTCGGCCACCGGTGGACTTGGTCACTTTTTCATTAGTATATGATATCTATTACAGTTTATAATTCATTTGTTGCAAAATATTATGATTGAGTCAATTAATTTACTTCTGTAGCAAATTATTTTGATTACATCTGTATTAAAAAACCCTATTCCATTTTTTACTGTCTTCCTCAGCAAGTAAGTAATAAATTAGCGGATCACTTCTGGCATTTGAAACAGAATAATGACAAGGAAAACGATTCAATTACCCCCGAGTTAAATTTAACTCATAATAAGAAATTCTTTTTGTATACTTACAATCCCTTGACCAGAGAAATCTTATAGACATGCTGGTTTGTTGATGAGGCCTGCTTTAAGGCTATGTTCAGGGCCTTATCCAAACTTGTCGCAATCTAAAATAAGCAACATATTTTGTAAGAAGATACATTCATCATCATCTCACAAGGAATTGGTTCCTTTCATTTCCAGTTTTAGGTATTTCTAAGAAGACACAATTAGCAGTATTATCATATGTGATAAATAATAAGTTTAACAAAATATTTCTAAATGAACCAAGTGCAAAATGACTTGATTAGAGTAACTTTTTGGTATTAATTAGAGGGGAAATTAAATATTTAAAGATATGATAATAATATCCCAGAATTATAAACATACTTGATATAGAAACTGGGGTTCAGGGTTTGGTGCAGGGCATGGTATGTAAAAGTATGGGAAAACCCCATGGACGTGAACACAGGCCTTACGGCCATCGGACGCAGGGCCGAATATACGCAGTACTGGAACCTGCCAAATATTAAAAAAATAATAATTAAAAAGTTGAAAAAAAAAATGGGAGTAGCTCAGGTCAACTTACCTTTGATTCCTAATCATGATGCTTTAATATCAGAATATCATTAATAAATCCGTTCTGTACCTTAAATTACATGGAAATCAGATACGAGGAAAACTCACCTGTTTAATATCAGACCCTCTGAAGTCTGAATAGATAACATCTATTCCTGGTATGGGCTTGGTTAAGTAGTGATCGCAGACAACGATCCTCACAGAAAACTCAGGTTTTGTTTGGCAAAATGCTGAAAACAATGAAAACATGCCAGTTATTGAGGAATATAAAAATATACCATGATTTGAAAGGTTATTTGTACTTTGTTTTTTTATTTATTTGTTTACTCACAGTTAGTAGAATTCATAATTCTGAACAGTCACACAATTGCAACCTAATGTATAACAGGTTCATTATTGCTGAACTGTTTTATAACAAGTTAAATATAATTATTTACTTTTGCTTCTTTTCGTATTTGCGCCATTGGATTCAGGATTTGTTTTCAAACTTCAAACTCGTCACGTCGTGACAAGTCCAGCAACTAATGTCATTGTCAATGTCATTGTCACTATAAAGCATAGTTCACACAGGCACTGGCTCCTCGACAATTTGTACGTTGAGACCAAGTTGAGAGATGGTTGAGACGTTGTTGAGACGTCTTATTGCTCAGCTTTAACTGCCATAATATTTAAATATAGTTTGTCAAAGGACTTTCTCATTTCAAACATAGAGAGAATCATACTAGGTATCTTTGTCTTACACTAGTACTAGCACCCAAAAGAAAAGGATAAGTAGTTTGTTTAGTTCTTATTTACTGACAATTTGGTTTGACCAACTATAGTTAAGATTCATTTAGATTAATGGAATTTAAATAAACAAAAATCTACAGTGCAACTCCGTACAACGAAACGTTTACCGTTCATTCGTTCGCTTCGCGTCATAGGTCGCAAGTGTACTCCAGCTACGCGGCGCGAAGCCGCGATTCGCGCACGAGTGTGGAGGGCCCTATAGACATATACAAGTTAGTAGTTATTAGGCCCCATACGCACGAGAGCTTAAAAAGCGTTGTGTGTTGTGTGCGACTCACCCATAAGCAAGAGCGAGGAAGCGATATCTCTTTCTCGCTTTTACTTATGTGTGCGTCACACACGCAACGCTTTTTAAGCTCTCGTGCGTATGGGGCCTTATAGTTCATTTAAATCAATCACTCGTGAACATGAATCTCTCGTGAACGAAACATGTCTACGTCAAACGTCAATCGCGTCTGTGGGTGCGATTGTGCGTGTGGAATGCAGATTGTATTGTGAATGCGATGGATTGCAGTCGTTCATTTGTGTTGTGTCAAATAAAATAAATATGTCACGTCAAGTTTAATTAAAATTATCCGAGTGTTTTTAACATCCGTTTATCTAATTTTATGCGCTTCTTTAAAAATAATGACTTCGCGTATCAATGTATTATGAAGTGACAAAGAAAAAATACAGTGTACTTACCGAATTGTGCCACAAAAAGAATGTTGTGAACAGTGAAAATGAAGTGGTATTTTGTGAAATATCTCGTTGAAATAAAAAACAAAAGATAAGTGCTAAACGGATGGACGATGGATCATGAAGAAGCGGACTTGCGTGAACAGATATTCCATAACAATGTCAGGGAACAGATAGTGAGTTCATGTTTTCTACTTCAAAACAAAAAGCTTTCACATCACGTAATTCCGGAAAAAAGAGAAACTAAAGCTGTGTTTTTGTTGTAGATATTCCTGCTACTGTTTATCCTGCTTTACCTCTTCTCGTTTATGCTCATCGAGAAGTTCCGTCGTCGAGACCATGAGGACTTCTTGTCAGCCGACGAGGACGAGGTTAAAGTGTACCGCATTAGCCTATGGCTGTGCACGTTCGCACTGGCCGTTTCCCTGGGGTCGCTGCTTCTGCTGCCTGTGTCTATAGTCAGTAATGAGGTGCTCATACTGTACCCAAAAAGTTATTATGTGAAATGGCTGAACAGTTCTTTAATACAAGGTGAGTGGACATTAAATCATACTAATGTAAGTAGAACACTCTATTTAATATCTAGCAGCATTATTTAGAAAAGCTACTCAATGCTAGAAGCAACTGCTGGTCAAAAGATCCAAAAGCCCACCTTTACTTGGCTTCAGGGGCCTAGCTAGAGGATATGGAGCCCGGAGCAGTCACCAAATTTACGCCCCGTGACTACTGACAAAAGTTTCCCTGCTGCTGCCTTTTGCCCATTTTGGCGCCCCCCCCCCTTAAATGGCCCCCGGGGCACTTGCCCCCTCTGCCCCCCCCTAGTTACGCCACTAGTTGGTTTTTCTCAAAATCATAACCTTGGGTCTCACATATGTAATGGGTAGGTAAACAAAACCAAAATCCATAATAAATTTCATACTTGGCTTGTTTTCTGGACTAGAGGTGTTCAAAAAATAATGTGCCTTTCCTAGTAACTCATTAGCACAGTGTACTTATTTGGCTACCATTAACAGTAGGTACTTAAGTGTACAACTGTACATGCTGACCGCTAATGAATTAATTTAAGTTAGCAGCCTGACTGCAAACTCAAAAATTCTAGAAACATCATTAAAACTTGGCATTACATTAAACACATAGTAGTAGTATAGTTGAATATCTATTCTGGTTACTGACCTTGTTGCAACAATTGTCTTGCTGATGTAAATTTGGCACAGTTCACAACCCTCATTTTTAACGCCATTGCCATTCATCAAAACCAAAAGCTTATGAATTTTAGTCATTACAAAACAATGAGAATTGGGTTAAGGTGTGAAGTTGGCATAGCAGCATTGAGAATTAATTTGATGGTGAAAGTGTTCAGCCTTCATATAGAAGAATATTTATTAAAAAATCTTGGAAACTTTTTTCACACAGATCTGGACTTTTTGCTTTCATCCCACAGGATAATTAACTTTTTTTTTGCACCTTTAGTGTCACAGATTTGGCATTTTCAGGACCTATGTCACATTTTAAATATAAATTTTTAAGTATATATTATTACAAGATACCTACTGTCTCTCGTTGAAGAAAGATAAAAACAAGATTATGGACACCAATAAATTAGCTCATATTTGATATAATACATTGCCTTTAAATCAACTGCCAGACTGTATTATGTGTGCAAATGATCAAATCAACTTCTTTGGACCCTTAAGCCAGGGATACACTAGGCGACATGTGTTTTTTGAAATTTGTCGCCTAGTGTATCCCTGGCTTTACATCCTTATTAAAGTACCTAATCCATACTTTCAGCTTGTGCTATACATACCAAGTAATTTCAATAATTATGATGCAATTGCGAACAATTGATGTTGAGTCTTTATTGTTATCATATATCAATAAATATATATAAACAGATAAAACATTGAAAGATTTCAAAGTCAAAGTCATATCATTATTTGCCATACATACACAAGTATACATGCAAATATATAATAAATAGTACTATATTTGGATTCAATATCTAATTTGTGGTGCCGAAATCACTTCATGGATGGCATAGTATAGTCTGTGAAGCCATTTCCGTCAGTAGAAAAAAGCGGCAAATTTAAAAAAACGTAAGTGCTAAAGGGCGTCGACATCATCGCCCCATAGAAAATTTGAATTTCGCGCCTTTTGCTACTGACAAATTTGTTTGACCGGCTATAGAAACCTTATCAGGTTCTTTAGTGAAATTATCATCAACCACAATAATATAAATATACGGCATAGGTCACCACACTATATGCCGCAAAAAAGTCAAATTCCATACTTACAGTCTGCCTGCAAAAAGAAAGCCCTTGAAACTTACCCAAGCGCTAAAAACATTGGAGACCACCTAGTAAACTATCTGAATCTCTATCTGAAGTTCCAGTAAATATCTAAATTGTATTCTCTTTTGTTGCAGGTCTATGGAACCATGTATTCCTCTTCTCAAACCTCTCCCTCTTTGTATTCTTACCGTTCGCCTATCTCTTCTCCGAGTCCTCTGGGTTCCCTGGCTACAGAGGCCTAAGAGGGCGCGTGTATGAAACCTTTTTGGTGCTTGCGTTACTTGGAGTGGCCATGCTGGGGTTAGCGTACGTCATATCAGCGTGGCTGGAGGGGGACCGATCCAGTATTGATGCTTTGCTTAGTGAGTATTTTACATTATGATTTTTTATGATTCTTTTGGGCCCCCTGTCTACAGGGGCGTGTGCATGAAATCTTTCTAGTGCGCTGACGTTTCTTGGAGTCGCCATGTTGGGGTTAGCGTATGTCATATCAGCGTGGCTGGAAGGGGGGACCGATCCAGTATTGATGCTTTGCTTAGTGAGAATTTTACATTATGACTTCTTTTGGGTTGCCTGTCTACAAGGGCGTGTGTAGGAAACTTTTCTGGTGCTGGCGTTACTTGGAGTCGCCATGCTGGGGTTAGCTGATATGACGTATCATATCAGGGTGGCTGGAGGGGGAATGATCCAGTATTGATTCTTTACGTTATAGTTTTGTATTTTTGTACCTGTCCACGTATCCTGCCCACCATGACATACGGTGACAAGACATGACTGGACGCTCATAAAATACGAGTAGCACATAGAGCCATGGGGCGCGCCATAATCGGCATTAAACTTCAAGACCCAGTAAGCAATGTTGACATCCAACGCCGATAAAATGGAATTGGGCGGGACATGTTGCCAGGATGCCAGGCAGAGTGTGTGTGTCATAATATTTTAACAAGTATGTAAATGTGAGGTTAACGAATCCTTCAAACAGCAAATAAATGCATTCGATATATTTATTGCCGTAACACCAGGTGTAGCCAGTCTGACGGCATTCCTTAAGATACCTATTCAAGCTAGCGTAGGATTCAGGATTGTATTTTCTAAACCAATGCGTGTGGGTACATTTTGTAGGGCACGTCTCACAATAAGGAATAAGAGCGTTTTCGTATTGTACGATCCGATATCGGATGTCGGATATGACCACAAAAAAGAAGTAGAAAAGCGCCCTTTTATATTGTTTGTACATTTAATATTTGTTTGTTGTTCAAAAGAAAGCGTTTATGCAAAAATAAAGGAACTTGATGCCATGAGGCATTTTCTAGCAGGTGTTTTTCTCCGAAGGTCATCCGATATCGGATCGATAACGCTCTAAGGGTTCACAGATGGCCAGTTGAGTCTTGCTGTTAGTACGGCAGATCAGATGGCATTATGGAAGCCTCTGTTGATAGTGTTGATACCTACAAATGTTGATAAAGCCCATTAACCGGTATAAAGCTCGTCACAGACGGAGCGATAATATATCGCCGACGGCCAATATCGGCAGATTTCGACAGATATCTGCGAGTGTCGCTAAGCACCGCATACGCAACGATACCAAAATATAAATCTCTCTGTCTAGCACCTACATTGTGAGATAGACGAAATATACCGACCGATACATCGCAAGGCATCTTAAGGCATTTGCAGATGCGATAAGATATAGGCAGATACCAAAATATATATTACAGCTTCGTGTGTGGGCTCTGTCAAATAGTCCGTAAAAGATATCGGCAGATGCCGTACCCGTCGGTATCTGCCGATATATTATCGCTCCGTCTGTGATGGGCTTAAAACGTTCAGCGAGACTGCGTCGTTCTTCACACACAACTAACCACGAATAATAGATGCCGCCTCACAGCAGACAATTCCAAACGGAAAGATTGTTATGTTGATTGGGCGCAAACGCATTATGTTTGACTACTCGCGTGCGACAGCTATGTGCTTTTCTAGTTATGTACTTAAGCGGGATTTACATTACGAAATTAGTGTCATGCATATTGAAATCAGTTTCACGAAAGTAGTTTCGATATATGCGAAAGTAATTTCGTGAAATAATTAGTGTCGTGAAATTCAAAGTATCGCAGTGGCCACGGCCCCATCAGCATCGAAGCTACACGTCCGCACAGCGCAAACACTTTCGCGACATGCACGAAATTGATGCATGCATTACGAAAATATTAAATTACACGTGAAACTGTTGGTAAAACTACTGTCACGAAATCAATTTCACGCCACGCCACTAATTTCGTAATGTAAATCCCGCTTCAGTTACGAGGTAAATTCTCGGTACTGTTCAGATCAGATAAAAACCGGTGACAATGCAATATTTTGATCGTCAATTTGATCTGATGATGGAAACCGACGATGGCTGTAGGAACTAGGTGATAAAACAACATAACTTCGTTGAGTTTGTGTTTGTTAGGATTAGGAATTAGGATATTATTTGAATAAATAATATTTTGACTCTTGACTCTTGATAGTCTCGATGAGTATAGTACCTACAAGATTTTTTAAAAGAAAAGTACAATCCGCGATAAAAGCTTGAATAAAAACTTAAATTTCTCCTGCAAATCAAATAGATAAATATTGCGCTGTTGTCTTTTTTAGGGTTCCGTACCCAAAGGCTAAAAACGGGTCCCTATTACTAAGACTTCGCTGTCTGTCTGTCTGTCCGTCTGTCACCAGGCTGTATCTCATGAATCTAGACAGTTGAAATTTTCACAGATAATGTATTTCTGTTGCCGCTATAACAACAAAAACTAAAAAAAGAATAAAATAAATATTTAAGTGGGGCTCATCCCCATACAACAAACGTGATTTTTTTTGACGTTTTTTTGCGTAATGGTACGGAACCCTTCGTGCGCGAGTCCGACTCGCACTTGGGCGGCTTTTTGTCTATAACTGTCTTTGTCCGCCCACATGTATACGACACAACTGGCCTCATAAATAAAACCTAATTAATCAATTCGCAATCAGTATTCCTAACATGTCTTAATCTAAGTAGTGTCAAACTGCGTTTAATATTCAATACAGCAACACTTGTGCACTATGTCACTATTTGTATTGCAAAGTTTGTAATTGCTTTGTCTTTGAAACAAAGGAAATATTTATACGGCCTGTGCAAATTAGCCGTAATATAACATTTGATTTTAATTTTGTCTTCGATTTCGGTTGGATTTATAAAAAAATATGCTTCATTGCATCTCTTTATGTCCTATAGGCGGAAAAAATATTGCTTCCTGGAAACAACGCGATTTTAACATACATACATACATACATACATATAATCACGCCTATTTCCCGGAGGGGTAGGCAGAGACCACGGATTTCCACTTGCTACGATCCTGACATACCTCTTTCGCTTCCTTCACTTTCATAACATTCCTCATACACGCTCGCCGGTTTAGGGTGCTCTTGACCTGGCCTTTCTTCAGGATTTCCCCGATCTGATCAGAGAAAGTCCGCCGAGGTCTGCCCCTTTCAACTTCCGTTTCTACCTCTCCCATATACACTCTCTTTGTTAGCCTTCTTTCACTCATTCTTTCCACGTGTCCAAACCATCTCAACATACCTTTCTCAATTTTTGTCACTACTTCTTCGCTCAGTCCACACTTTTCCCTTATCACACTGTTCCTAATTCTATCTTGTAATCTCACACCACACACACTTCTCAACGCTCTCATTTCCACTGCATTCACTTGGCTCTGATGCCTCTTCTGCCATACCCAACTTTCGCTACCATACATAAGTGTAGGCACCAGCACCCCTCTATGCACAGCCAAACGTGCCTTTTGCGACACCTTCTGGCTGCTCATAAAAGCGTTAAGTGCCTCATTCACGCGATTTCCAGCACTCACTCTCCTTTCAATATCTTTATCATGCTTACCGTCCCTAGTGAATAATGTTCCCAGATACACAAACTCTTTCACTTGTTCTACTCTTTCTTGACCAATCAAAATTCCACAGTTTGTCATATATTCCTCCTTTTCAAATACCATAACTTTCGTCTTACTTACATTTATTTTCATTCCTTTCCTTTCAAAAGATCCATGCATTCTAGTTACCATCTCCTGCAACTCTTCACCCGATGACGCTAGCAATACCAGGTCATCAGTCATTTTAACTAGGGATGAAATGGTAATAAACTCATTTTCAGGCGCACTATTCTTTATTTCAGTATATACTTTTTTTTAAACGACGTTTTAACTAATTTCTGTACGAAAGAAAACAATAGTCGCATTACTTAAGTAAATGAAAGCTGAATACATATAGCCACATGACAAGAAAATAGATAACATCCATGTTCTACATCTACATAATAAATTCAGTTCGATTCCTATGTTCGCAAGTAGTTGAAATATTAAAATCATATGTAAATAATAAGGCTTACAGGTAAGAAATAAATTGGTAGTATACATTTGGACAAGTCGTCTTGCGAAACTTATCTAATTTGTGTAAATTTGCGTGCTACCTATATTAAACTTAAATATTAGATACCTATATGTTGAGAGGTCTTTGCGTTGGAAAATTTGTGTCGGTAGGTATTAATAAATCAAACACAGTTTGCTGAATCCTGAAGTTTAACTTTACAATCGATGACGGCTATAACCCATGACGGCCCAGACTATTTTTACCGTTTATCACTTTCATTATGCCGCTAAAATAACTCGGTTCGATATTCGGCAGGCGAATGTCAGTATATCGGTCATTCTCCCTGTTACCACTATTTCTTGTCTTTTGTGTACATTGCAATGGTTGCATTTTTGTCACTTGTCATGTCATGTGTCACTTTCGCACGTGTTAGAACGTGACAGGCATGATGACAGATGATAAAAAACTGACCATCTTAGCCCTACTGCACTGTATAAAATTTTAAAAATGCTAAGGTAGTCGCGGCTATATAGAAACGTTAGGTACCTACTTATGTATACAGTAGGTCACTGTTTGTTAATGAAATAGCGCTATTCGGCTTAGGAGGGCTGTATATTACGCGAACGTCACTTTTCAGCCTAAGTCGATTTTCACATTGGGTGCGTACGCCGCTGCAGTGTGCGAGTTGGACATCGATATGTACAGTCAGCTAAACGGTTTAGCCTAAACCACTAGCTAAGCACCCCTGCATACAAGTAAGATACACATTTGTATGCAGGGGAGCTAAGCTAATAGTTTTGTGACTGGACGAGCCTTGCGGGCCGCGTCAGTGCGATAAACGAGTAAAGTTTTTTGGAAAGTAAAGTAGTTTGGACTTTGGACTATTATTTAACAAGTTCCTGCGTTACTTTTCACCATACTTTAAAAACACTCGTT
The DNA here is from genome assembly GCF_947568885.1 of Cydia strobilella. Taxonomy (NCBI): domain Eukaryota; kingdom Metazoa; phylum Arthropoda; class Insecta; order Lepidoptera; family Tortricidae; genus Cydia; species Cydia strobilella. The sequence continues at coordinate 4,516,658 of NC_086048.1, forward strand.
AGGTATCGGAAGCAAATAAACAACTGTGCCGACGAATAGTATTGAAGTTGAAGAATTTTTAAATTGACACAGATGCATCTTGATTGAATGATATGTTTTTGTTCGCAGATCTATGGACTTATCTACCATTCTTGTACTCCTGCGTGTCTTTCGTCGGTGTTATGATGCTATTGGGTGAGTACATTTTGATTTCACCTGCTTTGAAATTTGTAAAATAGTATAAAAGTTTGGTTTCAGACCAAACTTTAGTCAATAAGTCCCAGCTCAAACCTTAAAAGTTATGAATCTGTTTTTTGTGCCATATAACTGGTATCAGTCTGAATTAAACTACCCATTATACATTAGTTGATTGTGCAGAAACAACAAGTTCTATAACAACATTCGCAATTTTAAAATTATTGACGGCAAAATCCTCGTACGTTCTGAGCCTTACTAGCATTACCTACTGTAAACTCTCAATTCTTTTGTAAAAGCTTAAGCTTACCTTTTTGTAATAAAGTAAATTATAGTGTTCGCATTCTTCGCTAACGTAACACTTTCTATTTGCAATATTTGCATATCGTGGCTACTTTAAAAAAAGCCTGAATGTCAATGTGAATGTTAGTATGTCTCACAGCAGTTTAAATTCGATTAAAGCCTCGATCTTTTATTTAACTGATGGAAGTAATATGGATTTAAGAAGTAGTAAAATGATAAGCAGTCAATACAATCGACCAAATTTCTTTGTTTGGTTGGACGTTGGACGGAAATCTTAAGCCATTTTAATGAGGTCACCGCTGCATATTGTCGATAAAGCTTTTCTACCTACTTTGATAAACTAACTAAGTACATACAATATTGTTAGGCGATAATAACATAATATATATAATAATAAACATCGCTCCACTAATCGATAATTTCCAATGTGTGAAAGTTGCGTTTATACTAGATATACGTGCTTACTTTAGATTGTGTACGAGTAAAAAAACAAAATAAATATTTTTATCGCGCGCGATACGTGTCCTAAAATACTAGTTTTTATCGCGCGCGACATGAGCCTTCCTGACGACCGGCGTTCTGTACGTAGTACATAGACCCCAAATAACTTTTGTCCCTTTGTCAACCTGACAGTTAAATTGAAGCTGGCAAATTTTGAAACCCGGTCGTCAGGATATAGGGTCAACAAATTTAATTGCGATTCGTGTGTCAGTGTGGCATTGTCACTGCGTCGGCGCAAGGCGCCACTGACCCTGATTTTGGATGTCGATGACCGCGTTTGCGATTTGGTGTTGAAATTTATTTGGCTAACCGTACCGTCGCCGGCGCTAAAATCGAGGCGAATAGGGTGTCAATTTTGACTACCAATTGTAAACTAATTTCTTTTCAACCCTAATTTCTTTACTTGTATATTTGTCGTGCATTTATATTAATTACCGGATCCGATACGCCTTAAAATGGAACAGGATCCTTTATCGTTATCTACTTAATTAACGATAGCTTTATAACATCGTCAAAAGGTAATTACCACGATATGAGGATCCTGTGCAAATTAGGTAATGTATTTAAATAGAATGCATACAAACACAAATCAAATAATTTATTAACATTCGTTATTCACCAGTAAAAGTACAAAAAAGACTAAATTTTATCTAAGAATAAATAACTATCTTCTGAATTATTTCATGTGAAAATGTTTAAGGACAATTTTGTTTAGGTTTTGAACATTTTTATTACATTCAAAGCAATAACTAATTAGGTACATTTCGAATAGGCGGCTTTATAAACACGACTAAGTGAGTTGGCATCCAGTTGGAAATAAATAGAATTAGACTAAGATAACCCTGCAGCGATTTTGATAGCACAAACTGTGTAAGTGTTAATAACACTTGCACAGTCCGTGTTATCAAAAATCGCTGCAGAGTTATCTCGGTCTAACCTAGATTCATGTTCACGTTAGAACAACGTCGAGCCTTAAAGACTCAAACCGTAAAGGCTAAAATAGCCTTTCTTACTACAGAACTTTGTTCTTACTTGACGGTTAACGGCCTGGCTCCAAACAAAATTACTGATCATCTTCCTCTTCCTCCTGTTTACCTTCCTTCTTCTCCAAAAAGTACTGCACCAGGTCCTCATGCTGCGGGAACTTCTCTCTCAGCTCTACCAGGCATTTCTCCAGTTTGTCTGTCTCTTCTAACTCTTTGTGAGCCTTAGTGGTGTAGAGACGCGCCTTGAAACTGTTCTCGTTCAGCTTCAGGGCCCATTCGCAGTCTTTGAATACCTTTGAACAAAAGTCATGATTAGTGTACACGTAGTAGGAATAACACGCAACATCAGACCGGCTAGCATGAATGAGTTGCGTTTTGGCGCGCGACTTGAAGTCGCGCTAGATGTATGGAGTAGCGCGCAAGAACGCAACTCAAATCGAAATGACTTTGGTTATGTAGATACGCTGAAACTGTTAAAAAATGTACGCTGTTGGCAAACCATCAGGGGTTACCTACATGTTTGAAACCCCTTTTCATAATTATCGTAGTAAAATCTAAGTTAAATAAGCTATTTGGGCTTCTTTCATGTGAGGTATTACGCCCTCTCCACCATTGCTATTTCGCTGCGCCCCACAGATTGGGAATCGGGTTACTTTGAGTATTTTGTCACAAGTCACAATAGGACGAAAATTAGCTACAAAGTCAATTGACAAACTTAAAGAACCCGAAAAAACGACGAGGTGCTAATCTCTCTACAGTGACAAGCGACTTAGATTGTCAACCGTACCGATATATTTGCCAATTTACGACTCTATTTGTGGTATTTTCTATAAAAAGGGACCTTATTGTCGATGGTGCTTACGCCATTATTTACATTATTAACGATGCTCCGATATAAATACAATGCCGCGCGACGCTGTGCGGCGTAAGCGCCATCGACAATAAGGTCCCTTTTTATAAAAAAATGCCCCATTTTACCGCGAAGGATTAACTGGTCAACCGTTGTATTCCACGACTGTATAGAGTTAGACCAAAAAAAGTGCAGAGATTTTGACAGCACGCAGTGCTAGTGTTATTTATACGTCAAAATTTCATAGAAGTTTGACGTTTAAAATACCACCTGCACTGCGTGTGCTGTCAAAGTATCTACAGATTTTCCTTGGTTTAACTCTATCATCTAAGTTTTTCTTAGGGATTTGGTGCCAACGTAACTTTTCCTATACTTTAATTAATCTGTTTTTGTCCAGTCTGTTCCGCTGTTCGTGATTATTTTTTATCATTATCATCACATAACGATTGCTGTATACACGCAATTCGAGAAAGTTACAAAATTTTAGGATAAGAATGGTAAATTACGCATGCGCACGCTTATCATACGAGTATGTATACGTGTATTTCTACACTAAGTAGTAGTATTGATCTATTATCTATTAGTTAGAGTGTTGTGACACATTCGATCATTCATTAGTCTAAATATATTATAATGTCAATGTGAAGATAATTATATTCGGTCCGAAGTTCAATTGCCTAACAGATCGACCTATAATTGTGTGGTTCTCAGCCAAAGGGTCAGTTAACAAATTAACAATAGGGCGCTTTTGACGTAAAGATGCAATTAGAAATCGTCCTTATCTACACCTAATACAGTTGTATCTTTCGTCTGAAAACGTCACAAATACTAGAAACTGTCGGTGACTGACACACTAACACTAGATTAGTTAAGAAGTTGTATTCAATGCGGTTTCCACAACAGCTTGTATCTCGTAAATGCTAATAATTACTTTACATCTGTTTATCTCCTAGAAAGTCGGACGAGGCATAATATTTACTTTAGTAGGTATTTCCTATAGTAAATGCTTATTTCCTTTATTCATTAGTTAAATGAAGCAACAACAAATTTTGTTATTAGGTAGGATAGACCTATTAGCATAAAATCGATCGATCCTCTATTTTCATGTCACTTAGAAAGTTGCTTTAACCTTCAAAAAAAAATTGACTCATTGGTTATCTTATACATAATTGAGTAGACTTATTACTTAGCTGAGTACTCAGCTGATTAAAGGGTGACAGGTGACGGTTTTAATCCACTTTGCCTTCTGGAAGTTTCTAAGTTTGATATTGTAAAAGTCATGGACATATTGAACGACTTTGGACACTTGACTCGAGTGGCATGGACAGCAACATATTTTTTTAGATATTCCAACATGAGATTAGGTTAAAATGTTGTGGCTATTTAGGTATTGGCATCTTTAGCATGACTAAAGATGTGCGAGTTGCGAAAAGTTTCCAAAAACTTTAAAAAGTTCTCAAAAATTTCGGGAAATTTTTACAAGAAATCGTTTACGATTTTGTTGCCGTTTGCAATGTTGTTTTCCAATTCCAAATTATGTGAAAATTTCGCAATTTTGGAAACTTTCCGACGGCACATGACAGATGAGTTGTTTTATTTTATTATTTGCAAGAGCGCTGCCATCGGACTGGCCGTACTCTTGTCCTTCTATAGGACAATGCCTTCTCGAATTCTCTTTGACTGCTCGTGTCGTACCTTTGTTTTAAGCCTGTCGGCAGCTCGCCTTATCTGATGACAAGTCGTTAAAGTGTCATAACTCTTATATACCACTTATCTGATCACAAATCGTTAGTGTCATTACTCTTACTATTTTAATGTACCCCAGCCTTGGTCATAACTTGTCTAAGATAAGGTTTTCTCTTGTAAGATCACCTTTGAACACCTTCATTGCTCGAGCCTTCAGCCTATTTGTACTGTACTCTAGGTAGATAATCAGACTTTATTTACCTTTTGAAAATTCCCCAGCTTGATGTTAGTAAGCGCACGGTCACAATACAGCATAGGGTTGTCTCTGACTTGCTCCAAAGCCCGATTGTAGCAAGAAAGTGCTTTCTCGTACTCTCCTCTGTTGAAAGCCTTTACGGCTTGAGTCTTGAGGGTGTCGGCGCGTTCGCGGCGTACTTTTCTGTCTTGGAAACGCATCTCTGCATCTTTGCTCACTTCTGCCATCCATGCGTCTTTGTCCATTTCACCCTGAAAGAGAAAATAATGGATTAAGGATAAGATTTAAGAGTTTTAGGTCTCAAATAGCATTTAATTGCCTAGATTGCTTATTTTAAGAAAATGTCTACAGCTCTTAAAAACTTACTAGCCCTACTAACTTTAACAGCAGGCAACAGAAATACATTATCTGTGAAAATTTCAACTACCGTGCTAGCTATCACGGTGCATGAGATACCGGACAGTGGAGTCTTAGTAATAGGGTCCCGTTTTTACCCTTTGGGTACGGAACCCTAATGAAATCATCATACATTTCAGAAAACAAAATGCATTGTTCGTAAATACAAGATATATTATTCAAGTCAACAGAAAGTTGTGCCAAATGCCAATATTGAATGGACGCAGTTGGTATGCTGCGATTGCTGCGAACAAGATGGTTATTTAATTTAATTTTTTTAATTTAATTTATAATTTATTTATTTAGATAACTAGGATCCATTGGGGTTAGGTACATGGTGACTTAAGATCTATTGTTAATATTTTAAATACTAATTAAATTAAATTAAATTAATTTAAAAATTTACAATAAATTAAATGAATGGATTTTATTTTTACAATAAATTAAATTAATACAATCAAAATTTGCAATAAATAATTAAAATCAATTAAAATAGAATTCACAAATAAATAAATAAAATCAATCAAATTAAAATTTACACAATTGACTACCCATTATTGATTTGGGTAGATTCCGTATTTAATTATAGATTTGGAATGTGGACAATACACGTGCCGATCTGTGTGTCATCATCGAGGCTTTCCATACACGTAAGAATTCCCTAATGGGCAAACCAGTTAACAGAAAGTTTTCTTATATTGATTGCCTCTATGGTTAGATTACGTGTCTTTCTAAGAATCGTTAGAAATATCGTGAAGAGGTCAGGATTATTTTAGCTGACTTCATCTTCCTAGCGTTATCCCGGCATTTTAGCCACGGCTCCTGGGAGCCTGGGGTCCGCTTGACAACGAATCCCAAGAATTGGCGTAGGCACTAGTTTTTACGAAAGCGACTGTGCCATTTGACCTTTCAACCCAGAGGGCAAACTAGGTCTTATCGGGATTAGTCCGGTTTCCTCACGATGTTTTCCTTCACCGAAAAGCGAATGGTAAATATCAAATGATAGTTCGTAACTTCGTACATAAGTTCCGAAAAAATAACTCATTGGTACGAGCCGGGGTTTGAACCCGCGACCTTCGGATTGAAAGTCGCACGCTCTTACCGCTAGGCCACCAGCGCTTCTCTTTGCAGCTAACTGTACTTAATAATTATTGGGCTATAAATCAAACTTTGACAACATTATAACGTAATTTGCATCATCCGTCTATTACTAATATGACATTGCCAAGCTCTAAGTTAGTATCATCGAGATGTTTTGTGTTCATCAGAGCGGTATTCGATCTGGCTAATTGAACACTAACAAAGAGTGTCTTGATATCAGATGCCCGAGATGCCTTTATAGATCTTGCGTAACTTTCGAAAATAGACCTCTCATAATAGTCTGTTCTGATCTTTAATACAGCGCGTTTTTCAACGTCTGCACACCTGAATTTAACATATGATAAGATTTAATCGTAACGCCGATTATGATAAGCAGTGCCAAGAAAATTAAGCAATCTCAGAACCTAAACGTTTTAAATCTTATAACGTTTAAAAGTATAACGGACGAATAGACTTCAGTCTTCAATATACAAAATTATGATGTCGTAATTATGAAACTGCACCTGTGTCGAACATTAGCTCTGTTTGATTGTGTACTGCAAATAGATGGACGATATTCGAGGGCGATCTGGTTGTTTATTTATGCACTTTGCACGTGCCAAATCGCTTTCACTAATAAACAACTTGAGTTATTTAATTTGTTCGTGAAGGTTTATGAAAACAGCAGCACTAAGCGGCTGAGGTGTTCAAAATTACTTTACACAACTTTTTATTAAGAGAATAAGGCTGCGTTTTCACCAGAACTGTGCGAGGAATGTGTTTGTTAAGAACCAATACTAGAGCTGCGCTGAGCGAGGATAGGTAAATGAGGTGATTCATTTTGAACACCTCACCCGCTTAGCTACTTCTGCTGTCAGACACATTCATGAGATGTAAACCAAAAATGTAGTAAGCCAGGTCCAGAATGATTCACAAGAACTGACATCGAATGTCTGTGAAAATATCGAAAGAATATACTGAAAACGGGTATAGATAAGGGTAAGTAGGGTAACTCTGTAATCTTGTGTCGCACCTTTAGAAATCGCTGACTTTTTCTTCGAAAAGTAAAAGGACATCTAAAAGTTCTAAAGAGTAATTGTAACTTACATAATCCGCACCTTTCGTTGGTTTCTCTATAATATTTGTTTCAATTGATTTAAAAATAACCAGTTTCATTGCTCGTGAATTGTAGTAAATAAAATTCATGCATATTATTACCTAATCTACTGCTATATGTACAAGTGTGCATAAGGTGCATTTTTTTAGCTTCTAGAAATCGTGACGATAAAATTAAATGTATTTACGTCGTAAATAATCTTTAATTTCACATTTTTTCGCATAAGTGAAGTTGCAAGAGTCATGAATCGCTTTCCGTGTATGCAGATATTTTTAGAACTTTATGCCTATGCGGTTAGTCCGTGCGTTTCTAAACAGCGTATGTAATAGTTATTTGTTTCACAATGAGGCAAAGTTGTTGTTTAACCCCTCGTGCTGAGAAAGCGAAAGATTCGTTGCGAACTTTGTTCCCGAGTGATACACAAATTTTTTTCACCACGCCAACGCGAGGACAACACTAACTATTACAAAGTTACTAATTCAGTTCAAATGAACGTTATTAAATATATATTATTTAAAATCATCACTTAATAAAGTCAACTCTATCAGCCAACATGAGCAAACAACTCAACATTTGCATCAGATTAGATACTTTACCACACATGTGGATAAAATGCAACTCTTATCAGTTTTTGAAGTACCTAAAAAGAGAGCTTACGAGCTGGTGTGGTGATAAATTACTTACCTATTTAATCTAAATCTCTTAAAATGAACTGGTGAAGTACCTCCACCTTACAGAAAACCGCAGCCAAATAACACTAGACCCTACTCATAGTGTTGTGTTCCTGCCGGTGAGTAAGGTTGCCAGAGCTCAACGAGGGAGAGCAGTGTTAGGGTCGGCAACGCGCATGTAACTCCTCTGGAGTTGCAGGCGTACATAGGCTACGGAGACTGCTTAACATCAGGCGGGCCGTATGCTTGTTTGCGACGTAGTATTTAAAAAAAGTATACGCGTGCTCGTGCTTGAGTTTGTACTAATGACTCCTCAAATACCGCTTGATAAGTGATTTAAACTGGGCCTTAGTTATCGCCTTCGCTACCTATGTTTGCATACAAACCCTTCACAACACACCTCATTCTCCATACTCCGGAACGCCTTCTTATTAATCACAGTACGATCACACTTGACCTTCATTTCCACGTCTTCATCAACTATAACCTTCCCCTGAAGGTACTGGTCGGCTAGCGCGCTTGCAGCATCAGATTTCGCCTTGTCTCCGCTCGCCATATCCTTCACAAGACCTGACACCTCCCCTATTCTCTTCACGAAGTTGTTCCATTCTTCATTTAACTCCATTTCCTTCTTATCTTTCAAAGCTGGATTTGATAAGATTCTATTTAAACTCATGATTGAGGAATAAAAATGTATTTCTGTTTATTTATCAATTTGTTGATAGCTCAATATTATTGACAAAACAGCGCTTAGCAACGGTTGTCAACAACTTTTTTTATCGAAGTAAACGCTAGTGAAGTAAAAAGGTTTGAAAACCGGATCAGATATTACTGCTATTTATTAGCAATCGAACCGGAATAATTTCGAGAAAGTTGATAATCGATAAGGTTATTATATCTACTGGTGATTTATCACTGAGTTTTATACTACACAATCTTGTTGGTATCAATTGGTATTTATTGGTATTGAATTGCCTGTTAGTGGATTGGCTTTTTCTCGAAAAGTCTTCTAGAAATAGATTTTCGCTCATGTCAACTCGGATATGGGTATATTTGGTATCAGTGCATTCAGTATGATGTCCTGAACACAAATATATGAGATGACAAGCGCGAAAGTGGTGAGAGTACTTACTGTGACGTCATAAAGTCGGCAGATGAAAGGGCTTTGTGAGTAGATTACAAATATATAACATACTGTAACATTTTCACTACGTGGTATAACAAATTATTAGAAAACGTTCAAAAATTTCACAATCCAGTTGAATTTTAACTGCTCTTAATTGAAAATGACTGAATGGATTAGTCCAAATTGTTTACCAAAAGACTAAATATCCTCTATATAATGCCTAAAAATAATTAACCAGATATATTAAAATAAAAAATAAGAAAAATACATCAAGTTAAAAACAGTATAATTTTCTTTTACATTAAACTGCAACTATTATTACAACAAACAAAAAACCAGACTGTTTACATATATTTTTTAAATGGTCTTTTCATTTGGTACCCATATTGCTATAGTAAACCCCCCCCCCCCCCCCCTTTTTATTTGCGGGCGCCATTTTCAAAATTTATATAAATTTATATGTATGTATATTATTTATAATTTATTTATGTCACTACCACAATTCTAACGAATTCAACCACACCTTATATGTCAAAAACCGTCCAGCCGTTTGGGCTGTAGGGCTTGCCAAATAAATGGATATACCTACATACATACGCTCGAAAAACATTACCCTTCTTCTGATGCAGTCGGTCAAAAATACATTTCCAGTAAAAAAAAATGTATAAAATAGTATACCCGCCCGCGGGTATCATTATGGATAAAATCTGTCGCATGCGTCCGAGCCAATTAGCACTTCTCATACCACATTTATTTCGTTCACCTGCTCACCCGCTCCGTATACCCACGAAAGATAGCGAAGACACTTAAAAGTATTGTATGCGCTCGTCACTCTACTACTTCTATAATAGTTAATCAACACCACAGTGGGTCATTGAAAGCGAAACCTACCTAAGTACCGACAAAGGACATATCAATTAACCATAAAAGGATACAGATACAACCGATAAGCGCATTATGTGTCGTAACCGATAAAAACGTGACTGGGTTTTATTTTAATAGTAGATATTATTATAAGTATTGATTTTTCTTCTTAATTTAGTATTTGCTAAGGTTGCACAATAGTTACCAAGTGAATACAAAAAGATCGGTTATTAACGAAGGTCCTTCAGGCTTTCTTCTTCACTCCATGTAGGTATACTTACCTTGTTTGGAGCGAGGTAAGGAAAAGCAACATGAAAAACTACCGTATGCGGTTCTTCATAAAAGTCGTAGACTAGACAGATTACTTTGTGAAGGGCCAGCAATCCCTGGACTGGCTGGACTTGCAAGCGTCCAGTGGCTACGGTTTCCGCTTACCACCTGACAGGTTGTATAGGTACCAAAGTCGTGGGAAACACTAGATTTGTCTTTAAATGTCTTGGGATATTATATTTATAAGCAGTAAGTTTTTGTTTTATAGTATAAAACCTAACCAAGTTTTTCGTTTTCAGTATTCACCCCTCTCGGCTTCGTACATCTATTCGGCGTGGTGGGTGGAGTGCTGGTGAAGCCCCAGTTCCTCCAAGATCTCAATGAGGAGTACTACGTATACTCCTTTGAGGAAGAGACCGTCAGGCGGAGGATGAACAACGCTGTTTCATCAGGTATGTGGTATTTTAACGGGGTTTATATCATTTGTTTTGGAGTGGAAAGCAAGCTAAAATGGATAAAATAATATAAATAAAAATAAAATATCTTTATTTCAGAATATTCAAAATTTCATACAATATTGTTAGTACCATCGTTATAGCTATGTGTTAGTAAATACATTAAAAATAAAAAACAGAACTTTCAACAATGAAATCACAATCCAATAAATTTAAATAATGAATATAATAATAATAATTAATATGAAATAAAACTATGAAAACGGATTATATCGCGTATATTGAATTTATAATACATCCCGACGTTTCGAACCCTTTACAGCGTTCGTGGTCAACGGGTGACTGAGGAAAAATTACAATTACATTACACATAAACTTTTTTTTTTAATCGCGTATATATACCTATATATCTTTACTTGAAAATAATTGTAGTGTATAACTAGCCTTATGAACCGATTTTGCATGTACAACCAGCGTTAAAGGTCTATGATTGTTCATTATTTTAGTATGTGGGTATTTTTGCACTTTGTAATTTTTCCTCAGTCACCCGTTGACCACGAACGCTGTAAAGGGTTCGAAACGTCGGGATGTATTATAAATTCAATATACGCGATATAATCCGTTTTCATAGTTTTATTTCATGAGTAACTATCGCGGTAACCGAAGACAATATAATAATTAATATGTCAGATCCAAAATAATATAGATTAAGCAGAGTGATGGCAGGTAAAGTGGACCAAAATGTTAACGGAATGGTGGCCGCTTTCGGATGAAAGGAAAGCTAGGTGTCCGTTAGCTTGTTGGTTTGACGACATTCGGGAGATTACGAGTCTGTTCTGGATGAGATTACCTATCTCAGGATCGGGATAAGTGGCGTACTCGAATAGGGGTCCATGCTTGGCAAAGTGATAAAGTATGATATGATGATGTTATTTGTTTTTTTGAGCTCGATATTTCGGTACTGTTGCAAATGCCGTTGTATGTTCAACCACAGAGCTAAACTAACCAGAATGAAAAACATTAAACATTAACACTTAGAGTGTAAGAGTAAACGCGGCGCATATGTGAAGTGTATTTAAGTGTATTTGTCTGGCAGAAAGATTTTATTTTATAAACCTGTCACTGATGGTCTGGTTAATTGACTCCTCTATGATCCTTCTACCATGTGATGTGTGACCTATATACCTATCATAATACACAAATTATCAACATAACAAAACTGACTCTTAACAATATTTGATACTTAATAGTAATGAGTAATGAGGTATACTGTATGCATTTTAAACATAATACAGACATAATTTTAAAACTAACACGCAGACTGGTCAGTCTGCCTGTGACCACGAACGTAACGTCACGTTCGAAACGTCAGGCCATAAATAAACGTAAGTTTGTACGCGATTAAGTCCCGTGTTAGTTTTAAAATTATAAGTGAAAATCGTGTTAGTTTAAATCAGTATATAATACAGACAGTCGAAGGCCAAGAAATAGTTACTAACTTATCGATTTATACTTCTTTTAAAGTTTAAAGTATACAATTTCGATATATCAAAACTACCGGTGTCCGGTGACGAAGAACCGGTACACAGTCACGGTAATCCGAACAAATGCACGCACTCCATAAATCTTACAAGTAATTGCATTTGTGATTGCATGCATGCTGATGCTGATGCATAACTAATGTGTTAGCATTAGTGACTTCATTAAAATATTGACCGCTGTATGAGTTCCGGCATTCTAAAGACAAATTTTAGGATTATAGCACACTAGCTTTTGCCCGCGACTTCGTCAGCGTAGAGTTAGTAATTTGGGTAGCTTATTTTTTATCCAATCTGCTTTTTATTGATTTCCCATACAAACTTCCACCCCCCTTTTCACCCCCTTATAGGATGATTTCTGGTATAAAAACTACCCTATGTCCTTCCCCGGGACTCAAACTATCACTATATCAAATTTCAACTAAATCGGTTCAGCGGTTTAAGCGTGAAGAGGTAACAGGCAAACAGACAGACAGACACACTCGCATTTATAATATTAGTATGGATAATTAAAAACCGGCCAAGTGCGAGTCGGACTCGCGTACGAAGAGTTCCGTACCATTACCCAAAAAACGGCAAAAAATCACGTTTGTTGTATGGGAGCCCTTTAATATTTATTTTATTCTGTTTTTAGTATTTGTTGTTATAGCGGCAACAGAACTATCACGGTTCATGAGATATAGACAGACGTACAGAGGAGTCTTTGCTTACAGTCAAGGTCAAGGGCATAAATATATCTACATTCCCAAAGTTCCAAAAATATGTGTACGCTCTTACACCTTAGACAATAAAGTCGTGTTCACATATTTTTGAGCCATTTGTCTGGATCGATATTTTTGCCTTCGACTGTACAGAACCCTAAAAACCGAGTGGGACCCACGGCACCACCATAGATGGTGCAGGCAGACCAGACCGAAAAGGAGATGGTGGGATGATTTCAATTCTTCCAACCCAGATTCGTGTGAAAGTAGAAACGACAAGGTCGAGTGGAGGAAACGAGGGGAGTCCGTTCCCCGCCAGTACTAAATTAGGTTAATATTTTTTTATATAGTTTTTATTTTACCATTCTGTCGCAATGCATGATTTATGTATCCATGCCAAATCGCAGCTTTCTAGCACTAACGATCACGGAGCAAAGCCTCGGACATACAGACATGGCGAAACTATAAGGAATTCTAGGTGACTACGAAACCCTAAAGAGCACAGAAGAATTTTCATTGTCTAACAAACCTATATTTGACCGCGGAATGACGTTGTAAGGACTTAACTGCCAATAGCGTCTATGGCGCTTAACGCTTAAGACCATTGTGTGTTCACTGTGATAATGACTCAACGAACTGTTTTTCGTTTTTACAGTTTTTAAGCTTATCACGTGGTCTATAGCTCACAGAGCCACTAGTGGCAATAAACAACAACAACCAATATAGATCTAGATTGGTTGTTGTTGTTTATTTGGTTGCGACCAAACGTTTCCATCCAAAGTGCATTGCATGATTACGACTATTATCAGTGTTGGGTTCTTTTGTTTACGAATACGTCTCCTAGAGAAGGATTCTCTCTAATCTATTAAATAGTCAAAAGACAAAATATCTGAACCTGCCTCTGTGCCTCTATTGCCAGGGGATTAGAGTGCGTGTTCAGATATTGTGAACACCTTGGCCGCTCCGATATATCTGATGCCGACTGTACATTTTGTATGGTCCCTCTCATAAGCAATGAATGGCATATACATGACATGATATCCGCAGTTTTTCTGCTCGTACGCGTGATCGCTGCGACCTTCGCACCTGAGACCTACCGCGAACCACATTCGACGTGTTGCCTCCCTGTCACACTTACGTACGAATTTAAAAGTGCGAAAGAGAGTCAACAAGTCGAATGTAGCTGGCGGTAGCTCCTCTGACCTTCATATACCGACCAAACTAAATCTGTTGTTATAACTAACATAGCTTCCACGTCATTTCGTTGAAGCGTTTTGATATTAGCACTTTGTTCAATAAACATGTTTCTATTATGCGTGTTAGATCTAGATACCGAATCAAAATATGTCTAAATATAAGAGAATACAATGTTGCTTGATGTTATCTTGATACTATTTGAATATACAAATAGGTACTTAGCCCTGTCAGCGAATACGCTAAACAATTATAATACTTATACACTTTTCGCATCGTTATAAGAAAATTTAACTGTTAAACTTGATATCGACATATTAGTTATAGAAAAAAAAAACGCAAGTGGGACAAAATAGTTAGTCTCTCGCAATAATATTTTTAATACAGTTGCTCAAAAAGTGCTACTTTTCGTGGCTGTTTAGCGTGCGGAAAGTTGGTTTTCGCGAACTAGTGCCTTTTACTTTTCCAATTTTTTTAAATTTTTACTTGTTCCAATTCATGACTACTTATTGATGAGTGTTAATATTAGTTTCCTTTAAACGTCGTAATCAACATAAAAACCTACTGTTAATGTAAGAATACGAAAAATATGCATATTTCATATTTTATTACTTACCTCTTCATCATTATAAGTATTATAACACGTTTATTTTTTTAATGTTGAAAAACCGTTCTTAATAAGTTGTCTGAATAGAACGGAACGCCTGTCAAAGAAGAGGCGTATTTTCTTACTGCAAGAATGTATGTATGTATGTATAAACTCTTTATTGTACAAAGACATAGAACACAAATATGGCACAGAAATAGGCAGTACAAAGGCGAACTTATCCCTTTAAGGGATTTCTTCCAGTTAACCTTTGAGTAGATGAGAATTGATGAAGAACGGTAGACAAATATAGCACTGCGTACAATAGACTAGAGGAAAGTCAATAAATTTATAAAAGAGGGCGAAAATAAATTAAATAAGATAAAAATTTGAAGTAACAGTATAACAAATATATATAATACCTACGTTTTATAAAATAAATATACATCCATAGTCACAAACAGTTAATTCTGGTCCGACAGCCACAGCAGAATGTTTTAAGTTTCCAAAGGCAACATTCGATATTGTTTTTATAAATATACGATACACAAATAATCGTAAATAACGATATTTAGGTAATAATAGTACAATGTTTTAATATTTACAATTGTTTCTGTCTTATAGAACATGCATTTGAAAAAAAAAACATTCATTGAAGTGGGTTCAATAATAATAACAAAATCTATTCTAGTCGAATAAAAGCTAGAAAAACACCTCTTCACAATGTCAATGTCAATGATGTCAGTGTCACAGAATTAATAATATAAAAGTTTCGAATTCCATTCCTTACTTGCTGCTTTTCTTATTTTTTCGCAACTGTATTAAAAAACGTCGTTCGATACACGTGCGGATATGTCATTCTTCACTCGTCCCGAGTCTTGCCACTCGCCTACGGCTCGGGGCAAGATATCTTGGTACTCGTGAAGTAATGACATACTTTCCGCACTAGCATCGAAATGTGCTATTATGTAATTATCTGACATGTTTTAATTAGTGGCTCTACCTACATAATTAATTAATTATGTGAAATATTTTGGGAACCTTGTCCTGTCAGATACTGTTTCAAGTGAATGTATGTAGTACATACAGGAAGCTTTAAAAGTGCATTACCCACTTTATGACTGAATTACAATAAAGTGGGTATGCACTTTTGCAGCTGTGTGTAGGTACAGTCAGCTGAAGAGAAATCTGAACTTCATTAGGGAGATCCATTTTTGTATGGTGGAAAGTCAGATTTTTCAACAGATGAATGTACAGGCAGTTGGGTGGATTGGATCAACTTTTTAATATCACTTGTTGCCATGGTTACGGTTTATTTGTCCCTTGGACAACCACTCTTGAAAGCCTGATTTTTATAAATCTATCAAACATACATTTTTGTGGTAGTTTTATGCCATTTCTATAACAGACCATCCACTGAGCATGTTAGTAAATCACCATACAACATCTCTTCGAACAAGCTGTGCCAGTATTGTCCCTTGGACAACGGGACAGGATAACAACACAAAAAAAAAGTTGATTCACCCAGTTGTACTCCAAGATTACAACGGCCGATTACACTCGCGAACAATAGCGACGATTACAAACAATGGGAGTTTGCGTTCACCCGCTGTTTGTTTTGAGCTTTACGTCATGAACGGTGTCCGTTGTGTGTACGTGTTTAGGCGCTGTTGATTGGACTACCACACGCGTAAACAAGTTGTATAGTCGGAGACGTCGGAGTAACGTAACAATTGATTTTTGACAGGTATCAATGGGGTTGGCAACTGTCAAAGGTTTGCAGAGATGGCGCCATCATAGCTTGCCCCTTTTTCTATGAGATTTGGCTTAAAGGGCATCCAGGGCATTAAAAAAAAAAAAAAAATTACACAATTCTAGGGACTGACAGGGCAAGCTATGCTGGCGCCATCTGCTAATTATTTCGACCCGCCAACCCCATTGACCCTTAAATATATGAAGCTATATAAGACCTACCGTTTAACTAATAGCTTCATATATGTAGTAAGGGTCAATTCATAACTGTCAAAAAACAATTCTTACGTTACTCCCACTACGAAACAGTAGGAATGAAGTGTTTCTATTTGGTTCCAGTATAGTCTTACTTCGATGGGTTCACTTACCCGAACAGGTTAAGATTCAATCAATTTATAAGAATCTATATTGTGATCGTCAGAAATTAATTTAATAACCTAATAGCAAGATAATCCAAATAAATTCACATCATTAATTATACATACTATGAAAAAAATCACCTGAGAAGGATCGAACCTGAGGAGAAAGGATTTATATCACTTATATTTTGTTCCTACAGGAATCGGCTACATATCACCCGAGCCGATGTATCCTGACCGAGGCGACGTGTCATCATCGAGCATCGACTCTGTAAAGAAAGACGCCCAAGAGACTCCGCTGCTGCGGCTGCGGAACGGAGCCTTACAGGCTGGCCTCAACGAGAGGCTTAAGAAAATCGTCGCCATGAGAAAGGTAGGCTTTATTCCTAAGATTTAAGACTCAAAATCCAAGGCTACATATCACCCGAGCCGATGTATCCAGACCGAAGCAACGTGTCATCATCGGGCATCGACTCTGTGAAGAAGGACTCCCGAGACACCTCGCTGCTTCGGCTGCGAAACGGAGCCTTACAGGCTAGCCTCAACGAGAGGCTTAAGAAAATCGTCGGCATGAGAAGGGTAGGCTTTATTCCTTACACTTAAGGGTCAATATCCAGGAATCGGCTACATATCGCCCGAGCCTATGTATCTAGATCGAGGCGTCGTGTCTTAATCGATCAAAACACCCCGCTACTTCGGCTGAGAAACGGAGCCTTAGAGGCTGGTCTCAACGAGAGGCTCAAAAAAGCTCGCTTTGGCCAGTGATCTGATCTGATGCTGAATGTTCACAATAAACATGAATCACGTTCAAGTATGCACTTATAATATTTGTATTATTTTTAATTCATCATGTGTCTTATGCATGTTTATATTATAGGTATTAAATAAGTAGATTTATTGTGTCTACTACAAGTATGTAAATATTACATAGATTAAGTATGTTTACAACTAAAATAAACATTACATACTGTCACATTGCCTCCGATAAGTAACTAATAGTGTGTTACAGAAGACAGAAAAATAATTGATAAAATTTTAGAACAGTTTGCATGCTAAACTTTTGCTTTAAATCGATTTTATGTATTTAAGTTTAATGTGTAATTTTTATCTATGGGTTTTTTGCCTGAAATAAAAATATTGATTGATTGATTGATTTTACTATGAAGTTAAAAACAACTTTTAATTTCAATTGTGAACATACGTAAGGAAACGGATGTGATAATAGAATAAGTAGATGTTAAAAAAAATCTAAGTCAATGATTGACAAAATAAATTCTTAACTATAGAGCCGAAATTAATATATATCGCACGTGACTTTTAATTGAGTCTGTTTATTTAAAAACGACTCAAGTCAGTATGGTTTCATTCATTGTGACATTGGTCGTTTAAGAATTAAGGACTCCAATCACAGAATTAGGTCGTTATATCACTGGTATTGCCCTTGGACTACTATTGTTTTGTGACATCCAACTACCAAAACCGTACTTCAAAAGTCTATCTCATTCCCTGTCATTCGATTATTGCGGGAACGATAAAAAATAGTCTGTCTAAACCAATTCTGCTTTAGTGACACTTTGTCACTGCAAAGTCCGTCTAAATATAAACGCCATAGGTATTTTAATACGAATTTGTCGCTTATGGTAACACTACCACGCTCTGTCGCTTACTAAGATATAGCTTGGACTGACTCTATGATGCTTGATGTATTTGTGTTAAACCGTCGCAACGATACTGCCGAGGAACGCCGGTCTGCTATGTTCAAGTCTATAAAATGTAACAACCTGTCAACTAAACCGAGTGAAAACTCAAGGTCGGTAACCTATGGTTGGTTACCACTGACTTGCACTATAATTAGATCTAAGTACCACCTACATCACAACCAATCTATTATAAACCTTAATGCTTTCAGGTAAGGGTTAATATTCGGTACGTTTTCGTTTGTAGTACAACAAGACAGTTATCAGTCAAAGCGTGCACCGACCATTGCGAATGTGATAACTCAGTGTGCATATTAACACGTTCTGGATTTGTGTTCTAGGTTTCTATTTATATTGTGGACTTCATTCTCTTTGAGACTCGAGTGAAAAATGTAATAGGAAAAACAGATTGTTTACCTTCATAGTAATTACTTAGTTATTTTATTTTAACAAGAATTCTATTGCGCTTATAAACTACTAGCTTCTGTCTGCGACTTCATCTGCGAATGATGATGATGATTGATAAAAACTATCCTAACTAGTGCCTACGTCAATTCTTGGGATTAGTTGTCAAGCGGACCCCAGGCTCCCATAAGCCGTGGCAATATGCCGGGATAACGCGAGGAAAAAGAAGAGATTGACAAAAACTATCCTATGTCCTTCCCTTGGCCTCAAACTATCTCCAGGATACCAATTTCTTCTACTTAAATTGGTTCAGTGGTTTAAGGTACTTTCCCATTTATTTTATAATATTAGTAGGGAAAATAAATGTCATATAATAAGCTAAAGAAAATGTGACAAAGCCTCCAGTGGCCGAGACCGGATTCGAACCAGCGACTTCAGCAGCTGAGCAAGGTAGCATTTTTATCGCCTGTCACCAAACCTGTCACGTTCTAACAAGTATGTAAGTTCGAAAGTGACAGGCATAGTGACAAGTGATAAAAATGCAACCATGCTGACACCGCAGCTTTCCCAGCTGACGCCATAACCTGTAAAATTAATATTTTTCATTTAATTAAAACTGTTGCATAAAATATGCAAAAAATAATATTAACATACAAATACACAACTAGCGTCAGTTGTTTATTACATTTTTCCTAATATCCTTAAAGAAAACTACTTACAATAATAATACCCATTCTGTTTCATCGTACAAAGGCTATTCACCATTCTGTAGGAAAATAATGCCTTGGCATTTCATGACATAACACATAAAGTTGAATGTTATGAAAATATTATTCTCATATCTTCAACTTGTATATAAGCTGCTGCTGTAACGCTTAAATTAAGTTTACATTTGGACGAGTAGCTATTGCAACTATCACGTTGATATTTGAAACCAAATCGTTTCAGATTGGGAGAGTAATTTTCACAGATTATATTTATTATTTATTTATCTTATATGGCATATATACATGTCATGCAAGTATTTTTAATGATTGTTATCAATTCCTCAGGAAGTGGAGAACAAACGCAAGACGTCGTCGTTTCAACGCAACGTGGTGTACCCACTGGCGATGTTGCTGCTACTGGCGCTGACGGCCATCACCGTGCTCATGGTCATACAGAACACACTCGAGCTGCTCATCGGGATCAAGGCACTGCCGCTGAGTACACGGGTGAGTCAACGTGGTGTACCCACTAGCAATGCTGCTACTGGCGCTGACGGCCATCACCGTGCTCATGGTCATACAGAGCACACTCGAGCTGCTCATCGGGATCAAGGCGCTGCCGCTGAGTACACGGGTGAGTCAACGTGGTGTACCCACTAGCAATGCTGCTACTGGCGCTGACGGCCATCACCGTGCTCATTGTCATACAGAACACACTCGAGCTGCTCATCGGGATCAAGGCGCTGCCGCTGAGTACACGGGTGAGTCAACGTGGTGTACCCACTAGCAATGCTGCTACTGGCGCTGACGGCCATCACCGTGCTCATGGTCATACAGAACACACTCGAGCTGCTCATCGGGATCAAGGCGCTGCCGCTGAGTACACGGGTGAGTCAACGTGGTGTACCCACTAGCAATGCTGCTACTGGCGCTGACGGCCATCACCGTGCTCATTGTCATACAGAACACACTCGAGCTGCTCATCGGGATCAAGGCGCTGCCGCTGAGTACACGGGTGAGTCAACGTGGTGTACCCACTAGCAATGCTGCTACTGGCGCTGACGGCCATCACCGTGCTCATGGTCATACAGAACACACTCGAGCTGCTCATCGGGATCAAGGCGCTGCCGCTGAGTACACGGGTGAGTCAACGTGTTGTACCCACTAGCAATGCTGCTACTGGCGCTGACGGCCATCACCGTGCTCATTGTCATACAGAACACACTCGAGCTGCTCATCGGGATCAAGGCGCTGCCGCTGAGTACACGGGTGAGTCAACGTGGTGTACCCACTAGCAATGCTGCTACTGGCGCTGACGGCCATCACCGTGCTCATGGTCATACAGAACACACTCGAGCTGCTCATCGGGATCAAGGCGCTGCCGCTGAGTACACGGGTGAGTCAACGTGGTGTACCCACTAGCAATGCTGCTACTGGCGCTGACGGCCATCACCGTGCTCATTGTCATACAGAACACACTCGAGCTGCTCATCGGGATCAAGGCGCTGCCGCTGAGTACACGGGTGAATCAACGTGGTGTACCCACTAGCAATGCTGCTACTGGCGCTGACGGCCATCACCGTGCTCATTGTCATACAGAACACACTCGAGCTCATCGGGATCAAGACGCTGCCGCTGAATACACGGGTGAGTTATTTCATAGGCTTTGATCTACGGCGACGATCCCCAAACTACGTCCCGCGAAAACGGCTCAATTCCATACAATCTAGCCCGTGAAATGGAAGCCGAGACTTAGCTGTGGCCCTCGGGTAAAAAGTTTGGAGACCTCTGGCTACGGTTGTGCGTAGTTCCACATTCTATAGATACTGCTTGGTGGGGGGATATCGCATACCTACACAACAATCTGAATACCGTCTGGGAGTCCTTATTTTTAACACGAAAAAAGAAGCAGGATAGCCGATCGTGTAGCTGTTTTGAATTTGAAGACCTCTAATATATAGACATGTAACTGTCAGCGTACATTTAACGTAATCTTATAAATGCAACTCACAAAAACCAGGCCAAAAAGTACCGACTTTAAATGCTTGTGGCGCGCGAGTCTTTAATATTAGGTATATTGTCTTGTCTTACGTAGGCAAGGCTGTTTGGTGATAAAGATATTTATACCAAAATAAACTTAATTTATCCTAAAGGTCATCTAAATGAATCTAGACTAGAATAAAAGAATTGTCGGAGCCATGCTGGCGGATCCAATCTAAATAACCTATCTAATCCACAAGCTATTCGGACATTTAGGCTAATCTAATAGCATGTCTCTTTTACAAGCGAAGGTACTTAACATCCAATTTCGTTTTAGTAATGGTTCCATAAGAAAATGAAATTTCAAAAACTTGGCTAAAACGATAGGCTTATTAAAATATTATCATGTGTCAGATCATGAAAATGTTGTTCTATAGAAATTTGCGTCTATTAACTAAATAAATATAAAGTTTCTTTAGTGGTGGGAGTGCCGAACGCACCGGAAAAATTAAAACACATACATATTACTGTATTATTTTTTCAGTTGGAACAATTCACACTAGGCATAGCCTCGCTATCGAAGTTAGGCTGGGCGGGGGCGACGCTGGAGACGTTCCTCATCCTCTACCTCTACGTGTCGTCGGTGACGGGGCTGAGCCTCGGCCTGCGCGCGCTGGGCGTGACGCCGCGCGCGCGACGCACTCCGCTGCCGAGGATCATCGCTCTGTGTGGCGTGTCGCTGGCCATATCTACTGCTATGCCGCTGCTGGCCAAGATACTAGGTAAAAATAATCAATAAATACTCGTACCTATTTATTATGGCACAATGTTACGACAATAAGGTTTGAAAAGTGAGATGGATACCGGAAGGAAACGAATTGTTAGTTAGTCCAAGCTAAACATCAAACATTTATTTAGCAAATAGGCCCCAGGGTCAAATTTTGACAAGCAATAAACTATGATAAAAAATATACAAACAACAGACAAATACTAAAATTGCTTAGAGATGTAATAGTCTCTTAAGGTGGTTCGATTTTCATACAAAATTCAATCTGCTTTAATTAAGGCACTACACACTATTACTACACAAATATTTGCTCATTTATCTACTTTCGAATATTCGTTTGCGCTAAATTAATAGAAAAACTTTGTTTCATACAGAAATCATACATAAATCAACGTAATTTTTTCATCAATTTTACGTATGTGTGTGTCACAAATGTCGTGTACAAATACGTTGCGTGCGGCGTTGCCGCTCTATGACGTTGGCGACGTTGCCTGGCCGACCTGGCAGGATTTGCAGTGCCGTCATGTTTAGTGCATTTTTATTTGACAGTGTTGACACTGACACATAGGGTCATGTTTATTGTGACTTATCAACATGGATACCTACATCTATGCTTATCAATTTGTTTGTATAAATTGAAAATGATAGCAACGTCTAAATCAAGTTACAAAAATCATCGGTGTTCTGGTCCGCGAAAATCCAGAAAAATTCAGACTCAATTGAAGCGGAATTCATGATGGTGAAGTTTCGTAAGGTAGGTACAGTTTCATTCCTTCATTGTACATTGTAATTTTCTCGTGCCGATCTTTTTAGAAAATAATTCTCACTTCTTCCGTAATGGTAGATATAAGCAGTGAACAATACCTATATAATGTAATTATTACTGTTTTGGTTGCCGAATAGTCAATGTGTCACTAACTCTAGGTTTTTTTAGGTATTGTGCAAAATGAAGAGGCATTCTTGGAAATAAAATGTTTTCCTTCATTAGCCAGAAAAAATCAGGACATCCTCACTGCAATAAAGTAAAATAAAAGATTTCCTGGGGATGAAAATTATGGAATTTTGTCTATGAATGAAAAACACAATTATTACTAGGTAAGTAAATCATAACTTTATTAGAATCCATATTGTTGCATCATCTTTCTTCCTATAACATTAGAGATTTTGTGCTATCATGATATTATTTTTCTTTCAGGTACAGGGACAACTACGGATAACAAATATGAAAAAATGTTATTTCATTTTTTGTGTGAATCCATCTACACCAACAAGACATCCACTGCTGGACATAGGCCTCCCCAGGGATCTCCACAACGACTGGTCTTGCAAGACCGGCCAAAATATCGAGAAATAAATAATATAAATAAACATGATAAATATCCCGTTTTCTATAATAGTTATAATTAGAAGGCCATGCAATGTTGTTACTCACTGTACCTACTTGAATCCAAAAAATATATATATAAAAGTTTTAATTTTATTTTACAATTACTACTTTATTATTAGTACATTACGATACAAGTGCGAAAAGTAGGAAATTGGCAACGAGTGGCGATAAATTGAAACACGACCGAAGGAAGTGTTTTAATCGACACGAGTTGCGAATTACCTTTTCGCACGTGTATTGTACAACGTTTTACAGTACATAATGATGGCCCTTTACATTTTCGACATATGCACGTATTGTACTAATTACCGCACTAGGGCGGTAACGTATATGTAGCACCATATGTACTAAAAAGTATTTGACAGTACATATGGTGCAACTTTCTCGCCCTAGTGCGTAAAGAGCACTTTTCATGCATATGTCGAAAGTTTAAAGGGCCATATGTACTGTAAAACGTTGTACGATACACGTGCGAATAGGTAATTCGCAACTCGTGTCGATTTAAAACACTCTCTGCGGTCGTGTTTTAATCTGTCGCCACTCGTTTCGAATTTTCTCTTTTCCGCACTTGTATCGTAAATAAATGTTTCAAACTGCAAGGGTACGATGATAGATCTCAATTCAATATAATTTTGCAACATTTGGCATTATTAGGTTATAAATTGTATGGAGATGAAATCTATCATCGTACCCTTCCAGTTTGAAAAATACTATAGAGGCTGGGCAGTAAGGGATGGCTTTACTTGTAGAACTATATTTAGCGCTTTAAAAAAAACTGATACCTGACACTTACAAACCTGGACTTCCTTGGGCTAGTGCTACTAAGAATCGTCAGTATTCTCCATCCTTTCTGAGTTGGAAGAACCCAAAAAGGTGAGATTTGTAAAAGTCAGGTTTTCAATATATGTGGCGTTTTCAACCAAACGGGTACCTACTTATTGTTGTCATATTTCCATAAAGCTTCAAAATGAAATCAACCTAATCGACAACCGACAATGTGGTACCTTTTAGTTCAAAACGTCACATATTTTTATAAAACGTTATAAACTAATTTATTAATAATACTGAATATCTGGGAGAAAAAGGAAACATAAGTAAAAACTCAAAAACGCTCGTTTTCCCAGAGATAAGACCTAGCTAGATCGAACCCCTTACAGCAAATTTCATCGAAATCGTTAGAGCCGTTTCCGATATCACTGAAATATATTTCGGTTATATCGGAATCGGACAAGAATTCGAAGAATAAAAGGTATAAGAAACATAAGATAACACAAAAAGGACAAAAAAAGTACCCCTGACACCAGTCTCGAACCCGAATCCTCTTGCACGTATTCCCACGAACATACCGCAACGCCATTGCAGCATACTTACACTGTATGAAATTGCCTACTACAAGCATCACGGAAACACTGTTTGCATGTGTGAGTAATAGTAGGAAATAGCATGACAGAAACACTCTGTCGACTTTAAAAGTGTTTTTTGCACTAATGAAGTATTCAACGTTTATTATAATAGTTCAATATTTATGTAAAGAGTGCGCTAAACATACTTTTAAGTATACAGATACCGACACTATTCCGCAAAAAAATAAAACCTGAAAATTTGCGAAAGTGACGCCATCTAGCGGGGTTTAAGCTTTGGGTAACCTAGTCGAACCACCTTAAGTGTCAGGGATAATATGTATATACGAATCGACGAACGAACGAAATAAAAAACAATCATCAAATTATCCTAACTCATTACCGACTTGGCAAGCGACAGAGACGACAGAGTGAAAGTCCCGCCATAAACATTAGTCCTATAAAAGTATGTCATTTTTCGCTCGACAGTTAGCCTAGATGCACTCTAGCCGATGTGTTCTCAATATAATTTATCGGAGCCAAATTGTGTGCTACTGTTACTAAAAATGTTGGAAAAATTCACCGGCGTCGAGTAGGCTTCGCCTGTAAATTTGATTAAATTTTTTAAATTTAATTTAACAATTTATTGTGGTGACAACGCTTGATGAATGCGGACGTATTGTTAAGAGTTTAAGAGTGAATATATTGAATGTAGCCATATTTAATAAAATCAGTTACAACGAAGATTTACTTTGAATTTACAAAATCGGCGACTCGGCTCCGTTCGGCTCAGCATTGCTCCGAGCAATTATTAGGGTTGGCACAACTTACGTCCCTTTACGTGCACGACCACAGATAAGATAATAACTTAAATTAAAAATTATACATTAGAAAGGGACAGCGTGATTCGTCCCTGAATCGCTGTCAAACTTCGGTTTTTTAGGAACTGTCCTTTCTGTACGGTAGTACTATTATTTATTGTTTGATTCCAGGTATAACAAACTTCGACTTGCTCGGAGAGTTCGGCCGCATCGAATGGCTGGGCAACTTCAAACTGGTGATGTTGTACAACGCCATATTCGCGGGCATCGCGACTCTGTGCCTCGTGTCCAAGTTCACGGCCTCTGTGCGGAGAGAGCTGTACAACAGGTTGGTGGAGAACGTGAATACGGTCGCGCATTGCGTGTCTTTTCTCAACAACTGACTTAGTGGCTAGTGGCATCGTTGCCTATCTCTATCGCACGCGCATAATTATATTGCTGTCGCGCCGATGATGGCGGCGGTCAAAGCCACGGTGCGAGCGAGACAGCTATATGCGTCCTTACTTTAGTAGGGTAGTCAGCATCAAATAGGGTATTTGACTGTATTTAAAATAAATTATTTTACACTATGCATGAAATAAAGCACCAGAAGATTAATAGAGTAACGTAGACAGCAGTTATTTTTAGACACAATTTCTATTTTAAAACCCGTATAAAACTATAAAGAGTAGGTAATATGATTGTGACGTCACATGATAGTGTTTGATATAAATTCCATAGTAGCAAAATCGTTTTGACAGTTCGAAAAAAAAACTGATTTGACTAGTAGTCAAATACCCTATACATTGAATACCAAAGTGGCCAATAATATCGGACACATCCGATGTGTTACGATTATATTTGGCCACTATTCCCGTCACTATCTATTTGATTCTGACTGCACGGCTTTTTTATCACCATACTAACGAATGAAAACTTTGAGAAGCGAGCGGCCAACGGCAGTGCTCTATGCACCAAAGCCGCTTGCTCGGTCGTGTGTCTGTATAGACCAGTTGTTTTTTGATGAAGCTTCAATAGTCTGGCTTAAGATTTATTATAATTAAAATATACACCTTTTCATATATCACTGCTAAAACGTAGAAACGGTAGGCACATTTCCTAGCCAGTTACCGCTATTTCAAAATTAGAGCTTCATAGAGACCAAGAAAAGTCTGCAACGATTTTGAAAGCATTCGCAGTGCAAGTGTTATTTTAAACGTCAGACTTCTATGAAATTATGACGTATAATTAACACTTGCACGCGTATGCTATCAAAATCGTTGCGACCTTTTTTTGGTCTAACTTCTACTAACATAATAATTAAGATGTCACTTGGTACTTTTAATATAAGGCATCAGTTCTCTTACTATCATTGTAATGTAAGCCTGCTAAGAAGCGGTAGTGTTTTAAGTTAGGGTCGGGTTGACCTTAATGGCTCAAACCGTCAAGGCTATAACTTTAGCCTTAATGGTTTAAGCCTTAAAGGCACGTCCGCGCAAACTAAAGTAAGCGCAAACAAAAAATTACGTACATCAACCCGCCTGTTTCTATATCTAACGCACGCGCATAATTAATAATCATATTGCAGTTCTGACGATTATCCCGGCGTCAATGCCACTGCAAGCGATACAATTTGAGCGTGCGATAGAGATAAAAAAATGGTGGATCAATGTATGAAATTCTTCGACCTTAGCTTACTTTAATAATAAGGGACAACCAAAAGATGAGGCATATTGTAATGTAAAGGACTGTTGTTGGTTCCAACTCGTGATATTACGTAGTGTGAAGGTAGGTGGTAGATGGGAAACGTATCAGTAAACTAAGAACAATGAATCGAACTGAGTAGCTTGTATGAGACTGAATGGCCTAACGTGTGTGTGTGTTAGGGCCACCCCACACTAGCGTTATTTGAGCGTCGTCGTCTAGTCACCGCTATGGAAAAAGGCGTCGCTGCGCGTCAACGTTGCGTCGAGCAGCAGCCATAGAGTTGACTAGACGCCGACGTATGGGAGACGCTAGTGTGCGGTGGCCCTTATGTGGACCGACTGGAAAAGAAACAGTTGGTTAAGAGAATGTATCTTATCTTACCCCACCTTACCTTTTTATTTTACACTTTGGGAAGCTTCGATATATATAAAAAGAGGGGAGTTAATAAAGACTATGTATGTCAATACAAAGTCGCGAAACTGAATGGTGTTTTAAATAAACTGAGGTCCCAGCGCCATAAAAAATATGGGACTGATACTTGAGATATTGGAGACCGTAACATTGTATGGGGATTAAAATCTTTATTATTTACTCGTCTTTGCGTAATCATTGTTCAAATTATACGAAAACAAATGCATTTGTTATGTGCGAAAAATATTGCCAATATAATTAGTGAAACCAATCGGTTGCTACATAGTATTTAATGTAGATGCTGTAATGTTTAGACCCACGCATTTAATCTTTAGAGCCACCCCACACTAGCGTCTTTTGAGCATCGGCGTCTAGTCAGCGCTATGGAAAATGGCGTCGCTGCGCAGTTGCGCCAAGGCTGCGTCGAGCAGCAGCCATAGAGAGGAGACGCTAGTGTGTGGTCTCTCTTAGAGACTCTTGATTCCTATTCCACGATTACTAATTTTATTTTATTAACACATGTATTTTATTAAATTTTAAGTTTTTGAGGAAAGACACATTAGGAAATATAATTGTTTTTATGACCAATGAGACTGAATTTTGTTAAATAGGTGTGATTAATTTTGTGGAGATTATTTATTTTGTTATAAGTATGTCTAAATGTATTCAACATTGTGCAGATTGTTTGCTGTAATTAAATATAGTTTAAATTGTATTGTGAAAATGAGTTACTAATTTCTGCCATGACATTATTCTTTGTGGTATTTTAATTATGGATGAATATGTAATTTGACACCAACGAATGCCACATATTTACTTGTAGAGTATTAATAAGTGCACGAATTAAGCGACATCTGGCAAACATGAATTATGATTATTATGAAACATAAAAAAGACATTACAAGACTGTTCTCAGTTTGCTCAATCATAAAAGCATTTTATTTGGAGGCTAATTTGTTTTCTAGTCAAGTTGAATCTCCTTTCTGAGTGGAAGGGTTTCTTGTAGCAGTTGTAGCGAAACTTGACGTTTTTTGTGGATTAACAAGCTTTCATTGCTGTCATTACTAACACATGTATTCACGTTAACATAAGACATTGTAACTGTAAATCTTTAGGCATTGTACTTTCTAGATCGCCTGACATATTTTTTGAACATCAGCAATAATATCATAATTTAACTAATTGTTAAATATCTACGACTATATCACAATGAAATATTATAAGCAACTATGAATATATAAAGCAAATGTGTTGTAAAAATATCTATTATATTGTTAGTTCCAATGTAGTCAGCAAATAAAGCCAGTGGTGCTACCAACTAAGTATTCCTTGAAAGTAATGTAAGCATTCAAAATACAAGTTATTATATTCTTAAATAAAGCAGCCACTAGGATGTTGCTTATATAAGTTTTGTGTGTGAAAATTGTGTTGTGAATATTATTTTTAAAATTCTAATGTGTGCATATTTTATACATTTTGTATTACCTGTACCAAACGTTGAGATTGCATTTGAAAATAATACATTAAAGAAAATTAAGATATGTTTTTATTTAACCCAACCAACTCAATTACTAGGACAAGCACTCATTCACTTTGCTTCACCCATACAACTAAATACAATTATATTATCACAAAATAACACAACTAAGAAATCATTTGCTTATTTCTTTATAGACTGTATCCGAGACCACCCAGCATGACTTGCGTTGTCACGATCGACTCCATAGGTACTTAGGTACGTCAAGCGCTACTTCAAGTATGCAGCCGCGCGCGGCAACGCAAGTCATGCTAGGATGTCAGGTGCAATCTTGCAGTTGGTAAGCAGTTTAACCCTTTGAAAGCCACGCCTATCGTGCGCGGCACGTCATCATGGACCACAAAGGTGATATTGGGCTGTAGCCACGCGGCAGTTGAAGTCTTTGGCAGTCAAAGGGTTAAACACAAGTTGTACTTTAACATATTCAATTCAGGCCGGACAACCCGATTGTTGTACTACAGCTTTATATGACTAAAATTTTGTGGCCTGGCGCAGATGTCTTGTGTAGCTGGGTGGCAATGAATGTGTTAATACTGTTATTACACACATACAGTTTCTAGAAGCAGCGCCAGTGTGATAACCACCTAAGTATTGCCCCTATATGTTATTCAGTCTCATTAGGTTCCCAATTGGCTATTTTCAATTTTAATTGGCTGTTGAAAATGTATGTTTTATTATCCAGATTCCAATGGGTAGCAGAGTTATTTACAATTCCTGAAGATGACCCTTCAATAGAATTGACTGCAACGAATCCGCGAGCATCAGCAGATTTGACTATAACTGAGAAGATTGAATCAGACAAGTCAGAATGATCGAACAATGTCGGACAACATTCTTAGATCAAGAGTGGGACTTCTAATAATTATAAATGTGTACAAATGTTTCCTAACTGTGATGCTTTGTATTTGTAGGAAAATAAGATTATAAAAAAATAAATTTTGATAAGTTTTTAAAAGGTTATTGGACTACATCATTTTATAAAAAAACGAGTTCAGGAGGCAGGTGTTTTATTCTCATCTTCATTTAGAGTTCTAACAGTCATATACAATTTCCCACACTTTCTTCCCTCAGCCTTAACAATAAGCTTTCTAGTGTTGCTTCTGATAACATCAAGACTCTGGTTGCTGTTCAGTCCTAGAATGAATCCCAAGTTGATGATGTCGTGCACGTCGCGGACTTGTGCGGAGTCCTCCGCTCCACTGGTAACAATGATGTTTTTAGACTTGCCAATTGCATGGTACATGTGAGCAGTGCTTATAATGTTTTTCCTCGCAGTTGTATCTCTGATAGCCGGTGAGTACATGAGTTCAAAGAAAATCCCTCGATCTACTGCTTGTCGGTAAAGCTTACGGCTAACTTTGAAAGGTATTCTAGTCTCAGGTTCGAAACTAATTATATCAATATCTAAAGTGCCACAGGCGTATTGAAAAGCTTGCAACGTTTTCGGCACTACAGCGACAAAATCATACTTTTTGATATTTTCAGAACGGTTAATTTTATGGGCAATGCTGGACTCTGAAAACTCTATTGTTACGCGTTGAAGAATACTAAGTTTTAAATTTTCTGTCAAGTCTTTAGGAATTTCTACCGGAGGAGGTATATAGTCTTGGGATTCTCTAACTTCACCTTTTTTCTTTTTCTTCTTTGGTTCTTCACTGGGTTCTTCAACATGTGTATTCATGGCAACAGTGTTGTAACCAAGTCTCTCCAAGAAGTATAACTTGTTTACATCGTAATTTCTACTGAGGGACAGGTCACAGAAACCCCAGTTTTTTGTCGATGCCATATTTTTCCAAGATAAGTACTTATTTTAAAATATTGGTATTTATTATAACAGAAATAAAAACAACAAACGATAATATATGACTACGTTAGGTTATAAACTAACGTTCCAATTCAAGCAAAGTTTTAGTAACTGTGTGTTCACGCTTAACAATAGTAATAGTGCTCAATAAACTTTCAAGATTGCATACAGTATATTTCATATTTATTGTCAAATCGAGGAAAAATGATCTAATATATAATAAAACAAAATAAAGCAATAACAAAATGTTTAGTTCGGTTACAGCTTTTGCTTCAAATGGAGTGTTGCCATGAATGTCAAACAAATGTCATCGAAGTGTCATCGTATCAGCTGCGATATTCGTTCAGAAATCGTACGGAATTTCTTTATATACTAATAATCGATACTTACATCGAATCGATAAATTTAATCTATAGTTGGTCAAACCAAATTATCAGTTAATACGAACAAAAAAGACTATATTCATCCTTTTTTCCTGGGTTCTAGTACTAGTGTAAGACAAAGATAGTATGATTCTCTCTGTCTATGTTTGAAATGAGACAGTCCTTTGACAAACTATAGTTTATTATGTTTTTATGTCATGTTTTTCTGCTCTATAAATTTATTTCACTTTTTATCTTTGAAGTCATTCAACCTTTTTCTCTAAAGACTCCATTCACGTCCTGTAGCTACGTCAAATAATTGTATTTTGTCAGATTTATTTAAATCAAGGCAAAAGTACCATTTTTGCTACTACGTAGTGTATTACAATATTCGGTGTTAGTACGAAAATAATATGGTTGTCCGCATAATTATTGCGGGTGAATCCCAATGCGAAAAGTTCGCGCAAGTTAACTTGGTGGTGGATCATCTCTCTCAAAATCTACCCAATTTTTGTTACGAACGTATAGAAAAAAGTATTTCGGAATGGAAAGTAATTAGTTTATTTCAGCAATTAATTGCAGTTGCAAGCTAGTGGAACAAGAAACCTTTTACATTATCATATTCCTTTTCAGACATGGCTTGCCAAGATAAATCAGAAATATAAATGGCATCACATAGGATCTCCTTTAGTTTGGAAAGAACTCTTAATGAAAGGAAGTAAGCCCTATTATATTGGCGGCCTCCCAGAATTTTTAGATTATTGCCACTCGTATTACCGATTTGATTATTTTATGGCAGATTCTAAATTTAAAGGTATAACTGAAAACTGTAATCAATATCGAACAAAAATTAAAAAGGATAAACAAGAGATACAGTTAAAATTTTCTTCAGAATATAAGATAGCCGAAAGTCTACCGAAAAATGATTATGTTGTATGCATATCAGGTGCTGGATATCAGTTGACGGAACACCTAATATCACAATTACTAGAACTATCGGTTGGCACTAAAACTATAGCCAAAATATTTATCTATGATGGTGAATGCCCTAACCCACCGATAGACAAGATAGAACATGAATGTAGTTACATTGAAACTAACTATTCTGGAAAAGTAGTGAAATATGTTGAAAAAATTGGTATTGCTCTGACGTACTGTGACCTATTGATAGTATTGGATCACGTACCTTTTCAGTAAGTATTTCGGAATGTGCCAAACTATTTACAAGGTTGAGTAGGATAGGTATGAAGGGCAAAGGCAGCTGTGGTCAGCCAAACACGTGTGGTCAGCCATGTATTGATCAAAAGCAAAAGTAATATAGTGGCAAACGAATAAATGGTTTATCTATCTATCTAAAAGGAAGAAGAGAGCCTAAAAAATTCTAGTGCGTGCTTGTAATTGGATGTTATTATTACGTTATGTCTTGTTTTCAGCATGGATGCACCCATTGGGGATTGGTTGAAAGCAAACAAACATGCAATGGAAGAAATAGCTTTAATGCTAAATGCATCAGCAAAGCGAGATATACGTATCCTATTACCTAATCTTGGCCCAGCATGTTACAATGCAACAATTCTGATGAAAGCGGCGAATATTGATAAACATAACATAGTAGTAGCTACATCGGATCTGGGTTTGGAGGTAGCTCCAGTAGCCGCGGAAATTGCTGAAGTGGCTATGAGAAACATGTTCTGTCCTCCCGTGTGGGGATTTGTAGGAGTTAATCATTTAGTGGATATAAGAACTACAATACATAAATACAATACCTTCGAGCCATATAAGAGATACACGAGAGTGAGAAATTCAACCTTAAATGTAGGATCAATTACTCCAGAAATGCGAACAATGGAATATTTAATGATATTTGATAATACTTTGTGGACGAAGGTCCTGGAGAGAAGAGTAAGTGTATGAATTTAACTTTATTCTCAAGCTCTTTCTCAATGGGTACCTATAGTTAATAATATACGGTTATTGAAAGTAGCCGGTAACCGGACTCATAATATGTATTGCTACTTATTTATTTGATTTTAATATTCTTTCAGAAACAAGCAAGTTTTTCACAACTACCCATTAATAAAGTCATCAGTCTTGTTAATGTGGTTAAACTTTGGCTATTTGGTGCTCAACCTGACGAGATCATTTGTCTCGGTATCAAATGTAACGGTAAATATGGTACTTACTTATGGCCTTACGTGTAAATTCCAGTGCGTCCATTTGTATTTCGGTATTTTTGCAATTTATCCATTAAACGGGTTGTCTACTAAAAACTAAACTACAACATTCTATAAGATCTCTCTAAATTCTCTAATCTTCAAACCCCTCATAGGCGTTAGGTATACAAATAACCGGCATACTATGAATGATATGGTGAAACGAGGACAACATATTACTTGAAGTAATGGCATATTAGGCCTACCTAAGTATATTGTGTTTTCAGGATCGTTTGGTTTACATTTCGATGGTGCTTTTTCACAGCCAGCGCATTATGTTAATGGAAAGTGGTTACCAGCAGATAATTATTTAATGCCAAGAGATCCAGAAATGAAACTACCATATTTAGAAGAAATGGCACGATTGTGCATGAATATGCAACAGGGAAAGTTACCAAAAGTTGCATCTTGTACTCCTTGTATTTGTAAACGGCTTAATTTATCCGCGAAAGTATGTCGAAGTACCCGATTTTACAGATAGTTTTTATTTTATTGGCAAACGTTTTTATGTTCTTTGAAAATCGTATTTTTTACAATTTAATAGTTACTATAGTATTATATTCTTTGGTTACTATTCATATCAGTTTACATTCGATGCCTTTATATTTTCGATTAATCATACCGATTAACAATCGATTTAAAACGATGATTGAAGTTTCTGAACGTTATCACAAACAAGTCGGGTCACTTCGTTTCGCATCGAAGCACTCCTACCTAGATTTACAACACTAGTGCAAAACGAAACGTTGCTAGAATATGACGGGTCTCATGTTCTGCGGGGAGATGTTATGACGTGCAGCAACTGTCTTTGTTTCAACAACATTTGTATAGTTTTCGAGAAGATTGTTAGTTAAAATGTTGTGATAGATCGTATTTTGTATGATGTGATACGCCGTGGTATTGCGACATGAATTTTCCCAAAGCATGACCGTGCCAATAGGAGTTATTAGCATAGTTAGGATTTCGTATTGGTTAAGTTGTGTGAATGTTGTGTCAATAATGAGATAGTGGAGTGTTGTGATGTGGTTCGGGGACATGCGGGGGTTGGTGTGGATGGCGTGGGTGGCCGTGGCGGTGGCAG
Organism: Cydia strobilella; assembly: GCF_947568885.1. Taxonomy (NCBI): domain Eukaryota; kingdom Metazoa; phylum Arthropoda; class Insecta; order Lepidoptera; family Tortricidae; genus Cydia; species Cydia strobilella. Next base: position 4,551,741 of record NC_086048.1, read on the forward strand.
CAGTGGCCGCGACTCCCCTGGAGTCCGAGATGCCCGTCCCGCGAGGTGAGAGGAAGAACCTTGCCACCTACGCTTACCTCCGAGTCTGCTCCGCTCATGCCTCTCGTTAACATTGCATGCGCTACAGCACAAGTCACACAATACTTTTTCTGTCATTGAAAGTGATTTCGTGGAAGCTACTTACACTTTTATGTTATGGAACTTTTGTTTATGTTTTAATAAACTTGTACGCTTGAACGCATGTGCCTTATTTTGTAGTAGTATGTATTCTAACAGCTAGGAAAGCTAAAATTATTACTAATCAGGTTGTGGAAACAGGCTCGTCAGTACCAGATCAACAATTCATGGGTCAAGGACTCAATGATTCAAATTGCAATGGCTAATTAACTTTCATTTCAATCTTTATAATCAAATCAGCAAGGTACATGGTGCTTGGAGTATTTATGACAATATTTACTAAATGTCTTGTTTTTATTTAGTAATACAGTCAGTTTATATCACCACCGATAAAGTGACAAAAACATGAATACACAACCTTTTTGTATTGGACATTAAGGATGTGTGTATATATTTTTGGCACTTTGTCCATGTCAATATAACGGAAAAAAAAAATTAAAACATCTCCAGGGGCTAAAATTGAAAAATGAAAAAAATATTTATTAACTAAGAGTTTACAATTCCTGTAAGATTAACTTTGGTACCCACACTAGGCGCGCCTGTATCGCGGGGACCAAAAACAGTAGGTAGTTGTAACAAAGAGTGTTATAACCGGTTGACAATTTTACTTAATGTTAGGTTAACTAGGACTTAAAATTCTAAAACTACACAGATTTACAAGCTATCGGAAGTAACTAAAACAATTAAATTCAGTTTGAATTGCTTGAAATCATTTAAATTTAAAACCAACGCAAAAAAGCCCCCCACAGCAACAGTTATCCTCAAACAAGGCGACTTATTTTAAGATCCAACCCCCAAAAAGTTATAAAATATTCAAATGACATTTAAAGAGAGTTATATTTTGACAGTTATTTTTTTATTTATTTAAACTTTATTGCACAAGCAAAGAAAAATGTACAAATGGCGGACTTAATGCCAAAAGGCATTCTCTACCAGTCAACCATAAGGTCAAACGGAGACATAAATGTTGGTGCAGGATAGATTCATGAATTATGACGAGAAATAGAACCAAAAAAAGTAAAATATTATGTATATATATATATGTATATATATATATATATATATATAAACATAATAAAGTAAACTAACAAAATTATGATTAAATACTAATACTTATATGATATACAAAAAATAAACTAATACATATTAGTACATACAAGATGGAGAACATTATTTAAATTCTTCTGACAGAAGATGCTTGCGGAGTAGACGCTTAAAAACAGGTTTGCTTGGGGCTTGTCGAATCCAGAGAGGGAGGGAATTCCAGAGACTGGTTGCCTCAACGGCGAAAGAGTTGGACATAAAACCAGTACGGTGAGAAGGGATGGCGAGTTTGAGTGAGCGGGAGGAACGCAGTTCAGTTTTTTGGTATATTTGGATAAAAAATAAATAAAATCGAAAAAATGCAAATCACACAAGCAAATATTAATCAGTCAACTGTACTGAACGAATATAGGTACAAACAACCAAATAGTTTTTGTTATGACTAAATTTGATAATAATACCTATCAATTTTTATCGCGGTGTTTACTTACACTTTTCTTTATTACGTTATGCTGATGCAAATTAAGTCAAACAAAGACGGTGTTTTGAGAAACCTTAGTATAGTACCAAAGTACCTATTAGTTTAGTACCATGTTGCTACCTGTGAGTTCCTATAATATAATTGGCTTCCTGTATCTACTATAATTTTTATGTTAATGTCACACCTGTTGGATCTCCAAAAAAAAAAAAAAATAGAAACAACTTGATACACTTCTTTAAACTTTCACGATTTTTACACATTATTATTTAGAAGATGTTCATGTCAAATCTAGCCAGTCTTTCTTCGAGACCATGAGGACGGAGGAGTAATTTTAAAGTCTAATTACGATTACGTCCCGTTTATGTAAGTAATAATGTCTTACTCAATAATAAAAGTCTCGTCCAGTTTCCCTAGCCTTACAGGAGCTTACAAGAAACTTAATTTTGTCTATCCGCCTTAGCCGTCTCGGCTCACGGAAGGGCGGCGCAAGTTTACCTGGACCTAACAGACGTCTCGAGCCATCTCGAATTGGTCTAGCGGGAGGCCTAATGACGGACGATCGCTTTATTTGGCTGGAGGTCGGCCACAAATCCCCACAAATTGCTCCCAGAGACGATAATCTGGCAGCTATCGGTCCAGCCTTCTACGATTTAGCGCGCACATTAGTTCTCGCTACGCTAAGGAATGTTCTCATTTTCTTCTCTAATCTACATTGGGTAGAATTTTCGGGTCTCGGATTTCAATTTGTTGCGATCTCGTTAAGGAAATCGTTATTGCGGCGTGGCTCAATATAATTTGGTGGAGAATAAAGGCGCAGATGGTAATTCATTCGGGATACCGATTGATGCCGATTGGTTTCGCACCATGGCATTCCACTTTGGGTTTAAAACACTCCCCGAATTAGTTATCCTCCATTCAATGTTTTTTACGCAGAGGCCTTTGAAACCGATAGCAGCTAATGCATACCAAACGACGTTCTTATATAACTGATTGAGCAAAATTATTCAACTCGGAGAGCTATAGCTAACCTTTGAAAAATGTCGCGGGAACTTTTAACCCGAAATTTTCGCTAGCACGGTCACGCGTTGGCGGATTTCAAAGTTCGTAAACTGTATCCAATGTTTATGAAGTTTGTTTTTCTGGTCGATCCATGAACAATTTGTTGCGTGACTCAATTTTGGTCCCGGACTCAGACGTCTGGTCAGTATGCGAGGCCATAGCTTCGCAGGGCTTCGTAATTCGTAAGTGATGGCTCCAACAAATTACTACTCATCACGGAATTACCGTGTGTTTTCTCGTAACTGCACTGCTCTTAAAACTATTACCACACTTAAGATGCCACGCCATGAACATAGTTTACGGCAAAGTCTCGCCAAAGGTTTTTTTTGGACATATAATCAATAATAATACCTGGTAGATAGTCAATTTGCGTGGCGGTATTCTTAACGCAGCAGAGCGTACGTGTGTCAAATCGGTTGCCTCATAAAATTTTCATATTCTCATACATCGCGTGTCACGGCCTGAAAGGACGTGTTCCGTGGTGAGATTTTACTAATGAATAACGCAGGTCGTTCCCAGGATGGATGGCGTGGAGTGGAGATATGCGGGTGTAATTAATCTTTGTGTCGGTTAGGATCAGAGGGCATGTTGTCACTGGACTGGATGTGATCGATATACTTGACCTGCGGAACGGATTTTATCATTTATTATGAGATTGTATCGTCTTGTCTAGTTCAAGGCTAGCAGCCGCCAGTTCAGATGCAACACGGCTCTCTCTTTTTGGCATTTATTATTCCCATCTAAAAGTGGGGTCTGCCGTCCTTGTCTTCTGCTTCCACTTTGCCTTGCAACACGGCGTCGAGATGCAACACGAGTATTTTGGTAAGTACGAGAAACCGAGTTTTCGTCCGTCAAAGAGGGGAGCCTATGTTGAGGCTCGGAAAGCTACTATGTACATAAAAACGTGTTGGATAGGACAAACTAGTCTGCAACGGCATTCGATTAATAAAATTCTTATCGTGGATCTTATTTCAATGAGGACATATTTCTAGTTTTATAAGATATGTTTTTGCATATCATATACGGTATCGCAGCTCAGCTTGGCGGACAGGTTTGCTGGCTAATAAGGTACTCGTTTCTCCTATTTTGGCTCGCAGCACCTGTGCTGCATACGGGATGCTCGCGAACCAGTATTTACTCGATTTTTGCTTAGTTCTTAGCACTACCTGTTCTAGACATAAACGGTTAAGCTTAAGCTTCAAATGGGAATGTGTTTTTTCTTGTATGGTCTACTTTTTTATATGCTCGGCAGAATCTTAATAATTTCACTACAGTAAGCTCTTAGTTAATGAAATTTTCATTCTTCATTAGTATAAAACAAGATTCTTGTAGGTGTATTTATCTCTGTTATTTTTTAGAAAACAAATTGTGAGATGTGAAGAACATTAAGCGCTCCTAAGCCGAGTAACCTTTTATGTTTAAGTGCTTTACCTTATCTGAGTTTACTCCGTATTTGATAAAATACATTTTGGAGGACCTTTTAAATCTTATCACGAAAATATTGAATACGCGGCAAATTTCTTTGTTGTCACGTAGAAAAATAAAAAGTATGTACATGCTACACGTTCTTGGTATGTCGCTTTTGTTGTAAATAAATATGTGTCGATGGAACGACACGCCTAAAGGGTCCTTATGCTCTAAGTGCATAAGGATACTTCTCTGATGAAAAGCCACATATACTTAAGTGTACTTATAGGTTTATAGATTATTTATACACTGATTTATACAGTATGATAAAGTACTTAATATCCAGATAATAGTTATTTGTTATACAAGGGTGCAAAGTTGTATTTTACCCGCGAGTGTAGAATTGAAACACGAGCAAGCGAAAGGATTCTATAGGTGAACCACAAGCAAAGCGAGTGGTTCTAAAATAGAATCCTGAGCGTAGCGAGTGTTTCAACACACGAGAAGTAAAATACATTTGCGCCCGTGTGTAACACAAAACTTTTCACCTCACTATAGCGAGGAAAGTGCAACATCCACAGGCGTTAGATCATCTTCATCACTGGAATCACTCATTTCTTTACGATATTATAACAGAAAACTCTGGAAGTTGTGTATTTTTACGCAAGTCGGTGAGAAAAGGTTTTAAGTAAAAAAATTGTTGACAATGTTGACATTTCTGATGTATGAAATGTCAACGATGCGTTTGAAATTGCATCGACTCAACTTGTGCGTTCAGAATTATATTTAACATCATTATAAAAAAACAAACGTTTCTTATGGAATTTTAAGGTTTATGACTTAAAATCATTAAATAAAGCTAAATTTGGTATTTTTTATTAGATTCTCAAATCATTTATTTAATGATAATTAATATCGAACGAACCATTATCATGAGCGTTTTACGTTTTGTTATCTGTCAAGCTACTTAAACACGCTCCGTCCAAGGTCAAATTACTTTCCCCGCTAGTGGATAAAACGCGTTTTTCCCCGCTTGTATTGAAGGATAAACGACAACTTTCCGAGCTAGTGAGGGGAAAAAGTTATAACGTATTTTTGGACCACCCTGTAAACTGTTCAATTATATTTTTACAAAGGGCAAAGGCCTCCCCTGTCTTCCGCCATTTTTTTTTAATTGTTGTCAGTTTACTAATTATATATAGATCTAGATACAGGTTAATGAGGGCTACCGCGTTTAATTTCGCCGCTAGGGGCGTTAGTGTAGATGGAGGTCTTTCAAAATGTCGCATAGAAGTTTTGCGGGATTCAAGCTTTTTTATCGGGAATTTTCACTCCTTTTTCATAATTGTGGTAAATCTTTGTCCATCTTTGATTAATCGTGGTAGACAATAGATATAGCTCAATAAATGTTAGTGGTTTAAAGAAAGTGCCAAATGAAATATATGCAAAATTAAACAGGTTGAAAAAATGGCACACTTAGACGCTAAAATACCTTTGTGTATAACGTATTGATTTTATAAAAATAAGCGTAGAAGAATTTTGAGATCTGTTTTTCTGGACCTATATTTACAGTGGCGCCAACTGGTGAGCACAAAAACGGTAGCCCTCATTTACGAAAGCTGGCGCGGATTTTATTTGAGAATATTGACTGTTCACTGAGAAATCTCGCGCCAGCTCTTACTCTACCATAGTAACTGGTGGGCCCTTGGGTTGGTTATCACTGGCCTAACCAAGATGAAAATCGTACATCAACAAACGCCAAACGAAATAAAAAAAATGTACATGCATTATTTAAGTTTCGATTGGAGCTGTCATCTCAACATAATGTATTACTAAATTTCTCTTCAACCTTTTGAACGCAAAGAACACCTAAATTCGTCGTCACTAGCGCGGGGCAACTATACCTATAGTTATAGCATGGTTATAGCGGACGCTGTCAAAGTAACCTACATTAGCTCGCTTGCGCCCGGGACCCTCCCGGGACCTAAGCGTGTCAGTGACGTTTTTTTTTTCAGGACTTACAGCGTTTAAAAGGTTAAAAGACTGGCATCAGCCACAATAGGCTCTACCTACTGTTCAAAAAGGTTTCCTGCGCACATACTGTTGTTACGTGACGGATGCAAAGCCGCGCAGAGGTTGCATAACAAGCGGCATCCGGCTAACGGGACCGACACTATCGAACGTGCGTTCATACTTTATTATAAACTAACAACGAACATAATTATTGATGTGCGGTCGTAATTTTTCTAAAATTGTAAAATTTCAACATGGAAAAATTTCGAAAGTTTCAGACAATTTTCTATGGAAAATAAAAGTTTCCATTTCAACGTCACGATTGCCACGTCACAATCGATGCAGAGTTAGCTTAGATAGACTTTAAAATATTCCACTTAGCAGAATTCACCTATCTGAGGTTTGGTTGTAAAATTCTACGAATAATCTTAGAGATAAATTGTTATTTCATAGCGACGGTCTCGCTTTAATGGTAGGTAATTAGTAATTAGGTACTCGTAGTAAACCTACCTTTGTCAGTATTCTGACATCCTTACGCTCCAGTAATCATCATTATCTTGCATTTAAGCAAGCTCTAACAGGCGTAATCCAATCCCCGAGAATTCAAAGGTTTCTAAGGGAACTAGTAATGATATGCTGAAACTTGACACTATACCGCGAACTGAAAATGTAAGAATATGTAGATGATTCATATTGTTATTCTTTTAACATTGTACCAAATGGTCGCGCTTTTGTCGTGACTTGTAATTAGTAGGTATATAAGTGCGAGACGCATGACACGATAGAGGATAAAAGTGTAGCCATCATATCCGTACTAGGAACTCTTACCTAGGTTTCATAACTAAACACGCCGCAAAAAAAACCGTTTCTAATGAAGGGACAAGACAAACGAGACATGTTCATTAATGATAGTGGTATGTCTGATCGCTACGCATTACATGCGTTGTCGCCGTTGTCCCGCGCGACTCCATATGTCAAGCGCGACTTCAAGTATAGAGTCACGCGCGACAAACCATCGCATGTCTTGGTGAGCGGTCAAGATCTAATATTATGCAATCTGTTTATAATTATAAATAAAGGTAACGTGTTAGTACTTTTATTCATAAGAGTACCTTCTAAACACGCCAACACTAACCAAATGAAGATGTCTGCAAGAATGTAAACGAAGCTTACTTTGTAAATGCCTTTTCAATTTAATAGCACAGATAATGCAGTATCTCACGGCTCTTCCTTATTTCATCACTCGTCGTCACGAAACATGACTAAAACATGAATGCGCAGAGAACGGTGGTACAGAACTTTGACTACTTTGTATTTATAACAAGTTAAGGGGCATCAAGATGTAGTGAATGCGCCGCGAATTCGCGCCCATGTTTTCTTCAGTTTGCGCGCCTTTTTAGAGCAACTCATGCAAGGCATAAAGCGCGCAGTATATCCATGCGCAGTGCGCGTTTGCAGCGCATTCGCTAGATCTGGAGTATCTGCACAAATCATTGTGTGAAATGTGATAGGAAATACCAACCAGTAAAAGCGCTTTTGATTTTTACGAGAATGCCTAGGCATGCCTGCTTGGTTTCAAACATTATCCGACAAAAAATTGGCTATTAAAAAGTATTATTTTGCCGCTACGGAAGTCATAAGTCTGTATATTTTCAAAGTTCCGGGTCGTTGGAATCATTCGTGCACCGCGCCGACACCGTGCACCGTGACGGATCGGACACAATGCCCTTGACAGATCATCGTCTAACCATAAAAAGGTATCAACTACATTTAAGGTTCACGGGGAATTTGAACTCCACGACTAATGTTGTAAGACTCAAATTGCGACTAGCCAAATAGTGATCTGAGAGCTTTCTTTGTAAAGTGATCTATTCCGATACCTTCTGTTTTTGAATGTATACAATTTCTATTTTTTTATGTATGCGTACAGTCACCTGCAATAAGATAGTAACTATATTCGAAGCCCGCAAAAATATGTGACACGCTCTTATGGCTCTACAAATAAGATAGTATCAGATATTTTTGCCGACTTATTATTGCAAGTGACTGTACAATATAGTGTATTTGTACTCTCCTGTAAGTATATTATAGTACATTAAACTACAGTTCACCAATATTTGCTTGTATTGCTATGGAATAATCCAGGTTAGTTTAGGAAGTATTAGCTCGTTGAGTGGACAACATTCGGAAGATCGTGGGGCACTTCTGGATTAGACTAGCCCAGGACCGGGACAAGTGGCGTACACGAAGAGAGGCCTATGGTCAGCAGTAGGCTAAAATGATGATGATGATAGTATTTAAAAAAATCTTATATGATTTCAGATTTCATTTATTTGCACACATGGACAACATATTAAGTATTTACACCAATTTTTTGTAAACATGTACCCTGGAAGAGTGTAGCAACATAACATAGCTTAATGCTAAAAACTACAAACTAACATTACTATTTATATGTACATTATATGCTTTGTATTCCATCACGCGAGTATGTCTGCCTGTCATTCTTTGTATTACTAGGTCCACCTATCATTCAAGAACTCTGTTAAATCATAATACACTTTGTTCACTAGCATGTTTTTTAATTTACTTGTTGTTATAAAGTCCAATGAACATTACTCAGTCTTTTTACTTTCAGATATAGTTATTGATTATTTGGTTCTACTAAACTTTCAATTCAATCGCGATTCGTACGTTTGAACGTTACGGACGTTAATCGACAAACTCACAAAAGGTTGCATCACAAGTGGACAGTCACGATATCGATTAGGAGACGAAATTTCATTGTAAATTACAAAACGTTTGTAAACGCAAAAAAAACCGGCCAAGTGCGAGTCGGACTCGCCCACCGAGGGTTCCGTACTTTTTAGTATTTGTTGTTATAGCGGCAACAGAAATACATCATCTGTGAAAATTTCAACTGTCTAGCTATCACGGTTCATGAGATACAGCCTGCTGACAGACAGACGGACAGCGGAGTCTTAGTATAATAGGGTCCCGTTTTTACCCTTTGGGTACGGAACCTAAAAACGATAACAAAAAGGACAAATGGAAAACTGAGTATATCTGAAAATCTATGAGCCCTGCCCTCCATTGTTGGAGTGCCGACCATAGGGTAGTAACCCTGATTAGATTTTATTCCCAAAGGTTATAGGTATCACAATGCCGCAACTGATTGAAAACTTGAGCTAAACAGAAATTTAAACATTTGAAGTCATTCAGTCAGGTAATTTGTCAAAATCGATATCGACCAATTTTACAGTCAATTGCCTGCTATACTTAGGTACGTATTGACGTAAGCGTACTTATAAACTTTCTTGTTTTGATTAGTTCTCAACACTTCAATGTCTTATTACTAAACCTGGTTAAAAACTGAAAATAAAAGTTTAAACTAAACTTCGCCGGCATTATCCTGTGCTGTCCTTTCGCCCGTTAAGTTAAACAACTTTCAAACTAACTAAAACTGTCGTTAAGACAATATGGTCGCTAGCGTTAGCCTTTCTAGAATTAATAAATAATATCTAGAAAATCCGATTTAACTTAGTCTGCTTAGAATTAGCTTATCTAATAAAACCACATGTAGATAAGAGTCGCATAAGCCGCTCCTATACAATCCTTTCAGCCTATAGTTTAGAAATTCTCCCGTAGATATACTCGTATTGCTATCAGAAAGTTTAAACATGCTTTATTTGGTTTTCAATTCCGGTTTTCAACTATTTCTTGCTCTTAACTCGAACTAAATATTCAACCTTTCACACCTACACTAGATTCTGAAGAGTTTTTCTATGGGCCGGTTGCACCCAACGACCCAACCATCTGTAAATGTAATATCATTCCTATGATTCACATGGGAACTTTCATTTCTTATTTAGTTGTCTGCTGGCAACAAATAAGTTGGAACCAAACGAGTGTTTCTTAGGTATTTTCCATAGGATGTCATGTAGTGTAGTGGCGTGCGGCGACCAATTGCCCGTACGCCATTGTTACGTGGCCATAATTGATTCATATGATCAAGTGCGGAGCGCCGAGCGCGGTTCCTGTACCTGTGCGTGAGCGAAATTCTCACTTTGAAAATCTAAACTTAATTTTAAATTACGCACGCACGTGTGATATAGGTAAGTGCAAGCGAGAATCAAATTAATATCAAATCAAGTTGAGATTTTTAAAGTCCGAATGCCGGTTTCTGTCTGCCTGCATATCAGATAACTGGTTCTAAAGTTATACTACAGTAAAAACGATCTAATTGAAATACGAGTCATACATTCGTAAATATCATTTAGCAAATTATAAATAATAGTCGAAATTATTGCTGACTGTAGGAACTTGGCAAGCACAAGTAAAGGCGGGATTCCACCAGTGTGCGGCACTGTGCGGAACACGCAAAATAATTCAGTACAAAAATGCTTGTGCCGCATAGTGCCGCACACTGGTGGAATCCCGCCTTAAGAATTAAGTGCTGTTTATTACCAGACGATAACCACACTTATCCCTTAGTGCATGATATAAAATAAAAATTGTTTAAGGTGAGCTAATTGGCCCATTTGACCAATAAGGCCAAGCGGTACCTATAGGTTATTCTAAGTTGTAAAACTTTAACTGTGGCAGTAGTCCCAAATCTTTGTGTGAAAAAAGTTATCGCCGCAAAAAGTAGTGTGAGTTGAAACGTAGGTATATAGTTTTTTGTCGATACTAAGGCCAGGATTACACAGTTTTACTTACGTAAGTAGGGACACAGCTATACTACAGAATGAGATATGAATATCGTTATCTCATTCTTGCAAATAGCTTTGTCCCTACTTACGTAAGTAAAACTTACAAGTGTAATCCTGGCCTAAGATCCAGTGTCGCAGAATTCCCGGGAGCATGCCCTAGTCGCAGATTATGAAGGTTTTGTTATTGTCGATGATTTTGTGTCACGATATTTTAGTTTTTTATTCGTTTTCTTATGTTCTTATGTATCATTTTTTTTTTTGAACAGAGATTTGACAAGTCTCGCCATACAAAACACCGTAAGGGTTCCTTTTGTACCTTTTTCGTAAGAAACCCTAAAAATGGAGTATATAAAAAAACCCTTTCCGATGGTAGTCGCTAATCTTATTGCTTCAGTGTCCATACAAATCAGCCTATCCTCCTTTGAACTTTAATAGCTGTTAATGGAGTTGAACATTTTAACTGCCGTATGTGGCAAAAAAAGACGGCATTAAAATATGCTGATTAGGAAAAGTAAAACTGTAATCTAAACGGATATTTTCCTTAATTAAAGGCATCACATAACAACTCAGTTTGAGGCTGGTCAGTGCGTGGGAGTTCCGTTATGTTTTTACGCTTGGCCAGCGAGTCCGGCGACCGGTCGGTCTGTACTCAATTTGGACAACTTGTTGACGGATCTGTTTTTTGTAGGGACATACCGACGAGAGCGTTGATGCAACTAGATTTTTCGCAGTTTCACACTTGCCTATAGAACTATTGAATTTATGAATATGAATGTGATACGATCGACACATAAAGATTTGTGTTGCCAACGTAAAAAAATAAAAATGGCGCTCGTGTTTAACTAGCAATTCATTCCCGTTTGCCTCGCCGTCATAGCGACTATCAATGTTCTCGTAATTAAATGGAGTTCTAACTTTAAACTGAATAGCGCAGGTTAAATAATGCTGTTCGTTCCTCTGGACAAAGTTTCTGTAAAGGTCGCCAGTACTGCGGTTTGAACAACATTCTGGAGTTGCTAGTAGCTTTTTAGGCGTTAATTAAATAGAAATACTAAGTGTACTTAGTAGGTAATAGACGGCCTCCAAGGCGGTAGTGACACTAGTGACCCTACCTATGGAGCAGAAGTAGAAGGTCCCTTACTGTGGGACTTAGATAGATTTGTGTAAGTTTGCGGTAATGAAATGAAATGAAAATAATGTTAATGAAACGTCCATGGGATTTGTGGAGGACCATTTTACGCGATTAAAGAAAACTGGTGCGTTGTCAAGACAGAAGAAAGTTGACATCAAGAACAATAATTGAAGCTATGCTGTCAATCAATCTCCACCATAATAACTTACCGGCCGCCTCAGTTAAACGGTAGATCTTTAGTGCTCTTACCACATACCCCATTGAGCTCAATATGGACCGCTTGATAATGTTTCCTCGTAAGTTTCATTGAAGGTAGTTTCGGCGCGATCTTAAAGGCAGGAAGACACAGAACTCTGACAATATACCCGCTTGTACTTGTAACGAGATTCAGATTACCTCCAATAAGATAATGCAATATGATAGAATGAAGCAAACTCAATGACTCCCACTCTCACCGTGAGCGGAACTAGTGCCATACGTCAGGATTTTCCCTGACATGTCAGGATTTTTGGTAATTTTGTTCCTGACAGAGCTTGTGGAAGAATTGGCGTGTGTCAGGGTTTTTTTTGAGGTGTCTAATATAGAGTATTGCTTTTTACATAAGTATGTGTATTATACTAGAGCGCAAACGCGTCCATGAGCTATGCTCTACCTAGAAGGTGGCAATCTCTAGGTTATACCTATAGTAGTTATATACTTGTTCAACCTTTGCTAGGAGCTAGAACGGATGGTGCTTTCCGTTAGGAAGCTAGGTAACGTAGCTGACTTAGCTCATAGTATCCGTAGGCAACAATAGGATACCTAGGTCCTAATAATGCTCTGGATAGGCTGTCTGGACGGTCGGGATAATAGGGTAATTGGGTTGGGTATTGTGGAAGCTGTAGATTTATTAATTTTGGCAAAGCAATTGACGTTTAAAATGAGATCTACTTACTAATAAAGGGATCGTTTCGTAACATTTACCTGTTACAAATAAAAGTAGATAACTTACTTTTATTTGTAATACTTAATACAAAATTAAATAATCGTAAAACCTAGAACCCTTTTGGGTTCATACACACACAACGGGTTGTGTTATCACAATGCTTATTAAAGGATGACTCACGTTAGACCGGGACGTGTCCGAGCCGGAGCTTCCGGCGCTTCGTTTTCTATGGAAGGCATCACGTGATCACCTGTCATGTCATAGAAAAGTAAGCGCCGGAAGCTCCGGTCCGGACACGGCCCGGTCTAACGTGAGTCATCCTTAAGCTTGCATTGTGACTCGGATCGGTTTGTTTAAGATTCTCCTCATTCTCCGATAGTTGTTTTAGTTAAGTATTTATATGCGCAATTAACACGCGCTTCAAATGTTTAAGAAACTCTAATCAAGTAATTGTGTAAGGCTACCTTACAATAGCCACATTAAGGTAGAAAACCGCAATATATTATTATGTAAGGACAATTGAGAATAGTGTGAACGCAGCCAGGCGATTGTATGGCCTCGGTTATTGTGTGGCTGATGGCGTTCAGACTGCGGCACGCTGAAACATGTATGCATCCAGTGATCGACACGGACCGCACGGACGGTGCCACACCGCGGGATTCCGAACAAAACTCAGGTAACTTTAGTCCACAAGTTCCACAACTTACAAATATGGTCCAAATTCAAGTTCCAGTATAATATGTATAAGTATTTTTCAAATTATGTTGAGTAAGTATATAGTATAGAAAGAGCATTAGTGTATACAAGCTCCAAAATAAATGTAATGAATACAAATCATAAAGGCTCGTTAAGAATCAACGTTAAACTGGACCATAGTTATACTTAAGGACTATACCTAGTTACCTGATTTTACGGTACATGAATGGACATGACTCAAATGCCACAATCTTGTTCGAAAAAGTAATTCTATTGAGTGTTCAAAATATTTTAATTTCGATCTATTGAGTGTTATTTTAAATAAGATTTTTTAAGAAATCTTTATTGATAGAAATAAACTCTAATGCAAAAATGGCGGACTTGATGCCATAGCTGGCACTCTTTAGTAGTTTTTCACATAGATGCTTTGCGACATCCGTACAATCGCGGGAAGAGGCTAGTGGTCAGAAAATACCTCGAAGACAGTAGCAAGTAGCAATAGATCGTAATCCGCGACCCGTCTGGCGTCTGGCTCCAAGCCCAATCAGCCCGGCGACAAAGGGAGAGAACGTTTGAAAGTCAATTGCTCAACATTCATTGCTTTTTTTATTAGATTCCCCCACAGCCAGTAATGAATTCATGAATTAATTGAGTCTATTCATGACGTTACTGGAATTTCAGGCACTCGTTAAATTTAACTATTTTAGTGCTACTGCAAATATAATCTTTATTAAACTCTTCAGCGGATGAATCTGTCGCGAGGTTAGGGAACAGTTTCGGTCGATTTTATTTACATCAAAACCATTTGTGGATTGATTTAGCTTGTTTTAGTAACCAAAGTTGCACTGGTGGAAACCGTGATGAGTGGCGCAAGGGGAGGCGTTTGCCCAGCACCAGCAGTGCGAAACAAAATAGGCTATTAAAAATAAGTAACCATAGTTGAGAATGTCATTTTGATAGTTCCTCATCACAGGCCTCGCAGCCTCGCTCACTAAAGCATTGGCTTAAAAAAGCGAGGATTCCGTTGTTTCTGGCACATAAAGCCGCGGCCTTTGTCTGCCGGTTATTCGGTTATTTAAAAAAATGAACAGCTATTAGAGGGGCAATTTATTTTTTGTGCGACGCGTTTGTCTCCTCTGCTTTTTGCGGTTAAATTACACCTCAAATTGAAATCCGCCTGTTAGCTAGTGTTTCCTGTTTCACGGCAGTTGGAGGTGTGTAGGTGTGCAGCCTTTGATTGATGTGTAAAAGAAAAGGTCAATCATTCTTTTTTTATAAGTACTACATGCGCGTTGCCGACCTTAATTACTCTAATTAGCAATATGGACTAAAACAACTATATACCTCCTGTTTATTAAAGCACTAATGATTGAAAATAGTTTATAAAACTATTGAGTTGTTAGTTGTAGTATAGTATTAACCCTTTTGGATGCCAATGACCGAATATACGCACCTTAGGTTCAACGCCAAAGACCGATTAATCGGTCATAGACCACAGAGCAACATATACCTAAATGCATATGCATAAAGTTCAATTTCAGTTTTGACACTTCGGTGACGTGGCGTCTGGATGACAGCTTTTGTATTTGACACGGCGTCGAAAAGGTTAAAGAAGACACGAGGAAGAAACGCGTACGAGTGACTATAACGTACAACATTGCCTTCAAATCCTCATTTATTCTACCTATTTGAAGTATTCAAAACCCAAATGTTGCTAGATTTTTCATTCCACGACTACCAAATTGGATGATGGTAATATGAGAACACGACTTACGAATTACCCCTGTAGCACCTAAATAGGATTAATTCTGACGAGATTAGAACTTGCTACATTTGAAGACAAGGCCGCATTCAATGCCGGAGCCCTACGTCTAATTATTTCGACACAAGCCAATTAAGGCTGGCTTTGATTAAATAGCGATTGCTTTCTCGCATACTGAGCCAGGAAGGATCATCGGAGCAATGGAAAAACCTTTTTGGGCTTATGACGATACTAGCTTATGCCTGCGACTTCGTCTGCGTTAGAATTAGTAATTTCATATTTCATTTCTTTCCGGGCATGGCATTTTCTTGCCAGCTATGCGGTCGCGGCTGCCGCTCTCGCATTGATTTAGTAGGTAATTTGCGTAATGGGACCCACTGACTCAGTCCGCCGGACGATATCGGCCTGTCAGAACAAAAATTTGACAGCTCCGAACAACTGACAGGCCGATATCGTCCGGCGGACTGATAGTCAGTGGGCCCCTTAAGTGCCGCACTCTTATGGACGCTGTTTGAATCATCATTTTATTGATGTTACAGGCCAATGATGGTGATGATTCCATTTCTATAGGAAATTCAATCATTTTCACCGTTAAGGGGTGATTTCCGAGATAAAAACTACCCTATGTCCTTTCCCGGGGCTCAAACTATCTCTATACCAAATGGTAACAGACAGACAGAGTTACATTTGCATGTATAGTATTAAACATATAATAATTAGTATATGAGTATAGATGTGTGGCTAGTCTATGGCATATTATAAGTGTCTACGGTGCCGCGTGGTAGCATGACCTTTCATGTACCCGCGGTCTTTACCTGTAGGCCTAGCACATGATTGGCGCGACAGTATCTCGCCGCGAGTTAGACTACCCGTCTTTTACTAACTGTATGAATTAAAGAGGGACGGGAAGTCTATCTCGCGGCGAGATACTGTCGCGACAATCATGTGCTAGCCCTGCTGTTAATGCTGTCTTTGACTTCTGACAAGACATTGCGGTATCTGATCAAATTTTTGAATGCAATTTACCTTATAGTAGTCGGCAATGTAATATGTAACGTAAATTGCATGGGTGAATTACACGAAAGACTTTCTATTCTCGTCCTAGAGGAATTGATTGTGTTCAAAATTGATGTTTTTAAATTTAGTTATTTGTGACGTTTTCAACCAAAAGGTACCACATTGTCGGTTGTCGATAAAGTAGATTTTTTTAATTTAAGCTATATGGAAATAGCGCCTTACTGACAAGCGACAATAATTACCCTTTTGGTTGAAAATGGCACATTTATTTTCCAAAATATTTACCATCTTCCTTGCACTGTTGTTTTCATACACAAATATATATATCTAAAACTTCACCTTATTCAGTAAGTTACTACTTTTCGCACAGTAAGCGAAAAATACCTTTGATGCAAATACACCAACATAATAAAACGACGAATGTGCAGAATGTCGAACGGAGAATTACCAAATGTTTCGCGCATCTCTACAATGTTATTTGTAGTTTACAATCACAACCTTATTTAGAGGAGATAAGACTAGTCATTAAGTGAGTATGCTATTATGTTACCTTGAATAGTAACTGTGTGTGTGTGTATTAGCACCTTTCCTATAAAGTGTACAGCTTGAGACGTCTTCGCTTCATTAGCTAGGTACTTTAATGCTCAATATCTTGGTATTGCTAAATCTTTAATAATTATTGTGTTGGCCTTTTGACTGGCTCGACAAGTCGACGTGCGCTGGCAATGGCTTGCATACTCATTGGCAATTTGTGTGAGATTTTATTCCGTAACTTTGGTTTTGTAAGCACCTACTAAACTTTAAAATACGTTTTGTTTTCAATAGAAATCCCATGAAAACTTGGGTTTATCACGGGCAGTTGCCTTATGACTGAGGAGCCTCGGAAGAATCAAAACATTTCCAGATACATGATGTATTTTCAACTCTTGACCAATTTAGTCTTGCTCTGTGATATGAATGCGAAAGTCCTAGTACTCCTACTTAACAAATTTTACTGTGGCATCAACCACTAAATTGACAAGAAAATGCTGTATGTCCCATAGAAACATCGACATCCGATCAGCCAAAATGTATGGAATGGACCGACATTTTTTTTTCGCGCGTTCGTGGATGGTTGAGTTAACTTGAGTTGGTCCCATGTCCCATAGTAAAAGTTGTTTTTTTTTTATGATCTATATGTCGGCGGCCGATCGTAAGATCAGGCAGATTGTGAAATTCCTAGGCATATCGTGAAACGTGAAAATCTTTGTCTCATCCCCTGAGTCGACGGAGCCCCGCGTAAGGGGCTTCTATCGCTGGTCAGTTTTCACTTCGTACTATCGCACCTCGCCTCACCTCACCTATCTGTTGGTTTAATGTGACTACCGTCAAATCAGACTAGGGATCCTCCGCAGTTAGATAGGTATAGATACCTTAACCTACGAGTGTGTATTGGCGCTACGATAATGACAACTTAGAAACAAAGGAATAGTGGAAAAACTCGGGCTATCGGGCGACACTCGATCTCGCGAGGGCGCGGCAGGGCGTGCAGCGTGCATGTTAAACAAATGCAAACGTATAGGAGTGGAGCGGCCTTAGTGAACGCTGCTCACATCACTTGTGAGCCCGACGCCACGCTGCACGCCCTGCCGAACGCTTCGCTTTGAGCGTCCACTCAGGCCTTACACTTCGGGATACCAGCCCGACGCTCTACCAACTGCGCTACCGGGACTTACCCGTTGACAATCTCGCCCGAGACAGTGACTTTTTCCACTTTTGTTTCGTTTCTAAGCGTTGTGGTTTCGTGCAGACGTTTTAGTTTAATACAAAATTAACTTACGACACCTTTAATAAAGGTTCTTGGCACCCAAAGGGTTTAATGTGTAAAACCTGGAAAGCAATCAAGTAGGCGGTATTACAGGAAGCCACGTAGACATGTGATCGATCATATTATCACCAGCAGTAATATCTACACTCCGTTATAATGAGGCTTTCCTATCGTACCAGAACGCTCATATTACCATTACGTAAGATCCATTTTGGAAACGCGCAACGCGCATTAAAAGTGATGAGAATACCCCAATGTCGTATACATACATGTTGTTAACAAAATTGAACATTACTGGCACACGCACTTATGTCGTTTTGAACGAATAACGCATACAAATTCGACGCTTCGCGACATAAGCTCCCCTGCACCAGGGTCTCTTTTCGCTGGTTTGACATTCTGAGTTTGCATGCATTCATTGTACGGTTTATAGTCCAGGAACAGTATTTACTTTTGCCTCATTTGCCTTTAATTCGTTAATGTATTAAAATAACGGCTCTGCAAACAAAGCGTTGGTCAACAGTATTAATATAAGCCCGTGGCTTAAATATTACTGTTGGGGTTCCAAATAAAAATTAATTTAACATTATTGAGGTCAATTTGATATTTTTTTACAAAAAAAAAAAGAAAACCACCTACGCTTATTAATTTCGCTACAGGCATTTTTATAAATACCCAGGTACATACATATACAGGTAAGGCCAACTTGCACTATCCCACTAACCCGGGGTTAAGCGGTGAAACCGTTAACCCAGTGCCAAATTGTACTGGTAACCTTGGTAACTCCAGGTTTAACCGGTTAACCCCGGGTTAGTGAATGGTGCAAGTGGCGCTAAGAAATAATAGAGCCTTATTGAAAATAAACGTAGGTAACTTTAAGTAATTTACAATAAGATCTGATAACGTAAGTTTAGGCAAACCATCTAAATCTAGATATCAGCGTAGCGAAACAGCGTTTATTTTATTTCTCTCTTTAGAGACTGGATGAATCGTATTTTAATCGTACGCATTCGTAAAAAAAATGAGAATATTGTGTAATTACATTGAATTGACTGTATAGCGTAAACTCTTCTGTTTATGATAAGGACCCTGACCGATTTTTTTGTCATCTTTTTGCTTTTTTACGAACTTAATATTGTCTTCGGTTACCGCGATAGTTACTCATGAAATAAAACTATGAAAACGGATTATATCGCGTATATTGAATTTATAATACATCCCGACGTTTCGAACTCTTTACAGCGTTCGTGGTCAACGGGTGACTGAGGAAAAATTACAACGTGCAAAAATACCCACATACCTACTAAAATAATGAACAATCATAGACTACAAACTTTAAGGCTGGTTGTACATGCAAAAACCGGTTCATAAGGCTAGTTATACACTATAATTATTTTTCAAGTAAAGATATATATATATACGCGATAAAAAAAAAACTATGCCGGCTCCAACCCTACACCACGGACCCGAGAAGATTTAATTCCCTCCTAAATTGTAGGAGGGTATCCCAATATGGGACCGGCAACAAACTCGGCGGGACACATCTTTTCAAAACATCAGAATGTCCAGCATCATCCAACACTAAGGTCTCACAGTCTATGTCTCGCTTGCTCCTTTATCAGGCTTTACGCTGTAAAGAGTTCGAAACGTCGGGATGTATTATAAATTCAATATACGCGATATAATCCGTTTTCATAGTTTTATTTTTTACGAACTTTTTTTCTGCTCTATACTCGTACAGCTCTATCTATACCGAGGTTTGAACCCACGTTTTTTGACCACCACTCATATAAGTATTATGAAAGGTTAATGCAGGCCCAGGATTTTAAAAATGTTTTAAATATGAGTCATCATGAGGTCACCTCTCGAGTCGAGCCCGATCTTCGTCATTCGTTTGATATTAATGCACACAGATACCTGCAGACCTTGTTTACTTGTTTATTCAAATCAATATTGTGCATTAATTTGCATGTTTTGTATACTCGTAGCTCGTAGTATAGCTAGTACCTACTCGAAATACAGCAATGAAAACGAATCCCTTTGTATGGCAATTCTAACAAAGTGACCGATTTTAAATGCATTTGAGTGCAAAGTCCTGCTTAAGGCGTCTATAGAATCGCATTGTAAACGGTTGAGAAAATGATGATACAGATTTATTTTGAGCACGTAGTATTAAAAAACCTATCATTTAAAACTGTAAATTGCAGGTTCGCTTTATGTTGTTAACTTGTTACACATGTTTGTCCGAATTTTAGCGTAATTTAATCACTTAACTTAATATGGGTATCAATGAAAAAAAAACCATTTAATTAATGTTCTAATTGTAGGAGAATTCTTAACACGTTCGCGGACGGTTAGTGTACGTCATGTGACTCACGTGTCATAGGTCAAAGGAAACAAAAAACTACGCGAATGCTAAGCATTCGTGTCCGCGAATGTGTTAACACTCGGACATGGGAACTTACTGGAAAGTGTATACCTACATACTTATAAGAATGTTGTTTTATTCTTATCTTCACCTCAATCGCCGTTACGCAATGTTTTACTAGTGCCTTACATTTAAAGTTGTGGTCGTTTTGTGCCGACTTAATTTTAATCTTGGTGTATAATTACGCTTTTTTTCTCGGCATGACTGCTTGTAGTTTATAGTGTAACAGTTACGTAAGTAAACCGACTGTGTGAGGCTTGAGCTACGTAACTTATTGGATAAGGCATTGTGGGGCTTCGTTATGGATTATGTTTCAGTATAGCATGGAATAGAGGTAGAAAAAATGTTACATTTTAAGTAAATCTTAAATGAGTAGTTTGAAGCTAAACGTAACTTGCAAGGAACGTAAGCTTACAAGCTATGATCGAATCAATAAAATCGAAGTAATATGTACCGTTAAAAAGTCACTCAACTATAGTCCACAAGTACGATACGAAATTAATTATAAATACAAATGTTCTTTTTGGTTTTATCCGATTTTTCTTCCATTTATATAAGTATAAAAATATGTTGCCATAGAATAGAACTACGAGATTCAAATAATAGTCACCTCTGAATGAAGCTTCTGGACTATAGTTACTAGTTACGTGCTTTTACAGTAAATCTTAAATGGGTTGTTTGAATTTGAAGCTAAAGTTCACGTATAAGGAATGTAAGCTTAAAAGCTCATTGAAGTAATGTAGGTAATTTAAAACTGTCAAGTAGAATACAGGGCTTGTATATGTAAAGGGATATAAGTGAAGCATTAATGTATGTGTTATATGTGTATTAAATAATAAACTAAATGTTTCGAAATTAATATCGACTTATTTTTGTTCCAGGTAACTATGTATATAGAAAACAGACAACCAACACCACTCTAAAAACGATCCGACAATAAATTCGATAAATCTTCATGAAAGCTTATTGCTGCCATAAAAGCGCGTTTTTTCCGTAAGTAACTGTATCTGTCTAAAAAATATTTAGATGAATAGAAGAAGAAAACGAAAGAATAACATCTAAAGTACCTAAACTAACCAGTCATTAAATTAACCAAATCCAATTTTAACGAAATCCGAACCTAACGAACATCCATTTGCGAATGCAAGACCAAAATTAAAGAAAATTAGCCTCAAATTGGTCCGAATCGCGCGGTATCGGTGAAAAACCGGTGGGAACCGTAAAACCGTAATTACTCAATCGCGTACGGTTCGCGTCGCGTTGCGTAACCGGTTATTGCTGCTCTTGTTTCCAGCGCGTTCTCACAGTTTACAATAACTGGCCTATAGAGGAGTGATGGGAAGATAGTTCATTTTTAATTTTTATTTATTTTTTGAATTAAAATAAATTACACACAAACAGGTATTAAAACAATTTAGATTAACAATAAAAAACAAGTCCATTCATAGTTCGTGATTTTGTTTTTGGTATGTTTATAGTTGTAACGCCAGTATTGTAGCAAGACATTGACGATCAATAAGAGATTCGCACAGCAAGAGAAGCACAAGGTGCACTGACGATCTGGTCTAGATCCTATAAAACTGTAGGTCACGACCGGTCGTTGCTCTTTCTTTGTAGGTGTTCAACTGTTGTGACTAACCTCTCTTAGAGGTGCATAGAGAAATTGGAAAATGTCAAGAAGGGCTCTGTAATTATGGATTATTTTAATTTTTCGAAAAACATACTCGTAGGATTTCTCTATATTTATATACATATTGTATAAACGTGATGAAAACTTGATGTTAAGCAATTAATCAAGTCGTTAAAGGATTGTGCAGTTTGTGCAGCATGTAAGAGAATAGGCCTCCAAGA
Organism: Cydia strobilella; assembly: GCF_947568885.1. Taxonomy (NCBI): domain Eukaryota; kingdom Metazoa; phylum Arthropoda; class Insecta; order Lepidoptera; family Tortricidae; genus Cydia; species Cydia strobilella. The sequence goes on from NC_086048.1 coordinate 4,574,252, forward strand.
AACTGTCTGTTGTCTGGCGTCCGGCAATTCGTTTTCTATGTTGGGTGATTGCCTCATCGGTGATCACGTGATGCTTTAAATAGAAAGCGAAGTGACGAAAGCCTCGGCTCGGACCCGGACCGTTCGGTCCACCGTGAATCATCCTTACATTACACGACACCCAAAACGTATTGCGGTAGATAAAGCAACAGATACCGACAATCAGCGCGTCCACTTGCGACGCTTCACAACCTTCAACGTACTCCCATCTTAAAGGCCGGCAACGCACTTACAATTACAACCCCTCTGGTGTTGCGAGTGTTTATGGGCGACGGTAATCGCTTACCTACCTTTAGGTGATTCGTCTTCCCGTTTGCCTCCTACATAATAAAAAAACGAAGCGAAGTGGCTTCTCTGAGCGATATTCTGTAGCGTGTCGGGCACGGGAACAATTGTGGGATTTTTTATCTAAAGCACACATTTGAGTTGTGCGGTAATTGCTCAACAAAATTGTTGAGGATCACTTTTTCATGAGGCAAAACAAACACTCGTATTTCTGTGAAAAGGTTGTACTGATAAATAATTTTTAAATTATAATATCCCCTTTGGATTGTTATTTATTCATGGAGAATGTTGTCAGTAACAGTGCTTCCATTGGATTACTTACATCATCATTGTTGATTAAGTATATTTGAGGAACCATAAAATGCTACTAGTTCTAGTTTGGGTTTGAATTTCTTATTAAGATATCATCCCACAATTATGTTATAAGAAATAAATGTTTTTTTTTAACGATTTCGATTAGATTTCTAATCTGAAAAAGTTAACTAAGGAAGATGCCAAGACGAGGATAACCCTATTTTTGGAATAAGTTCATCTATTAAGGTAAAAAATTTAGTAATTTTACAAGCGTGTATTGTCATATTTGTGGACACTTTTGACGTACCGTTAATTATGATAACATTTCCGGTTATTTAGTAGAAGATCTGCTACGTCTATCCGGAATCCGGAAACGATTTTAAAATCTGCGTCCACATTATAAGGAAAAAAATCCAAATATATACTTAAAATTAAGTACCTACTCGTATCTAATGCGTCACATCCGTTTTTGGACGTGCATGTGCATACTTTTGTTAGCTTGTAATAGTTAGAGTACTGATCGATTCTAACCTGTCCAGCTTTAAAATTACAACATAATATATATATTATTGTGCATTCCGTAAGTTTGTCTATCTAATTTGAATTATCTCTTCATTTACTCGAAGATTAGAGATCTCTTATAGGGATAAGTTCGCCTTTATACCTCTATTTCTGTAAAATGTATGTAAACCTGTGTGTGTACAATAAAGTGATTACTACTACTACTAATATCAAACCTAAATGAACAAAGTTTCTCAAACTGTACCCATCCTTCACCAGTAATTATTCCTATGTTCAGCAAATTGTGTAAAATTGTGGCAGCGCATTAACGTCGACGGACTGTCCTAATTGTTTCCCGGCCCTGGTAAGTAATGGCCCGCTTTGCGTCCGAGCCCGAAAAACGTTAATTGTAGGTGTCTAACTACAAAATGAGCAATGCTTAAAACGGACAGAACGACTAGTCATTAATTTGATAGTTTTAAGTACTGATGTGCCGTCGTAAGTCATAGAAACATTTCGTAACCTCATGTTTCTAAATGGGAATCGAAATTTTACATTTCCAAAGCGAAAGTTTTCTTTGTTTCCTGTGAAATTTTAAAAAAAATACTAGATTTTTTTCCAATTTTATCGAGTTTCCACAACTTTTACATTTAAGCTACCATTTAACCATCTTTTTATTTTGTTCTCTATTGTACAGTAATTTACAGTATTATTAAGAGAATACATACATATTCAGTTAATTTGTTGATAATTAAATTGGATATTATTTGAACAAGCGTTGCATCACCAATTTTGTCACATTACCATATTCTCACACGCTATTTCTAGCACAATATTTGCCCGCCGCTCCGAAGGTCTTCCTTTTATGCTTTTCAATACAGTTTGCGTCATTTAAATAGCAACATTAGCTATTTTGCAAAAGTTTACAATCAATCAACATATTTTTTAGTGTGCTAAACTGGTTCACGTCTTTCCTGTAGATATCGCAAAGTTAAGGAAATCTGAAGCTAATTTACAGGTGGGGTATTTTTTTCAGTAGGTACTTGAGACTCAAATAAGAAAAACGGGATATAGGTATACGTAACAGTCGTTAACTTGTATTGTCCACAGAAGTGACCTTTTTTTAAAGTGTGCTTGACCCTTAAATACCAAATTTGATTGTCGTAAAATGCCCGCTCCCGCTACCGAAACGCCATCACTTTTTTCCCAAAATCCAATTTACGACCCGACTGCCATATCGAATTTAAGGCGAGTCTACTTAGCCCCTGCGGTTTTCACTCCAGAATTCGGTCATTAGAGTGGTCTCGTTAAAGGGCTATTAATTTGTATTTGTAATTGTATCGTTCGAGGTTGCGTGTCATTTATAACCGAAGCGCATTTACCCGTCATGTTTCACCGCAGACAGGGAGGCCGATTTTGAGGACCTACCGTGAAAACGAAAATCGTCATTTCGTTATCTGCCCTTTTATCGCTCTTGCGTATTCGAGCGATAGAGGCAGAAATAGAAATTTAATTTTTCGCAGAACGGCCTCTGTTACCGCGATAGTTACTCATTTACGCATGAAATAAAACTATTTGGCATCGGCACCAGTTTTTTCGTCAGCCATTTGATCTAACGCAGATGGGAAACTATAATCAAGCCGGGTTCTCCTCCTCATGTTTCATACATAGGATTTCAGGGGATTTTCCGAATTTGTACAGTCAGCGAAACTTAACACGCCAGCAAACATTTTTATATGCAAGTGCTAAGTTACTTAATAGTTTGCTGATTGTACGATGCATCGTTATACATGCATAATTTTACATCGCGATGTAAAACTTGTTAACCCTAATCGCAAACTGAACCCCCAAGTGTAAATTTCAATCGATAGCATGACGTGCGTTCGCGTTTGCGTTATGTCTATTTTTGTATGGGTTTTTGACGCGCTGTCCAAGCGGGACGTTTTGGAAACTCAAAATCCCATACAAAATGGCACTTAACGCGTATACATCACGTCACGCTACGAATGAAATTTTGAGGTGTTTACAAGTACTTGAGTGAAACAACCGGCTCTGATAGATGCTCGTTTATTACTAGTATTCGTACAGTACAAGTAGCCGCGCCTGTGAGCGTGCGGACGCACACATGCAAAACACCACATTTCTCCACCGTTAATTGTAAGACCTGCCAATAGAAATAACAATACATCAGTATTTAATACTACCTAATAAATATAATAACTAACAGAAACATAACAATAACTACATAATAACATCAACTCTTATAATTAATCTTTTTATTTTTAGACCTTAAGTTCGGTCTAGTAAATGTCGGAGACGGCGGCGGCAACCGCGCGTCGGCGGTGACCGCGGGCGCGGGCGCCTCCTCCGCGACAGGTGCGACCGCTGCCTCCGCGACCTCCGGAACCTCCGCGGCCGGCGCGCGCGACCCCTCACGCTCCTCTACTTCCCCCTCCTCCCCGGAGAGCCATGTATCGTACTCATCGGCCTCATCGCTTACTACGTCACGCGGCTGTACATCCGCCTGTAAGGGACTGTCGGCCCGGGGTGAGAAGGGCGGAGGAAGCACGCACGCCGCCGGGGGCGCGGGGGCAGCCGGAGCTGGCGGCGGCTCGACCGGTGGTGACCATGAGTCCTCGCCAGCCCCGGCATCCTCGTTTACATTAATAACGTCAAATTCACCACCTGTATACCTAAGCATTTGATCTACGTGGCGTCTACATACATTATTTTTAGTATGCACATAAATCAAAAACATTCGGTTACCAATTTTATTCTGAATAGTGCCTAGAACCCAAATCTCTTTTCTTTCAGTAAACCATTTATCCCATCCTCGTCGCCACTGAGGTGTTTACAAGTACTTGAGTGAAACAACCGGCTCTGATAGATGCTCGTTTATTACTAGTATTCGTACAGTACAAGTAGCCGCGCCTGTGAGCGTGCGGACGCACACATGCAAAACACCACAAATTTACAATAAGGGTACAGTTGGTATATTTTAAACAAGGGTGTAACGTGATATTGGAATTTGTATATTTTGTATACAGTTACGTCTTTTCGTTATTAACATACCTTTAGGTATTTGGGGCCCAAGTTTCGGGGGTTCATTCGTCAGTAATTTAGGGGTACTCTTCATTCCTGAATTATTCTTTGTGAATTACGTAAATTTATTTTGCGTGCGGTTTAGAAGTCGATTTTGGAATACATTTTGTGTCGGAACTGACATCATCATCACCTCCTTCTAGCCGTTTTCGGTCACAACGACTGCGTTCACCGCTGAGAGTCGCTGGTGGGGGCTTTCAGTTGACAGACATAGCAGATTTTTGCACCAAATATGCGGATACACTCGCACCTCGCACATAATTCTAAATTATGGCCACAGGTGGTCTGGCTGGCCTTTAGCATCGAGTTCTGTGCGCCGCCTAGCTTCAAAATGACGCACTTGCGTCTGCACAATATGCCTCCAACGTGAACGGTCACTGGCTGAATCGTCCCAAGTCCTTAGCTCTATAGGAACTCTCTTCATATGCCGCATACATAATACATCTTCTGCTAATAAGTAAGAACAGTAATGAATGCCTAATCATAAATATACCGACATGGTACCTGTTTACTTTAGTTCTCATAGCACTGGAGTTATGGAATCAGAAGGGCCTATTCAACCGTTTATTAAGTTCGATATCAGACCAATAATGTTGTGTTCAGGTCCGTCAACAGTGCTTCCTTCAAGAATATTTATTTTTATTCTATAACCAGCTAGATTTCTATTCTGAAAGAAATTCTATTCTTTACTTAGTCATATAAAAATAAGCTTAGAGTGCTCACTCTATATTACATCAATTTCAGGTTTAATAATCTTTATTTCTCAAGAAGATATAACAGAACTTCACTTAAATGAGAAAAGTTACATAAAAATTGCTAATAAGTTATGCAGTTTCCTTGCTTAATAATAATATTTAAGTTGTTGTGATGGGAGGTATGGTAAAATGTAATATTAATAAGTTTAAAACTAGCTTAAATTTTAATACTTATTAAGCTTATATTTTAATACAAATAAGTTTTCGCAAAGCTCGTTAAGCTTATTATAAAAGGGTTTTTATCTATGTATGGAGTGAGCACTCTGAGCTCACTTATTTCTCTATGACTTAGCTTAAATTATTATTCAGTACACCGATATATAAACCTATATCTGCTCTTAGAAACGATCTGCAATGCCGCAGGCCAAGTTAACTTAGCTAAGTACGGCAGCAAGATTAGCTCACTGCCTCAATGAAGTCCAGAATAACCCCACCCTGAGCCAAAAGGGCATATAGCCTTAAAAATTCATATGGAGATAAGACCATTTGGACGTACGGTAGAATTGACACGGGACACGCCTAACAAGCTCTGGTGGTAATATACGGTAAATACGACGCTATTTGTGGGAGGACATCTTAGAAGGACTCGTCTAGCCAATTTGCCTGAAAATTTGTTGATGAGGAAGACGGGATTGCGGATCAGTAATCAAGTCTTTATTTGCAAATATCGACATAAGCCAGGCAAATACAGTAATAACATATTACATAAACACTAATCATTTCACATAATTAACAATAAAATCATAAAAATGTAAATAAATAAACAAACAAAGAAAAAAAGCCTGGCCAACACTGACCTGAAAGACGGACAGATAGACAGATAGACAGACAGACAGACAGCGAAGTCTTAGTAATAGGGTCCCGTTTTTACCCTTTGGGTACGGAACCCTAAAAATCACGTTTGTTGTATGGGAGCCCCACTTAAATATTTATATTATTCCGTTTTGAGTATTTGTTGTTATAGCGGCAACAGAAATATATCATCTGTGAAAATTTCAAGTGTCTAGCTATCACGGTTCATGAGACCTGGCAGCAGACGGACAGACAGACAGCGGAGTCTTAGTAATAGGGTCCCGTTTTTACCCTTTGGGTACGGAACCCTAAAAAAATATCATTTTTCTTACAAATCGCTCTAATTTCTTTAAAAATCGGAATAGTTTGTCAAAGATTTCTGTATTCCCCTTTACCTGCCCTTTATAACCGATTTTGATGGATGACCGCTAATGATACCATCACTACCATCAGCGGTTTGTAAGTGGATGTCGCTTTGTCATCAGATACCCCGTAGTTATGAGAAATGGAACTACAGATTAGGCTACCTACTACAGTCCTTTTTCATTGATTATTAGTTATTACTCGTAGAGCAGGGGTTCCAAAACTTTTTTGAAATCACTCAATTTACAAGTAAATGAACATACTCGCCGCTAGCTGATCTATATTTCTATAGTTTTTATATTTCTGTCGTAATATTTTCTATATTGTACTTTTATTTTATGTTAAAATTATTAAATTGTCAATTATTTGCATGTCGTGTCCTCGACTGAATACTGATACATGTAAAACCCTTTTCTGTTGTCATCTTGTACCATACGTATTCTGGCAAATAATGAAATTCTATTCTATTCTATTCTATAGCTTATGAAGTAAGCGTATTGTAAGCTAGTTTGAGAACAACTGCATTAGGGCCATAGTTTGCGACGCCGTTGTGCTACCAGTTTGCGCTTTGGTCTTAGTGGCCTTATGTTAATTAGCTCTCTTTGCATCCTGTCCTTTATATAGCGTAACGCAGCTCAACTTTCCTTGGTAACCAATTAGGAACAAATTTCCAACCTGTGCATTCCTATTAACATAGCAAGCCCTGACGTTTCTAATTCTCAAACAAACCAGTTGAAATCCTCTTAAAAACCGTAATCACAGCGCTCATACTGGTTTATCAGACTCACCCGCGCTAGGTGAGCGATGGCAATAACACCCTTGAATAAACAATGTGTCGTTGCGGGTACTTTACCGCGCCACGATGCAACTCAACACTAAAAATTAACTTATTAACACCGGAATATAGTATGAGTTTGGAAGTTTGCTGAAAGTGGCGGAGCGAGGGAAGATAGTGTCATGGTATATATTATGACAGGTATTTATGTACTACGGAGCTCAGTGTGGCATACCCTGCGGTCCGCACCGCATCTCCGTCCGTAACGCTGCGTCTTACGTAGGTAAGCGAAGAACTCTCGAACGCGAAGCAAAGCGGCGCGGCGGGCCCATGGCGTTCGCAACGAGATAGAGATTCGCACTCCTATAGGTATCAAAGGATTGATTCACCCCGCGCCGCATCGCTTCGCTTCGCGTTTGCGTGTTGTTCGCCTAGTAGTACGCTGCGCTGCGAACTGCCGTGCGATTTGCAATTTCGCACCTTCGCACGGAGAGGCGGAGCTCTGTTATACCATGCTGTTTTTGCATACTATGGGTCAAACACAAAACTGTGTTCACGTCTTTCCTGTAGACATACTCAAAAGTTAAGGGCCATGGTTAATTTTCTTATTTAAGAATTATCCACATGAAAAGAGTACCTTTTTATTCGGATAAGTATAATAAAATTATTACCTACACGCCCACAAGCTGTTAACTATTGTCCACTGGAGAGAAAACTTATGGGTTCGTCAGAACTTTACAGTAATCCATCCAGCCATCTTCGTGAACTAATAGAAATAATGTTTGACGCCTCAGTTACTCTTAATAGCATTTTGTACAGTAGCAATACTCTGATCAAAGACAACTCGCTTCAGCTTCAGATCAAATAATATTTTCTCGTCTAGATCCAGTCCTGAGAATAAGTAAATGTATCCCGTTTATTTTTACCCCAGTTCAAGTAATAGTTCCTTTGCGAACCTGCGAAGGATATTGTCTACCCTTTTTACACTTCAGTGACATCCGAAAAGGTCACTGACCCCTATGTTCACGGGTAAGTAACTTCACATAAGGAGTGTATTCTAAAAGACAGTATAACCATTAGGTACTACTCCCAAATACTTATCCTCAACATTTCACATAAATATTTATATACATAATTACACTGCTTACTCATGTGGGCGTAAGTAGGTCGATATTTGATGATTCAGTTGGTCCCGCTCGAGACAAAAGGACTGAACACACAAGTTTGACAACCTCCTCAGCCTTTTTAGGAGATAATAATTAAGCAAGCGCACCGTTACTTGAAATTTCAAAGTTCTTAAGGCGATGGAACAAAGTCTATTGTCGCTTGATCGACTGATGAATAAGCGGCAGGATAATGAACTGTACCCGAAAAAGTTCATCAGCAAAGATCAACGTACGAGTACGTTAGGTTAGCCTGAGGCTTTACTCCGAGTTTAGTGGAGACGCCGTTATCCGTGATATCTATCCAGCCTATCTAAATCACAAAACATTTTGTCGAACTGTGTAATTGGTATTAATATAGCGCCTTTTACCTTGATCTAAATGACTTTTATTGGTTACTATGTTATTATTACGCGCAATGTTTAATAACCGGTAGAGTAAAACCAAGCTAACTTTGCACAGTATTTATAGTGATAAACTATGGAAGTGCCAGCATAAACATCAAATTCGTATGAAAATATGTCGTTTACATCGGCACTTCGTGACTTTGTTCTGCCAGAGTCGTTGCTTCGTCGGTCTCTACATCAAAGTATACAGTTTACATGTCTTAATTATATTTAATTAATGAAGTAGGTAGTATGTAGGAGTAGCAGTAGTAACTGCAGACTGGGACATACAGGATAAATCATCATCATCATCATCATGGTGGCCTTTTTGTGATCTAATCTTGGATGTAGGCGTCTACCCTCTTCTTCCACTCCTGTTGAGTACCCGATTCATCCAGTCCCGACCTCCGTGTCGTCGGATGTCGTCCACCCAGCGTTGCGGTGGTCTACCGCTCCCTCGGGTGTCCGCTCAGGGCCTCCATTCAAGGACTCGTCTTGTCCACCGACTCTTGTCCATTCACAGGATTAATAGTCAGCAGCATCCGACACGTGTCGCGGACCATTCATCACGTGTCCATCATCTATCACGTCACACTCGGAACTCGGAAACCTAACATTTGCCGTAAACTTGGCTGTGGAGTATGTGTCTAGCATGGACAATTTCATATAACAGAATAGAGCCGGACCAAGCTAACTCTGCATGGCATTTGTAATGACAAGGTGTGGTAATGTCTTCGTTAATGTCGAATTTCTATGAAAATGTGCCGTTAACAATGACACTCTCGCGCTTTGTTTTGCTCCAATCGGTGCAAAGTTAGCTTAGATGGACTCTAGTATGTAGCCGTAGTAACTGCAGACACAAGATTAATAGTTAGCAGCATCCGGCACGTGTCCGGCCCGACTCCGGACCATTCGTCAACCGGTAATCTATGGACTCGTCCTACGCGTCCGACTCGGAAACGTCACATTTGCCGTAAACTTGTGGCGTCTGTCTAGCAGGGCTAACTTTATAAAGCAGAGACGCTGCAAGAAAGATTAAAAAATTGTTATTTATGTGACTGCTACATAATGAAAGGATTGAAAGGCATATACGAGAGGGCATGCTAATTAGCAGAAAACCTGTGCAATTATTCCTAACCCGTAACTATAAAATCTATGGTAAAAATATACATTTACCATATATTTTATAGTTACGCTTTATTTCACTCCTCTCTTCTGCTCCAGAGGCCGTAGCTAAGATGACAACCGTTTCCCGACAAATGCCGATCGAAAAGTCATAAGTCATAATCCATATATTAACGTTTTATTTCCATTCATTTAACATTCGATTGGCATTTTCTATACAGGATTGGCACTTAGCTAGGCTCCCAGGCCCATTTCCGGGTTTAGGTACACACCGCACAATTACTTTATGCATGTAAGCATTTAGCTAGTCCTTCGCAAACTAGTGCAGATCTGGACATACTTTTTTAAATACAGGATGTTTATTCGACTCTTAGTCATGTTTTGCTATTATATTGCTCAACCTAAGTTTCCGATCGAAACATGGGCACGACGCTTGGTGGGCGACCGAAGTTTCGGTTTCGGCATGAAAGTTCGGCCAAAAAAATTGCCAAGCCTTATAATGATAAGAGAATTCTAATGAGTCTTCCTTAATTATAACAGGCGTAGTCCGATACGCACGGGGCCGATTTCGGTCGTCCTCCACTATATATTCATCTTGCAAAATACGAGTATGGCTAAGGATTGAACTTATGGTGTGTTGGCACTTGGCACTGTCCCTCATGACAGTCATGACACGTCATAGCGACAGTGATCCCTGTCCGGACGTGTCCCGACGATTCCCGACTGTCCGGAAAGGATGAATTGTCTCGACCACGTCCCATTTATCAAGTTTGTATCTCCGACACGTGTGGTGATGTTTCACCCGAGAGATATCTCTATTCATGCTTGTTGTAAGTGTGTGTGTCCACAGAAATCCGCCTCCTGCGGGTTTTGGGAAACATTTTTAGTAAAGTACACGGATCAATTCTGCCTCTTGATACAATGAAGAATACGAATAAGTATAGTTTACATTTTATGAAGCAAATATGTATTTCAAATGACATGACTGATTGCTCGCACTAATTGTTGTACAGTTGTCATCAGATATACCACTCATATACCGCAGCGGCTATAGGATGTTCGCAAATATTTAGGAGGTTAGAAGCCAGTTAGAGTACAATGTTGAAATATGGGCTCCACACGAAGCAAAGTATATTTTTATGTTAGAGCGGATACAAAATAAGTTTATTAGGTATATGTATATGAGGCAATACGGCGTATACCCGTTTTATCCGTTGATGTATCCGACATTGTTTATTTTAGCCATGGTCGGATACAATCAGCTGAAAGTCAGAAGGGAGCTAGCACTCGTTACATATATCTTTAAGCTGCTTAGGGGTAAGATATACAATGCGGATATATTGGGGTCGGTGGGTATTTGTGTTCCGCGCACTTGCGGGGCGGGGCGCGCCGTCGGCCCGGGCTGCTGGCCGTGCCGCGCGGGCGCACCAAGCTGCTGCGCGAGGCGCCGATGACGCGCGCCGTGCGTTCCCTGAACCTCATAGCCACGCATATAGACCTATTCTCATGTACGATGAGTGAATTCACAAAAGTAGCATTATTAAATCTTTGTTATATTGAATAGGTAGTTATGTAGGAAAAAAAATGATTTGTTACATATAGGTACTTGTATTTTGTATGTTTATACATTTAATTTTTTGCTAAATTATCGCATTGGGTTCATCCCGTAATGATAATTGTATGTGTGGAAAAAAAAAAAAATCTGAACAATGCCTCTATTATGAAGTGCATGTCCTGATAGTTGGCCATAATATATCTGATGGCGATTGTACGCTTAATGATGTCAGAGCTGTGTTATTAGAAGTTCAGTTACCTAAGATATGAAATAACGGATTGTTGCACGTGAGATGCCAATTGACATCAATAACAAATTGTGTAATGAGAAAAGTCCGCTTTGTGTGTTTAAAATTTGCCTTATTCTTAATATTAAGGGATGTCCTTTTTCAGTGAAAAATATTTTGACTAGAAAATTTTATAATTATGAAACTTTCGATACAACTTTTACTTTGTTCATCCAAAATTTGATTCTCTTTTCTTGCGTACCCTGCACCGAGAATTTTTACTAGTTCTTTGTAGTAGTTTGTTGTTTTTGTAGTAGTTTGTTGTTGGCTTTTAACCTTTTGGACGCCAATGACCGATATATACGCACCGTAGGTTCACGCCAAAGACCGATTAATCAGTCATAGACCACAGAGCAACATAGACCTACATGCATATGCATAAAGTTCAATTTCAGTTTTGACACTTCGGTGACGTGGCGTCTGGATGACAGCTATTGTGTTTGACACAGCGTCGAAAAGGTTAAACATAGGTTAAACGTAGTGGGCAGGCTGATGGAATGTTATTCCCAACGACAAAAAAACTTGGGTGATTCAGTATAAGTAATAATTGTGGCACACGTACGTACGTAGGAAACTTGAATTTGGTTTCAAGACCAATTCAAACGTACCATACCGTACTACTGGCCGTTTCCTCTACTCTATACAATAACGAAATTTCGGTCTCAAGTATTTCATCCTATAACATTCAGAATAAATAAATATGACCATTATGGCCAAACCTGTTACATTTAAGTATGCCTTAGTAGTCTTGCCTGTAATAAATAAATAAATTTAATAGGACATCCTTACACAGATTCCCACAGTAAGCTCAAGAAGGCTTGTGTTGTGGGTACTCAGACAACGATATATATAACATACAAATAGGCACATAAATACTTAAAAAACACCCAAGGTAGGCTGAAATGGATGTAACCTCAAGAGTCCACAATATAACTAAACACGCATGCGAGTTCGCGCGCTTTCTAAATGAGCCTTTATTTAACTTTCGATTGGCCTTTTCTATAAACAATTGTCACTTGTCTAGGCCCCCTTGATGGCTACTGATTCCCTTGAAGCGATGGCTCGGCAAGCAATAGCAACAACACCCCTAAAAATAATTGACATCGATGAAGCGGAAAGGTCCGTGCAAAAGATGGCCCAAACCGCTTTTAATAAAAAAAAAATGCTTTACCAACCGAATTCAAACACTCAGCTCAATTACGTAAATTCTGTTGAGTACCGAATTCTGAGTCTGCGTTTGAAAAGGTTTGAAATTAAATTACATGCAATGTAACAAGTCGTGATTTAAAGCTAATTGGTCTCAATATTTTTAATTATAGTCTACCTACATTCGGCCTCTTAGCCTGTGTCAGTATTGACCCTGCTTATGAAGCAGGAGGTCCTGGGTTCGAATCCCGGCAAGGGCATTCATTTGTGTATTCATCACGAATATTTGTTCCTGAGTTACGTTATGAGCTTTGCTTAGTTTGGGGCTAGGTCGATCTGTGTAAAATTGTCCTTAAATATTTATTTATTTTTAGTTATAGTCTTCCTAAATTTGATACGAAGTACATAAAGGCGTGGTTACTTTTTAATAACTATACTAAAGATCACTCGCACTTCTTATATAGGTCCCATCTATATAAGAAGTGCGAATGAGCTTTCAAGATCATCAAGAATAAGCGGGCATCTTGCTCGTTTCTTCCCAGAACGTGCAGAAATTCTGAATGAGTTACCTCCTGAGGTACCTATTTCCTTTGCGATGCGACACGAGGTTCTTCGAGGAGCGGGTATTCTGGGTTTTCCAGGGTCGGCAACGCATACGTGGCTCCTCCGATGTTGCTTATGTCCATGGGCGACGGTGACGCTTCCCAATCAGGCGGCTCTTCTGCTCGTTTGCTATCACATAAAAATATACACAGTGGCTAAAAAATAAGTGCATTCCCGTTGCCAGGGAGATTTTGGGATTATACGGAGCAACTTTTACTATAAGACCAACCCAGAAATCACGAAAAAAAATTGACTGTTTCATACATTTTGGCTGGTCCAGTTTGTATGGGAGGGTAAATTTTTTTTCGCGATTCTTGGTTGGTCCCGTAGTAAAAGTTGCTTAGTATAATTCCAAAACCTCCCTGGCAACGGGAATGCACTTATTTTTAGCCACCCTTATACATATGTATATGCATTATTGTCTGCCTCGTTAGTTTCTAATTGGTTATTGTATTCCCGGTCTAGTGCTTCAGCTTCCCAGGTAATTGGATATGAATATTCTAGATAGTACTAAAGTCTGAAATCGATACCAATTGATAGTCTATATTAATATGCGTACAGTAGGGGTTAAAGGTTTGGTTTGCATGAGTTTAGACTGGCGGTCTAGCATAAGTTGCGTTCTCGCGCGCGAGTCCATACTTAAAGTCGCGCTAGATTTTATTATTTTATTTATTTAATAAAATACAGAGTATTCTTACAATAATCATAGCCCCGCAAAACTCAACAAAGAGTTTGACTGTGGGGTCATCAGTCTCTAGTTACATATGTACTTAACTTAATTTTATAGTAGTGCAATTACTACAAAATATTGAGGTAGTGTATTTTTAACATAGATTTAAATTTAGACTTCTTATTATCACATCTTATGGCTTCGGGCAAACTATTAAGCAAATATGGAATTCTTTTCTCAAAGGGTTCTATCCCCGTAGCAGTTATTAATTCTAGGAACGCATAGTTTGCCTGAAGTCACAGCCTTTGTGATGTAAGTGTGATTAACTGGTGTTAATGCATCCTCTGAGTTAAGCTCCTGTCGGCCATGGTTATTGATCGCAAGTAGGTATTTATGTTTTAAACGTATGGAGTCGCGCGCGAGAACGCAACTCGTGCTAGCAGGCCAGGTTTTATATATTCTAACATGTAACATACAACCTATACATAAGCATATTTTACTCAAATTATGAGAAGAGGACTCACTTGATTATATTTGCTGTCGCTGCCAATGGCCCAATGTGATTAAAATATGGCTTGAATTTACTTCTCAGTTTCTTGGTAATATTTATCTATTTTTCACCTAAATAGTACTGTCGTGTCGGCTATCATGGGAAAACATTATTATTTATATTACAGCACAACATTAATTGTGGCATATGATATGACATTGCCTGTCAAGTTATAACTCAGTTAAACATTCATAGACCATTATTACTGTCATTAAGAAATGACGGAAGCAAAGAGTACATAGATATATGAGATTCAATATATATATGACGGCAGAAAAATAACTGTCAGTGTTGTCATAAATAGGATATCTAATTAGTTTCATATTTTAATACTTATTAAAACAATAGTTATGTTCTCGTTCTCAATGATGTTATAACGCGGCGTGTGAACGTATTCAGACATGTACATGCCAAGTGGGTTTACCAAAGTGGACTTTAATGTCATAAAAATACATGTATGCTAAGATCCTACGTAAAATTAATCAGCTACCTTTGTCGGCCGAGTCATGGTGATCCGCTTTCTGTAGTATCTAAATGAACCTGGTCAAAGCTGCAGTACATATATGAGCTAGCACACGAATGTGCCAGGAACGCAGCCAACAGAGAAGAATAGCGGAGTGTTGTGAAGCTTGTCACCAGTCGCTAAAATGATGACCACGACCACTCTGTCAAGAGTGAAACGACAAAGAAGAAGAACATGAGCAAGCGATCGACCAGCTGTCTCTAGGATAATAAACGCCAGCAGTTTTAAGGTCAGTAAAGGTGTTATTTCCTGTACTTTTGTCGGGAGGAGAAAGGCACAGAAGATTTACATAACCGCAATCTGTTATTAAATTTACTCTTCTTAGTTTAGTGTTATTGTGGTATCTATTCCACTGAATTACGTAGTACCTTCCGAAGTCGCGTTGTGATGGTATTAAGTAAAGTTATAAAAAACTTTCTATTATTCCTAAAAGATCGCCCACACCGCTGTACAAGTCAAAAAAGCAACGCATAAGATTTATCACTGTGTACGTAAATGTTGTGTCAAGTAATCAAGTTCCGGTGTGGTAGATTCGTAATTCAGTAGTATAATTAGCATTACTTCTAAAATAAGGCTATCGGAAAATCGGAATACTGTCCTGGTAAAAGGTAGGAAAATCAATCAATCTTTACCCCAAACTTATGTATCGGTCCCGCTTCAGTTATCTCAAGTGTTTTGAGAAAGCTACTTAAAGCTCGATGGAGCGAGGTGTCTAGAGCCGACCCCACTTGAGGAGTGTCTTTTCGAAAGGGCTTATTTTTATATGGTGTTAATAGAGAAATAAGCCCTTTAGAAAAGACTCTCCTCACTTGTCCTTGAGGACCCTTAGGATTAAGTTGAGATTTCATTTACAATTTTACTCAGGGTTATCAAAACCGGATCTCCAGACCGGACCAATAAGCCGATCCCATACATTCGAAGTCACGCTTACATTTGAAAACGACGTGCTTCACGTGCTTAAATTACATGAAACTTGCAACGAACATTTAGGTAACATATATGATATAGGTATCTAAGTATGTCTGGTACTAGTTATCGTGTTATAAAATGCAAAAAAAATTACAGCGAGAATAGAAGTTTTGTATGTAAATTTTCTACTTGCTCGTAATTTTTTTGTAATACAATTTTTAGTAACGTAGTGTAAACCTAACACATATCGTGACATATTGACATGGTATAAATACACAATAATAATACGTGTTACGGGTTACGTTTCTATAATTTGAATGACCCTGTAACCTAAATAACTTGATTGAAGCACGAGGATTCTCATTTATTCTACATATCTCCGGGGACGTGATATGTATTTATTGTGTTCCTTTGAAGTTATACTTGAGTAGCATTTATGATGTTGATGAGTAATGTTGGAAATCAAATGAAAGGGGTTGTTTGTGACGTTTTGAAGTCTGACGCGAATATTTTATCGAATTTATTGACAAGCTAGAAAGTGGACTGTGGGTTGACGTAGCAATGAAAAGGGACTTTCGAAAGGCATTAAATAAGTAGAGTTGTAAATATTATCGGCTATAAACTGACCTATTTCGTTGATTTATCAACTACAAAAAAACATAACAAACCTAGCTAATAAATATTGTCTTTTTCTAGCAAACAAAAATATCAAAATGATAGGGACAAACGATTATCAACAATTTGTTATATTTGACAGACATTTATAAATAACGTCAATTTTTTTTATAACCGCAAAATTACTTAACTATAGTCCAAAACATACCAACTATTGTCGAATATCTTCGTTCAAAGTTACACCTGTAACTGTTATTTGAAAGACACAGTTCTAAGGCAAATTTTAAGATTACATTACGTTACGTTTAACCTTTTCTTAAATAAATATACACAGTCACGATTTGAACTGCACCTTTCTAGCGGACGCAAGGATGAGGCAAAAAGCATCGAAGATAATGCCAAGGTGATTACATGTTTAGAATGGGTGTTGCTATGTGTCATTTTGTCTGGTCCTTTGAAGCTCCATTTGAAAGTGTGAATAGTTTTATCTTATTGCTCTTAGGTGTGTAAATTTCTTTTTTTTTCTTGTTGTCATCGTCACTGCCATCCGCTTATTTTTACAAAAAAATGTATGACTTCCTGCTTTGAAGCGATACTTCATAGAATAAGGAATATGTGCGCTAAATGGGGTTGGCCGGTGGAAGTTTTTAGCAGATGGCGCCAGCGTAGCTTGCCCTGTCAATCCCTAGAATTGTGTCAAATTTTTGTTTTTGTAACTACTAATGTAAAAATGTATAAATCATTCAATATAGCCACACCCGTATAGGTATTTGGGTAGGGCATGTACACGAAAAAAAATAACAGTACAAACAGTTGGTCATCATCAGTGTAATCACCGATTACTCAAGGCCACTTGAAGTTGTACGCAGTGATTAGGATGGGTGTAGCCGTGGCATTGAATAGACAACAAAACTGTCAGTTTCGTTATCACAAACCTTACTTTACACAAGTTCATGAACTGTTCTTCCTCGCGTTATCCCGGCATTTTGCCACGGCTCATGGGAGCCTGGGGTCCGCTTGACAACTATTCCCAAGAATTCGGTTATTAGTTTTAATTAGTTAGGGTTCCGTACCCAAAGGGTAAAAACGGGACCCTATTACTAAGAATCCACGTCCGTCTGTCTGTCTGTCACCAGGCTGTATCTCATGAACCGTGATAGCTAGACAGTTGAATTTTTTTTCTGTTACCGCTATAACAACAAATACTAAAAAGTACGGAACCCTCGATGGGCGAGTCCGACTCGCACTTGTCCGGTTTTTTTAGTTCTTTCCGCGACAACATATCCATCTTTAAGGGGCCCACTGACTATCAGTTAGAGCAAAAAGTTGACAGTTCCGAACAACTGACAGGCTGATATCGTCCGGCGGACTGATAGTCAGTGGGCCCCTTTAGATGGTTGGCAGTCCTCTACTGTAAGTTTCACCAGAACCTCCCTGCTCGCACAGCTTAACCTTGGAGTGAACTGTTCACTATCTTTCAGGCCTTTCAGCAGCAGCTCAGAATTCTTTCTTTGAGCAGTCGCAACATCTTCAAATATAAAAAAGTGGAAAATCGTGACTTTTGTGTAATCATCAATATACATTTAAAACCGGCCAAGTGCGAGTCGGAAGGGTTCGTACCGTACATTACGCAAAAAACGGCAAAAAAATCACGTTTGTTGTATAGGAGCCCCACTTAAATATTAATTCTGATTTTAGTATTTGTTGTTATAGCGGCAACAGAAATACATCATACGTGAAAATTTCAACTGTCACGGTTCATGAGATACCTACAGCCTGGTGGCAGACGGACAGACAGACGGACGGACGGACAGCGGAGTCTTAGTAATAGGGTCCCGTTTTTACCCTTTGGGTACGGAACCCTAAAAAATTATATAGTTTTATTTCCTGCTTAAATATACAGTAATTTTATGCACAAAAGTAAACAAATTGCCCAGCTCACCGACAAAGCGTAATCTCCACCATTACGGTTGTTATGCAGATGTGTAGAGCCGGTTGCTGCCATCATGGCGTCCATTAGCATTTTCTGCTAATTACTCATATGGACTGCTGATGAGGTCGCATATCGCATGACTAGATTCCAGACATGTCCGAAGATAAAGGACGTAAGTCTTTGTGTATCTTGCGATCAATGCTTTTTTTATTTTGGAATTGAAGGCAGAATGTGGGTTATGCTTCTGATTGCTTGTGGCAACTAATTATTGTAGAATATGGACAATTTATGCACTACAAGAGTAATGAAAAAAACGGGTCAGTTGTGTGAGCATTTTCTTCGTTCCTGACTACCTACTGCGTTCTGATATAGGGAAACCATACAAAGTTTACAATCAGAAGGCAGTTATCTTCCCCGTAGCTTTTTAATCATAATCTTTTATTGATGGGGAGTTTTCGGAAATGGTGGTGGGAATGGTGTATGTTTTTTCCTTTCGCAAAAAAAGGTAAGCACTTACTTCCCGCCATACAAAGGCTTGTTTTAGGAACCATGGTTGGAAATGTCATTTTGACAGTAGTGATTGGTTCAGCCATGTTTGTTACATTCCAGTCAAGACTCATAAGTACTCGATAGTCTCACATCTAGCCCGTATTCGCTATACGCACATCACCAACTATAGGTACCAATTGAGTGCCGTATTCGTAAGTATTCGTGGAACAGGTTTTTGGATCGAGTATTTTTGTGGACGCGTACTCGCAAGACACATTTTGTCTAGTACATCTCAATTCTCACCTCTACCGAGAAAACATGTTACACTGTGAACCGAGTGGATATGTAGAACGTGCGGTCACCCATCTGCCTACTGAAGCACGCACTGTGTTAATATCATATCTAGTTTGAATCTGACTGATGTGTGACACGATCAGAGATGGGCAAAATGTAATCGACTAACGATTAACGATTAAGATTACAAGAATTAATTGCGACTGACGATTGAAAACGACGATTGATCAATCTTAGTTGTATAGAGTGCTAATTTAGTTGCAACTAAATTAGTTGCCGATTGATTTCGGACAACTAAATTTTGTAATCGACTAATTAGTTAGACTAATTTCTCGCGACTAATGTTAGAAGCAAATTGAATAGAATACCTCGGTATGGCTTTGTTGACAGACTGATTAGGACATCTTAGTCATGTATTACTTACGATATTTTGACTGTTTCTAAGGAGTGAGATCTGTTCTCACTATTATTTTGCTACTAAAGTAGTGCATCTCTCTGAAATTGGATTAAATTTCTCTTATCTAAGGGTAAATAAGAACTGGGGAACCCAAACTAACATAGTTACAACATACGAGTACCTCCGTATGTTACATACATACGTACTTGTAGTTACATATTGCAAGATAAAAAATGCAAAAACGGGCGACTACGTAGTTTTAATATAGATTTAATCGTGAAATTTAGTCGATTGAAACTAAAACTAATTTAGTTGTTAGTCGAACATTCTCACAACTATATTAATCGCAACTAAATTAATCGCGATTAAAAAATGACGATTGATATTTTTAATCGATTGATTAGTTAACTAAAAGATTAATCGATTAATGCCCATCTCTGGACACGATTACATGCTCATTGGAAAATCACCGGTGTCGCTTCGAAATAAGGTACAATTTTCCTATTCACTTTCACACTGTATTCGTGTTGTAATGATCGTATTAAAATGTATAATAACTAAAATAAGCATATCTACAACAACCACTAAAGCATATGACAACATGTATTCATTATATGCGAATTCATTAGTATAATTTTTTCTTGGAAAGTTATTTTTGTAATGTTTTCATATGTAGGTAGGTACTTTTGTTTGGCATCTGTCGTGTCGTGACATCACCGAATGGACTATACGAATAGAAAAACCAGCGCTGGCTTTAAAGCTAGTGGGGGTAGCTAATAGTGGTGTGGGGTGTTAGCATGTAACACCTCTGGAGTTGCAGGCGTCCATAGGCTACGGTGACCGCTTGCCATAGTATAAAAAAATAGTATTATAGTTGGATTCATTTCGTGATGCACATATTTTTTTTGTTTTATTTACCTTTTTTGTCTGTAAGTACATTTTCGGTACATATGTATCTGATTGTTAGGAATAGAAATTTATGTTTTGTTTTTCATTACATACTTACCCGATTTCGTTCACGAATTCGAACATTACTCTCGTTTTATGTAAGTCTGGTGAAAAATGTAAGAAATATAGTCTTGGTATTAGATTCAATCTGAATGAAAAAATAGAATTGGTACCCAAAGCCAGTAAGACTTATTATTCCACGTGAATGTCTCCAATGTGTATGATGCTCTCGTAGTGTCGAGAGTGCATCTAAAGGTCCTGTTTATTGCATTCTCTGCAATATGCACTCTCAGTGTAAACCGGGCGCTGTAAAGTGGAATATTGCATTTGATCAACAGGCTTCCTTAGCGACAAGACTGTCAAAGGCTTTATGTCTGAGGTAAATATTATTGTACAATGAGCTGGAGAAATACACTGAAGAGAAAACGTGTTATGTTTTGAGGAAATATTCGTACAAAATAGCCTAACCAAACTAAATCAAAAGTCGGCATCAAATGCCTATAAATACATACGCTACAGTCATACATACAACAAGAAACTTCCTTCCTTTTTTGGTATAGGATTCGGCAGATTCCCACGGTACCGCTGAAGCGCTGAAATACCACACCCTTCGGCTAGGAGTCCGCGATGGTCGCGATGGAGGTTATATCCTTATGGTCAATCCCTTAAGGTGTAAAACGGGGAAGAAGTTTGTCCTTGTCAAACTATTTCAACAGTTTCTATGAGGTCAAACTCGCGGGTAAAAATATAAAACTCTAAAGAAAGCGCAACAAAGTGATTGACAACAAACAAACCCAAGTAAAACTTATTGTCAACAGTTCTTTGTACAATTATTTACCAATCGAATAAATGGCGTAGAAATCAGGACAAGCAAATAAACCTATACGATTCCTTGAAGCTAAATGCTGAATACACAAAGCGAGCGTACAAAGGGAATTGATAAAGTGAAAATGCACGATTCAAGGCGCCTTTGGACCAGCGACGGAATATATGTAGACGAAGCTCATAGTACATTTTCAACTTCGAAAAGCATTCCATATGACTAGCACTTATCTGACATATATCACTGTCATTGGTCTCTATTGTTTCCCATAAAGTTTTAAGTCATAATGTATTGTTTGTCCGCATTTTCGTTAGTCATACATAATTTATTTGGTTCAGATACGCATAACTTTTCAGGATCACAATACGAGTAAAACAAACCTAATACAGGATAAACCTTACGAAAATCCTGAAAAGTTAACGGTTTCAGTTTTAGGACTAATGATAATATGACAAACAATACATAATTATGACTGAATTAATTAGGTGAATAAATTAACAGATACCTAAAGCGGCCCCTAAGTGTAAAGTTTCTATTAATTTTCAAATCTAATTTGCGGGATAAAGAATTTATACCATCATTAAATATACCCGGACTACCAAAATCATATTCCATTTTATTACACAGAAGTAAAACTTAAAATTGTTTTGGAAACTTTTGTTCTAAAATTTCAATGTTTCTGCAGATACCTAAACCGCAAACAATTTTATAATATCCTTTAAATGGCGTACCTGCCGGCTTAGGTATTTGGATGAGCGAGTTTCATGTAATTTTACTTCTTTTAAAGGTATTTAGTACAGATCACTAACATACAAGATGGTGCGTTATATCCTTAACTCGACAACGATAACGTCCAAAATGCTGGACAAAAACTTTGACACCCTTTTTGATTTTGTGTCTAACTAACCAGAATCATTGCAACTAGGTATTGAGCGCCGAGATTTGAACTCACGATCTAGGTACCGTGTTTTATGTCGGTTCGATGTCCCCTTAGGTTAAGATGACTCGTAGTTACCACAAAATATCGGCGTTTCTATACTAAATTATGTATGAGAGTTTGCACTAGAGGTACTACTAGAGGTTTCACCAAAACCTGTGACTTGTAAAACAAGCTGAAGTGCTATTCTAATTAAACACTTTTATAAAGCCTTGCGTTAATATTACAGTATCAAGCTTTCTCGAAACGGGCGCCGTTCTAAATTGCAAAGAATAATAAAAATGTTCTAGGAGTCAACATGGACTTTTGTATTAATGTTATAGAATGATATAGGATACGATATAGCAGTACGGAATGCCGAAGCCATAAGATATATTGGAGCGGCCAATGTGCTTAAAATATCTGAACATGCTGAACATGCACTTAACAGTTCATGTTCAAATATTTTTAGCACATTTTCAAATATTTGTGAATACCTTGGCCGTTCCCATCTATATGATATATTTGACCACGACTGCACGTTGTACACTCAGCGTCAAATACTCTGTAGCAGTCATTGTAGTAGTCTATTTGACTACTTTGGTTGCTACAAAGTTTTTGACGCTGAGTATACACGTAATATCTGCAGGGTGGCTAAAAAATAAGTGCATTCGTGGTTGGTCTCCCTGGCAACGGGAATGCACTTATTTTTTAGCCACCGTGTATAAGTGTTAACAGCGAGTACCTATTCAGAAAAGCTTGATAATACAGAATCTGTGGGAGATAATCTATGGTATTAGGGATAACCATTAGCATTTCATTAACACGCGAATATTTTAAAAGTTTTCAGCCAGCCGTGGGACGAGGGTTCAGCACACGTTATTTGCTACACTTTCAGTAACATTTGCCATTTTTGATTAGTTTTTTGTACTTTTTAAACGGGTTTCCACGGGTCTATCGATTTTATGGCTCCTCTAAACGATGGGCTAAGATAGGCCAGCGTGTAGAGAGGTTAGTGGTGTCGGATGGCTTATGGCGCGGCGGGATGGCGATGGGATGGCCACGGTGTCGGTTTTTGTCCGCACATCAAAGTAGTGGGCCGGCGATAGTCCGTACGCATCTACACGCATCTACACACTACACGTGGCCCATTCCATAGTGCGTGCTCTCAACGCTGGGCCATCGTGTAGAGGAGCCATTAAAGGCCTGAACGCCTGATAGATGGATGGAAGGTGCAATATTTTTTGCTTTTAGTTTTATAAAGCTTTTTATATTCTGCTTGCAATAGTTTTATAACTTTTATAATTTAAATGACCTGCATCTGCTCTGATAGTCTTGAGTTTTAGGGTGTTATATTAAAAAAACAAGTTTTCTTTCAAACAACTTTAGGCCCATACAATGTCAAGTTACATATCTTATAAAAACTAAAATTCTAATATGTATATAGGTACTGAGCAACTTAATTCTACTATGGGATAACCCCGAAAAAAATATGGTTGTCTGTAAAGTCGGTTTACGGACGATAATTTTGCGTGATAACGTCAAAAGAAAACATATGATGAAAACGTTACCATAGAGATCTGTCCACAACGTTACCATGCAGATCTGTCCACAACGTGACACTTTTTCGTGCATGCACACCGGTGTTCATCGATTTATAAGACGTAATCACGTCAAAAATACACTGTATTATATTAAATGTATTAAACAAATTATACATTATCTCATAAGATAAACGTATATGGGCATCAGCGTATCAGCAAGGATAGGTTACTGTTGTAATTTTTAATATGTCCGTATGGTAGGAAGTAACATTCTGACAACTTAAAAAATCCTAACTATGCGCCATAGATAAGCGGCGTCAGTGTGTGAATCGCCTAATAGTTACACTGGTATTTAACGGTAGTTAAATCACTGTTAGGTCTTTACGCGCCATTAACTCCCAGCCATCGCTTTATTATCCAAGTTAGTTTTTAAACTAACGGTAACCCTAGGTCGTACGATTAGTACCAGTGCGGCGCCATGCGATGCGACTTACGCAGCGTACTACGTAGGAGAACAACACGCGAACGCGAAGCGAAGCGTCTGGCGCGGAGTGAATCGATCCTTTGATACCTATAGAAGTGTCCTACGTTTTGGGTGGGTGGTACGTCGCTTCGCGTTCGCGAGTTGTTCGCTCACGTAAGACGCTGCGTTATACGCTACCCCGGTGCTAACCCTACACCTCTGACCCGAGAAGATATCCCCTCCTAAATTGTAGGTGGGTATCTTAATATGGGACCACCGAGAAACTCGGCGGGACACATCTTTTCAAAACGATACATCTTATAATTAACATGCATTAAAGTTAGTATTATCAAAGATAGATATTAACTTCGTAATAAATGGATACAGTCTAAGGAAAAAACGTGCCTCGAAAATCAAGAAAATTTGATTCTCGTTCAGAGGGCGCTACTAGCTTTGGCCTACTGTCGTATAGATGGCGTTGACGGTTTCGTTTGTTATTTAACAATTTTAACGCATATCAGTGAAAGAACATGGGTCCAAATCATAAAAATAATTAATGCAAATAAAAAAAAATCATTTATCCATATTTAAATACATTTTATCGTATTTTTATAAATCTTCATTTTTAGTTTTAAAGTGTGTCGACAGATAGCAGTGAATTTACTGGGGTTACAAAATTTACTATGACAGTACCACTCTAGTATAAGTTACTCTATGGTATTATTTGAACTACACAGTTTTGAGACAAAACATATTCATAAGTGGGAGAAAAAACCAAGACAAAACCAAAACAACGTTGATATTCATACTTTATTACGTATTAAACTTGTGGACCATAGTTGCCAAAGGGCATGACACTCTTTGATAGAGAAAGATAGTCTTATTGCGATTCCTATAAGAGGGAAGAGAAAATAGTGCCATGCTTTGTCTTTATCACCGACCGGGCATTTTTTCATGGTCGGGTTATGGCATCATATCAAGGAGGCGATGGCGAAATACCGAAATTTATAAGAGTGAAAGGGAAAAGGATTACGCTGCCATACATGAAACTGTCAATACATGAATATGTCTTTCTCTTACCCCTGGTCGCTCGGTTTCATGTCTATAACTACTTGTATATACTATGTCTATGATAGTTGCACACGTTGCACTATTGGACTACATGTACCCGGGTGCTTGTACGGTATGTGTGTCTTCGAAAACAAAATATTTATCGATCACTTGTTTGGTATGAGTTTAAGCTAATTTTAGGTGTACTTTTGAATGACACGACCTGGCACAACAAATGAGCTATACGAGAGATTTAATTCAAATGATTAAAAATACGAGATTTCCTTATAATTACTTATAGGTTTTGTTAGTTAGGATAAATTCGTACCAAAGAGGATATAATAAGATAGAGCGGTACTGTCATAGTAAATTTTGTAACCACTGTATATTCACTTCCATCTATCGACATAATTTAAAACTAAAAATGAAGATTTATAAAATTACGTTAAAATGTATTTAAATATGGATAAATGATTTTTTTATTTTCATTAATTATTTTTATATGATTTTGACCCATGTTCTTTCACTGATATGCGTTAAAATTATAAATAACAAACAAAACAATCAACGCCCTCTATACGAGAGTAGGCCAAAACTAGTGGCGCCGCCTGATCGAGAATCAAATTTTCCTGATTTTCGAGGCACGTTTTTTCCTTAGACTTTATCCATCTATTACGGAGTTATATCTATCTTCTCGTACCTAAATCAGGACGGTTCGGTTATAAACTTTTCCAAGATAATTAATTTAGCTTATCATAATTTATATGATACTTTATCTTAATTATTTACCAGTATTTTACCGGAAATTAATATTTTTTACGTTATGCCTGCTTGGCTAATTATCTTAAGATGATAATGTTTATAAATAATACAGGCTGTTTATTTAGTCACCTGCAATAATTTACGGGCTTAATATAAAATGAGCCAGCTTAAGGATTTAAGGTAGTTTCCCTCCAGGGCCCGACTTATCTTTCCACACTGTAGGTCATATACTGAGCAACTTTTACTATGGGACCAACCCCGAAATCGCGAAAAGAAAAGGCTAGCGGCGATCAATTCAAGCTTCAGAAATATCTAAATTACATGTACAGTCGCCATCAAATATATCGGAGCGGCCGAGGCGCTCACAAATATCTGAACACGCCTTTATTGTCAAGTCGTTAGAGTGCGTGTTCAGATATTTTGCGCGAATGATATCTGAATGACATCATTTAGATATCATCTTTATCGCTCGAATTGGACTCCAGAAGGAAAAACACATTAATTTCACTATCATTTGATTGCTAAGGTCAAGGAACTAAGTCCTCGTATATGAATGTATGGTCCTTTATCCGCACTCAATACCCACATCGTGCCCGAAATGAAAAGAAGAAGATTAGCGCTCGGAACACGCAAAACTGCCCCAGTCATTCGTACCAGTAAACTATCGGATTGCGGACTATAGGCCTCCTTGTTTTTATCACATGTTAAATATCGTGCAAAAGAATTGTTGCTTAGGTAAATAAATAAAGGAATGACCACACCAAAATTTAAAGTGTTTACGCAGTTGTGTCTTAGTTGTTTTACGAGTAGTCGTATATTTTGCTGCGTAAAGCCCGGCCGACATTTATTTGTCTGACGTATCGTGTTGTGTTCTCGGTGCTTACGGTCCGTCAAAGTTTTAAGAGGCCGGTGTCGATTTTGGAGCAAAAATGTAAAATTGATATAGATTTAGTCGTTGAATTTATACACGTTTTGTTACATAATATCTAAATAACAAGTATTGGTTTGTATTAGCACGTCTTCTCATAATGAGGTCGCGAGCGTGCGTTACCGGTAATATATGAAGAGAAGAGGCAGTTTTTAAAAATTCATCAAAAAATTATGGTGGTATATTATATAAATTGATGTATAAAAATAGTTTCAGCAAATGTTTGTAGATTGTTTAAGTATCAAAATTACGTTGAAATTAAGTTGATTTTCAGAGAAATTGTCACTTGTTTTGAAGTAATTTCTGGAGAAAATTGAATTTGTTTAACTTTCAGTTCCTCGAACTCTAAGTCATATAACAAAAATGTAATCTGATAAAGGTCAAGTACAGAATATGTGTAATACAAATTTACCATTTTTAGCAGTCCAAACTTTACGAAATTTACAAATAAGAGCGACAAAATCAGTGCTTTACGCGCGTGTACCTAAACGTCCATCAGAAAAAAAATCATTACTAATTTAGTGAGGGTGTTTTCAAAAAATTGTTCTAATAAAAGGCAAGATAAGAAGACGTGCTAATAGAAACCTGTACTTGTTATTTCAATTAGGTAACAAAAGGCGTACAATTTCATCGACTAAATCTATCAATTTTACATTTTTGTGACTAAAATCGACACCGGCCTCTTAAGCAGTGGTGTAGTGTAACCGATCGTAATGTCAAATATTACGTAACTACGTCGCTTACTGTTTCCTTACATTTTACACTTCATAGCAACACCTCTGTAAGTCTGTAGCCGTAACATACGTCCCTTATTTTACATTTAAATTACAATATATCCATTTAAGATCTCTAGCTAAATTCTTGTGGCAAACGAACAGAGATACATTTGAATATTACTTACGGCCTGATTCGAATTTTAAGATACGTCGAAAATTTGCTAAAGATACGACATGGATCGGATATGTCAGTGCCAAAAGCGACGATTTTAAAACAAAAACGTCAATATCGTATCTTTATCAAATTTTTAATGTATCTTAAAGTTCGAATCAGGCCGAAAGTCGTTTTATGACGCCCGAGGTCTTTCTTGATGTTGTCGCAATTTGCTTGACGGCTATTCCAAGCCTTCCGAGGATGCATTCGTTCAGTCGTATCATAATATGCTAATTGTAAATGCTGTAGTTTTGCTCGTTTATTTTAAATTCACAGATGTATGGGTAGCAAAACTGAATCTGACTACCTAGAACGTGTTTTATACCAGGAATAGGGGGTATTACTGCAATGTTCTGCCACTAGCCCCTTTTTGTAAACCATAGAGTAACATACATACTGTACAGTCAGCAGCAGAAGTTGCTAAGCGGGCGAGGTGTTCAAAATGATCTTGACGCGACTTTAATGTTAAGAGAATAAGAGGGTGAGGGGAGGGGAGGGTTTAGCAACTTCTGCTGCTGTCTGTACCTTTAACAGGTTTTAGACAAATTTTCAGAGATAATGAAATATGACATTGATGCATCCAGGCGGTTTGTTTACAGAGGACCTATCGGGAAACGCGAATCTGAAATTTCGCTACCTGTCTCTTTATCGCTCGAATATGCAAGAGTGACAGAGATTTAGATAACGAAATTTCGATTTTCTTGTTTCGCAATAGACCCTCAGATTGTGGTAGTGGCGCCCCCTACGCAGTTTTGCGTAATATTCCCTATTATTAATTAGAGCGTTTTTACACTGTCCGATCCGATATCAGATTAATAAGAGAATAATAATGGAAATTCAATAACATTCGAAGCTTAATGAAGCATTTTCTCTTGATTATTGAGTTTTACAGAATTTAGCAATTTAAATTATTGACTGATATTGTTTTTCTTCTTTCCAGGTAAGGATAAACAAATACTGATTGCACTGCGAGTCAAGATTTATCACAACTCAACAAAGTTTCCGACTACAATCTTGTGCCGTCCCTTACGATTCACAGAAACGTAGCTAGTGTTAATAAGGTAAAACAGAATGTCCATTTCATTAACCAAGGTTGAAAAGAATGTGCCAAAGTTTTCAATATTAAAAATGGCGGCCGCCGCATTTGTCCATTTCGAGGCACATTGCCGCTCGAGGGGATAATTCCAGAGGCCAATTTAAACTTACACTATGACATAAAATTTATCATCTTTCGCCCGTGCGTGTCGCTCGCGCTGATACATTTACGGAAAAGTGCGAGCGAAATGCACGCGCGAATAATAACTAAATAACATCTTTTAGATATCATTTAGATGTCAATGTGTAAGTTTGCATTAGCCTCCAGCAGAAGAATTTTATTATGATCGCGAACTATTATCAACAAGATTCCAACGAAACCTATTTCATCGAAATAAAATTGCCTAAAACGTTAAGAGAACCTACTGGTTTCAGTACAGTAGCTACTTAAACATCAAAAGAAGTTATCCCAAGACGCACAAGGGTTATATAGTTCCACCAACTCTTTCTATCATCAAAGGGAACTATTGTTGCACAAACAATAACATGGCGGCCAATTGTTTCAACTATTTTCTTGTTTAAAAGTAATTCTTTGTCTGATTTAACTCGCCTGGGTCGGAGTCAACAAACAACTGCGGCAGTAGGTTGCCAAGCGTGAAGACCCTTTTGCCAAAGCTATTACTTGGTAAAGTTTGCAAAAGGTTATGTTTACAGAGAAAAAAACACATGGCGAGTTTCACGAGTAATCCACCTACAGCCAGGACGAACCCGGCCCAGATTAAATGAAATATTATTATTATTTTTAGTTCAGAAGCTTTCAGGGATCGTAGAATCACACCCACACACATTTTTATTCACAATAGGTACCTACTTAAATATTTTACTATAGATTCCGATGGAGAAACCATGAGCTATCCTTGTAAAAACCCTACCTTTGACTTACACATATTTCCATCTTCAATACCAATACAAAGTTAAAAAACATGACAAGTCTTTCACAAAAAAGTGTTTTGTTTACACTTACCAACCTCATACCCTAGTCTAGAGGAACAAATGCTTGTCCTAAATATTTGTTCACATCCTAAACTTGCTACTTTTTCCAGAACAATTATGTTTGTTGAACGTTTTTCTTCGGGCGTCCCAAATTACTTCTAGACCGGACCAGACAGATGGTTTGGACGGAATTTAAATGAAACTGGGCTATTCTAGACAGAGTTATTGGATTGAAAGTATATTTGGACTGATGTTTCTCTCATTTTTTCTACTACAGATTACTGATTCCATAGATAGGTAGAGAGACCTTTACGTGGATCTAGTTAGCTCAAACATTGATAATTTGATACTCCACACGACGTACACTCTTTTATAAATTCTAACTTTCGTATTGAGGCAGCCATTTTAGTGACGTTATTACTCGGGACAGTCCTCATTTAAGACTTGAGGTCCCAGTACTGACAATGGTTCCTATTTTCGGATAGATAGATATCCTTATCCTATTGTAAGTACAAAGTTTCAGGGCAAACTAGCTACTCGTTTTAAAATGAGAGCGTAACAACGTTTGTATGGAGAACCGAGCTTGCCGGGGACCCGTAAACCATAAATAATATGTGAAAACTCAACATCATATTGATTTTATAAACAAAAATAGAATTGTTGTTGAATTGTTTTTATTAAAAAAAAATGTTAAAGACCCTGATTCGTTGTAAAAAACCTATCCAACGATACCCCCAAACTCCATCATTTGGTCTTTGTTGTTCTATTGAATAAATCAAAATTTTATAACTTTTTCATTATTCTTTTTACGAAATAAATATATAATTTCTTCAGTCGCGCACACAACCAATACAACCATGTCACTGTTCAGACGCAAGGACGCAACGCCTCTTAAGCGAGGACTTAATGAAAGTCTCGAGAGGCGTTCCCAAATCCCCTCTGACTGAGACCCGCGTTTACCGTCGACTTTGTAACACTTCCAGGGATTACGTCGTGTCTCGAATTAAAAAATATCTCAGCACCTGCAAAGACATGACCTAAATGCCCGTTTACGCTCTGCCCAGACTGCCCACTTAGCATGTATTCTTAGTCTTATCTTCAGATCTTTTTTTAAAAGCTTTGAATTAACATGTAATGTTTTTATGTATGTCCGGGTCAAATCTTGCAGGCTAAAATAGACCCACTTCCCAATGATTCGATTGAGCAAAATTTTTACTACTTTTGCTTTAAGTTGGGTGGTAATGTTGCATATATTATGGTATGGTATACATAGCTGATCTGATCATGAACTATGGTTTATTTAAAATAGTGTTCGTGCTTCCGCTTGTACCTGTGAGATAATATACTTGAGTAGTATTCAGATTTTAAAATTATACAACACAAGTGTAGGTCTCCTTCCTCCCTACGGGTTTTTTAAATCTTGTCGAGGCAGAGGTGTAGGGTTGGAGCCGGCGTAGCTTTATTTGACGTACATAAGCGCATTGTAATATGCCTACTTGAATAATACCTTAACTATCTTTATCTTTATCTTTACTCTACCCTAAGATAACAGATTTAATTTCCTGTAACAAAATTACCTAAAGCTAAATACATTAGATAAAACATAATTGCTCTAATTTTACACCAGCACTAAAATAGACGTGCAACGGATAAAGAGCTCTATCTCTTTACTTTAAAGCCTAACCTTCTACATTAAGACACGTCATCACAACACAGCAGCCATACATTTGTGTCAAGTTGTAAAAAGGATTAATTCCCAGCAATGCACCGCGGCGATACGCTAGAGTTCGGCGTTTCGAGTTTTCCAAGAAACGAAACGTTACCGTTATTGCTTGTTATGCCAAAACTGTTTTGGGTAAACCATTTTTAGAGTTCCGTAGCCAAGATGGCAAAATCAACGCGTGGCACATGATTCGATAGGTCTTTAAAATTAACATGGAAGTTGCTAAGAGGAAGGGATTTTTTGATTTTGTGAATACTTTTGGAAATAATCGCTCCGTAAGTCAAAAATATTGTGTTTCCTCCTCTCTAACTTTTGCTTGTACGGCTTTTGGTATTGTATGAAGGTACGGAACCCATATGCGTGGCCTGACAGTCGACACGTACCTGGCCGGTTTATATTAAATAGCTGGTTTTTCTATGTAACATAGAAAGGGCATGGTAGAAGAAGACAGAGTCATATTCAGCTTACGAACCTCAAAAGGAAAAAACGGAACCCTTATATTAGGATCAGTCGTGTGTTTGTCTGTCTTATTTTCTCTGAAACTACTGGACCAATTAAGTTGAAATTTGGTAAACATATGTAAGTTTGTGACCCAAAGACGGACATGTAACGTAAACAAATGAATTTTAAACATTTGGGGGGTAAATGAGAAAATTAAAAAATAAGTTTTTAAAACTATATCGTGTTACATATCTAATGAAAGAGCTCATTGTGAGAATTTTAAATATATACTTTTTATAATTTTAGGATTAACAGTTTAGAAGTTATTCAAGAGAACAGGCAAAAAAATACCACCCCCCCTTTATTTCCGAAACTGATGGGACTAAAATAAAAATAAAATACACTAAATAGTTCTTTACCTGTAGATGACAGGAAAACCTATAGAAATGTGCAGTCAAGCGCGAGTCGGACTTAATAACTTAGTTTTTGATCCGGCTCTACGGGTTTTTAAAGACATTTCACTCAAAAATACATTGTTAAGAATTGTGTAATGTACGGAACCCTTGGAACGCGAGTCCGACTCGCACTTGGCTAGTTTTGTAACTGCTTCGTAGCAACTTATTCAGAAAAATCAAAAGAAGCATTCGTAAACACTGGAATGCTTCAAAAATGCAACAAATTTTCAAATGGCGCCAAGTCCGCGAGGCATATTATTTTTGAAACGAAACAGTTTTTCAGTTATTATTGTTATTAACAATCGTTATTCGAAACCGGTAGCGGAAAGCGCTCATCTCTACTCAGCAAGCGGACGCCCAACCGTTAAATTGGATGCTAATGCATATTGCTGTTTGTGCAAACCCGAGTGCCCAGGTCTGTTTGCTGCAAAGAGACACTTTCCGTCTATGATATTAAATCATAAATCATTTATTTGCTTGAATCATTTATTACTTTTACAACTCCTGTATCAACTTGGTAATAGAGCTTTTGCTTTGAGCAGATTGCAGTAACGTGACGGGATTGCTATGTGATGTGCGGCGATAATTGAGATAACCGATTTCAAGCAAGGCTTTTTTTGAAGACTGTTTTTAATATAATATAAGAATGAACTATGAAGAGTTAGACCAAGATAACTTTGCAACGATTTTGACAGCAAATACTGTGCAAGTAATATGTAAACGTCATAATTTCAAAGAAGTTTGACGGTGGAACACTTGCACAGACTGGGCTATTAAAATCGCTGCAGACTTATCTTGGTCTAACTTTAAGACGTATAGCATACCAGGAATTGTTATTCTTTAAGGCCTATCAATCTAGTCTAATAAAATTTAATTAGGAACCTTTATTGTGTGTCCATCGCAACGCTACTCGCAGATATCTAGAAACAGATTTTGTTAAGTTACAATATTTTATATTTTCAAGTATTCGCATACCGCGTTAGGTAAGATTAAAAAATACGAAACGAATAACCAGCAAAATGTTGTTTAAGTAATCCCCCACGTTTAGGCGGCTCAAGGGGTTCTTATTACTTTTCCAAGGTTATATAATTTGATTTGAAGATTTCGAGCGTAATTTAGCCACAGGTTCTGCGAATGATCTGCTTATTTCGCGTTGTGTGTGATTTATTTCGGAAAAAATTAAATTGTGCCACCAAAATATTTGCGTATAATGCCATTAATACTGCCTATTATTTTTATATAGTGTCAAGCCTAGACTGAATACCTATAGCTCAGATATTTTTTTAACATGCAAAGTAGGCATAGTCAGCATCAAAAGTAAAGGATCAGTCTACCAAAGACCGCAACCGCACTTTTTCCTATTTTTTTACTTTTTGGTGAGGACAAATTTAATTCTCTACAATCATGGTCACCCTACAACACCTAATTAATAAACATAAAACCTCTTTAACCGTAATTACAGCATTTTGATTATGAAGAAAATAAACTGTCAAACGAGTGAGATACGAGTTTTCAGAAGTAACCAGACATAAGATTCTTGAACCAGACCAAAGATAGATATAACTCCGTAATAGATGGATACAGTGTAAGGAAAAAACATGCCTCGAAAATCAAGAAAATTTGATTCTCGTTCAGAGGGCGCTACTAGCTTTGGCCTACTGTCATATAGATGGCGTTGACGGTTTCGTTTGTTATTTAACAATTTTAACGCATATCAATGAAAGAACATGGGTCAAAATCATAAAAATAATTAATGCAAATAAAAAAAAACATTTATCCATATTCGTATATAAGTGTGTCGACAGATGGCAGTGAATTTACTGGGGTTACAAAATTTACTATGACAGTACCGCTCTAGTATAAGTTACTCTATGAGTCTACGCATCAAGGTAGATTCTCTGATAGGTAGATTAACAAAATTTTATGTCGCAATATGTAGAACAATAGGGTTGTTGACACATGTTGAATTTTATAACTAAATCTTGTTAAATATGTATATATTAGAGAATAAATTAAAAACTTAAAAAATATATGGGAATAATAAAAAAATACAAGACCTCAGTTTCAAAAAAAATTTTTTTTTCAACTTCCAAATAGGAAAAAAATAATGGTACCGTTCGATTGCTTATATTTTATTTAAAAAAATTTTTGTGTAGCAACAATATACATAAACGCAATATTTCACCGACAAAATCGTTCGACGCAATTACGACGCTACTATCGATGCTGACGGTATGTTTTTATATCTGTACGTAGACTTATAAAGTCAACAAATCAGTTTAATCCGTCTAAGCAGGCTGGCGAGTGAATTAGGCTAAGCGGGATTAGGCCGAACACTCGGATTCGCGGCTCCGATAATAAAGTTAAACACCGGGAAATATGACCTTTACGACTTAGAGATTAGTTTAATTTAAGCTTTTCATTAAAATTATACCTTGTAATGGAATTGGTGGGATTAAATTTAATGGTCCGGGGTAAATGCTGAAGGTAAATTATTATTAGTTATTTTTTGTGGTCAGCAAAGCCTTCAATTAAGTAAATTGTAATTTTTTAATTAAAGGAGCAATGTCATAGAGTAACTTATACTAGAGCGGTACTGTCATAGTAAATTTTGTAACCCCAGTAAATTCACTGCCATCTGTCGACACACTTTAAAACTAAAAATGAAGATTTATAAAAATACGATAAAATGTATTTAAATATGGATAAATGATTTTTTTTATTTGCATTAATTATTTTTATGATTTTGAACCATGTTCTTTCACTGATATGCGTTAAAATTGTTAAACAACAAACGAAACCGTCAACGCCATCTATACGACAGTTGGCCAAAGCTAGTAGAGAATCAAATTTTCTTGATTTTCGAGGCACGTTTTTTCCTTAGACTGTATCTATCTATTACGGAGTTATATCTATCTTTGGCAATGTAAAACTCACTGTCTAAGGCGAAACTCTTATTTTGGCGCTGGGACACCACTCCGTAGCTTAGTTTAGTGTATTGTTCGGCGATTTGTTCCATCATAACAGCGAGTGAAGATCTTTAATTTTGCACTGTTTAAAAAAAAACAACGAAACCTATCTACATACATAATATCTATTAAAGAAATCTTCCTTACCAACCAACAAAGAACAAAAACAATTGATAAGTAACATAAGGCAATCAGGATGAGTAAGATTAGGGAATATTCGGATATCGCTAACCATAAGTCTTAAAGAATCCACAAAAGAATTCAGGAATAAACACGTCATTGACTAGTTTTACAAGTAAATCCTAAATAGATCCGAGAGAAACCTAACAAAAGCCTCGATCCGAAAAGAAATCTCATTAAAGTGTCCGGAGACGTGATTAACGCAGCCTCCGCGAATACTGATCCGGGATCCGGAGTCCGGACTAGGGTTACCACCAATTACTGGTTTCATATGCTTCATTGAGCTGAAACTACATACATACGAGTATGTAAGTTGGGTGACAATGCATGATGATACCATCGAGCTAATCTGATGATGGAGACAGGAGGTAGCCATAGGAACTCTGTGATAAAATAGCACATCCTATTTGTATTTGGGCTTGTTAGAATTGTCTCGATGAGTATTAGTCAGTTGTAAGTTGAAAAAAAAAGTACAGTAAGCGATAAAAGCTTGTATCAATAATGAAACTTTTGACAAAAAACTTGTAAATTATTTATATGACTGAAAGGCCTTCTTGTCTCCTTCTCCACTCTATGCTATTGCTATCTCCTGTGCTCTTTAACATGTCAATTGACAATGACTCAATATTTCTGAAGACTGACAACCCTACGACATATTACGGATTCCGGTGACGAGCATCGCCTTAATTAACCGCCGCAATCAAACGCTTTTTCTAAACGGATTTTCGTCTAAAATTCATCTGAATTGCTAAGCTTCAGTTTTCATGCTAATATTTAAGGTGAAACTGAAAAACAATAGGAGGCGTATTCTGATTGTTTTAGCAGGTTATGAATTTGATCTGGCTTTGTTTTTGCTCCCGAGAAAATACTATGAGAAACAATTGTGCACTACTTACATCTGTATGGTAGGTATGTATATATTATAAAAATGCGTCGCGACATTTAATAGGTACATTTTTAAACATGCTTTAAAGATAATCGTTATTGAGATACTTAAGCGCCATGGTTTTTTTACTGTATGTGCATCAGTGCACCTAGTGGGTATAATAACCAAGGTAGTAATTTGCAGGTGTAATCATTGTATTTAATGTATGCAAGGGAAATAAATTAGCTGCTTGGATGCATCCATGTTTTGTACACTCAACTAAACTCTTTAAATAGGTAAAATTAATGTTAAATAATACGGGATAATTTTTTAATAATTAGCCAAACTGCGAGCACAGATATTTGTTCCTGAGTCTTGGGTGTTTTCTATGTATTTATGTACATATTTGTATTGTATATTATATAATTATATCGTTGTCTGTGTACCCACAACACAAGCCTTCTCGAGCCTACTGTGGGACTTAGTGAATCTGTGTAAGAATGTCCTATAATATTTATTTGTTTATTTATATTAATTTATATTATATTATATTATATTTATAATATATTTATTTATTTTTGTGTTTATGTAGGTTTAGCTGCTTAAGTGTGTTACGAGTAATTATCGTTATTGTTAAGTTTTAGTATAAGTAGGGATATCTGTTTAAGTTCCGATTACAACGCTGTCTTAAAATTAATGCCTGAACTCCTAGTGGGAATTGTGTTAGGATGCATGCTAAATTTATCATTTCATAATCTTATCTGTGTATTGTTACTTTCTTGTATCTGTTTTTTTCCGCAATAAAGAAAGAAAGAAATAGTACATTATTGTCGAGGCTCGGAAGTAGCTGGCTGAGGATTCGTTTTAAACGGACGACCTTGGGAGTCCGTTTAATTGAATTCGAAGCCAGCAAGTACCCTTCCAGCCGAGTCATATATAGTGCTTTTCTCAAAAATGGCGCAATAAATATAAATATAATATAAATATTTTACAGAAGCAACGTTCTTATGTATATATTTTCACAGAAAAAAGTAAAAAGATTTGCTTTGCCGCCTTTTTATTTTTAATTTAAAAATAGAAGTGTATTTTTCTGCTGAAAATACGCCAACCTATTTGAGACACCTAAATAGTCCCGGTACCAACATTATAATAATTAGTACTGATCATCTGTTTGGCTGTTTAATGGACCCATGCCTTCATTTGATATGGCCACTTCAACTTTTAAAAGTTTGGAACTCGACAAATAATGGAATTTGTATGCAACATTGCAGTCCCGAAATCGAGACTGCAATGTTTTTAACTTTTTAATTTTTTGACTGACCATAAACTACGCACTTCGCGACCTACTTCTTAACCGGCAACGTCGATTTTGCCGTCCATTTTTGAGAAAAATATATAAAGTTTTCTAGAATCGAGTATAGGCCTATAATCGAGTATTGACCTCACAGATTGTGGTTAACTTTTAGAAATACGTCCTTTATCATTTTCATTACTACCGGGTATATTATCGTATCATTCATTTGCGTTTGAAATCATCTGAATCCAAGCTCAATTTTGTTCCAAATATTTGTTTAGACGACAACAAGCTAGTTACCTGTTCGTGCGTTGTTTATGTTTACCCTACTTTTGTTTAATGTTTACCTTACTTTTGTTTACTTAATAATTTGCTTTACCGACGACATGTTTGGTTGGAAAACTCGAAAATAATAATTCTGTGCTTCATTATTATTTACAACAATCTGTTGATGAGTTTTTAATGATATCAAAATAATTTTATGTTTTATACTAGTTATACATAGTATATGAAGTCCCCAACCCTCATTGGGCTAGTGTGGGGACTATAGCCCAATCCCTCTCGTACAGTCGCCATCAGATATATCTGAGCGGTCAAGGCTCTCACAAATATCTGAACACGCCTCTATTGCCAAGGCGTTAGAGTGCGTGTTCAGATATTGTGAACACCTCGGGCGCTCCGATATATCTGATGGTGACTGTACGTGAGAGGAGGCCTGTGCCCAGCAGTGAGATGTATATAGGCTGAAATATTAATATTATATACTAGTTATATAGTTGGTCAAGCAAATCTGAAGTAGAAAAAGGAGCTAATTTAAATTTTCTATGGGACGAAATCCCTTCCCGCCTACATTTTTTAAATTTGCCGCCTATTTCTACAGACAAGAAATGCTTGACCTACTATACATATTTCATGGCTGCTGTGAAACAATTGTATTATCTATAGGAATTAGGAAACACCCCCGTTTTACAATGAGCGAAACAGCGAAATAAAGTCGATCAAATCACATTACACATTTAATTTAATACATCTGAAGAAGAAACATTCACAGTCACTATTGCAAACAAATGTTCAGGTTTTTTAATCTGAAACATTGAAAAAAACCGGCCAAGTGCGAGTCGGACTCGCGCACTGAGGGTTCCGTACTTTATAGTATTTGTTGTTATAACGGCAACAGAAATACATCATCTGTGAAAATTTCAACTGTCTAGCTATCACGGTTCATGAGATACAGCCTGGTGACAGACAGACGGACAGCGGAGTCTTAGTAATAGGGTCCCGTTTTTACCCTTAGGGTACGGAACCTTAAAAACATGTAAGTACACCCAAGGTTTTCAAGTAAGGTCCAAATTTCATCATAGCATAAATATTTTTTGGCACAAGTCGCGGTTTGGTGACGCATCGTCTTCACCACCAGACGGCGCCACTAGCCTAAAAGACAAATGGGCCAATAATTCACCGTGCGCCGCGTGACCAGAAACCTCGCATTTCGGAAAACGTTGCTATTTTTGTGAGTAATAGCGACTTTGATCGTCTCTTCGGTGTGATTTAAAGTTTATTAAGTTAATGTTTTAATTATTTCTGTTTTTAGGATATGCTTTAGTTGGTAGTACGGTGATTTTTCTGGAGTTTTAGTTTTTTAGTTTAAAAACGAATTCCACTAAAATTGTAACTTTTTTGTAATGACTCAGTATATATTTGACCCTTGTAGACATTTCGCAATTTTGGAAAATTTCCAACGGCACATCATTACTTATCGACGAATCGTAAAACAAACTGAAAATAATGTTTTGAAATGTTGTACAGACGAGATTTCCAGGTTTATTTAGCGAGCTTCTAAAAACCTGTCCGAGGTGGGGTTAGAATGTATATAGCCTGCGAAATGCGGCCAGGCTTTGTGGCATTCAAAGTTCCAGCTATGCTCAATAATTCAGCGATTCTACTCCATATTTCTTGAATCGTAAATTACAGTTTCAATTCTACCTTTTTTGTCATATTGACAAATAATAAACTAATGTTTTTGATCTTTTCATTCTAGTTTTGGATTTTTCTGTAAGGTTTTGTCTATCTTATCTTATATACAGGGTGATTCCGAAGACGTGAGCAGGACCAACACTGCGCATTTCGTAAATTACAAGCAACTGTTTCGTATCAGTTTTTTGAGATTAACGTTATTAATTAAAAAAAGTTATTAATTTATTTATGACATGCTTGTTCGCCCTACAATTAGAATAAGTACTAAACTACCGATATTCTGTGTCAAATTGAGTGTCATCACCATGGAGACTATATAAAGGAGCCAAATCTCTATGTATGAAAAGTGTCTATCAAAAAACAGTAATAGGCGGCGCCACCATACACCGAAATACTACCAAAAACAACCTACGTAATTTGGTCGGGTTATTTGTTACCTTTAAATATCAGTTGTTCCTTACCTTTTCAGTACTGTCACCCCTTTGACTAACTAGGGAACTCGATTTTACCCCTCCTCCATAATCATTGATATTCTTTCTTATAGATAGGTCTTTGTTATCTTTGATTTTGAACCCCGTAAAATGCCAGTTTTACCCCCATGGGGGTAATTACCCCCAGGTTAGGAACCGCTGCCTTATATGGTTCATGTTATACCTACTCATGTCCCAGAGCCTAACTAGCGCCACCGGAGAGATTAGGAACTATTATTTACAGCTGAAAGCTGGTCACTTTTGCAATAGTTCTGTCATCACTTCATCACTGTCATCAGTCTGGTCATAGAGTAACTTATACTAGAGCGGTACTGTCATAGTAAATTTTGTAACCCCAGTAAATTCACTGCCATCTGTTGACACACTTTAAAACTAAAAATAAATATTTATAAAAATACGATAAAATGTATTTAAATATGGATAAATGATTTTTTTATTTGCATTAATTGTTTTTATATGATTTTAACCCATGTTCTTTCACTGGTATGCGTTAAAATTATAAATAACAAACGAAACAGTCAACGCCCTCTATACGAGTGTAGGCCAAAACTAGTGGCGCCATCTGATCGAGAATCAAATTTTCGTGATTTTCGAGGCACGTTTTTTCCTTAGACTGTATCCATCTATTACGGAGTTATATCTATCTTTGGTCTGGTTCAAGAATCTTATGTCTGGTTACTTCTGAAAACTCGTATCTCACTCGTTTGACAGTTTATTTTCTTCATAATCAAAATGCTGTAATTACGGTTAAAGAGGTTTTATGTTTATTAATTAGGTGTTGTAGGGTGACCATGATTGTAGAGAATTAAATTTGTCCTCACCAAAAAGTAAAAAAATAGGAAAAAGTGCGGTTGTTTCCCCTAAATACGACGGTGATCGATCAATTAACAGTTACTGAGTGTGCAGGATTAGTCCTGCTCACGTCTCATGAATCACCCTGATAAAAATGAACCCCTATTTCCATTGGTCGCGCGTGAACGGCTGGATCAATTTCGCTAATTCTTTTTTGTTGTGTTTGCTATTGTCAGAAGTTTCTTATAAGAGAAAAAAAAGTTTCGCGGAACATTAGAAAATTTAAGAAAACTTATCAACCATAATTAACTTTTCTAATGTAACCTTTTTAGTACCTTTGTCAATAT
The DNA here is from genome assembly GCF_947568885.1 of Cydia strobilella. Classification (NCBI taxonomy): domain Eukaryota; kingdom Metazoa; phylum Arthropoda; class Insecta; order Lepidoptera; family Tortricidae; genus Cydia; species Cydia strobilella. The sequence goes on from NC_086048.1 coordinate 4,615,725, forward strand.
AAACTTTTCTATAGTGTTTGACATTAACTGTCAGTGATTGACAGAATGCGCGATTATAATATTGACAAAATAATTAATTTATCAGTTCTTAATTCACATTTTACAGTGGATTCCATTGTACAGTGAGCTTTTTGAGAAGTGTTTGGTTATGACTGAATGTTCAGGTTCAGGGCAATTTAAAGTTCAAAAGGGCAATTAATATGAAGTTTTGACAAGTTTTAATAGACTAGCAAGTAGGAAGGTATAATAATAATAATATATTCTTTATTGTGCATAATTAAAACAAATTTAGATACATTATAATTAACATAGCGAACTAAGCAACAACAGGCGGTCTTATCGCTAAAAAGCGATCTCTTACAGACAACCTTCAGGTAGTAGAATTTACCGTAATGGAAGGTATACATGGTTATAAGAAGAATAAGTACAATAGATTCTTTTTATTTCAGAAGAAGTTTTGGTTTTATAGCGATTAGAGACAAACATAAGTCGCAGAACTAACTTCTCTTAAACGACTGTTGGGATGAAGTTTTGTTTGTATATTTCAATGGATTCCTCGATGGTTTGACAAAACAGTTGAATCCGGTATAGGTGGCGCTACTAACAGTATATTGCCAAATTTGATTTGCTGAAACCAATTTGGATAAAATTTGGTGTGTATATTTCAACGGGTTCCTGGATGGTTTGAAAATACAATTGGACCCGGTAGGTGGCACTGCTGTTGGCTTAAATATAAGCACATGCTTATTTTAATGTGGCGCTGTTTTGTCTGGCAAGACGACGTCTGCCGGGTCCGCTAGTAATAGATATTTTCTACGAATTTAAAAGTACCACGTGACGACCAATTATCGCATGTTGACACAGGCGAGAAGCGATGACCGAGTTCAAAGAAATTTACGTATACTGAAATCGTATTATTATTTGCAGTACCTTCCTACTTACATTATTTTCAAATTATGACCAAGTGCGTCGAAATGGATGGTGCACGTTAATACAAACTTTCGTCACAGACCGGTGCGTGAAACGAAACACACGACCGAACAACGGACATTGGCTTTGTCTCGGTTTGACAAAGCTGCGGAAAATATTAGAATCAGACTATTGTTTAAAACAAAGTTTTGAAAAAAAACGTGTGCGCTTTTGTTTCACTATTTAATACTGAAAAGTTTAGTTTAACGAATCATGGTTCATTGACATTGCCCTACAATACATAAACCATTTTCCTTCACAGTACAAGTACTTTGGTTACAATTACAAGATCAAAAACCTTAAGAACGTACGCCACTGTTTTCAGCTGCTTAGACCGTAGACGCGTAGATGGTTCGTAGCGCTACGAAGCGTAGCCACGTTTCTACGTGCGGCGCTTTCCACATTTGATCGCAACGCGCACTAAGCATGCAGTGTGGACTTAAAATATTTAATCTATCATTTTAATTATAATTGTATTTGCATGCAGATAAATGTGCTTAACACATTCATTGCCAACATTTTCGTAGATAGCGCTACGCTCGTAGCCGATCTCAACGTTTTCCTTTCCCGCTTTGTAGAGGAAAGTTTACGAACAGAGAATCCCGGCACTCAATGCGTTAAAGGAAATAAACAACGGACAAAATATTTTATTTAATATTTGTATGTACAGTCAAGGGCATAAATATATATACATACTCACACCTTAGATTAGACAATAAAGTCGTGTTCACATATTTGTCTGGATCGATATTTTTGCCTTCGACTGTACACGAAGGTGTATCACGGGCTTGACAGGTTATAAATAATATTTTGCCAATGACACGTTGGCAACGTGAGGAAATAATGCTTTGCCTAACCGGCCACGATAATGTAAATCAATGCGGGGATTTAAACAACACGCGACGTGTTCCGATGATGGATAGGAGGCATGTTCGAGTACTGAAAATTGGTTTTTATTTTGATATTTATCATCATATCAACCGAAACACGTGCACTGCAGTATTTCTTGAGGGTACTTTCAATTAACAATTTAGGTAACATTATCGTTATATTTATGGACACAGGATAGGAAGGAATGGGAAAAACTGGGGGAGGCCTTTTCCATACAAGCGACATGCAAATAATAAACCAATAATATTTGAAATTTATGTAATTGTAAAAAAAGAAGCATGAAATAAAGGCTATTACTATTACTATATTTATTTAATGGGGAGTTAATTATCAGAATGGAAATTGTACAACAAATCCATTAAAAACCAAAATTTTAATTGCTTATCGTAAAAAAAAAGACGACTGAAATAATATTTGTACACGCAATTTCCATTTTTCCCCTCGTTATTTATAGGCTGCGGCGGATTAACAAGCGCTAAATTTTCTTTGCTATTTTAATACGCAAACAGTGTTTAGTTTGCGAAAGTATTTTTCGCTAGCGAGGCGCCTCCGGAAGTATTTACGATCTAGTTCCGTTTTTTAAGAATAAGAATAAGAATTGTTTATTGCCACATTATCAAGTACAAAAGAAAATGAAATAAAAGTACAAAAGAAAATAAAATAAAATTACATAAAACAAGAATAAGAAAAAACAATTATTAATTTATAAGTAAGTGCGCCGGGCCGAGATGCCCGGCGCTGGTATTCAGACCGGTCCCAGACTAGGACGGCCGGAGGGTAGCATAATTATTAACCGTTTCCGTTTTTAATGTAAACCCTGAATCTCCAGGTAAGCAAAAAGATACACGAAGGACAGATACATATACATTGACGGTATATCGAAGCGGCCCAGCACGCAAAAATCCGGTGGTCGTGGGTTCAAGTCCCACCCAAGACAGTGAATTTTTCCACTTTTAATTTGTTTCTAAGCTTAATAGAGGCTTTGTTCAAATATTTGTGAACATCTTGGCCGCCCCGATATGTCTGATGCGAACTGTCACCATATCTTTTATACATCATTAGGAAGAATAGGAAGATACGAAAAATATGATGTAGAGGTGTTCTTTATGTAGAAAAGTAACGAATGAATGAATACGAAAACTCGTGTCTATCGAGAAGCCCCTATTTGTTCCGTGACGTAGGTTAAAATAGACTAAGAGCTGGGGACAAAACAATTACATCAATGTTCCTATTTTAAAAATGTTTGTTAATGCTTTGAAACTTAGAGGATATAATCAAACAGAGACGCCTTGTCTATAATTTTCTGTACAAAAAAGTCTGCCGATTTTTGCCGGGGAGGGGTACGTCAAATGTATACGTAACGTAAAAATAGCCATGTCAGATAAACGTCGTCCATACATTGTGTATGACCATTGGCCGACTATTTTCGACAGAGGGGAAAGCTTTTTAATGGCTACTCCGTTTGGTTATATCGTCTAAGCTTTGAAAGCCAAGCCTATCGTGCGCGGCTCGTCATCATAATCTTGTAATCAAACCCCGTTATCAATGTTAATTGAAAATCAGGATTGGCAAAAGTATCTACCATGGGGAACCCTTTTTGCCAATGTTCAATAAACTGCAAGATTGACAACGGGGTTTTTTTGTTACATATATAATCGTATTTAAAACTTGATTCTATTTGTAGTTGGCTCCTGGCCTATTCATGTACGGTTCGTTTCTCGCAGTCGTCACAATGGAACGCGAAGTGCTGGGCGCCAACTCGTTAGGACTAGCAAACGTCGAACGCGTCATGTTTGCACGCCGCTGATTACCACACACTAGATTACACATGTGATGGCCACTGAAATTATGAATGGAATTCATTCATAATTTATAGTTTGCTAGTTTTTGTCCGGAACTCTACTGCGTGGAATGATGATGATGATTGATAAAACTACCGTATGTCTTTCTCCGGGCATCAAACTATCTCCATACTACATTTCATTTTAATCGGTTCATCAGTTTGACAGACAGATAGAGTTACTATCGCATTTATAAAAGTAGTAGGGATATCCGTGTTCATATATATAGAATAAGTATAATAACTGTGCATCGTATTATATGCCCCATCTAGTGTTAGTGATCCGTGAGGCACATTAAGTGCCAAGACTCGGATTTATTTGCCCAAACACTTACCCATAACTTTGCTGTACAAGTGTACAGTATCTGTTACAGCTGTTTGCGATATTAATAAAAGTTTCTTAGAGCGACTTGTTCGAAGTCTTATGTTATATCTATGTATTTGAGTAGTTTTTAATAAGAGCACGTCTTAAAAAGCCGAGAAAATTGAGATTTCTGTCTGAGTGTGGTATAAACGAACGAGCGTAAATAGGGACGACAGGTTTACATAGAAATGGTTATACTTATCGCTAATTACCATCGGCATCGGGATGAAAGTGAGGTCATTGTTCGCTATTGACAAGCTAACTGGCACTGAGGCAGGCAATCCTTGTTCCGGATAAGTTTTTTTTTTAAATAATATTAGGTGTAGAACACAGTACATAAATAGGGTTTAAGTTATTTTAATATTCAATAATTTTAAAAATATTACAGGTACCTAATGTGGTAATGTGTGTCAACATTGTCTAACTTTTAGCTGTACCGTTAATTCCATTCCGAATTCTTAATGCACTGCGAATGAAATTAAGGTCATAGGTTTAAGTTAAAATGAAACATGAGGAAACCGGTCTAATTCCTAATATACCTAATTTTTCCTTTTGGGTCGGGAAATCTGTCAGAAGTGTATAATGTATTTAATGGATATATTTAACGAAGAAACCATAAAATACCACACATTAATTATCTGTGGATGGACATGACTTAATTAAGACCTTATTTTTTACAAGCTTTTATTTAACTTGCCCTGTGTGTGTATATGTATGTATGTATGTTATTTTGTTAGTGTTATTTCTGATTGAGCTGAAATTTTGCATACATATGTAAATCGGATGATAATATAATGTTATGATGAAATGGAGCTGATCTGATGATGGAGACAGGAGGTGGCTATGGGAACTCTGTGATAAAACAACGCAGAATTGTCTCGATGAGTATTAAGGGGCCCACTGATTATCAGTCCGCCGGACGATATCAGCCTATATATTAGAACAAAAATTTGATAGTTCCGAACAACTGACAGGCCAATGTCGTCCGACGGACTGGTAATCAGTGGTCCTTTAGTTGCCTGTGGAAAAAAAGTACAGTCAGCGATAAAAGCTTGTTCCAAAAATGAAATTTTTACTAAAAACTTATTTTAATCTAGTCGTTTTATTTTTTCCAGGTAATGTTGCGGTTCCTGCCGGTTCGGACGTTTTTCTCAGGCTTACTTGTCCTTAATCCCCCTGGGCACTGGTGCTATAACAGTTTTTATATACATTAAAACAATATCACAACCTTATTTAAGGTTACAACATGGTAGCAGCGATGGTCTACTTTTAATCGACATATATATATATATCAACATACCACAATGTAACAATTTTAAAAACTTATTTTAAATTTTGAAATTTGGAGTAAAGTAGACACATTTTACGGAACATAAAACATACAAAACCCTCCTCCTCCTTTTGTGTAATCAGACGCTTTTCTTCCTCGACTTGTTTTTCTTACGTAAATGTGAAGTTTCCTTTGATATCTTCAAATAAATTACATTATCCGAAAATATGTCAGTCCTGGATCGTTTCGATTTCGTTTTCTTTGATATTAGGGGAAAATTATTAGAACATCGTCCTCTTTTAATGTAAGCGTGAAGATCTTACATGTTTTCTCAAGTTTGTTCATTTGTTTTTGATAATATTTAATATTTTGCTCATTAACCTTATAATCGTATTTCGTGCTCTAGTACTCTAGTAGGTAATCCTAGTATACATATACTCGTACAGATTACTAACTTCTCCCCGCGACGTCGTCTGCGTAGAACAATGATGATGAAAGATAAAAATTACCCTGTGTCCTTCCACGGGCTTCAAACTATCTCTATACCGAATTTCATCTAAATCAGTTCAGTGGTTTAATCGTGAAGAGGTAACAGACAGACATTCGCATTTATAATATTAGTATGGATTAAGAATTGGACAAAATCGATCTGTGTGAGTTGTGTTACCTCAAAGTTGAGGCCTTATTACGTTCAAAATCGGTACACTAGCCGAAATGCCGTAAATCATGTCACCTATTCTCCACTCTAGAAATTAATAATATTGCATGTAACTTTATACCCAAAATTAATATGTACTTATATAAATATATCACGTGGTATTTCAACGGATTCAACTATTTGTTACTGTTACGATGAAAACGGACGAGTAAGAAATATGCATAGTTTCGCATTGTTATGCGGGAATTTTTCATAACATACACAAATGCAAGTTTTCTGTAGCATAATAAAATACTTTAGGTATAAGGACGGAGATATTCCTTAGCACAGATTATTCAACACACAAAAGCACGATCTCCAAGATTAAATATGACACGTTATCTATTTAAGAAAACGTGGCTAAATTTAGACACGCGAAGCCAAGTGTTGACACACAAGTTATACCTACTTATGTGATGTGGCTAATCAAGTTATCGTCTTCTTTGACACAAGTTACAGTTATTATAACGTTACTCTAACCTATGTTACGTTACTGTTATAAAGTTTGGATTTGAATATGAATAAACCCCCTTTTATTATTTTTGAATGGGTTAAAGTTTGTATGGAAACGATCACCGATTTCTATCCGGTCAAAGTCGCAGGCAAAAGCTTCGAGCAACACCGGTTTCCGACACGTCGGAAGGGAGGAGCCCAAGCGATATCTTACCGTACAAATCGTTCTGCCATTTTTTGTGGGGGGAAACGTGCGCACAGTCGCACTTCTCCCTACATACAAAATCTAATCTGTAATGACGACACAAATACATAGAAAATGACACACCTCAAATACAAATCTTGCACACCTCGATCTCCCTTTGTGTACGCATGAGTCACAACACGTACTGCGCTAATTAAGTGCATGTGCTTCGTCAGAGGGGAGTTCGAATGCCGACTCCCTTTCCGGTGTTGCTCGAAGGGCAAAAGTATTACATAATCTGTGGGTAGAAACAAAATAAACCCGGCCTACCTTCCGCAAATATCCTCCAATCGAATTTGATATACGTTTCGGAGCACTATCTGATACTTAAAGCCCTCGTGCAAATTGGGTTAGAGCGGTCCTCCGAGATGTCGGTTCTAAAAGCGGCTAAACGCGGGCGGAGACCGGTGAACCAGTATTATCTAATAAAAAAGTAATAGTAATAGCATCGTTCGCAGTCGATACTGCTCGTTAAAAAATAATTCTGTATTATCTGACTGCGAGATCCAGAATTTATTAAATCATATAGGTAAAAGGACGCGCAAGTATATCACACCGCGAATAATGAACAATTTATCAATAGATGACGAGTGTGCTAGTAAAAACATCTTTAAATCAAAAATTAAGAAGTTGCTATTGAGTACAACGCATGACTAAATATATAAGATAGGTAAATATTGTATATAAATAAATATCCTTTATTGCACCAAAATCATACATTTTACATACATGTAAAACTACAAATAAATTCTTAAAGAATAACAACAACATATATACCTACAACTTACACTTTGTTAATGTAATATAAAAGTATTAACCTTAGTAATATAAGTTAATCATTAAATTTAGATTAAGGTACTAACATTGAAAATGAGTGCACCATTTCGCCGTTAAACGCAAGTTTGGCGAAACTTGTACAAGTTTAAAATGTGTTATACTTTTTTGAAAATAAATTAAAAAAAAAAAAAAAACGAACATATCAAAGTAGAAATTAAGAATCTGTTGATAATCTTAGTTTCAACTTAATACACATACACATATTATAATTCGAAATGTCATATATATATAGTTAGTTCCTACTTGTATATGTACTTGTACTGCTGTAATCTAAGCTTATTGTACCTACTACTGTTTTTTTCACTGCGACAATAAATGACTTTTTTTTAAAATAGCTACGTAAGATTTGTGTGCTTTAGTGGTACATTCAGCATCAATAGTGGCGTATGAAACAACGTACCAAAAGTACCTGTCACCCTGAAATACTTGTCTAAATAAAGAGTTATATAGATAAATGTTTATTTAGAAAAGTATTTTACTTCCTACTAAGATTGAACGCATACTTCAAAAGTATCTAATTATTCTACATAATAGAGACATATATTTTTTGTTGAGGTACCTATTAGAGATCCTTATAAAATAATACTTATGACGCGTATTCTGATCCGCTATACTCTTGATGCTTACTGTAGGTACCTAGTTTTGCACACGAATTCTTCCGCGCAAAATTTTATACTTCATGCGGTACCGCGCGTATTAGGTTATGCTTATAAACTATACGAAAACTCATCAAATTGGTTTTCAGAGTTCGCGGACAATTCAAAGACAGACATTCTGAAAAGACAAGACAAGACAAGACAAGAGACGCCACACCCAGCCAGGAACATGCCTGCTCCGGACTAGCCGGCATACCAGGGGACGTAATTTTATGGGGAGTGACACGCTCTGGGATGGGAAAGGGATAGTTATAATCAGCCGGCTATGCAGCCTTAAGCCAATATTGGAAGGTAGGTGGGGTAGGTTTTGTCGTCGGGGGAGAGCGTTGGTGATATGCTTCTCGTCGTTTTCGTTTCGGTCTTCGTAACATCTTGTGCCAAGCGAGGCCAATATCATCTTGAGGTGCCGTTTGCTCGTCGATTCGAGGTGTTGGTTCTTCTTCGTCCAGTTGATATATTTCTCTTGCTGCTTTGATGAATTCGCCTTTGTCGTCTGCCGTGTTGAGCCACTCAGAGGGATGCCGGGATGGAGCTCTGTAGCTATATTTTATGCGGCTTCTAAGAGATGAGGTTTTGGGCGTCTTAGGATGTCCAAGGTAGCATTTTATCCTCTTGTTTATTGTTTTGCCGTTTTGATATCAATTCCCAATCATGCGATTCTCCCCGCTCGCTTGCCTCCTATATTATAAAAAACTAAGTCTACCAAAATGCCCATACTTCGAGCACAAGAGGACGGCACGTTGTCACTTAAACAACACTCATTGAAACAATTCATACACAAATAGCACCACAAAAAAACACAAATAGCACCTTACTTGAATTGCATAGCTATCAAATTTGAGTGGTAGAGTCCTCTAATTCCGCGTAGTGAAGTGGCGATACCCTTTTTTGTCACTGCACATGTTGTTGTAGACAATGCAAAAGGAATTTTGAAGGGTAACGTTGACCACTCGCAGTCAGTAATAATACGATTGTTTCGTTAAGTTCTTTGTTCGTTGACCCCCCCCCCAACCCCGCGTCCGTCAGCCTGCACGTTCGGGATAAACTCAAAACACCGGACAAGTGCGAGCCGGACCCGCCCACCGAGGGTTCCGCACTCCCCAGTACTTGTTGTTGCAGCGGCAACAGAAACACATCATCCGTGAAAACTTCAACCGTCCAGCCGGTTCACGAGACACAGGCCGGCGACAGACAGACGGAAAGACCGACAGCGGAGTCCAGACAGGGCCCCGCTTCCACCCCTTGGGCACGGAACCCTAAAAACCCCCGAGCGGACCCTCATGCGGCCCTCACCCACCAACAGGGCGACTCCCGAGGAAGGTTCAGGCGTACAATTTGTAGCCTAATAAGTTGTTTGTTTTTACACTAACTTATCCCCAACAATACCTAATGTGTACCTACAAACACTGTTAAGAACGGACCGTTATTTAAAAGACGTGAAATGGAAAAATCTCACCGGTAAATTGCACTGTTAACATTGCCACTCACTGTTTCACTTCCACATACAACCAACCCACGTTTTTCGAGATAAGCAGATATTCTAGAGAAACGTAAACTGCATAATATATCTAGATGCTCGCGTCGGTAAAAATTATCGCGGTCCGGTCAACATCTGGTGACAAGATGCAATTGCGAATGCCATTGTAAAGGGCCCCAGGAACACAACCGACCCCGGCCGCGGTCAGAACCAAACTCCCCCTCAAAGACAGACATTCTGAAAACTATTATAATTTCTTTCTTTCTCAAATATTCTCAATTTACAGTAAACTCGGCGCAGAGGAAAACCAAAATGGTGATGGTGGGACGACTTGATACATTTTGTAAAGAGTGGCGGGAGTGTGCATTGGATGGGACCAAATGGCAGGGAACAGGGAAGGCCTTTGCTCAGGACACTCTGGAAGGCTAGTAAAAACTAAATACCTACAGTAATCCATCCTGTGGATTGCTTAGAGCCATTGCCTCGCTAGTGCACGGAAAGCAGTTGGAACGTCGGTCCTCGACGGAGTTAGCATTGATTTGTGCGACTATCTTCACGGCGGTCAAGTGCTACTGTAGCACTTTGCACAAATCAATGCTAATGCACCTACGCACCTTTGGGATAACTGGGGGACTTTGTTGAACGGAAGTCTCGTTGTGGTCTGTCAAACGGTATATTTTTACTGCCAAGGACACTATACATGCATAATTTGGTCTACTCTTATTACTTACTTAGGGTTCTGTACCCAAAGGGTAAAAACGGGACCCTATTACTAAGACTCCACTGTTCGTCTGTCTGTCTGTCTATCTGTCTGTCTGTTTGTCACCAGGCTGAATCTCATGAACCGTAATAGCTTGTTTAAATTGAAAAAAAAAAAAACAGTTGAAATTTTCACAGATAATGTATTTCTGTAATCGCTATAACAACAAATACTAAAAACAAAATAAAATAAATATTTAAGGGCTTCCATACAACGAACGTGAATTTTTTGCCGTTTTTTGCGTAATGGTATGGAACCCTTCGTGCGCGAGTCCGACTCGCACTTGGCCGGTTTTTCCTTTAGATTCCTACGTAATATAGGCGGAAGGAGTCAGCCTATTCTTATTTTTTCTTACATAGGGGAGGGAGGGAGCAAAAACTGGCAAAAATCGTCTTACGTAATAAATGAATGGCGCATTAAGACCATTGTGAGAACGCTGTGATAATGACACAACGAAATAAGTATGTTTTGTTTTAACATTTTTAAGCTTAATATTGTCTTCGGTTACCGCGATAGTTACTCATGAAATAAAACTATAAAAACCCCCGTCACCCGTTGACCAGGACCGCTGTAAAGGGTTCGAAACGTCGGGATGTAGTATAAATTTAATATACGCGATATAATCGGTTTTCATAGTTTTATTTCAATTTTTAAGCTTATGAATCTTAAGAGTTTTGAATGATTCACGGTTAGTTTCACTAGACTTATATTGACCGAGAGCGGTCTACACAACTTTGACACCCACCCGCTATCTTCAGTCACCCGTGAACAAGATGCATGTAACTGCGTCGAAATATCGAGAGCTCATAAACAATACAAAAGGTAATCACGGTCTATATCCCGGTCAATACAAGTCTTATGAATCTTATCGCGAGATTTACAGCTCACTGAGTCAATAGTGTAATCTTTTGAACCTTTAGAATTCTGCTGGTATTCTCAATGTTTTATATTCATTTTATGATTCGCGTGATGACCTACATTCGCTCCTACTGTGGAATTTAATCTCCTTATTTACAATGAAAATAATCCCTAATGACTATATTTATAAACTGAAATAAATATCATATACGAAGGAAAAAATGACCAAAGCCTCTAGTGTCCAGAGCTGGAATCGAACCAGCGTACCCCGTTTATCGGACAGGTGCCTGAACCGCTCGGCTATACGGCCACGGTGGCATGGGTCGAAATTTCCAAGTATATGACACAATTCCCGAAGGCTTGTGGCGCCCCCTGGCCTGGCCTTTTCATAGAAAATAATTTAATTTGTTCTTAGAGGACTATATTTATTTTAGTATTATTTGCATCGAGTGGTGCTACACTCACTACACTGGCATGTATAAGTACTATTATTATATTGGAAATATGAATTTGGTAAAATTGTGTATTACTTTCGGTTTGTTATTCTTTCACTCAGCACGGAATAACAGATTTGGATAAAGCTTGTAAAATAAAAAATAACATATTGTAGCCGCCGTGCAGGTCTCGACGACAAATAAAAGACTTCGATTTGAAGTAAACGTGTAATCATATAGGTGCTGGTTACGAGGTACAGTTGACGAAAACGGTTAAATGGTGTAGAAGTGGTGGTAATGGTATGGAGGCTGATGTAAGAGTGATTAAGCTAATTTTGAATGGTAAAAAGGTAGTCTAAATTTAGGTGCCTCTTATTGGCCGCGATACAGGTTACGTGGAGCGCTCCTCCGCATAGTAAGCGAGCCCGACGGCTGCGTTTAGCTACTGCATTATATACAAATAAAAGGTTGCGTTCGCAACACATATCTTAAACGAATGCAACTGGGTCGCAGTTTGTAAGTTTATCATTATCAACCTTTTCACTGCTAGACGGCTTTCCCGCATAGACGCCGTGTAAACGATTTTGAACGTTGCCATACAAATTTTGCTGTCACTACGGTATTCGAAAAAATCCCGTGTACGGTATACGGGAAAAATTAACGCCGCGTGAACCTAGCCTTACGCGCTTATGCCAGCAATGACGCACAGAAACAAATGTGGCGTCGAGCGTAAGCGTCAGATCCCTTTTTATCCAGGACGTTAAAACCCTTAAAGCTATGTTAAGTCAAAAAGCGTGCAAACGTAAAACGGAATCTGCCCTTTCCAGTAGATTTAGGTATTCTGTCGATAACATAAAAGGGACGCTTTTGTTTCTGTCCGGTCAAGGTTAGGTTGACCCATATTCTATTTATGTATACTCTGACCTTCTTAAGCTATGTGTTTACTAATGTGATCGCGATTTTTGATCTCGTTCTTGCCCAAGCTAATGTTCATGCTATGTGGGAAACACGTAGTGTATTATTAATGTTTGAAATCTAGCAAAAGTAGAAAGGAACGTTTTATTATAACATTTGGTAATTAAGTAACATTTTTATATGTATAACGTACCTAATTAACCTTAAATTAATATTAAGTAACGTGTTTTTTTTACTACGGAGGTTTTAATTATTTAAACAAAATACAAATGTACCTACTTAATTAAAAAATAATAATAATAATCTTTATTGCAACTTTAAATTATTACTTAACATTGCCATAATTAAGTGCTTAACTCGACTTAAACTCTTCTACATATTGATTAATTTTTTAACGAAAACATACGAAATTAATAATATTCCGTTGTGTATTTTTTTAGCAATCCATCATTCATATAAATTGTTAACACAAAGCAATAAACTTTCTCATATAGCACGCCGGGAATGTAAAGATTCCCTGAATCACGAAAGTGTCAACGTTAATGAAAAATGTATTCCTTGCATGTCCACGATTAAATTTGTATATTACTAGCGACCCGCCCCGCCCCGGCTTTGCACGGGTTACCCTTAACAAATTATACACCTAAACCTTCCTCAAGAATCACTCTATTGATAGGTGAAAACCACATATGAAAATCCGTTCATTCGTTTTTGAGTTTATTGCGAACATACATACATACAGACAGACGCGGCCGGGGACTTTGTTTTATAAGGTATATAGATTTCCAAACTCCCGCCGCACCCGCACCTATCCGTCACTTTCAATTTCGAACACGGCGATAAATCATTGACACGTGTTTTCACGTGATCATATCTCGTATTTCATTTCAAAAAATATTCTGCTGCTATTCATCATAACGTGTTTGTTATTTATGAGGTTATGAATATACGATACATAGACTATTTATAGCTTTATACTGTGACTTGTTTAGCGAGAAAAAGTATGAGAGGAGGGTTCCGTACTTAAAGGGTAAAAACGGGACCCTATTACTATGACTCCACTGTCCAGTGTCCGTCTGTCCGTCTGTCACCAGGCTGCATCTCATGAACCGTAATAGCAAGACAGTTAAATTTTTTACAGATAATGTATTTCTGTTGTATGGACCATTATGGAAATGGCTTATAACTACAACAAAAATGCATGTTAAATCATTTTACGGTTTAGACTCACTTGTTTTAGTCACTCGCGCGACATGTTTCGGAGAGCCTAGGTCTCCTTTCTCAAGCACTAATAGTGCGAGCAGCGTTCACGACGACCGTGTATTGTGTAAACATGTCGCGCGAGTGACTAAAACAAGTGAGTCTAAACCGTAAAATGATTTAATGTTAGTATGTCTCACAACAGTTTAAATTCGAAAATGCATGTTTGTGTAAATTTAAATACAATAAAATCAGGGTTTTAAGAGTTGTCCAGGGGAACGTAACCATGGCAATGAGTGGCACTAAAAAGTTGATTTTCCCTATTGCGGAGTTTGTTGAAGACATTTCTAAGTTGGACGTCGAAAGCGACATTACGCAACCAATTTTTGGAAACAAATCTTAAAGAGTATTTACAAGTGACAGTTTTGTGTTTATACCTAAATGTGTCGATAGCCCATAGGTTGGAACTCGGTGTTAACCGCTTGACAATAATTTGGACTACTTTACACAAATTGGGTTCTTTTTGGAGCCTTTATTACTAACAAATTGGTACAATTTTATAATTAAATCTGGTGTAATTTTGCTGGTAAAAACATGCACACAGCTAGCATTGCTTAATTGTCGATCACTCACGTACAATAAATGTGGAATTAACAGCCGCATAACAGAAACTAATAATCACAACGCTTATCTGTTAATCTCACAACCTAAATTGTTTAGAAAATGAAACCAGCGCATTCCCGTCGTTGTTTACAAGCCGGACTTTCTCTCGTTCCCGGCCAGTGCGCGCGAGTCACTGACTCAACACTCACTGGCTCTAGTGTACTGACTACTGAGTGAGTACTGACCTAGTCTAGATTATAAAACAAAACCCACACTACGTCTGAAGGATAAAGTACTATAATTATAAATTATTAAAATAAAAGAACCGCTTAAATATGTGCATCCGGTAAAAAGATACACCAGATCATGCATGCCTGGATTTTGTACAGTCCTTATGTCAGGCGAAGTTTCGCGAACTCGTATGACTTCGCTTGACATGTCTTTCCTGTCCTTGTGTCATTATTCTCGCGTCCTTTTCCCTTTTTCCAATACAAACGTGCTAATATCTCCCCAGAACTTTCATCCCGAAATCCCTAAAATTTGGCAAAGAACAATTTGCATTTATATCATAAAGATCTCTACCATAGCTAAACCTCAAATCCGCTGTCAGCCTAACCGCAATCTTCGTCCTATTAAAATTACTGACAATGTGTTCTCAAACTTTGAGGCTTTGACCGTTAACCTGAATTTAACTATTCAGCGGGAGGTGACCTCATTTTGTACGTGTCGCGGGTAATTTAGGCAGGGTCTGAATATTCCTGGGGTCCGAATTAAGCCACGGTCCTCTGGGAAGCCCCTTTGCGGGCAGCGAGCGGTTATTGCGAGAGAAAATAGTCCTTTAGTATCTCTGTGCGACTCTAAAAACATTTGACAGGCGAGGAGCATAACATAACTCGAGTTTCGTAACGTTGGTTTACAGGCTGTTATTTTTAGTGTTTTTTATAGATATTTAATTGGTGAGCATTTGACTACAATCTCACATGACGGTAAGAGTAAGACAAAAAAAGTCATCTAAATAAATAGGTAAATTCATGAGCGTACCTGATGGTCGCGCTTTTACCGTCTGGCACCGAGGTCATTATTTTCTAACAATTATGTAAGTGCGAAATTGATGAATGAAATGACATAGATCATAAGCGCGACACATGTTCAATCCGTATATATACGGATAAGATAGTGTACGAAAACATTATTAAAAAACCTACCAAACAAATTAATTTAAAGATGTAATAAGCAAAAATCCGTGTAGAACGTCAAGTGTCGCACAATGTGACAATTTTGTTCGGGTTTGCCCTTACCTATATTTATGTTATTATACCACCGTGTATTTAATTTACGTGTTTGAATTGTTAAAAAGGCTGCTGACAGCGTAAACATCTTGTGTGAATAAACGGGGAGGGAAACGCTCGTAGTAGCGGAAGTCTATAATTGAGTTTTGTCGCGTGTCACGCCGTCACGCTAGTGTAAATACGTCTGGCGGTCTGGTGGCCGGTTTGATTTATCTTATAGGCTAGCCTTCGATATCTATAGGCCTAGCACATGATTGACGCGACAGTATCTCGCGGCGAGATAGACTACCCATCTTTTTCTAACTATGTTAATTAAAGAAGGACGGGTAGTATACATATTAAGATATGGAACTCTTGGGACTACCGGGAATTAAAACGTTTAAATCAATATTTTCTCATTAACTGTTAATTAATATTACTCGTTTACAATTACATTTGTTAGCCAGTTTATTTTTATCACCAAAATACAGTAAGGTACCGGCCAATAATACACGTATATATATCCCTCCATGTTTTTACGGTAGAACATTTTTTATATTTGTAAGTGATTTCCACCTCACAATTCTTTAGGTAGTAGTCCTTTGTGCGAGCGATGAAAAAAATTGGTCTCAAGTCTCAACTTTCATGTAATAGTTTTTTCAAAGAGGTTTTTTTTTTAAATATAATTATAGTCTGCTTAATTTTTTATTGCAGCTTTTTTAGTATGTTGTCTCCTATTGTAATTCACAGTATTCCATTGCAGTAGGTATGTATAAAATGACTAGATAAACATGCAATCTACAAACTAACCTATATTGTTTACTCTATACATGCTCATACAAAGAAACAAAGGTGATATATTATTGACCGGCACTGTAAGTTATTTTACTGCTGACAATTAAATAGTGTAGCCTCGCCTGATGAGGCAATGAACTTACAATTTCCATGATAATACAAAGCATTAATTAAAACTATCACGAAATGAACAGCTGTGGCGACGGAGACTGTGGCATTTTGTTTCATTAATTAAAACAATGCAAACAAAACTAAACTCGTTAAGAATAGAATCGTCCAGTACCTAAATAAGAAAAGGCTATATTTAGACCAAATTGTGAAACAATGATTGACAATTTTTGTCTTAGAATAGTGTTTAATACAACAATATTGTTACTATAGTTTAAATTATATATGATAGATTTATTAGAAGTAATCAATATTAGATATTAGATATACCTATATATATATAGTCCTCCACAACAATTTC
Organism: Cydia strobilella; assembly: GCF_947568885.1. Taxonomy (NCBI): domain Eukaryota; kingdom Metazoa; phylum Arthropoda; class Insecta; order Lepidoptera; family Tortricidae; genus Cydia; species Cydia strobilella. The sequence continues at coordinate 4,632,725 of NC_086048.1, forward strand.
GATGACGGCGATCAAGGCTATTTCCTCTCATGAGCTCTTATGTGGCTGGCCAGACCAAACTTGCTCTTAAAAACTCTTTCACACTCACAGCAGTAGAGTTATATACCTATATAGTAGTTGTATACTATATACAACTTCAACATCCTACACGTCTGATGAGAATAAAATAAATTGTTCCCTGATACAACAATATGTTTAGCATTATTCTAATCAAAGTTATAGTTATATTCTGTTATTTATCTATTATCGACAAATTGTTTATAATACCTGTATTCATTACCTGTAATGCACAATTGATGAATAAATGATTCTAAATAATTCTAGTAATCCAGCCGAACAACACAAGTATATGGCCACTTTTAATAATGAATTCCATTTATAATGTGTCCATGTAATTTTGCAGCTCGTAAATTTTATACCTAAAATCACACCTATCATCTTTATTTGTATTCCAGAAATAAATTATAGGTACCTAATATTCACGCAAAGTTACCGAATATCCACAAATACCTTGGAGTCCGTCTAAGCTAACTTTTCACACAGAACAAAGTGTGACAGTATCATTATATACATCATATTTTCATAGAAATTTGATATTAACGATAACATTGCCACACTTTGTCATTGCAAATGCCATGCAGAGTTAGCTTGGTCAGACTGTAATTAATTATTCATGAGTCCTGTTTTTCATGTAATAAGTAGTAACTTGAATAATTCTAAAGAAATAGCGTGCTCCTTATTTGCGACTTGGGACTGCTTTCAATTAAACTAATGTAAGACAGGATCGAAACAGAATATTAAAATAATATGTATGAATACAAACATGAATACATTTATTTTATAAAAAAATATTAAAATAATTAGTATGAATGCAAATGAATACGTTATTTTACAAGAGTAGAGTAGCAACCCGAGGTGCCAAGTGGTCTCATTAGGCCTACGTAATAAGCCTGGGCTTTCAAAAACCATCTTCACACAAACCAGAATAAATGTAGTCTCATATTATGTATAGTTGTTATGAATCCTGACTCCTGAGGGTCGTTAGCGTTACGCTGGGGAATATAATTTAGATACAATTGTGAATGAAAGTAAAAGGAACTACCCCTCACACACTATACTATATGTTATGAGGGCATGACAGTATTTATATAACAAGGACTAAGGATATTCATTACGTATATTATATTAATTATATATATACTACCAGTTTGTTTGTATTTTGCAGGCAAACTTAATGTTAAATTGCACGGGTTGAAAATACTTTGGTCACGGTGACAAACGTGTGTTATCGAATAGTTTCGTCGTGGTCAACCGTACGGTACTAACAATTCGAGGACTGATCTTTCAAGAGTCGTGTGTCTTTGTCTGATATTATGTTTCCTATTTCTAAGAAAGAAACATTTGAATTTGAAGGATGAAATCTGTTTGTTTGTGTGAAGCGTAGGGATAAAATTCATGTGACGCGAAAGGTGTAGATGTGGAGGGATATAAGAGGAAAGGAAAATCAAAGGAAAGGTGAATGGACTGTGTGAGAGATGATATGAAAAGAAAGCAGGTGAATGATGAGATGACGAACGACAGAGAGGTATGGAGGAAAAAGACATGGTAGTTGCGCCGACCCCAAGGGAAAAGGGCCAGCAAATGATTATGATGATTTGGTTTTAGAACATTGTTCAAGTCTACCAGTAGAACGAATTCTGCTGAACTGAATTTTAAGTAGTATTTAGCCAAAGTCTAAGTAATCTGCGGATTATATTACACTGAAACTTCTCTTATCCGTTATTCAATTTATTAATTTCTGTTTGTATACAAATTCAACGTAGATTTATTAAATTTGGAATCTTATAGTTTTGTTATTTTTATTTGCCGCGCCGTCTGCTGTTGCAACTTATTATCATAAAAATGAAATTGTTTACTTAAGGTTTACAAAATTGTTTATTAGCGCAGTAGACATTGGTTTCTAGACCATCAAGTTAGATTTTAATACTAACTTATTATTTTAGTTTAAACAATTAATATCATAATATCGTCTGGTGACGCCTAAAACGCAATAATTACTAGGTACCACAAGTTCAAAGCCATAGTGAACCGTTGATTTTTAGGGTTCCTTACCCAAAGGGTAAAAACGGGACCCTATTACTAAGACTCCGCTGTCCGTCTGTCCGTCTGTCTGTCACCAGGCTGTATCTCATGAACCGTGATAGCTAGACAGTTGAAATTTTCACAGATGATGTATTTCTGTTGCTGCTATAACAACAAATACTAAAAAGTACGGAACCCTCGGTGCGCGAGTCCGACTCACACTTGGTCGGTTTTTTTGTTTAATTATTTTTATGCAATGTGAGTTTTGATTGTCACCTGACGATAATTTGAATTGAACCTACAAAATTACAAAACCTTAGCAGCAACTTGAAATATTGATATGAAAGCTTATTTAATCGTAATACCTGCATAATTTCAAGCAAGAGTTTTAATAAAGGTGTATTATAAATGCATGTATAACATGTCTTAACGAATTGTGTAAAAGTAGGATTAAGTATACCCCAGGCTGAAACGTAGCTAGCAAGGTTATATAATAATGAAACCTTTTTTTAATAATCCCCACGGATATAAAGATGTGATATTAAATTTCTCGTAAAATATGTGCAAAGGGGAGCCCCCTAATGTTTTCTGTTTCAATATCTGCTTTCCAATCATCTGATTACTCTTAACATAGGATTTTGAACTGTATTTTAGGTAAATGGTAGTTGATTATGTGTTATTAATAACGGGATAAAATATTGTGCAAAAGTGAAATAGAACAATGAGGGGCGGGTTTATTAACAGTTGGGGAAGTTCTTGATCTTAAATTGTATTACGATTTTAAAAACGTGATATCATCTGTGTTATTAATAACGGGATAAAAGATTGTGCAAAAGTAAAATAGAACAATGAGGGCACTGTACCTACATTTATTTACTTGTTTCAGTCAGTCAATACTTGATGGACTCTGTTCCTCTTGCGGCCGTGTGAATAACAAAAGGTACTTAGGCTCGGAATCTCGAGATTTCTGATTCCAGAGCATCAGCATGTTCATGGCTCCTCTACAAGATGGCCAAACGCTGGACCAGCGAGATGGCCATGCGATGGTGATGGTTTCTCTACACGATGGCCCAGCGCTGGACCAGCGTGACGGCCATGCGATGGTTGAAAACGCAACTACGCGAGTTTTAAAAACGACATTACTTCATGATGAGGCCATGTAAATTGGTACAAAGCACGAACGTCCACACTCAACCGCGTTCGAGCAAGCCTTCGGAATTCGGAATTAACCACGTGTAGATGCGTACTGCCATTGCCGGCCCACTACCTTTGACGTGCGGACGAAATACCGACACCGTGGCCATCCTATCGCCATCCCGCCGCGCCATCCGACACCACTCCCCTCTCTACACGCTGGCCCATCGTAGTGGGCCAGTAGCACGGCCAATCGTGTAGAGGAGTCAGAATGCGTCAGCTATACTTAATCTAATCTGATCCAATTTCCATAGTATGCAGATATCCTACTAGTCATTACTGTTATCTGCTTTGATTAAACTAATGCACGCCGTGCACAACACTAGTCAAACTGCACGTTGGAGCGACATGTCCAATAATTACAATCAGCCCTTTACTCGGATGTAATTAAACCGTAATTACTTGAAATTAATTGTTGTGTGTCGCGTGCGGATTGTCGAAGTTATCTATCATGATGCGACAGGGGGTGGGTGGTGGAAGCTAGGAGAAAACAGCGACAAGTCTTAAGCAAACGCTTGAGAGACTTGAGTATCTCGTCTGAACACTACTCTTGAAATGAATACATGTCTGTAGCGGATTGTGGAAGTCTATCAATATCAGATGCGGCAGGGGGCGGATTTTGTAAGACAAGAGAACATAGCGTATAGTCAGCAAAACTAATAGAAAGTGATGGGAAAAGTGACTTAATTACTTTACTACCTTTATAGATCACTTTGGTTTTTTCTATCTATTTGATGGTGACTATACAATTCACGCACCCGGTAGGAAGTGAATGCTTGAACATGTTAGCGCTAAATCCTACGACTTTAAATGCGAATGTCAAATCAAACCCCTCTATGTTTATCGGAATTTATTTATGAAATATCCTTAGATATTTTACCTGTTAGTTAGTTCGAATTGACAACCAGTGTGCCTTTTTTGCGTTAAAAACGAGGTAAGGATGCTATAACTGCCTCCTTTAGTGTGCACGGAGACCTATATAATTCTACCTGTCAGTACAGTACAGTCTAGAAGAATATGTTTTGATGCTTCCTCTGTTTCCATGCACGCTCTGCACAATTGCACACGGGGCTCTGCTTTATTATTGGATATTTTACCTGTTACAATGTCCGCGCTCAGCTCGTGGTTTGTGCCAAGATGTCTATAAGGATAGTAGTGGCAAGAACGTTGACCTGCATATAGCCAATCGCTGCCATGTTTGGATAGTTTGCCGACGTGTCTCCACACGTCTTCTACTCTACAAGGTCCGCACTCAGCTCTGTTCAGATAGTTTGGCGATGTGTCTCCACACGTCTCGTATTTCTACAAGGTGCGCGCTCAGCTCGTAGTTTGTACCAAGATGTCTATATTGTCTATTAGGATAGTAGTGGTAGAACGTTGACCTGTGGCCAATCGCACCGCCATGTTTGGATAAGTAGTTTGCCGACGTGTCCCTACACGGGTCGTACTAGAGTACGAGACGTGTGGGGACACGTCGGCAAACCTTGTAGACAAGGTTCGCGCTCAGCTCGTAGTTTGTACCAAGATGTCTATAAGGATAGTAGTGGCAAGAACGTTGACCTGTAGCCAATCGCTGCCATGTTTGGATAGTTTGCCGACGTGTCTCCACACGTCTTCTACTCTACAAGGTCCGCACTCAGCTCTGTTCAGATAGTTTGGCGATGTGTCTCCACACGTCTCGTATTTCTACAAGGTGCGCGCTCAGCTCGTAGTTTGTACCAAGATGTCTATATTGTCTATTAGGATAGTAGTGGTAGAACGTTGACCTGTGGCCAATCGCACCGCCATGTTTGGGTAAGTAGTTTGCCGACGTGTCCCTACACGGGTCGTATTAGAGTACGAGACGTGTGGGGACACGTCGGCAAACCTTGTAGACACGGTTCGCGCTCAGCTCGTAGTTTGTACCAAGATGTCTATATTGTCTATTAGGATAGTAGAGGTAGACCGTTGACTTGTGGCCAATCGCACCGCCATTTTTGGATAGTTTGCCGACGTGTCCCCACACGTCTCGTACTCAACATAACCAATCGCATCTTGTGTATATATTGCTTTAGGTGAAACAGTTTCAAAAATGATATCTTCTAGAGTACAATACTCCCTTATTCATAAAACTTAGCAACCTCTTGCAAACCTCTAAATTTTGTCTCTTTTAAAAACCAGCATTGTTGTTTTGAAAACATGGTTCCTCTAGACTTTCCGTAGGCTACCATCGCCACCGTGTGGTAAGATCGCCTTCACGCGTCAAAGGCAGATCACAAGTCAGATAAAAACAAGTGCGAGTCGGACTCGCCCACCGAGGATTCCGTACTTTTTAGTATTTGTTGTTATAGCGGCAAAAATGGATTTACTTAATCCGAAGTAATATATCTTATGTAGCTGTTTTTATTGTTCATTATATTAGAAACCAATCCAACAGAAATCCCAAATCAAAACTTAATGGGACTATTCTCGCGTGTGCAAACAACCTACTTGAATTTGATAAGGCCAAAAAGAGTGCGGCGCACTAATAATACATTCTTATTTTATTGATGCAAATAATTAATTTGTTAAACGTCAAATTCAATAAAATATAATTGGGGTGGTTAGGATTTCCTGTAAATTTTAGAAATAAGGGGAATATTTAAACAGGGACCTTTGATGCATACCTAATTTAGAACTTCCTCCTGTTCCTTTTCTTTCGCGATTGTGCTTCCCTTGATCTAAGTACTAAGTATATTCACCTCACAAACGTAAACTTTAAAACACCATGGGCCATTATTTTCAAGTTGTACACTATACTTTTTTTTATTTGGATTTTTTTGTATTGTTTTTGTTAAGTGATTCCGAGTAGAAAGAAATAACATAACAATGCCCAAATCTTAAAGATAAGTGGCCCAAATTTCTGATAATCTGACTGTTGGAATTAAAATGGATGTCGCTGAAACCAGGACCTCCGGGTACTGAATCTTCCGAGGTTCGACATTATAGGGGTATTCTTTTATTGGCCACTTTGTATTCCTGCATGGGTTTATGAGCTCGGATCCGACTTTACGGCACGACGTGGTCCGTAATAAACTTCGATCCGATCCGATATTTGTGCGTATGTCATTGTATTATTAAATACTGGGGAATTGTTCGACTTCCTTTCATACCACGTGCACGCCGTGGCACATACCAAAAAATAAGTTGTAAATTTTTTTAGGATTAGTTTTCTTACATACACGCCATTGAAACAAACCGCAATATCTTCAAAATATCCTCTTTTGGCTTCAATACAAAAAAGAAAATATGTTTACATTTGTTAAGAGTCCCCGGCAAGCTCGGTTCTCCATAAACTTAGTACTTACAATATGATAAGGTATATGGGTCTGAAATTAGTTTATGTAGCTTCAGATACCATAGGAAAAAAAATACAGCGAATTTAAGTTTTTCATACAAAACTTGTTTTTGCTCTATTTCGATTGTTTTATATACTAGAGCTATATAAACTAATTTCAGAGTATCATATCATTGTATGTGTAAAGTTTTAGTACAATCCAACACGTAGTTATAAAATGAGAACGGAACTCGGTTTGTATGGGAAGGTGAAATTCGGCCGAGCTTGCCGGAGACTTAAAATTTTTAACAATATGCACAGTAAAAAAATCTTTGTCAACGTATTTTTGTGCCAGCCTGTACTTACCTAGAAGATCAGTTGAAATGTAATTTTGTTTTCTTCCAGGTAATGACGAGATTTTCTGTCGCCTTTGCCGCATGTCATCATCATCACGCTAAGTACTAAAATAATTTGATTTTGAGAGAAGGCATGATATTGTTAGTCAACCAACCAATACCACCTACGGCACCGAAAAGGTGCCATTCGGCTTCAGAGTACACCAGCATTAGGTACTGCTGCAACAGTGCAGCTGCAGAGCGACATAACTGCCGCAAATGTCCAAATCCCGGGCAGCTAACTCTTTGCACATTGCATATCCAATCCAATGGCTGAAAGTAAATCAGTCACCTGTCAAAAACAAGATAGCTTTTCATGTTCATATTCTTAAGTAATGTTTACAGGCTGAATTGGATTGGAACGTACTGTATCGTAAATTAGACTTACCTGGAGTACCTTTTACCCGCAGTGACAAGTAACCCAATGACGTTGATTAAGTGTATTTGTTTTTCTGTCTGGGCGGTTTCAACATGTTTGTTTAAAACTATACGCCCTGGCTTTGTTTTATTTATAAATCAGCAGTTTCAATGTATGACTAATCATTAGATCGTTACATTATTTTTCGGTGGAAAGGTTAGCAATCCAAGTATATATACAATACCTATATTAAACATTTTTGTCCTTTAATTTTCGCCGTATGTTGACTTATTTGGTTGGTTTACTCTGTATACTTTTTTAGCGTGCCTGTCGCCTATACGAGGATATTATAGGTATCAATAAAATCAAAAGTATAACTGCCTCTAAGTATTAGAGCAATGAAACTTGGTGTTTTGACAAACCTAGATAATGAGAGCGTTATCCAAACTGAAGTTCGAAAATATGACGAAATGCTTCGAGAAAAGGAAGGCATTATAACTTTTCTTACCACGGCGAACACACTACAGCTTCGCCCCAAATGATAAAATGTTTCAGTATTTTTATAATATTTAAACGCAGCCGCGAAAGCCGCGACCACGCCGCGACCTCACAGGGCCAAATTGTGAGTAATCACGGCGGCGCCGCGGACACAAAAGTGCACTTACTCGCGATCTTGATGAATCTGACCTATAAATTGCCTGTTATAGTCATACACTGGGCCGTTTGCGAACAATGTGTACCTAATGATTATAACGTTAAAATCCGACCACGCTAACTTTGCTCAAACTTGGCAGTAAGAACGTATACATAACCCTAGAAGCTCCATACTTGAAGTAGCACTTGGCATGAAAACATAGCGGTGTCCGACTCTAACTAGCATTCAAACGTTTGAAAAACTGTAAATCGACTATGATTTTTTCCGTAAAAAACTTTCCTTTTCTTGAAGTTGATTAAAAATGTCGGCATTTTTAACGGCACTCGCGTCATAAAAACGAGTCGATTGACTTCATTAACCAAAAACATGACAAAAACGGCTAATAGTTTGGCTATGACGGAACTCACTATACATACATCACACCCGCATATAAACTTTGGATTAAACTGCCGCCTGTGGCATTTCCGGACCGATACGGCCTTCAAACCTTCAAGAAAAGAGCTTAAGGCAACCAACGCACTCGCAGCCCCTCTGGTGTCGATGGGCGTCGGTACCCGATTGGTTACCACCAGGCGATTCGTCTGCTCTTTGATTTGCCTCTTATCCCTTTATATCATACAAAAACAATATATCAAACAGTAATAAACGTATATTGCCATAAGTTAAACATCCTCGACTCCAAGTACACAAATTGTCAAAGTTTCCAAGCTGATCCAGTTATAAAACAATTTGAGTGATGGATGGCTGAGCTTGTTCCATTTTCAAACTGGAATGGAAGTGTAAACGACACAAGTTTTATAATTACTTACTGCATGAATCTCAAGTGTTTGTTCAAGACAGACTAAGTGAAGCATACACGTGACAACGTAATCTAAATATATCTACATAATATAATATATGAAACAGTCACGATAATGTAATAATATAAAGGAGTAACGTAAGAATTAACTTCTGACATTTATGATTGACTCTTATTTAAATGAAGCCAAGACGTACCATTTAACTGACAGCTTTTGCTTCGTACGAGTATATTATACAAGGTACCCATGAGGAACCCGAGACTTTAACCATGTATATCTGAGGCCAAAAGGAGGAAAAAAATGTTAAAACTAGTTTAGGTCAATTTCGCAAAAAAAAAAGTTTTTTCGTTTTTTTTTATGTATTTGTACATAAAGTTAACCTGTAGTTGACTCTGTTCACCCAGCTCAAATCACCTGGGTCAAATAAGTAAACTAAAAATACACTTAATTCACCTATGATTTTCTTGGGGGTATTAAGTATTAATGCTTTTTGTAAAATTGTCACTCAAAAAGAATTTTAACTTTTTGCAGTGTTACTTGTCACTTTTTGACATCTATCAATTAGGATATTTAATTTTGGATTAGGTCCCATAGTCACCATCGCCATCAAAAAGGCATTTTGCACTAAGTAGCAATAAAGAGATGTTTTTTAAACTGGTATTTACTTCAGAGTAGGCGAATTCAGAAAAGTTTAAAGGACATTTTCGTCTTTAAATGTGATCAGTACTATACTTTTAAACTCTCGGGTTCATCGTGGGCACGTTGTATATGCTACCATAAAAACTAGTTAAAACTCAAGAAGATCTTCTTAGACTAGATCAATATTGCGCTGTCAATAAACTAGATATAAATGTGTCCAAATGTTTTGCCATCTCCTTTACTCGAAAGCGCAATGTCTTTAATTATAACTATATGTTAAAAAATGAGATTATTTCCAAGTGTAGTGAGATAAGGGACTTGGGTGTCTTAATGGACAATAAGTTGATTTTTGATCGGCACGTGGATTCAATAGTCAATAAAGCTTTTAAGGCACTTGGTTTTATCACAAGATCGTGCAAGAACTTTAATAAGTTAAAATCAATTAAAATTGTCTATTGCGCATTTGTAAGATGCCATCTCGAATACGCCTCTCAGGTTTGGAACCCTTGTTATGACACCTATATTTCTAAAATAGAAAGAGTTCAAAAAAAGTTTATTCGTTCTCTGAGATTTAAATTCAAAATTCCAAAACAAAGTTATAAACAGCATTGTGCAAAACTTCATCTGCTACCTCTCTACATCCGGCGTAATATATCCGACGTAATATATATTATGAAAATTGCTCAGAACCATGTAGACTGTCCTGATCTACTAGCCAACTTGAATTTCCCAGTCCCCCCACGCATATCCTCTCGCACCAAAAAAACCTTCCATATTCCCTCCGTTCATACTAATTACAGGAAAAACTCCTTCCTTCTAAGAGCTGGTAAGTCTTTCAATCAGCTTTGCAAACATCATGATCTCATCGATCTGTTCTGCGATAGCTCTAGTTCGATACGTAAGCTAATGACTCAGGACTTTTCCCACTGTTAAGTGTTAACAGTCGAAAAAGTGTTAACTCAACATTGTATCTCTATCCTGTTCTTTTTTCTCTCTTTTGTTCTTCTTGTTAACTGTTTAAACCAACTTTCCCTCTCTAGTAAGATAAGTAAAGTATATTTATAAGTTAGTAAGTATTATTAGTTGTAATTTCGCACACCATGCACTTTACGCAGTTTCTATCTGTGGAAACTTGTAATTGGCTCACTGCTTCTATGTTATTACCTAACGTGTTACTTCAGCTGTAAGTTTTCCTAATAAATAAAATAAAAAATAAATAAAATAAAATAAATAAAACTAATTTGGCGTCGTCTTGGTGTAAATACGTTTTTACTAGTTAAAACTATTGTCTTCGGTTACCGCGATAGTTACTCATGAAATAAAACTATGAAAACGGATTATATCGCGTATATTGAATTTATAATACATCCCGACGTTTCGAACTCTTTACAGCGTTCGTGGTCAACGGGTGACTGAGGAAAAATTACAAAATGCAAAAATACCCACATACTAAAATAATGAAAAATCATAGACTACAAACTTTAAGGCTGGTTGTACATGCAAAATCGGTTCATAAGGCTAGTTATACACTATAATTATTTTTCAAGTAAAGATATATATATATACGCGATAAAAAACTATGCCGGCTCCAACCCTACACCACGGACCCGAGAAGATTTAATTCCCTCCTAAATTGTAGGAGGGTATCCCAATATGGGACCGGCAACAAACTCGGCGGGACACATCTTTTCAAAACATCGGAATGTCCAGCATCATCCAACACTACGGTCTCACAGTCTATGTCTCGCTTGCTCCTTTATCAGGTGGACTACAGGATCCCAAGCTGGTGGTAGAGAAAAGCCATCTTCCCTATTAAAGTTTGGATATTTCTTAATCTCAATGGCCTCGCGCAGCATTCTGGGTATGTAACGCTTCTCCTTGGCAAGAACCAGAGGCTTATCAAACTTGATTGAGTGATTGGCTTTATCCATGACATGCTCACAGACAGCAGACCTAGGTCGACGGTGCTTGACATCAGCTATGTGTTCCTTCACCCGAGTGGAAATGCTCCGTTTCGTCTGCCCGACATATGATAGGCCACACTCACAGTCCAGCCTGTACACTCCTGCAGTCTGTAGAGGGGTATTGCATTTTACAGGCCTCAGGAATTGTGACATCTTCTTCATTGGCTTGAAATATGTTTTTATAGAAGCACGCTTCAAGATGTGGCTGATCCTGTCCGTGACCCCCCTGACAAAAGGCAGAATGGCAGGCCTGCGCTCAACTGTGGGGATCTTAATGTGGGACCTCTGGTTGACCCGCGGTATCTTTTCTTTTTTTTTTTTTTTATCGCGTATATATATATATCTTTACTTGAAAAATAATTATAGTGTATAACTAGCCTTATGAACCGATTTTGCATGTACAACCAGCCTTAAAGTTTGTAGTCTATGATTTTTCATTATTTTAGTATGTGGGTATTTTTGCATTTTGTAATTTTTCCTCAGTCACCCGTTGACCACGAACGCTGTAAAGAGTTCGAAACGTCGGGATGTATTATAAATTCAATATACGCGATATAATCCGTTTTCATAGTTTTATTTCATAGTTAAAACTAGTTTTCCGTAACGCCTTGGTGAAATCTAGTACTGGGATATTTCAGTCAAAACTAGTTTACGCAAAGTGTACAGTCGATTTCATAAATATGTATTCATTTTTTCACCTGCGTGATTAAGGTGAAGAACTGTACACATTTATGAACTCGGCTGTATTTTTTTACCATTTTATATATTTTTACATGGAGCGATCACAAGTACATGGGAAAGGCATCGATCGATATAGGAACTCCGTATATGTAATTTAATTTTGCCCCTAAATTCTAATTTCCGGATATAACTATGTCACGGCTTCAACCGTCAACTGAGCATAAATAACACACTCCATAATAACCCACACAACTCATTAAACTAATGGTAGTTTTTATTTAAGCGTCAAACAGCCACATCATGCGATTTTAAACCCTCGTGTAATATAAATACCCTTCCTTCGGCACCTACTTAAAATCCTGTAAACAGTTACTATCTGCGGTGTGTTTAATCCTGTAACGAACCTTTGAAATCTAATTATAATGGATTTTGTCGCGCTGAGGAGCTTGTGATGTTCCGTGTGAAAAGGGATCATCAAAACTCTATGCTTTTTAAACATATCACTCATATCAGCTCCTCTTCATTTTAGTGTTTTCCATATTGCATCTAAAGATTCTAAAGGTCCGCTTTGGCAACCTAAAACATATCACTCATATCAGCTATGGCTTGGCACGATCGGTCTACGGCTGAATATATTTCTCCCCCAAGTTTATAACCATCGGTTTCCTATGCGATCTTGACCAGCGGTAGCATTTTTATCGCCTGTCGCCATGCCTGTCACGTGCTAACAAGTATGTAAGTGCGAAAGTGACAGGCATAGTGACAGGTGATAAAAATGCAACCATGCTGACACCGCTGATCGTCTTCGGTCCACTTTCCTTGGCAGGCTATTGGCTATGTGTGAAATTGGTGGTGGGGAAATGTAAGCCAACACACGACGTGGTGAAAATATGAACTATCATGGGACGACATCTTCATACTATTTGGCAGCTATCACCTGTTAAATAACCAATATGTCCCAAACCTACTAGGGCTGCGCCCACGCGGCGCCACAGTCATGCACGAAGCGAATTCTGATACGTGGACGGAACGGGACGCCGGGCCCCGCCTCTAAAAACCTTCCTGGCCCAGCTACCGTTGGTTCTAATAAAAATAAAATTCACGTCTACTGCCACTTTAAGCTATGTCGAAGACCTTGGTTCTCCTGCGGATCCCCTCGTTACGGGTCTTGGTTTCACTCAATTATACCTCACATTTTACTTTATCGTGAAATTATTATTATTAAGTAATGGATCCCTTTTTGTCTATGATGTTACATTTTAGTTATTAAACATAAAGACTGCGACACAGCGTCCCAGTCCTATTTAACCTAATTAGCTAAAATATAGCCTGGAGCTAATAATTATGAAGATAGACTAACAAATAATTCAATTATAATCAAAAAGGTATGAAATTCGAAAACTTTGTTAATTAGCGATTATTTTCTTTGAGAAAGATAAGAGAAAGCTATTTGGTAGAGTTGGTAGACAATCCCTGTTTCAAAGAAAGGCATAATTTGTTAATTTGGCAATTATTATGGTTTGATTCACATTACCGAAACGATAAAATTAACTACAATAAAATTTTAATGTAATATTGGCCCGTACTAATTTTCGAACTTCAGAAAATTATGTATAATCATCAGCAGAAGGGGCTAAACGGCCCCGGGGGCCTAGTCAAGATGACAAACGTTAACTTGTAAAGATATTTGTGAACACGACCAAAGGTACACTCACGAATATTTCCTCATGTTCGTGTAGACGTTATATTGGGCTAATAAAGTCAGTAACGCCTCATTATCGGCCTCGCTTGCACCTTTTAACAGCCCCTTCGTTCTCATCTCGTACCGAGCCTTCGCCTTTAGATACCATAATAACAACCACATATTTCTACTTTCATATTGTTCAAGCATGGAATATATACGGGTATTATTGATAAATTATAGTTTAAACTCACCTGTTACCTCTTCTCCCATATGTTATATTAGTTTTGTTTCATTTTATTTATGCGTGTTTCACTTGGTTACACTGAAAACTAGCGCCATGATTAATACGTCATCGGCATATATGCTGAGTGGCATCCATTTTGGTGTCATGTATTAGAATAAGATAGATGTATTATAGGTAAGTTAAGCTTGTATTCAACACCAAAATAAACTACATATTTATATTTCAACCAATGGAATCATGTACAAGCTGCAAAAGTGTATGACCACTGGTCCTGAGCCCTAGTGACAATCTTTTAAAGAAAATGTCAATAGCATGATCGCTTAATTTTCTGGTTGTTTTTTTTTCTTGTCGCTCGTTGCCATGGTTACGTTCTCCTGGGACACCACCCTTCCGATCGCATCTGCTGTTACCCCGATACATTTTTACTTTTCAATTCGTATTTGTCCATAAACGATTTTCTTCTTGGCTTCTTTCTTTCTTTTGTCGGAGATCACATTTGTACTGGTCCTCATGAGGCAAATTCACATGGGGAATAACTCCCTTCAGGCCTCCTCATGGCATTTTATGCGCAAACTTTGTTCTGCAAAGCTTTTATTCTGGGGACCAAGAATTTGCGGCTCTCATAAAAACAGCAAAACACTTAAGGGCAACTTGCACCATTCACTAACCCGAGGTTAACCGGTTAAACCTGGAGTTACCAGTCAGTACAATTTGACACTGGGTTAACGGTCTAACCGTTAAACCCCGGGTTAGTGTGATGGTGCAAGTGGCGCTTAACCTTATGCCTTTTGTAATAAGGTTTACGAATGGTACTCGACGACACGATATCGCCATTAAAGCAAACAATGTATTGTTATGAATCGATCCTTGTTGTTTTGAATGAATGAATGAATGAATGAATATGTATTTATTGCCACCATAGCGAATACAGAAAACACAATATCAAAAAGTTACTTAACCTATAAACATTATATCTATAATCTATAACCTTAACCTTATATCTGTAACTTAATAACTAAACATTTGCTGTGACAAATGGTTTGGGCGTCAGCATAATGCTGCCAGCATCAACTCAGCGTGAGTGACACTGCAGCGCTGTTTTTCAGCCCAGACCAAGATACCAATTAAAATAAATTAAATTAGCTCCGTATTTAACTACAAAACACAAATACAATTCTCACTTAACCAAATCTCAAACTTCAATTTATATAAATAACAAAGTGCTGAAAATCTCTAAGACTACTCATCTATTTTTATTTATGCTATGCTTTATGTTTTGCTAATATTATGGTTTAAAATAATAACGGGAAGGCTAATTAGTTATGGCCGCGTTTTAATCACATTCGTAAATGAATAAATGGACATATTTGTCCTAAGAATTGCAGGATTTACATTTAGAATTTAACGCACGAAATGTAAAGTTCTAACGAAATGGTTTGTCAGCGGTATTATAACGAAATAATCGCGACGATTAGTCTGTTCGGAAAGAGATAAGTCGTGGAATGTATCGGCTCCATACATTCCACTCTTCTCTTTCCGCGTAGACTCTAGTAAGACTGAGTTTTTACCCATGAACCATCAAATTCAATCCAGTAGGTAATATCGACTGGATTGTTTCTCAATTTTATTACAGATTGAAATATAAAATAAATAGTTTCAATGTATTTTAGATCATACGGCGAATAAGGTTAGAATATCCCCCAATTACCTCTTTCCCTCCAGTCAATAGCAGTTCTCAAAGAGTTAAAAGACTAGAGTCCACTATCGTTGCGCTGTAAAAGGTACTTCAAGTACAACGAATGCAATAAAGAAGAAAACGCGAGGAATTTCATCAAATCTGCCTCGCAAGCAGGCGCTTTGTGAGCACAGATTACTTGCCATTGGACAGAGTATACAGTGTGGAAAGAATGAATGGGCCCTGGAGGGAAAGTGCCTTAAAACCTTAAGTTAGCTCATTTTGCTTAAAGGAAACATTATTTTTAAAAAGAAACAAAACTGCATTCAAGGATTTTTTGAAATTCGCTTGTTTCACCCGGGAATTGAACCGACTAAATATTTAAAAAAAACAGTCGCTATTTTATTCTCCTATTCGATACAGTTAATGTTAATGATAACATTTCTCCAAGAAACATTAGGCCTTACACTCGTCTGTCGTACAAAATATCCATAAAATCGAATATTTAGTATTCAAGAATAATTCAAGAGAAGCAAAATTAAAAAGAAAAAAAAAGAAAAATCTTTGAATGCAGTTTTGTTTATTTTCAGAAATAAAAGAATGTTTCCTTTAAGCAAAATGAGCTAACTTGAGGTTTTGAGTTACTTTCCCTCCAGGGCCCATTCATTCTATCCACACTGTATACATCAGCGATAGAGAGCCAGATAACGAAATTTCGATTTTTGTTTTTCGCGGAATGGCCCTTAGTTCATATGCGGTAGTTGCATTCACGGCACCATGCGTGTGCAACCACGAGTACATCAACGTCAATTGACTTCCAAGGATAAAGTTGGAGTTTTGTATTTATTACCAAAGATTTATTGACAAAGATGAGGTATCGCATAGGTCAAGCATGGTTTTAAATTAAATGGATCTGTTATAATGTGTTATATTTATTCACGTTCAATGGATCTGTGATAGGTGCCTTTGCTGTAGTGTCTGTTTATCATTAGGCAGATCGAACGATGCTTTTGCCACGGTCATTTTATAACAAAAACTGATAAATTATATGCCACGATTGACTGGTATAGCTCGCATTATGTATAAGATATACAGTTACTTTGTTATGTCTGATAGTAAACGACGTAAGCGTGGATCTTCGAGTATGCTTCATGATGCAAAATCTATGATTGGTTATCTGTGTTTACGTGGAAGCTTGTGATTTACGAGTACTTAATAAATCTTTTCGGATGAACGAAAATGCAATATAGTCTAGTAATAAGTCGTTATCTTACTTTGTCTACAAGATCCTCGCTGTAGAGTTTTAATATTTGTTTTACAAGGGCGCAAAGTTGTTGTTCTACTCCTCGTGCTAATATTGATATCCGAGCCCCGAGCAAGTGAAAGATTCCAAAATTGAACCACAAGCGTAGCGAGTGGTTCAATAACTGGAATCTTGAGCATTGAGCGATAGACCCGATAAAAGTATGTTCTAATATGAATTCATGTTTTGTTCTCCATACATTTTCAATTCGTTGTGCTCGTTTATTTTACTGCAATTACATTTTCTTCAGGTTTTTTTCTGACCATTTTAGGATTTTCATTTTTATCAGCTAGCTAACTGATATTTTCACCTCAGCAGCTCGAACAAGCCTACTTTCGTCACTCCCTGGAGTGAGGAAAGTGCGACTTTCCTCACTCCAGGGAGTGAAACAATGTAGCTTTTTAATTTAGTGAAGGCCATGAACTTCATACTTTTATTACATTTTTTTTATGGTACGGTACGGTACGGTCCGGTCTCGTCTCGTATCGTATCGTACATATTATAATACTTTTTTTTTCTGTTGATTCTGTGTAATTCGAAATACATTTTAACCTTTAATATGTTCTCACTACTGAGGTGAAAAATTATGTGTGCAACACGAGAGCAAAGTTATTTTACATCTCGTGTTTTTGAGTCCCTCGCTACGCTCAAGATTCTACCTTAGAATTACTCGCTTCGCTCGTGATTCAATTATAGAATCTTTCGCTTTCTCGGCACTCAAAATAAACACTCGCAAGAAAAACCAACTTTCCTCTCTTGTTGCACAAATAACTATTCTTTTATTATGCCTGTATTATAACGTTATTTATAAACGTCTGTCAGGTTTAACATGCCGTTGACAATCATTTGTCCGTTATCCGTGATTTATACATTTTTATTTGCTAGAAAGAGACATAATTTAACAGAGCTTTTTTAAGTTTTATGAATTAGTGTATAACTTTGTTTTGTGCCGTATTAGACTACTTTAGACTACATTTTTTATATTTTTTTTTATTGTGCCTGTCACGCTTTTGCCGCATACAAAGTGAACCGTTTCATTGCTTTTGAGTATACAATCAAAAATCCAGTAAAATGTAAATATTGAAATAAGCAATGAACCTCAACCCCTGTAACTTAAAATAAAAAGTCCCTGTTTACGTCAAGTATAGTTATTAACAGTTTTAACAACAAGTAATTAAGCAGAGCTGTCTTTAATTATTTTCCGTGGGTAAATAATCCGGTAATACCATCGCTCACACTGTTAACTGACAGTTCGTAAACCTTATTACTAAAGCCATAAGGTCCACCGATGGACAGTAAGTGTTGCTGTTTGTACAGCAATTTATTACCTACATTAAAGACCCTGGTTACACGTCGCCGAACGTGAATATATTGTTAAGGTTATAAAACTATGAAAACGGATTATATCGCGTATATTGAATTTTTAATCATCCCGACGTTTTAAACCCTTAGTTTACAGCGTTCGTGGTCAACGGGGGACTGAGGAAAAGCTATAATGTACAAAAATACCCACATGCAAAAATAATGAACCATAATTAACTACTATTTGTCAAGTAATGGAAAGGTTATATTTATATTGAATTTTTGGGTGAATAATGAGAGGATTTATTTAAGGGTCTGCCAACACGTGAAGATGCTGTTGAATAAAACAAGGTACCTAAGGGGGTTAAACATAACTGCCCTCCTAAGCCAAATTTTATTGGGAGCCTATTTTATTATAACAAAGGCCTTCCCCCACTTTTTAAAGTTCCCGTGCAGTCTCTGGCCATTCCTTTAAAAAGGAGTCTAACTCGTGTCGCCATCGCCGACGTGGTCTGCCAAATCCTCGTTTTGAGCTGGGCTGCCACTCTGTGGCGATCTTGGCCCACAGCTCGCTCGGCATTCGGCAGACATGACCAGCCCAGTCCCATTTTAATAGCCGGGCTGCTTTCCGAGCTACGTTGACTACTTTTGTTCTGGAGCGCAGCGTGGTGTTCCGGATACGGTTCCGTTAATTTGACGCCTAATATGCGCTCCATAGCTCGCTGACAAAATCCCTAGTTTGGACCTCGGACACGCCGTCAAAGACCAAGTTTATGCACCATGGGTGAGAATTGGAAGTATGCACATGTTCATGAGTCTCCGCTTAAGTGACAGATCGCCTTTCATCAGATGTTTTATGGACCAATAGCTCCTCTAGGCGTTTTCAGTCCGTTTTTCACTTCCTTCTCTTGTCAAATAGCGACCTCAAAAGAAAATTTATTGCAAACATACATACTGTCCGCGCGCCAATTCCGTGCATTCGGAGGTCGAGGAAGTGGGGGGGGGGGAGTGCGCTGCGCCCGTACGTACAAAATGACATCAATGGTAACCGTCGATCCGGTTTATTTTGAGGATTAAATGTGCATATAGGACCCGTTGCAGCATCCAATTGAATCCGTCTTGAAGTATGGAAGACAAGAAAATTGCTATTCAAAATAGCAACTATACAGGGTGGAAATAGATTTTGGGTCAGTGAGGGCAGCTGCCAGATCCCGTGTTGCTAGGCGAAAATGGTCTTAGAAGACCTTCCTTCGATTTCAAATAAACAGTTTCAAGTTTACAGATTTTGGAAAAAACATACAGGGTGCGAGAAAATGGTAATTTTTGACAAACTTTTTTTTTGATGCTAATCGATCCCATTCCTGTCCAGGATCAAAAGCTTGTATGGGACCAAAAATAAATTTCCGGCTAGAAAAGCCATAAATCGAGAAAAACTTTCCCCATACAATTTGTATGAAAATGAAAAAAGTTTTTTTACATGTATTTTTCTATGTCAATCGATTTCATTTCTATCCAGTATCAATAATTTCTTGGGGTCAACTTTCGGTAATGTACAAAAAAGCCAGAAATTAAAGAAAACTGTTTTCGTACATTTACTATGGAGAAAAAGTGAACTTTATTTACATTTTTCTGTCACGCTAATCAGTTATGTTTCATTGAAGGATTGGTTGTTTTCATACAGTCATTCAGTATAGAGGACGAATTAACTAAGGTATCGAATGGCACTTACTGAACATAGCCAGACATTATTTCTTTTTTAAAAAAGTTTACGAATGATCAAATACTTAATAAGTAAATATCTTAGTTTAGACAGTTTAGATCAAAAATTCCGGGCTCCATTGTGCTACTTTGTGTCTTGAAACGACTAGGAAATAGGAATTCCTAACTTGAAAGCCTTATAGTAGCGGGAACTATTAAACCCAGTCTTCCAAGCATTATGGCTGAAGACTTAAGGTTTTAGGAATATTGCTATAATGATAATATTTAACACACAAAACTTTCGTGAGACACAGACACATTCAATATGTTAAATCGGGTCACTTACGTATTTTACTCCTCCGCTTTATTTTTAACGAATTCGCGGTAAGTTTTGATGAAATTTTCAGTTATTTTCTATTAAAACGCCATCAAAACTTACCACTTCTACAAAAATGTGCTGTAAAATATCCCAACTATAACCTAAACACTAAGTACACTTAGTATTTGAGAGAAGTACCAAGAGCACAGAACAATAAAGGCGATGTGAGCGAGCGTCCATTAGCGCAGCGGAGCCTTTTCACTGGAATAAACCCCAAAGTCGGTAATTATTTTAAATCGCGCTAACAGCCTCGCCTCCGCGACACTAATGTGCCAGTATTTTAACTGTGATTAAAATATCTTCCATGTATTTGTAGCTTAATTACAGGTTAGGTGGGGCAAGAGGAAGTAGAGAAACTATGGGGAAAAAGAAACACTTGTAAGGAAAATAAACAGTGAGATTCATACTTAAATATATTAAAAACTAAATTAAGTAGGTAAATGATAATACTAATAATAAAACTAATGCATAATTAAAATTAACTTAAAAATACTTGCGTAGAAGGACTTTCCTCATACGGTTTTACTTGCCCCCGGCAAAATAAACTAGATACCTATGTATCTCTTACTGTTTCAAGAAGATGTCGTTTTACGATTCAACTGGGTTGAGAAATTTACGTGGCACGACTATATTTTACTTACTTTAATAATAAAGTTTCCGAGTAGGTATCGTCACGTATTTATTGTAACCGAAGCTACAAACAGCAATATCGAAGACGCTTTGTTCATCATTTATCGCGTACCTAGAGACTTATTTTGGTAGTAATAACAGGTTATAACTTTTTAACAAATCCAGCGGTGGCAGCAGCATGGTTTCATTTATAACAATCAGAATAAGCCTCCTAGTCGCGTAACGCTTGATACGTTCAACTGGGATGGAACAGGTCGTTATCGCTTGCAAAGAGAAACTTTAATAAAAAAGCGATATAAGTTACAGAATTTGATCAAAAACACAATGACGAATAACGAAAAAGGTTTTCAAAAAAATTGTGAGTAATACAGAATGAGGCGAATAAAAATCAAATAAGACAAACCAACACTGAAACAATAAGCCGAACTCATTAAACAATTAAAAAAATACTGAACTTTCTTATGTAAGAATGAAAAAAAAATAAAAACATTTATTTCGGACCACTATAAAATCCATACAAGGTTAATTCGCAAGTACACATTTGTCCTTGCAGGTACTTAAAACTATGTTAGTTACCTTAGCTTAGCTAAACACTAAAAACTACATTACATATCCAGCTAAGGAGCGATGCAGGTTCGACCTACCGTGCTGCATGTAGCGACTATAGAGTCTACCCGCTATCACGCTCAGGATACTGTTGCTACTGTCAAGCACTCTGCGACGCGTCGCAGTTGCAGCTCAATATCCTAATAAAGGATCAATACCTTCGATTCATTTTCGATGCCTGGGAGGAGTCACATGATGCCATTGGTATTTTTTGTGACTTATCTAAGGCGTTCGACTGCGTTTGTCACGAAACACTCGTGAGGAAACTTCACTTCTATGGTGTTAGAGGGAAAGCGCTGGATTTGCTAAAATCATATTTGGATGGGAGAATCCAAAAAGTGGATGTGAATGGAGAGCGGTCCTCTGGATCACTGGTTTCAATGGGCGTACCCCAGGGGTCGATATTGGGGCCCTTCCTATTCCTCATTTATATAAACGATTTACCGTACTTAGTGAGAGATCACCATGGTATAGTACTGTTTGCTGACGATACCTCCCTCATTTTTAAAGTCAAGCGTCACGAAGATACGAGCGATCATGTAAACAGTGCTATAGCAAAAGTAGTGCAATGGTTCAATGTCAATAACCTATTATTGAACGAGAAGAAAACCAAATATATAAAGTTCGTCACTACAAATGTCAGGAATATACAAACGACTGTCACTATCAAAGATGAGGAACTGGAAATGACCAATAGTACAGTATTTCTGGGTTTGACGTTAGATTCCAAGCTGCAATGGGGCCCTCACATAAATATTCTCGCAGGTAAACTCAGTTCTGCAGCATATGCAGTATGCAAAATGCGTCATTTAACAGACGAAAAAACAGCAAGATTAGTGTATTTTAGCTACTTTCATAGTATCATGTCATACGGCATCTTGCTTTGGGGTAATACTGCTGATATCAATTCCATTTTTGTACTGCAGAAGCGCGCCATTCGTTCAATTTATAAAATGAATGTTAGAGATTCGCTCAGAAATAAGTTCAAAGATATTAATATACTAACTGTATACTGCCAATACATTTACGCAAATATTGTGTATGTTCATAAACATATCCATAATTTTAAGAGAAATTGTGACGTACATAATATTAACACAAGAAACAAGGACAAGTTAGCAGTACCAGCCACACGGCTGCAAAAAATTAAAAATTCCTTTGAAGGTAATTGTGTACGGTTTTACAATAAACTGCCAAGTAGTATAACTAAGCTTCCAATGAATAGATTTAAGACATACATTAAAAGTAAATTAATTTGTAAAGCTTATTATAGTACCAAAGATTACATTAATGACAAAACTGCCTGGGACTGAATGATATTTATGTTTGTTTTATTTCTTGTGCTGACATTTTATTCAATTTTTTGTATGTAATTTTGATACTGATTTTCTATTACTTTATTAATTGTTACCAATTGTCTGACATTTTATTCCCTTCTTGTATGTAAATTCTCTATTAATTTATTAATTGTAACCAATTGTATTTATTCAAAATTTTATTTTATTCAGTGAATGTTTGTTATATTTTATTTTCTCTTGATTATGACTGTATGACTTGTCAAAAGTGCTTATTTTTAAGCCTACTTGAAATAAATAATTTTTGAGTTTGAGTTTGAGTTTGAATATCCTAGAACCGATTTTATTGTTACAAAAACAGGTGTAATACATAGTTCGCAAGTCTCCAGTTTTATGTAAGTAGATACATAGTAACAAAACATTTTGTTACCTGCTGTTCTGATATGCAAACACTTCTTTCAGTGAATACAATACCGCCGGTATTCATCTACGACCGAGATAAAACATCCTTCAGTGGCTTCGAGAAATGAAATATCGCCTTGCATCGCATTTCACCTCTGTACTACGATAAAAATAAATCTGGAAAGTTAAAATATGGCCAATAATATCGGAACTGTGCTTTACAATTTCCAGCAGCCATTGTAGCGAACGTTACTAGCATACTGCTTTGCCGTTGCCGCTCGACGACTTCATACGGTTATTGCCGGCAAATGTTATTGCGGTCCAATAAATAAATTACACTCTGATGAAACTAACCAAGCTATGCTACGGACATAGATGCTGAGAGCATAACAGATACGCCATTCTAACCCCCTTATTTATAAAAAAAACCTTTATTATCAACGGTTTATTTAGTGGATTTGACAGACGAATATGAACAACGGAGAATCCACATTTTATTAGGTGTTTACAACGAAAATTGAACAAAAGTAAAATAGTTTTTAGGGTTCCATACCCAAAGGGTAAAAACGGGACCCCTATTACTAAGGCTCCGCTGTCCGTCTGTCTGTCACCGGGCTGTAACTCATGAACCGTGATAGCGAGACAGTTAAACTTTTCACAGATGATGTATTTCTGTTGCTTCTATGACAACAAATACTAAAATACGGAACCCTCGGTGGGCGAGTCCGACTCGCACTTGTCCGGTTTTTCGTCAATTGCGTATCCAAAGTATTATGTAATCGCGCTTCGGGACCGTAAGCCCGCAGAACCACAAACCACACGATTGTATGACTATTCGAAACAACGCAAGTGTATTAGAAATCAATATATACGTAAGCTTCACTACTAATGGTAACAGACTGCAGTCCAAATGGAAAACTGATATGGCTATTCAAATCGTACCGACGCGACGTTCGAAAGCGGTTTCTTATTACCTATACTAAACTTGCATACGTTAGTTCTACCCTTGGAACGGAGGGTTTACCGTGAAAATAGAAAATCGAAATTTCACTAGACTTATATTGACCAGGATATAGACGGTGATTACCTTTTGAATTATTTATGAGCTCCCGATATTTCGTCAAAACAAAACCATTCAAAACTTTTAATCGAAATTTCGTTATCTGCCTCTCAATCGCTCGATATTTTGTATAAGGCAATAAAGTCGATTTCCGATTTTCGCGGTAGGCCCTGTTGTAATTAAAAAAAAAATTACACCCTCTAAAATACTTGTCAGAATGAACAATAATACATATAGACGGAGAGCTGGTAGAATTTTGGTGTAGGTCCTTAAGGCAAGCTGGAAATTTGCCTGATACGTCTCCTATCATACCCTAACTCAGCACTGCAGGGTAGCAGGGCTAAATCAGCCCTTATATTTTTAAAGATTTTTGTTGGGCCCCAAAAAAGGTTCTTGAGGCAAGCTGTAATTTTAACAGGTTAAAGTTAAGTATATATCTAAATAGTCTCAAAAAAATAAGCCTGAACATTTGGCTGGGTCTTTGACATTGCCTGAAGCGTGCAAAATAATTTTTCAAAAAATTCCAAAAAAGGTTCTTGAGGCAGTCTGTAATTTTTACATAAAATAGTTAAATATCTAAATAGTCATAAAAAAATTAAGCCTGAACATTTGGCCGAGTCTTTAACCTTGCTTGAAGCGTGCAAAATAATTTTTCAAAAAAACTTAAATTAAGTCCGACTCACGCTTTTTCTGCCATTTATAGGTAAACTATTATTTTTTGTGTAAAATAGACAAAAAAGATCATTCCCCATCTTTTTTGTCTATTTTCTTAAATAACTTAAACTATTTATTTTAAAATTACAAAAAAAATACATTTGAATTTCTCACAATAAGTTCTTTCATTTGATATGTAACCGATACAGTTAAAAAAACTAAATTTTTTAATTTTCTCATTTATCCTCCAAAATCCCATTTTTAAAATTTATTTGTTTACGATACATATCCGTCTTTGTGTCATAAACTTACATATGTATACCAAATTTCAACTGAATTGGTCCAGTAGTTTCGGAGAAAATAGGCTGTGACAGACATACAGACAGACGCACGAGTGATCCTATAAGAGTTCCGTTTCTTCCTTTTGAGATACGGAACCCTAAAACCATGTATTTGAGGCAGCTTGAAATTTCTACAGGGTAAAATACTCAAAAAAAGATCATTTTGGCGGGACTTTCTACAGGTGCCAGACGATCTAAAAAGCTACTCTTGTATGCGAGTGAATAGAGAGCGTTTATCGGTAGATGCAACGGATAGAGGTTTGGCCGAATATCCGGCGTAAAGTTTTGTCTAAAATACAATAAATCATAATTATGCAGTACGCATTGAGTATCGGTAAGTTACAGTTTTCGTCGTAACTGATTAAAATATATAGAAATATTATGTTTGAATATATTAGACGTTGTTCTTTTTTTAAATTGGAGCATATAGTTACCCACCAAGGTGCAAAGTAGGCCTATTTTACGGTACGAATAAAATGTATCTAGTATGCATATTAATTATATTATCTTCCATGTGTATAAATATATAAGAGATGTGTAACACATATTTATAATTCATTGATAAGATCTTTGCCTCTCCATTTATATGTATATAACTTGTAAATGATAATTATGTAGTTACTCTTCGTCGTGGAATAAAGTAATCTCTATTAATAAGCATTTCACCTTGATTAACTATGTTTTGTGGTGGGTCATCTTCCCGAGCCTAATTATTTACTGAGGACCTTAATTTAATTATGTTCATTTGTTTCTTTTCAGGTAATAACGAGGTTTCCTGAAACTTCTGTCGTTATCGTACGAAGATAGATAGATAGGTAATAGTTTATTCATCACACGTGGTAATAGGTACATTTAAAAAATATATAATGTCCACAATAACTACACTACTAACAAGTGCGGAATTTTTAAACTAAGGTGCATGCATATCATAATTTGTAACATTTACACTGTATTAAATTCATTTATGTTATACAGTCTTTTTTAATAATATTTATCTTAAGCACGAAACACGGTCAGTCTTGATTCCTTTTTGAGATGTTTAGGTAATTTATCATATGCATAGTTTTTACGACCAATAACTCCTGGCATTTTTTTTGACATTGCGAGTTTGTGGGGGATTTAGATAACGATTCGGGCGCTCAGGCGCTTTATTATTTGAAAGATGATCTAAGGTATCTTTGTAAACGGAAGGAAAAAACATTGATATTGATACTTTATCTCGTATTAAACCTCGTATTAAGTTTGGTGGTTTTGCGCCTGGAATCTCCATTTTCAAAAGTACACTCGGAACATATCGGGCTTCATAAAATACCGTTTCAAGCTTCACCTTAATAGTCTTTGCATTGCGTTTAGCAGTTTGCATTCAATTATAGATGAGTCAGCTGTTTTCCTTGTTTATCGGTTGTAGGCTGTCGGCCCCACGTTGGGCGCCAACAAGTCGTGTGGTGCTATTGTTGAGCCAGTCCAATCAACCACGCAAACCAGTGTAAATGTGTTTTAGAGATTTAGAGATAACACATAGGTATGAGCCATTTTAACTACATTATATACATTTCTACTCAGAATCACGAGCTCTTGCGATCCTGATAGAAGATAAAAAAGTGTCGGAAGGTTTGTATTTCCATTACGTTACCAATTAACATAGACTTTGTATGACGCCGTTGTCGTAGAAAAGGAACGAAAAATGTATGGAAATGGTGTTTTAGAAATAACATAAATATTTCCCGTTTGAAAAAAAAAGTGTTGTGTACAAATTTTAATAAAATGGCCCAGTAGTTAACCTCCCTACTATGGTTATCAACATAATGTTATGCTATGACAATTAGTTCTATATACAGAAAATAGAAGATACCGGATCAAAAATTGTTACGGATGAACTTAATCTGCATTCGGATTGGGGAATTTTAGTGTTTTCTTATATATTTGCGTCATTAAGTGAATATTTATAAAGGAACCTTTATACTAGTCTTCTTTAACGTTCGACTAGATAATATACTACTGCAATAGTAGCGCCCGGATGCACGGGGCCCTGTGCGTTGTTTATTTACGCGCCTCCGCCGCCGCCGCGTCGCCGTTAGGGACGGAATTAATCTGCATTCGGATTGGGGAATTTTAGTTATTTTTTTTATGTTTGGGTCAAAAACATTTTCATTATTAGTACAGGTTATACGTCTTTCCCGTGAAATAGATGGGCTTTAAAATCTAACTTCCGTTCCGCATGTTCAAGCCTTCTACTTTTACAACCTGCATGACGAAGGCCTTAGTAAAATGTGCCCAAATCGTTAACTTTTACAAAAGGCGCTCGTTTTTCCGAACGTTTTTTACCCATTTGCGTTATCATTGATTTTTTGGCGGTTTACAGAATATTTATAAATTACAAATTAAAAATTCCGCGGAACCTAACAGACTGAAACGTCTTGAGACTCGTTGAGCCTTTGGGGTCTGTTAACAGCAATATTTGAATTCACCCTCGCGAATACCGTTTTTTCTAACATCACACTACTTAACGCCACTTGCACCATCCCACTAACCCGGGGTTAACCTGTTAAACCGTTAACCCAGTGTCTAATTGTACTGGTAACCATAGTAACACCAGGTTTAACCGGTTAACCCCGGGTTAGTGGATGGTGCAAGTGGCCCTTATTCTTCTGGCGACTGGGTATCAAAATTTGCTAGTTAACTGACAAAAAGTCAAAACTTGATTAGGGCCTATGTAGGACACCGGTCGTCAGGAGGTTAGGTACAGTCGACGGTAAAGACACTTTTGCACCCTACTCCTTTGTAGGCGAAGGATGGAAGGAATAAGTTGGACGGAAAAGTTACCAATGAAGACGTCCTAAAAAGAGTGAAGGAAAAGAGAAGGATAATGAACATTAAAATAACATTAAATAGTAGTGTGTCTACTTGGAAAAACACAAATTAAAATAATTTAATTTGTTCTTAGATTGATAATGAACATTATTAAAAATAGAAGAGAAAAAATGATTGGCCACCTGCTACGACATGACCACTTCATCAGGAACATCATAGAAGGGAAAATAAACGGAAGGAGAGGTAGGGGAAGGCCAAGAAAAAGTTACATGAGCCAAGTAAAGGAGCATGCAGGGGCCGTGTCGTACCGGGATACTAAAGGGCTGGCTTCGGATCGACCAAGGTGGAGACAACTTCATCACGCAGCACCGACAAGAGCCCACAGCTCTTAAATTGAATGATGATGATCCTTTGTAATAAGGCGAAAAATTTAAACATGTCTGACGTCGACTGTACTAGGAAATATAAATGACAAATATCCGCATTAACCTTTTGACCGCCAAAGACGGTAAATCACGTCGTCGACATTTTGTGCCACTCACGCCGCCGACGTCATTTGCCGTCCAAACTTAATTTATCAAAGACTCTTTAATAAATAACTATATTTCTTTGTTTGTATTTGCATTATTTTATTTTGCCCTTCTACTTTATTGTATAACTTTATTACAATTCAACTATGAATAGAAGGTTAAAAAAAACAACATTATGTTATAATACGACTTACCCAGTAAATAGCATAGCTAGCCGCGCCAAAAACGGCACTTGACGTCGCCTAGTGATGTGACCGAGTCATGGAGGAATAATATTATTATATGAAAGTAACAATCTCCTAATAGAAATCGTTTCGCGCAGTTCCGACAAACACGATAGCGCCATCAATAATAGATATGGCTTAATCCCATACATTTTGTAATAGGAGTTGTTTTTGCTAAAATAACTGCTATTTGTGCTGTTACGGTACTTGTTTTCGTGCTTAATTTAAACAACTTGGTTTGAAAGACGGTACTGACCTTTTGTGATAATGTAACCCCTTATGCATTTATTTTATTGTAACGATACTGCAGTTTGCTAATTAGTAGGTAATAATAATCGACAACGGGTTTGCACATCTCTGAGTAACGCGCGCTTATCAGTGTTCCGTGCGCCCATGACGGCACTTCACGTCCGATGCCTGACGTCACCACTAAGTAGTGATGTGGCATTATTGAGAGATTTGAGTGGAAGTTACAAGTACATTTTGATATTTAAATACGTTATTTAAAGGTTTTTAGTAGAGCTAAAAGCCAGAATTATCTAATATTATATTGTAAAACACCTGTGTAGTGGTTCTTCTAATCTAAGTATGTCAAAAACGAAATCAGTGAAAATATCGATATCCTGTTTTGTAATCACTATTGTTCTCTAAGGTTTTATTTTGCTTCATTGCGGTGTCACGTCGAGTTACGTCAATGCTTGGCGTTCAAATGGTTAAATTAAAGAAATCTATTAGCTTGAGTATTTGTGAATATACAAAAACGCGTAACATCCCTAAGAGCCACGCTCGCCGCGATCGATATCCTCAGCTAATATTGAATTTTAATGAACCGCAACTCAAACAGCTTGCTTGCCGAATTCCCAAAGTGCGTTAAAACTCTCGTCGAAACCGAAAGTTCCCAATTTTTACTTGTTCGATGCTTTTAATATGTCATTTTACCGTCAGTCATGACAAAGTTCACGCTGATCTAACACGTGGAGTTCAGTTGTAGCCCGGTAAAGATACGGTTGCGCAAAACATTAAATTATAATAGCCAGATTTTTTTTAAATATCATTCTAACCAGATAATATATGCGGGAATCTTATAAGCATTTTACCGAAAGTACGTAATTAGGAAAAAAATAACCCCGTTTTTATTTATTTCAAACAATTATTATTATTTTTATCTGCAATCCTAAGGACATTTTTGCCTAAAATCAGTAAAAAGATAAATCTTTCTCGATAATCTTTTAAATAGGATCTTTCTCGCGTTATCCCGGTATTTTGCCACGGCTCATGGGAGCCTAGGGCCCGCTTGACAACTAATCCTATGAATTGACGTAGTCACTAGTCCGGTCCGTAAAATGACTGGAGTATTCCGTTAATGGAATTTCACGAGGAATTGAGTTGGTGTAAGTTTATGTAACTCGGGGAATTGTTCGGAGCGGCGTCTTCAATTCGGTTAATAAGTTGATACGTTGTGCTGACACGTACTTGTATATAATAGTCTATGGTTTCCCTTTCAGCGCAGGAACACGTAGGTACCTAAATAACATGCTATCGGATTTCTTTTAGCGCAGGTACCTATTCCCAAACGTCTGCCGCGGTTTTTTAACGTTTTGGGATAATCACGCAAGAATAGTTGTAGTCCATATTGACATTTACAGCATTTAAACATTGTAATGGCTACTAATATGAGCCGAGATACTGATTTGTCTATGAAAACAGCTGTCAAAGTCTGTTACCCAAAGGCCACACGCACACGCTCCAAGCTAGTTGAGCGCCTGAGCGCGAAGCGTGAGCGTGACGCATCAATTCATTAAATTTGCCTTGTAAATAAAACTTCACTAACAAAAAACATTGTAGGCTTTGACATATAATTTTATGTGACTAAGTAATGTTTTTTTAACTGAATTGACTACATACACCACACCATAGAAATACTGAGTTTATAGTATCTTTCGTATCTCTATACAGATATAGGAACTAGGTCGCACAAACTGGAGCTAGTTATGGAACTCCCGCATCTAGTTATGGACGATTTAGAGCAGTCCATTTCCCTAATTGGATATACTAGGAATCGGGATCGCACACTGGTTTGTTAGCGAATACTGAAAGCCGATATGGTTACGTGCTGTTTAAAGTAAAAAATAAGCAAAATTGATTTATTTATAAACAGTGCTTTTCACATTAACCTGTACATATATTTATATACATGTTTACTGACGACAATATAAAATACCGGATCAAACAACTGAAATGGAAATGGTCAGGAAATCTGATAAGAAGTAAGACAGAAAACTGGGCCAAAGAATTAACATAACGGGGATATGCACATGTATTATAATTCAATCTAAACAGTAATTGATATAATGCCTATTTTATATACATTTTTAATTAGTATAAAGACATTTACATAAGTAACGTAATACTATATAAATATACAATCAAAAACATTATTTTATACGGGGTCGCAGTTCTAACCTAATAACCTAACCCACTTTTTGCTAGATATTCCTCTGTGCCACAGTCTTTGGGGTCACATTTGTAACCTAACAACCTATTCTTCTGGTAGCCTGTTATTCCTATTGAGACCTACTTATAATTATATAATGTCACTAGTTTGAACAAATATGTTTTAGACTATGTAATAATTATGGCAGTGTATATTAGATGAAGTGCAAGTATACCCCATAACTATTATACCAAGAATAACATTGTTATGTATGTCGTTGATTAGGTAATATAGTTGTATGCCTTTTATTACGTTATTTAAAATGGCGATATATCAAACTATAATATATGTATGAAAAGTAAATAGAAAAAAAAAAAAATTGCCCCCATATCTAATATGACTAAGATGTATTGTGTACGGTAAGGAGCGGAGTTCTAGAATTTCAAAAATACGTATGGAAAGAATACCTACAGATTGGAATCATATTAGAATCTAAAGAGAAAGGTTGAGTGGCATTCTTACTTTACGAATTGATCTCAATTTGTAAAGTTTTACTTGAGGAGGGTGAGACAGAAAAGTTTGGAGCCTTCGAGTGTCAACGTAAGGAGTAAAGCCTTAATATCCTCGGAATCATTGCGAAATTTAATGACGAATCACAAACATTTATTAACTCAATTCAACAGACAGTATTTTTACCCGCCTACAACGACAGCGCAAGCCACCCCCAATCGAATCTCGATACATTCTTTAAGACTTTCATCATACAAATTTAAGGAAGTAGAAGGGTTAAAAAAAATCACACATCTATCTTATCGCGCGCCCAACGCGCTGCGCGACGCGCATCGTTTATCACAGACAGTATTAAATTACTTCACCCTACAGCCACGAATGAACTTAAGATAAAATTATAAGACCCTGTTTTATTAATCTGGCTAACATGGAGAGTACTTTGTCTAAACATTTTTAAATGCCTTGCTGTAAATTTAAGTATTCATAAAATATCTCAAAGCTTCTTAGATAAACAGCACTGTGGTTACGGTTCAAGTTACAGTAAAAAGTTGGGCTCCGTTAAACAGGGGCCGTAAAAACCATCTTTCCGACGTTTATTTAAGAATTATTTATTGCTGCGGAACCTAAAAGTTACCCAAAATAGCTGTTTGAAAGTAAACATGTGCTAATCATAAGATAATGTACGCAGGTTAAGTAAATAAAAGCAGTTCTTTTTATAGATTTATGCGTTCTGCGTTACTCGATCCGTTTCATTCTGTTTTTTTTTTCTGCGCATAATAGTCATACTTGTTATGAACAAAATGCTGCACTTCATGATAAAAGCAAGCTGCTCTGCACAGTGATAGTAGGGACCAAACTGAGCGATTTGACCCGCAGCAGCGGCAGTTTCACCCCTTAGGAACAGAGATGGCGCCACTTCTTTAAAAAATATTTCAAAAAATTCTACAAGCTAAACCAATGAACCGATTTAAATGTTTAATATCTCAAATGAAAGCGCATTATATACATTACTTTAAAAAAAATACTCAAAAAATATATACTCAATACTTTTGATAAAAACGGGAATTTTAAGTTTGTTTTTTTTTACTCGATTGATAGTTTTTACTTGATTTCTCAAAAAAATTGTATGGAATATGAATAGTTTAATGCATGTATATATTACTGAATAAATAACAAGTATTATAAAAAAAACCCAACACCGATATCTCTCATACTTCTCGAAATATGAAAGTTTGAATGTGAGTGTAAATTTCTTCAAGATATATTCCAAATAATTCTACAAGCTAAACTATTCGACCGATTTTAATGTTTAATATCTCAAATAAAAGCTCATTATATATACTACTTATAAAAAGATATTCAAAAAACATATACTGAATACTTTTGGCAAAAAACGGCATCTTAAGTTTTTTTTCTTACTCGATTGATAGTTTTTACTTGATTTCATAAAAAAAAATTATGGAACATGAATAGTTTAATAAATATATATATAGTACTGAGTATATAAAAGTATTACAAAAAAACCCGACACCGATACCTTTCATTCTTCGCGAAATATTTAAGTTCAATTATGCACGTTCTTACAAATAAATTCTTTAAAAGAAATCTTCAACCGCAGTGAGTGCACTGATTTTAATATGAAATGTGTCATATGAAAAGAAATTACCCAATTTATTTTAATAAATAAAAAAAATAAAAAATAAAAACTGAATAAAGTTTTTTCCTGGTGCTGAATTACAAAAAAATATAACAAATCTAAAATTAGGAATTATTTTTATTTAAAGTGACTACATTTGTAAACAAAAAACTTAAATGTCCTCTTCGGGTTCACCGGTAGATGTAGAACTTAAAAAAAAGTCGTTTTGAGAAGTACTCGTACCATTTCAATACTACAAAATCAGCGATCATACATGAACTGGTTGCTGTAGATTACTGTTGGATAATTTTTGTGCCTGTAGATTTACTGTTGAATTATTTTTGTGCCTAGTTGATTACCATTAAACCTATAATTTTGTGCCAGACCTGTAATCAGTGGTCAGCATGCAAAATAACTCTGGATTGAAAATTACATTAACTTACTTTTGATTTGTACAGCCACCTTTGCATGATTTACACTGGGCTGTGCATGGTAAGCTGACACGACGACACTCACAACGCATAGTTTCGCAGCCAGATTTGCAGCCATTGTGGCTGCAAATCTGGCTGCGAAACTATGCATTGTGGGTGTCGTCGCGTCAGCAGGCCATGCACAGCCCAGTGTAAATCATGCAAATGTGGCTGTACAAATCAAAAGTAAGTTAATGTAATTTTCAATCCAGGGTTATTTTGCATGCTGACCACTAATTATAGGTCTGGCACAAAATTATAGGTTTAATGGTTATCAACTAGGCACAAAAATAATTCAACAGTAATCTACAGCAACCAGTTCATGTATGATCAGTGATTATGTAGTATTGGAATGGTAAGAGTACTTCAAAACGACTTTTCTTTTTCAGTTTTACATCTACCGGTGAACCATATAATTTGACATCACCTAATAATAATTAGTTGCCCGTTTATTTTTGTATTTAATACACTGACAATTATCTGACAATTATCTGATTCAATTCGGCTATATGTATAAAAACTACTAAATTGACCTACTTTTATATTATACACATAGATTTAAGATTAGATCCTAAGTATGCATGTAATATTGGTATGCCCCCACGGGGTCCATGTGGAACTACCAAGAATTTGTAATACATATAAAACCATGGTTGCAATAAATAAATATGAACCCGAAGAGGACATTTAAGTTTTTTGTTTACAAATGTAGTCACTTTAAATAAAAATAATTCCTAATTTTAGATTTGTTATATTTTTTTTTGTAATTCACCACCAGGAAAAAACTTTATTCAGTTTTTATTGATAATTTTTTTATTTATTAAAATAAATGGGGTGATTTCTTTTCATATAACACATTTCATATTAAAATCAGTGCACTTACTGCGGTTGAAGATTTCTTTTAAAGGATTTATTTGTAAGAACGTGCATAATTGAACTTAAATATTTCGTGAAGAATGAAAGGTATCGGTGTCGGGTTTTTTTGTAATACTTTTATATACTCAGTACTATATATATTTATTAAACTATTCATGTTCCATAATATTTTTTTAAAGAAATCAAGTAAAAACTATCAATCGAGTAAGAAAAAAAAACTTAAGATGCCGTTTTTTGCCAAAAGGGTTCAGTATATGTTTTATGAGTATTTTTTATTAGTAATGTATATAATGAGCTTTTATTTGAGATATTAAACATTGAAATCGGTCAAATAGTTAAGCTTGTAGAATTTTTTGAGATATATTTTGAAGAAATTTACACTCACATTCAAACTTTTACATTTCGTGAAGTATGAGAGGTATCGGTGTCGGGTTTTTTTTATAATACTTGTTATTTATTCAGTAATATATACATGCATTAAGCTATTCATGTTCCATACATTTTTTTTGAGAAACCAAGTAAAAACTATCAATCGAGTAAAAAAAAAACTTAAGATGCCGTTTTTTGTCGAAAGTAATCAGTATATATTTTTTGAGTATTTTTTTAAAAGTAATTTATATAATAAGCTTTCATTTGAGATATTAAACATTTAAATCGGTTCATTGGTTTAGCTTGTAGAATTTTTTGAAATATTTTTTAAAGAAGTGGCGCCATCTCTGTTCCTAAGGGGTGAAACTTGCGCTGCTGCGGGTCAAATCACTCAGTTTGGTCCCTACTAGCACTGTGCAAAGCGGCTTGCTTTTATCATAAAGTGCAGCATCCGGGCAAAAAATGGCCATAACAAGTATGACTATAATGTACAAATGTACATTTTTACGTTAGTTTTTTTTATGCTTATGAATTTATAAGGTATTCTATAATACGATAGATTCTTAAATGCTTTATAGTTAGCTTACATATAATACCTACTACGATAGCTTTTTGAATGCCCGGTAGTTTAAAATACCGATAAAAATTTAAGTTCATCTTTTTAACTTATAACAACTGGTACCTAGTACCTACAGATTTAGTTTATTTTTTTGTATATCAACTATTCTTTTTAATAGACATGCATTCGCAAAGCGATATAAAAAATAAATTAAATCACGAGGTTTAAAAGGCAATATAAAAATGGCGACGATATTTTTTATGACAGAAACTGGTAGGTTTAACTCGATGTAATAGCGATAGCGTGGTTACAGTCAATGGATCGTTTTCAGTATTATGATCACAATTTAAGATAAATAAGGTTTTGGCAAAAATTCACAGAAAAATTTCATTTTTGGTACAAGCTTTTATCGCTGACTGTACTTTTCTTTACACAGGCAACTAATACTCAGAGACAATTCTACAAACCCCAAACACAATTAGGTTGCATTGTTTTATCACAGAGTTCCTATGGCCACCTCCTGTTTCCATCATCAGATCAGCTCGATGGTACCATAATATTGCATTGTCATCTGACTTACATTTACATATGTATGCATATTTTCAGCTTCATTGGAAGTCGGGAAGTGGGTTAAATTTAACTTGCAAGATTTGACCCGTGCATACCTATGTATGTATGTACCTATGTACATTGCAAGTTCAATAAAAGCTTGTAAAATACCTATTACGTAAGCAACATGTACGTGATTATGGCGCCTTCCCCTGGGCTAGGTGAAAGAAAGAAGAAAAGCCCTATAGTCATATGCCTGGCGGGAAACGTTCAAAGGGATAGTTCCGAGCCGGTAACCGCTACCAATTTTTAGTATGTTGTTTGGCGTGGTATTGGGACCCCCAAGAATGCCGGGAAACAGTAGCGCAGGCCATCTACGTCAGCTAATGTCATCGAAATAGCTCCCACCTCTTTGCGAATAAGTGCATATTACACTCAAACTATATGTATTTGACTTGCGTGCAAATGGTCTGGTCTTAGAGGATGCCGAAGACCGTACCAAGTGGAGGAGAAAAAGTCGGATAGCGGACCCTGGGTAACGAAGCAGCAGCTGAGCACGGAAACGCTAAGATAAGCAAAAGCTAGTAAAAGATATTAAAGTATACGCGAGTATGTTTCCTTGCAAGTATGTAACTAACTCAAAGGCTAACTCATATATTACAAACTCGAATCATCCTTTCGCTTTGCGTTAGGATTCTATTAGGGCCACTTGTGCACCATCCCACTAACCCGGGGTTAACCGGTACACAGTACAATTGATACTGGATTAACGGTTTAACCCCGGGTTAGTAGGATGGTGCAATTGGCGCTTAGACTCTTATTTACAAATATCACTCTCCACGTTGTACAGTGAATCTATACGAAATCAATATACGGGTGTGCCTAAGTAACTGTGGGAGGTCGTAAAGAGCACTGAATCGGTACTGATGCCAAGTTTAGTGCCTCGCGCTGACCGGTATTTCTACCACACTTGTTCCATTACAATAACAAACCATTTTCTTAGCTAAGCAAACTTGTTTATTTATTTTCTTTATTACACAACACATGAACTATCATGTACTAACAAATGGCGGACTTAATGTCTTAAGGCACTCTCTAAAAGTAAATGAAACTACTGTTGTAAATGCTGTAAGAAATAATGTTAAAACCAACAACGGTTAGGTACGTAAATGGTTGTAATAGGGTCCCTTTGGGTACGGAACCCTAAAAAGGGAAAAAAATTATATGGGAGCCCCACTTAAATATTTATTTTATCCTCTACTAGCTTTTGCCCGCGACTTCGTCTGCGTGGACTTAGTAACCCCAGCTAGAGTAAGAATAACGCCTGGAGAAAGTCTTAAAGCAATTATTCAATTTGAGCATATTATGCACACAAATTCATTAATTATCTCAATTCCACCCCGCTTTTTACTTTCTTAAGGGATGATTTTCGGGATAAATACTATCCTATGTCCTTCTCAGGGACTCAACCTATCTCTATGCCAAATTTCATCTAAATCGATTCAGCGGTTTAAGCGTGAAGAGGGAACACACAGACAGACTTTCGCATTTATAATATTAGTATGGATTTAGTATTTGTTGTTATAGCGGCAACATAAATACATCATCGGTGACAATTTTAACTGTCTAGCTATAACGGTTCACGAGATACAGCCTGGTGACGGACAGACAGACGGACAGTGGAGTCGTCCACACAGACAGGGACAGGGACAGGGTCCCGTTTTTACCCTTTGGGTACGGAACACTAATAATTACTAATTGAGACTTGTAGCGCGTTTATGAGTACGAGTAACTCCTTAAAACGTTGATGAAAACGGACCTTGAAATGCGGAACATACCTATAGGTGCTGTAGAACTCCAAATAAAGGATCTTTTGAAATTCAACCCCAAGGGATGAAAATGTAGTTGAAGGTTTTTAGGGTTCCGTACCCAAAGGGTAAAAATGGGGCCCTATTACTAAGACTCCGCTGTCCGTCCGCCTGTCTGTCTGTCTGTCTATCTGTCCGTCTGTCCGACTCGCAATTGTTTTAATATAACATGATAATATGATCGCCATCTGACATGTTATGAAAATATGTCAAAGTATCCTCCAGTCCATCATTCCAGTAGGTATAGAGCCGACAGCTAATTGATGATTATCGTTTATAAATTCCTGTGCATCATTTAAAAATATTAGGAAAGTAAAAGCTAAGTTATTAAAGTAATTTGATCGAAAATTTCGTCTGAAAAGTTTCGAATGTTATTTTGTATATCGAGTTTCATTCGGCCTTCTTATGACCGAGTCTTTCGCAAAGTTTGTAAAAATAGCTTTAAATTGTTATTTAATTAAGCTTCTTATTTGAAGCTGAATTTCTCTTAGGATTGTTGGCTTCAGTCGCAGACATATATTTAAATAGATGTGACATGTACTGCCGTACTGCGGTTTGTATGAAAAGCTAGTAATGCGACGCATGTTTTGTGCAGTGGAGCTTAAAGTCCTAAGTACAAACAGCAACACTTAACTGTCCATCGGTGGACCTTATGCCTTTTGTAATAAGGTTTACGAACTGTCAGTTAACAGTGTGGGCGATGGTACTAGGATATAGTATGTATGCAATTTAGATTTAAACCAGATCTAATTACATAGATGTAAATATATATGAGTGCTTGGTAAATATAATTTGGATTATATTATAAGTTGTAAAAGTTTTTATTTAATGTTAGAATATAATACAATTCAGTTTCACAACGTGATTGAACGCGACGTATTTAACTTTTCATATGTATGTGGTGGTCAAAAATCATTTGTTCAACCCTCGGTGAGGCTGTATAGAGCAGAAAAAATAGTTCTCGAAAAAATGCAATAAGATGACTAAAAATTCGGTCAGGATCCTTATAGAATAGAATAAGATTTTATTCGTAAGCACAAACAAACAAGACATTACATAATATAAAAGAAAACATAAAATAAGATTAAAGTGCCACAAAATGGCCTCATCTCAGCATGTTGCTGGTGACTTCCAGCGCTGATCTTCCGATGAGACCATGTGAGAAGAATCATACACAGACAAGATGTTGAACGCTTTTGCGTGGTCTATTCAGTTATTAGTCTGTTTATCTGTGGCTCTAGGTTTCTGCAGATTTTTCACGATTTTTCATATTTGTCTGCTGTTTCAAGTGGCTTGCCGCATCTTAAGTCGGCTTGAGAAGCGCTTTTTTAAACTTTTTTGCATACTAGAGCAGCAAGTTATTTTTAAAAAGAAGAGAATTTGTTCTGCTCTCTGCGGGTTTTAGGTTGAATTCCAAAAGGCCCAAATATTTACACGTTTGTTGAAATTATTTTCGTTTAGATTTTTTCGAGGTATTTTTTTTCTCATTCGCTTCTAGTAGTTAGAACCTACATGTCAATATGTTAGCAGTTTGGTGCTATATAGTGCTACTACACTACCTTCGGCACGTGACTTCGTCTGCGTGAAATGATGATGATTAATAAAAACTACCCTATGTCCTTTTCTTATTATCTCGGGTTTAAGCGTGAAGAGGTAACAGACAGACAGTTACGTTCGCATTTATAATATTAAGACGGGTCTTACAAAAGTCTAACCGTACAAACAGTAAGATTATACAACTCCCGTTTCAACCCTTGATTCAAATAGATTTAAGAATAATTTGTCAAACCCGTTCCCATTTCATCCCAGGACATTGAAACATTATCCCCAATTTGAACTTTAAACATCTTAACTAGATTTGATAGGTATTTATTTTACATTACTCGCAGTGCTTCTTGTGCTCACTAATATTTAATTAAATTCAATTTTGAATACATTTTACATAATAAATCCTATAAAATGTCCCCAATTTTGCATAGTCCTGGCCTATTGCCCAGCGCTGATCTTCCATTGAAGCCATTTCGTGCTGATCTTCCATTGAGGTCACGGTCAAAGAAAGAAACAAAAAAAAAACAAATCAGGAAAATACGCAAAATTAATCGTGACTCTATTAATCACATAAAAGAAAGTAAATACAAAATAAAAACTAACAAATACGCGTTAGTACGAGCCAGATCGACTGCGAATCAAATTTATCAAGTTGAGAATTAAAAGTTCGAATGCACTAGACGAAAATGCAGAAAGAATCCAGGCCAATTTGCTGCATTTTTCACTAGGAGTGGTTTCACAACTACGCGGACGTTTCAAACAAAGGAGCAAACTGCCAACTTGAAGAGAATAAGTGTTATTCACGGGGGGTATTTCTATGAGTAAAAAGTCGACTAAATAAGTAGTTGAACCTGCAAAGAGCATTTTTCAATGCTAGCTACATTACCCTTAAAAACAAAACCTGAAACTCCTGATGCATCTCTTTCATCCTTGGAAGTTGAACAATAAAGTAAACGAGACGGGACCAGTGAAGTTTTGTTTTTCGTTTTACAGTGCCCAGGGTTGCCGGAATGTAATTGATACAAGTTTCTGATTCTTTAAAAAATCGTCTCTGAAGGAATATACCCATATGCAATAGTAAAACAATAACGTCCGTCCGTCAGCTACTTTATATAATAATGGATAGGAGCCATTATTATATAAACTAGTTGTCGGATTCCTTTTTTAGGGTTCCGTCCGTACCCAAAGGGTAAAAACGGGACCCTATTACTAAGACTCCGCTGTCCGTCTGTCCGTCTGTCCGTCTGACCGTCTGTCCATCTGTCCGTCTGTCCGTCTGTCTGGCTGTCACCAGGCTGTATCTCATGAACCGTGATAGCTAGACAGTTGAAATTTTCACAAATGATGTATTTCTGTTGCCGCTATAACAACAAATACTAAAAAGTACGGAACCCTCGGTGGGCGAGTCCGACTCGCACTTGGCCGGTTTTTTTAATAGTAAGGTAAACGTTCGAGTGCTCGACGCGGTACTAGTATATGGCATGGGCACTCTATGTCAAAGTGACATGACTTAAATTCGAACTAAGACGATTTTTCTTCATTCGAATTTAAGCCATGTCACTTTGACATAGAGTGCCCATGCCATATACTAGGTACCGCGTCGAGCACTCGGACGTTTACCATACTTGAATATTAAATTCCTGACATTTCAGAAGTAAAATCTGCCGTTGGGTAACCCTATCCGCACCCTGTAATTTGTGAGAGTTGACGTCGTCGAGCACAATCGCGGAATACTCTCGCCAAATTACGCGAAAATGCTATTTATTTCTGCCGACAGACCGATCCAACTTTGAGTGAAACGGAACATATCGAATCTCGGGACGGTTGAAATTTTCTTGAACGGGGATTTGTGTTTGTTTTGCAAAATGCAAAGACAGCACGGTTGGGGGAATTTACATTGTTACGGTTAGGGGTAAGTACACTCAGCATCAATAGTACAGTAACTTTATACATTAGGGTTTGCGTCAAATCCGGTAGTTCTAATTTTTTGCCGACTTGTTTATGATGTTGGCCCACTGAATAATCCAAGTTTGAGACCTCGTTCGCCGAACGCAACTTTGTCAAAAATAAAAAATAAAAACCGCGAAAATTTCGTTTTTTTTAGACTTGGGCGATTCTAAAGGACTAGTTTTTGATAGTACCTTCTCAAGACGTTTTTAAAGTAGACTAAATTTGCTACAATACGAGACTAGAACTGTCTTTGTAAATTTAATAGTTTTCGAGATAAAGCCTTTCAAAATTTATAATTTTTTTAAGTTGTATACGTAGGCTAAGTGAGTGCAGTGATTATACGCTTTTGTCTCAGGTGATGCCGCTTGGCACGATTGTTTCTAAGGTCAAACAAAGCCGGATTAGCCCGGTAGCCATGTGATCGAACGTACAAATTTACTCTACTTTAAAAACGTCTCGAGAAGGTATTATCAAAAACTAGTCCTTTAGAGTTATAATCGCCCAAATCTAAACCAAAAACCGAAATTATCGCGGTTTTTTCGATTTTTTACAAAGTTGCGTTCGGCGCTCGAGGTATCAAACTTGGATTATTCATTGAGCCAACATCATAAACAAGTCCGCAAAAAATCAGAACTACCGGATTTGACGCAAACGAACCCCGTTACAAAAGGCGACAAAGTTACTGGATCATAGACAAAACAAAAGAGCAAAAATTTATTTACACCTCCTGGGATTGAGCAACACACAGCACAGGACAGGAACGAATAGCGAAATCTAGTATCGGAGGCCAAGATCCACTTTGGGTCGCTGAGCCAGCGAAGTAAGTAAGGGATTGAGCAAACTCGGATTACACGCATTTAGGACCAAATGAAGGTATTAAAACGATTTCCAGCTTGGTGGGAATTAATTCCTCATGAAACGCTTATTTTTGGAGTTAATTTGATTGGCCTATCTATAGGTATATCATAGAGTAACTTATACTAGAGCGGTACTGTCATTGTAAATTTTGTAACCCCAGTAAATTCACTGCCATCTGTCGACACACTTTAAAACTAAAAATAAATATTTTTAAAAATACGATAAAATGTATTTAGATATGGATAAATGATTTTTTTTATTTGCAATAATTATTTATATGATTTTGATTTTGACCCATGTTCTTTCACTGATATGCGTTAAAATTGTTAAATAACAAACGAAACCGTCAACGCCATCTATACGACAGTTCGCCAAAGCTAGTAGCGCCCTCTGAACGAGAATCAAATTTTCTTGATTTTTGAGGCACGTTTTTTCGTTAGACTGTATCCATCTATTACGGAGTTATATCTATCTTTGGGTATATTGAATGGTCATAATTGGTCATAGAATTTTGACATAAGGCAAGTCTCGTACTATAGCGGTTATTTCATAGCGATGTCACTAACTGTTAAAACAAGGTGAAACAGAAACTGTTTGTTTCAAAACTGCTGCATTAATGTAGTCATCAAAATATAATTACCGATTACAATGCCTTTATACGTATTATAAGTGAATGACTGGCCGTTTGCGATAATGCC
The DNA here is from genome assembly GCF_947568885.1 of Cydia strobilella. Lineage (NCBI taxonomy): Eukaryota > Metazoa > Arthropoda > Insecta > Lepidoptera > Tortricidae > Cydia > Cydia strobilella. The sequence goes on from NC_086048.1 coordinate 4,675,951, forward strand.
GGCCGCTTTTATTAAATAACGAGCCAATTTCGCGTCCACCATTTTGTGTCGTGACCCGCAACATTATGCTACAGCGTGTTTGACAATAGATGTTTATGAAACGATGCTTTAAAACCGAATATCATAATATTTGTGACGGTTTAAACTGGCCTAATCCCAATCTACAAATTTTTGCGTTATTTTTGAACAAAAGTCAAAATGAATGGCATACAACAAACGTGATTTTCTTGCCGTTTTTGCGTAATGGTACGGAACCCTTCGTGCGCGAGTCCGGCTCGCACTTGGCCGGTTTTTACACCTATACTCCTTAGTCTATTGTCAACGAATGTATAAGTACGTTTGACTTCGAATAGCGTCGCGAGCAGCGAGTTATACAAATTACGTTCCATTCCACGCAAAATAAGAGCTCACGCAAAACGGGTTGCGGGACACTTAGTAATATTGCGTTTTTGAAGGAAGCAGAAATCCCGTTGTAGGGGAATGATTATGTTATGGGTATGGTAGGTACAGTCGGCATCAAAAGTAACGGATAGAACTACGTGTCAATTGTGTAGATACAATTTTTAATAATCGGCCGAATTTCACCTTCCCATACAAACGGAATTTCGGTCTCATTTTAAATCTACGTATTGGGTTGTAATGAAACTTTGTACAGGCATTAGGTATATTTAGTTCTGTAATTAATTTATGTAGTTCTAGTATATAAAACAAACGAAATAGAGCGAAAACAAGTTTTGTATGAAAAACTTAAATTCAGTGTATTTTTTAACTATGGTATCTGAAGCTACATAAACTAATTGCATATACCTTATTCTATTGTAAGTACAAAGTTTCAGAGTAATCTAGCTGGTCGTTTTAAAATAAGAGCGTAAATACGTTTGTATGGAGAACCGAGCTTGCCGGGGACTCTTACCAAAAAAATGATGTTTCTACAGGTAGAACAATTAGGCTGTAAGAGTAACTTTTTAATGCGAACTGTTGAGATATGTAGAGACATCCCAAAGATACATATACCAAATAGAAATATGTAGACATATATACCAAATAGAGATTTGGAAAGGTATTCCAAGGTGGCAGATACTTTTGGTGCGTTGTCTGATCCGCTACTATTGATGATGACTGTATCCACACTACACACCGATCGTTGTTGTGTTGCCCTCTCGATACACTTTTGGGAGGGTGTGAGGGGTCTCGACCGCGTTCCTGCTGCGGAGACTTTCCATTCGCGCCCCATCTTCGTGGGGCGGTCTTCCATCGTCATTTTGGGGACGACTGTGTAATCTGGTGAGGGCCAGCTTTTTCGCTACCGGCCGTTATCCAACCCCGCGACCCCTAGCCTGGTGATACCGTTTGAGCGGGGCCAGGTTTCGGGGCCGCAGTGAAGGCGACCGGCAGCTTAGGCTGGCGTGTGCTTCGTGCCTGTGTTGGCGTCATCCGAGTGAGTGTTGTGTTGTGTCGTCGATGTCTTCTTTACACCGATCGTGATGTTGATGAAATTGCTATAATCTCGGATGTACACACTCGTCGAGAGCCTCTCGTCGAGAGTCTCGGCGCCGCTCCGATACAATCGGAGAAGCGCGAGACGAGACAAGGAAGAGCGAGACGAGAAGGGAGCAGCATGTACACACTCATTCTCGGTCTGTTTCGGGGTCTCTCGACGAGTGTGTACAGCCCACATTTATAAAGAGAATAAAGAGTTGAAATGGGTGACGTTGCTTGGAAATTTTATTTAAAAAAAATATATACGAGAATTCTTTATAGAAATTTGTTTGTGTTTCATCCTATTCCCTGACTAAAGTTAACAAAAACCGGGCCTGATTGTTTTCGTAACCTTTTCCCTAAATACAATAAGCTTAAAACGGAACGTAATCCCAGGATTTCCGAGACTCAACTTTTGATACGTCTGACAGAAATAAACAATTGAATTAAGTAGTTTCGCAGACATATATCTTAATAAGAAGACGCACCTCAAAAATACATTTTCCGAGTTTCGTTTTTCGCGGTAGGAGTCTGCAAATGTTTTTCTTTGTTATAAAATATTTTTATATATACCATTATTTGATTCGCATACTGATTTATAAAATTATACCTGCAAAAAAAAGGGTCGGTAATTGGCGTATAATTCTAATTGGCACCTAAGCGCGTGCTAGTCCAACGCTAAAAAAACCAGTCTCGCTCTCCGATAACGCGCCTTTGTTACGCATCTCAATGACACATCTTAGATTGGTTCTGTAGCGTTCGACTCGCCGGCACTCAGTAACCGTACAGGGACCACACAAGAAATCGAAAATTATTTTTCCATTTGTTCATTTTGAATCTTATTGCAATTTCGTTAATAGTTGTAATTCAATAACCGGTTAAAGTGGCTGAACCTTTTTATGCAGGTAAGTAGCACGTGCGGTGTTACATACAATAGACAATGTTTAGGAATATATTGTTTCATGTAGCAACATTGTACGTAAGCATTCTTTCATTCTCTCGGATATCCGTCATTAAAATTCCATTAAGTCACTTTAGATTGAAATAACCTCACTTCGACAATTACCATCATGGCCGTCCGAGCGTGCCCCCGCGTTAAAATCAGTCCAATATATTAGCACTTCCTTTGTTTTTCTGCCTTCGGCATCCTATTGTTTTATAACTTGCCAGTGACAGACTTAAACAGTGAGAAGGAAGATAAGAAGATCTTAGAAACCCAGCGGGCCCGCCAACGAGGGAATACCAAGTAACTTAATCTCACTGACAAGGTAATGTTTCATAAAACACTTATTTTTCGAGCCCATTTCGTTCTTTCCTCATTCTGTTCCTAACAGACAATGACAATAGACAATTAGCCGTAAGGGCCAGCTTGAAAACTAAAGACTATACAGCGGTGTGCCTTCAGTGACGTGTGTGTTTTAAGTATTTTTGCGCGTGGGAGAAGATTAATTTGCGTGTTGTTGCGAAACAGCGTGTTTGATGTTAGGGCGAGGGCGGGCCATGTAATGCGCAGTCAATAACCACAGAAACATATCGCGCAAAACATGTCGCATGACGCATAACTTGGAAATTTAGGCCAGGAAATAAATGCTCAAAAAAAGTTATAGAGGGAAATGCTTGGAACACAATTTTTGACATCGTAGCTTTGTTTGGACTAGTTAGGAGTTTTGCAATATATTCTCATAAGTACGATTGCATATTCAGATTTATTAGGCACTAAAAAAACATCCAATTTCAAGCGAACGTCAAACTTTTAAATTATTAAATGGATGTCTTTTATTTAACTATAAGTAATAAGATTTTTTTTCGGCTGACAAGTGCGAGTAGAATGAACTTACACTGAGCATTGAACTACGAGTACGCGGGCGTTAAGCGAAGTGTGAGTCAACCGCGGGCAACGCACTGTGAAAAAAACTAAATTTACATTTCAATGTTAAAGACCTTTTTACATCATGGGTTTTAAATACCAGAAGATATACAGTACCGGCCAATAATATATCACCTCCATGTTTTTACGGTATAACTTTTTTTTTATAGTTGTGACTGACTCCTCACTGGTTTAGGTAGTCTAGTAGTATTCCTTTGTACGGGCGATGAGAAAAATTGGTCTCATGTAATGGTTTTTTCAGTTTTTTTTTAAATGTATTGTTAACTTCATTTTTTACTAGAGGTTTTTTTAGTAATATACTGAGTAGCCTATTGTAATTCACAGTATTTCTTTGCAATATTCATCATATATTTGTATAAAATGACTAGTAAAATATGCAATCTACAAACTAACCAATATTGTTTACTCTATACAAGCTCTACAAAAACACTCAAAGGTGATATATTATTGGCCGGTACTATATATATATATATATGCTACTACTAAACAAATGTTGGTCAGTTTGAGGCATACAGCCTCCAGTTTAATTTATTGCTCCTGTTACAGGAAACACCCGTTATATATATATACCTATATAGTACCGGCCAATAATATATCACCTTTGAGTGTTTTTGTAGAGCTTGTATAGAGTAAACAATATTGGTTAGTTTGTAGATTGCATATTTTACTAGTCATTTTATACAAATATATGATGAATATTGCAAATAAATACTGTGAATTACAATAGGCTACTCAGTATATGTATGTATGTATATGTACTTTTTACCTGGAGGAATCATTTTAGAATTATCTCGTCTATTAATTGAAAAGTTAAGTCATAATATAGTGCATATAGCTTTTTCATGCTCTCGTGTTTTCGCTTTTATGTTGTACTTGTACCATCAAGTGCAGTCTAGAATGTGCTCATTTACCTATATAACGTAATCTGAGGTTACATTGAATCGCGGGGAAACATTGAAATTCCTTAGATATGGTTCATAAATCGATGATCAATGTTTTCCCGCGATTCAAAGTACCAGTACGGAGAAAATAATAATAAACACACTAGTCATTATAATATGTACAGACTATTGAGTAGAATTAACTAATGACGTACGCCGTTACTTTTGTCAACGTGATAACAGAATACAGAATACAGAACTTTATTGGTAAAAGCAAATTTTACATTTACAAAAAAAATATATGTACATATTTCGTTAATAAGTTACATATTTCATAACATTTTTAAACATAAAAACATTTTTACATTTAAATATAGTTAACATGAAATATATACATATTTTTTTAAACTACGATGCAGAAGTCAACGACCCCATCGAGTATTTATAAATTCGTTAATGCTGTAGAATGCTTTTTCTATAAGCAGCAGTTTAAGTTTAGATTTAAATACTTGGTCACTATTTAAGTTAAGTATATCTGAGGGTAATGAATTGTAAATAGTTGGTCCCATGACGCTGAGCGATGACCTATCGTAATTGGTTGGGTAGGGTAAAAATAACCAGAATACCATGAATACTGAAAAACACCAATATTTATAACACCTACTCAATTACCATTCTCCAAACTGTTAACTGATAACACTTACTTAAACCTTATTGCTAAGGCATAAATCCCACCAGTGGTCAGTGAAGAGTATCTGTGTATAGGTAAATCGATCTGAGTTGCCACTTGTCAGACATTCAAACTGTCATATAGACACGATTCTGCTTGCGGTGAGTTCGTGAGATCAGTTGGTATTATGATTGTACCTGTGACTCGACGAACTGAGACTTATTTTGCACGATTTGCACTATTCTCAGGGAATGATTCGAAATGAGTATATTACTATCCCTTCTCACCGTACTGGTTTTATGTCCAACTCTTTCGCCGTTGAGGCAATCCGTCTCTGGAATTCCCTCCCTCTCTCGATTCGACAAGCCCCAAGCAAACCTGTTTTTAAGCGTCTACTCCGCAAGCATCTTCTGTCAGAAGAATTTAAATAATCTTCTCCATCTTGTATGTACTAATATGTATTAGTTTATCTTTTGTATATCATATAAGTATTAGTATTTAATCATAATTTTGTTAGTTTGTTTATATATATATACATAATATTTGACTTTTTTTGGTTTTATTTCTCGTTATAATTTATGAATCTATCCTGCACCAACATTTATGTCTCTGTTTGACCTAATGGTTGACTGGTAGAGAATGCCTTTTGGCATTAAGTCCGCCATTTGTACATTTTTCTTTGCTTATGCAGTAAAGTTTAAATGCATAAATAAATATTATGACACCTTTGTTGAAAAAAAATACGCGAGCGTGCCGTACACGCTAATCGGAATTGTTTCTTGTTACCGCGTGATCAGCAGTATCACGCTGATTTGGATATTTGAAACGTGATTTCATGGCATTGTTTATTTGCCCGCTGTTTCTCCGAATCACGGCCAACGCATTCTGCATTTCTTCCAAAACGCCTTAAATGTCATGAGATTTAATTTGTAATACGACTTTTTGACAAGCCACAAGCTACGCTCACCTCTTCTGAAACGGCGTAAATAGTATCAGATTCCTTTGACATAAGACGTTTTTAAATTGGGCAGGAGTTGACGGTACTGATTCTTTGGTTCCCCTTGTTCGTATAGATGGTTAATTTGGTCCGCTTTCAAAATAAGAATTGGTCTGGTTAAGATAACTGACAGTTATAACGGGTAGATGACGTTTACTATTTTGATCCACGCATTAACGAAATATAATTAAATTAACTATCACTTTACTTATTGTATTATATTATTTTATAATCTTCCACGAATGTTTCATACCTACGGCATTTTGTAGGACATGTTGCATCATGTAGATATCAAAATGGAATCACGACAATGAATTATTTTAAATTATTTCAAAGATGAACGTATTATCTTGTTCATTGCACTTATATAGATACTAGATGGACTATACTGCCTTTTTCAAAGTTGATTGATGATTCATTTTCATTTATTTAAAAAATGTCCAGTCACTTTACAAAAAAAACTACTTCCAACCTCTGGCGCCGACTGCAATATCGTTAAAAATTCACCTACCGATTGAGTATTTTATCATGTTTTAACAAAATTGGCGGATATTTTTCATTCGCTCGCGTTCCATGACGTTTGAGTGGTCTCTCGGCGTGCCCTGCTGCATAAAACTTGCTAATTAGCCGGGCACTTCACTGGTACCCCGCTACGTATTGAAGAGGTAAAGCATCCTTGCAGAGAATACATTGTGGAGTTACCGTTTCAATAGGAAATGGATGTTGCGATCGGAAATCTCATTATCTAGTTATTTCATGTTGAAGAGGACTTGAAAGACTTGTGAGTATTATGCATTTAATAATCGAAGTTTACTTCCACTACAGATTTTTACTCTATATTGTAGTTTTGACATTCAGTATTGTATTAAACAATTTTACTGAATATAAACTAAATGAAGGAAATTTATTAATTGCCACTTGTTAGTGGCAATTAATAGAAACCAACTGCAGATTTTTTTCAGTAGTTGTTTCATTAATAGATCCTTCTTTTTTACCTGTCAGAAATATCTCAATTGTACAATGAGATGCGCGATTTGACCACACAGGAATAAAGACTTACCTGATATCAAAGTCAAAATTGTAAGATCTAAGCCTTAATCTTAAATTAAAATCAATTCTTGATTGATCGAATCGACACTCAAAAAAACAGGAGCAAAAATGAAAGCCTGCAAAAGTGAAAAACCGAATTTCATTCGCTGCATTTTCATTTATCCTTTTGTCGTATTGATAAAGATCTTTTGTATTCATAAAAGAAGGGAAATCGCGAGCGGCAAAGGACGCAAATTGCTGAATTCAGAAATGTCGTTACTTATTTGGAAACGATGGGAATTCCTGATAACCGCGGGGGCTGGAGAAATGTAATAAAGTCGACGCGAAAATCTTACTAAGGCATTACTATATTTTTGGAACGACCTAAAGCCAGGTTACATGACCGGCACAACCAGAAAGAGAATAGAGTTTATTTATTGTTGTTGTTGACATTGTATATTATAGTATGGTTGAATTGACGTGTAAAATTTGTACAATTTTATCAATAAATGTATCTTATCTTATCTTATTGGTTGATATTCTGTAAATATAAAATAAGCTTTCTAAAACTATCCTAAAATAAACCTTCCGACGACCTTACGACCTTCAAAAAAAGAGCGTACTCCCATTTTAAAGCCGGCAACGTACTAGTAACCCCCTTGGCGTTGCAGGTGTCCATGGGCGACGGTGATTGCTTACAATCAGGCGATTAATCTGCTCGTTTACCTCCTACAGCAGGGGTCACCAAATGGCGGACCGCCGACATATTAAATTTTTTTGCTTATTGAATAAACTCAAGGAGAAACGGACCGCGATGGTCATTTTATTTTAAGAACCGGACCCCTGAAGAAACTAATAGGTGACCCCTGTCCTACATCATAATAAAAAAACCGGACAAGTGCGAGTCGGACTCGCCCATCGAGGGTACCGTACTTTTTAGTATTTGTTGTTATAGCGGCAACAGAAATACATTATCTGTGAAAATTTCTACTGTCTAGCTATCACGGTTCATGAGATACAGCCTGGTGATAGACAGACGGGCAGACAGACGGAGTCTTACTAATAGAAATAGAAATATAAATAGTTTATTCGTGGCACATCATAACACAAGAAGAACCAAATAAATAGGGAATAGGGAATAGGGTCCCGTAACCTTTGCTAAAATTTATTCGTGGCACATCATAACACAAGAAGAACCAAATAAATAGGGAATAGGGTCCCGTAACCTTTGCTAAAAGCTAAAATGAGCATATTCTCCATACATTTTAGTTACGTGGTCTGAGAAAGGTAGCATCCGAGCAATTTGGCCGCGATTCATCTCGCTGGTGAATATAAATTTGGAGGTATTTTTCCTAGCCGCCGAGATTGTGATATATGTTAAGGCACAGATTACATAATGCTAAAGCAGACACATCAGTAGAATCGTACCCAGAAACAGAATTTTTTATTAAAGCGACCGAGCGAGCGATTTTTATATAAGAGAGACCGACCAATGTTGAATCTATGATAGGTACTTTCTGTCTCACTGATACTTATCCTGACATGGTAATTTTTAGGGTTTCGTACCCAAAGGGTAAAAACGGGACCCTATTACTAAGACTCCGCTGTCTGTCTGTCCGTCTGTCAACAGGCTGTATCTCATGAACCGTGATAGCTAGACAGTTGAAATTTTTACAGATGATGTATTTCTGTTGCCGCTATAACAACAAATACTAAAAACAGAATAAAATAAATATTTAAGTGGGGCTCCCATACAACATACGTGATTTTTTTGCCGTTTTTTTTGCGTAATGGAACGGAACCCTTCGTGCGCGAGTCCGACTCCGGTTTTTGTTAAATTTCTTTTCAGTTATCTAGGAGTTGCATTAAAATGATGATGATAATTAATAGGCACTATTTTATTTCTTTCCCCGGTCCTGAAATTATCTCCATACAAAATGTACCTAAAGCGGATATTTATAATATTATACATAGTAGGGATTTATACCAAATGAGCTATGATAAATTATAAATATAATAAGTTTTTAGCAAAAATTACATTTTTGGTACAAGCTTTTATCGCTGACTGTACTTTTTTTTCACAAGCAACTAAACACTAGAGACAATTGTAAAAACCCCAAACACAATTAAACTGCGTGGTTTTTTATCACAGAGTTCCTATGGCCACATAGTATTGCATTGTAACACGAGAACACGACTTACATATGTATGCAAATTTTCAGCTTCATCGGAAACCGGGAAGTAGGCCAAATTTAACCTGCAAGATTTGACCCTCACAAACATGTTACATACATATTACATACATACTTACATAGATACATTGCAATTTAAATAAAAGCTTGTAATAATAGAAGCTTATTTTGCGCACTTTCCTGGAAACAGTAATTCGTTTGTATACACGAGCATCACATGTGTTATGTGATATATATATATTTATTATTCCATTATGCAGTTGTAATTCCCGTTTGAGCTTGTAAACCGTAATTAATTAGTAACTTGTTGCATAAATTCAGACTACGCGGAATGCATTAGCTGCTGACTAGGCTTAAATACTAATGATAGTTTATTGTTTTGGCACTGTTTGCATTTCATCGATTTAAACTTTCATGATTTATACACATTATTATTTAGACAATTTAAAATTACCTTTGACGTTTCGAGGACGGCATTGTCCAGGTGGTCTCGAAGAAAGACTAGCTAAACAGGCCAATTCTAGTTTTAGTTATTATAGTCTGTCAAGCAATTTCCGTCAGTAGAAAAAAGCTGCAAAAAATAGGCCTTCGATGATCGTACCATAGAATATTTTAATTTCGCGCCTTTTTCTACTGACAAAGTTGTTTTACCGGGTATAGATCTGTTTCCAATATTGGAAACAGATCTAATAACTAAAATTAGACTTAACCTGAAAGTTGACAACATCTTCTAGCAGCGGTGAAAAACTGGCATTTTCCATTTCCGGGAATTGTACTTTTTCTTGTTCACAAAGGCGGAGGTCTTTTTAGTATTCGTGGAAAGTCACGGACGTCATGGTAAATATAGTTAGGTGCGGTTCTATACAAATCAGTTGGAGTTTTTTCGTCTTTTATAAAATCTAATCAGTTTAATAATAGTAGTTAATAGTTTAGAATTAGTAGTAATCTAATAACTGTTTACAATTTTAACGTCTAATCTAAAAAAAATATTGGAGCAATAAGCAGTTTATGTTCGAGATTATAAAATTATTACATTTATTAAAGTATTCCAAGAGTCTTTTGATACCTACTTCTGAGAATTATACAAAATTGATACATTGAGTCACGTCATGAAACTCATGAAATAATACATGTATTTATATCAGATTCTCAGAAGTATCTTATTAAAAGCGTAGCATTTCTAAAGCGATCCTCTCAATGCAATAAGAAAATTTTCTATTTGTTTTATTACCTATTTGGGGGGACTAACTGGGAGATGTCCGGCCGGAAGGCCTGGGTACCGGTGGATTGATGAGGTCCAGAAGGACCTATGTGACATCCAGGCGGCTGAATGGCGTCAGATCGCACAGGATAGGAACGAATGGCAAAACCTAGTATCGGAGGCCAAGATCCACTTCGGGTCGGGTCGCTGAGCCAGCGAAGTAAGTAAGTACCTATTTGTTTATTCACGCCGTTCTATAATGGAACTAGAAATAATAGGAGTAACCTCGCCTGCGGGTGTGAGATTTCGGGAAAATTATTCATTCACGTAACTTTGGCCAGAAGTTGTAAACTAAGTAGTCAATGCCAAGGGCACTTAAAAGATTCAAGCTTAGCATTACGATTGTTTGCCAAGTAGTCGCCTCAGAACCCATATAGTCATGACCTCTGAGGGTCTAGCAACTAACCCGGCCCTAAACCGGCGAGCGTGTATGAGGAATGTTATGAAAGTGAAGGAAGCGAAAGAGGTATGTCAGGATCGTTGCAAGTGGAAATCCGTGGTCTCTGCGTACCCCTCCGGGAAATAAACGTGAGAACAGTTTCTGGCTTCTCCATACTGACCCATTTGGATTGATCACCCTGTATATAACACAGCTCCTTTTACGTCGATGGAAACAAAGTAAACGAAACACATTGCGTGCTAAATTATTCTATGGAAATAAAAGATAATTTCCAATGAAACATGAGGTATTTTCACTAGGGCCTTTACGAATTACACTAAGCATTTATGTCCATATGATTAATTTCTAACACTCACGCTGTACTGCGTTGCGATTGGTCAGCGTCACCATCTTGTCATTAATCCCGGCCCTTGTAGCAGAAAGTTCCATAAGTCATTTAATGAGAGCCCAGCTAGTGACAACCCTACAAAGAAACTAATTAAGGGCTGCCAGCGATTGGAGATGACGTCGCCTTGTTGATAGTAATCGGCCTTTCGAGGCCCGGGTAGTGTTGTCTAAGGGTCGATTGCACCAAACTGTTTGTCATCGTTATAGAGTTCGTTAAATATTATTGTATGGCAAGTTTCATAGTAAACTGCCGCGGCGCGCCGGGTGACGTTGATCAGTCTGTCAAGTGCGGATGCAACTGGCACTAAGTCTTCTGCTTTAGGACTTGACTCAGTTTGTCAGACTCGTATAATTAGTTGTTAGAGATTTTGTTTTGTAGATCTTGAGTCCTTATTAGAAAACTCGTAAGTTAATTTACAAAGTTCCGTAAGTCATTTAATGAGAGCCCGGCGACCCTACAATGAAACTAATTAAGGAATGCCAGCGATTGGGGATGACGTCGCCTTGTTGATAGTAATCTGACTGCGGCCGGAGGTCCGGCTTTACTTATATGAATAGAATAGAATACAATAGAATAGAAAACGTTTATTGTAAAAATCTACATACAGCACCATACAAGTTTAAAAAAGGAGAAGATCTTATACACTAACACGTAAAATTACTTGTAGCATGCAATTTATAGTGTCGGCAGGCGTGGCTCACTCCGCGATTTCGTCGCGCCGCTACAAGTACATGCGGCCCGCACCAATTTTGGTGTCTGCCATAGTAGTTGCCACGCACCGCTACACGGAACGGACGCCTGCTGGCGCTTGGCCCACTTTGCGGTCATATCTGTCGTAATCGACGTGTTTTTATTTTTCATAGAGATACTGTACATAGTAGGTACTATTATTTATTCTCTGGCGTCGGTAGGATTTTGAGTCTATTGAGTCTATATTTGAAGAACTCGACTCGTGTTTACGAGGCTCTGCGCTTAAAAAACTTCCGAGTCTTTTATATCGAGGAATTGAGGGAACTCCACAAATCATGTAGGCATAATTATAATGTTATTTGTATTTCCATCAACACAAAATAATTAAATAAAATACGTAAATGTCAAGATACGCACGGGTTAGGCCCGGATCCCCGCAACTGTATACATTTTTAAAATCTCAGTGGGTGCCAGGTGCCTCATCAAGATTGCTACCGGATCACAATTAAGTCGGCCGTCGGCCACCACGCGAAGAACCGAAAGTAATCGCTCCGTCAATTTAAAATGACTAATGGTTAGCCTATTTTGCCAAAACCTTGAATTTTGAATAGGGTTAATTAAGAAAAATGGCTTCAGATTTACGATTCCTTTTAATATCCATAATTGAGTCTAATAGTCGATGATTTTTGGCACGTAGCGATAAATTGGGCTTTTATGGTTAAATTACGAAGTGAAAGCATTTTAATATAAATAATTGATTGTTATTTTATATAATGTAGGTAAATAGTTTAATTTTAAGATCAATATTTGCATGCTGCCCGTGGCTAAACATGTGATTTTGCCTGCTTATACCGATTTTGTCAACTTAATGTACCATGTTTAAGCAAATAAATCATTCTTATCTTATCTTATCTTAATGAAATGAGGAGTTTTCATTAAAATGTTTGCCGTAAAATGTGCCTACTTTGCTCCCCACTGGGTAACTGTGCTCCAATAGTTTTTATACATAAACATTATATCACAACCTCATTTAAGTGTTTACAACATGATAGTAGTTATTGTCTACTTTAAATCTGCATAAAAGGCATAATATACTCGTATTGATATAAATATTATTGATATTATAATACAATTCTGGAGCAAAGCAGGCACATTTTACGGTAATCTTGTAAACGTATGTTTTCTTGTCATACATTTCATTTTGCGGCAGCAATGCCGCGTTGCAATATTGCAGCAATAATGCTGGTGCAGTCTGAATCCGTACGTCACCTAGTCAAAAAGCTGATTTTTGTCATCTAGAGATAAACCGAGTTATCGTGTGTAATTACAAAATTAAATTAACGCAGGCTTCTAAGAAGATTGCCTGCTGCGTGCTTCGTGGGCTTATAAAAGTTGTCGTAAACCGTATGATAATGTGGCGACGTTCTGCGAATACGCGTATAACAAACTGGGGCAATGTTCCACACGTTTTAATGGCTGGTTGTGTGTGACTTGGCGGCTGTCAGATGAGCATTGCCCGCTTATCTAAGTCCGTTTTCCGTGTTTAAATGTATTAAACCTTTATTTAATGAGTATGAAGTATGATGTGGTGTTTAATGGTGTAGGTATGAATTTTCTCCATACATTGTCGTCTTAATATCGACTCCATACGCCGCTAGCATCATACGGCGCTATGTGAAAACCCCATTATATCACATATACATATTATATGGGCGAATCTTGGTCTCAGCATAGGTTCCTTTTTAATGTCTGTATGAATCGTCATTGTACGCTGACGAAGTCGCGGGCAAAAGCTAGCAAAGATACCACACCTACACCAGAGAATTTGGGACGGGTACCGCCGTGGCCGGGTGGTCAGGACGTTAGCCGCGTAAGCTGAAGACGCGGGTTCGATGCCCGCCTCGGCCACCGGTGGACTTGGTCACTTTTTCTTTAGTGTATATCTATTTCAGTTTATAAAAGCTAGCAATATAATGTATCACATATTATACGGGAGCTTTGTTAGTCTCTACGGTTCATCCTTAAAACAGTAGTTTGAGCCCCCCCGCGGGACCGATTCCGGCCGTCGTCGCGAGATTTCACAAACTATGCATACGACACCCGGATGCTTTCCTCACTTCTCTTCAAGATTCTTGTGGACCGGGCCGCATACAAATAACGGAGCGATTCTTTTCTATATACGATTTCTTGTTTTCCCTGTAGCGAAGATTGTGAATGGTCTGTGTGTCGTGTTTAATGACATTAGGAGTCACTTTTAAAGTGAAAAGGTGATAGATATTATCAGCGATATTAGGGTTTAATTGGCAAGATGTAGGTATGTCGAGAATATCCATAGAGACATGACAACAATACTAGGCGATACTGTCTGCAAATGTTTCATATGTAAAGATTTAAAAAATAATTAGCGTTACGTATATACGTAAGCTTGTGACCTATTTAACCTACCACAAGTACGGCCTTGAAGGCCCAGTAAGTTCGTGTTCTTCTCTCACTCTTACTGAGCGTAAGCGTGAGCGAGATAGAAGTGCGTGCCCGGGAGCTCGGATATCATGTTTTTTAATTTTAATTTTTTGTACGTTTAAATAAATAAATAAAAAAGTAAATCAATTTTCATATTTTTAGCTTTTGTGCATAATTTGTTACAAATTTTTAAAGCGCATTTTAAACCTATGTTCGTGATTTTTTTCTATTGACCGTATCCGGCGAAAGTAAAAAACTCAGGATTCGAATCGCTACAGTCCCTAGAGAAAGGCCTCAAGATTGCTAATTAAATTTATGGCAGCCGTATTGTGATCCAAAAAAGCGCTACGACTTTTTAAAAACTCCTTAATATAACTATGAGCAATAGCACAGAATAAATAATAGTACTAGGTACAAAAGGTTCGCTAACAAAACGCGTTTATTACGACAGATTTGACCGCAATCGCGAGCCGGCGTCCGTTCCATTCCGTAGCGGTGCGCGGCAACTACTACTGCTAGACACCAAAATTGGTGTGGGCCGCATGTACTTGTAGCGACGCGACTAAATCGGGGAGTGAGCCACGCCTGGCAATAGGTACTGTTAATTTTAACACCTCGATTATTATTTGAATTTAAACCAATGCCATTTATTTCAATGAAAGCGAATAATTTACAAAGTCTGCGTATTAAGTATGCATTGGAATTTGGAATTAACAATGCGGTCCTGACGCACGTTGTCGCCAAATTCAGACATTAAGAGGAATAACTGTGCACAAAATGTCCTTTAAATCGAAATAGCTGCCTAATAAAGCTTCATACTTTAGGTAATTGAACTTAAAGGAAAAATATGTATTTGGTAGGTACTTATTGTACTTATTATACCTGCAGACTTCCCAGAATTCCCTGTACGAAATGATTTCTCGAAGGTGGCTGGACCGCTTGATTTTTTTTTTTATAAAATTTAAAGGGTACCTAGGTACTGTAAAGTTCATCATATTGTAATAAAGTTGGGTCCGAAAATCGATGGGACTCTTTAAACATTAATGACGGCACCTATATAATAATGATTTAGGTATTTTTATAACATATTTATTATTATAACTGCTTTGCGTTTTTTGGTTATTTTTGTCAATGATTATAGGTATTGCAAAAGAAATTCTCAGTGAATTACTTGACGTAATTCTAATTTATCCATTTAACCCACTCCATTCCTGCCTAACAATATGTAACGTAACATTATACCATCACGTGGGTGGTTCTTTGTAGATCACTTACCAGCATAATTATTTCTTTCTTTTGTAAAAGTTCAAAAGGCCCATATGGTCTCGCTTTTTTATGAGTGCTTTTCCGGCGTTCGGGCGAGACAACGCTATGCGCGTATTATAACGACATCCCACTCGCACATCGGAGCGACGTGCGAATCGCATAACCGCCTATTCTGACCTCAGCCCTTTGTGATAAAGGTGAGTTTACAAAAGCAGTCTGGCGTTGCGGTGTGCTTGGTGATACTTAGCCTTTGTGTCTTTGAGACATGGTTCTCTAAGGCAGCACACATGGATAGAAGCGCCTTTTTGGAAAAACGCGATTGTTACTTGTCTTGTAGTACTTGTACCTTGTAGCAAGAAAGAAGTATCACTTAAAAAAATATTTTATTGTACAGTCAGCTGCAGAGGTAGTTAACTTTCCTGCAAAGGGATGAGTCCGGTATCTTCACCTAGCCTAGGTTACAATCTCTCTCTGTGGTCGCTCCCTCATGACTGAGGATCGTGGTCATCGTTGGATGTGGATGCTCCACACCTCTGCCTCCATCGGTGCCTGTCCATCGCGTCTGACGACCGAGCAAAAGCTGGTTGAGGATGGGGCCCCTTTTACTTGATCGCTCCATCTATTAGTTGGAGATCGTCCTCGGCCTCGTTTGCCCTCCGTGTTTCCAACAATACAATTACAATAATGCCTTAGTATCTCTTAGAGTTGGACGGTCTGATTAGTTCTTAGTTACCCGCCGAATTTTCGAATTTAATAGATAGTGATTCAAGAGCAAGGTTTATATGTATAATACATCAGCATTGCACCCGTGCGAAGCCGGGGCGGGTCGCTAGTAATAAATAAAAAAGTACAAAAATTTGCCCGCGAAAAGCTAGTGAGCGAAACGTCACGTGACGTCACGGGTTCGACAGATTAGTTCACATAAGCTTTCTATCACCGCACCGCTCGCCATCGGCAGGGCGTTCATCCTCACACCCTAGCACCTAAATGGTCGCGTACTGTGCGGTGTAAGAGGAATTTCCTCCCGCGTACGCTTCGGCTGTGGAATGAGCTCCCTGCCGAGGTTTTCCCGAGGGGCTACAGTGTGGGGTTCTTCAAAGGAGGATTGTACAGGTTTTTAAAGGGTCGGCAACGCGCATGTAATATCTCTGGTGTTGCAGGCGTCCATAGGCTACGGTGACTGCTTACCATCAGGCGGGCCGTATGCTTGTTTGCCACCGTCGTGGTATTAAAAAAAAAAACATGTGTCATTAGTAATTTAGTAGCAAACGTCAGTTGGACCGTCCAACGTATGACGTCATCACTCTCGAAATCGCGCCAAAAATTATGAGCGTTTCTACCGCTCAAAATTTTTCAACATTTTAAATTTTTTTTCCGCTGTTCATATAAATTAAGATTACATAGAAAAATCGTGCATGGAGCTAATTCAGTTGCTGTATGTTGTACATCTCCGTGTGTGCTACGCGCAAGCCTACGTACGTCGCGGTTCCCTCATATGCTTGAGTAATTGAGAACTTATGCACCTGAAATAAAGATTATTATCGCCTGTATGCTTATAGTTCATTCACATGCACCTACATGCCTTTCGACAATGGGACGATGTGTAGGTACTTTACTCAATGACATTTAAAAAAATTGTTACGAGTAACCAGGTTATCGCCTACATACTTAAATAACCGATTGTTTATTGTATATTGTTTCTTATACCTTTAAACGAGCAAATCTTGTATATTATATTATATATATATATATATATATATTCGGGAATCTCGGAAACGGCTCTAACGATTTCGATGAAATTTGCTATATGGGGGTTTAATGTAAGGTAAGTTTAAGGTAAGATACACTTTTATGACGTTATACCTACTTAAACGTTTGTCAGATCTAAAAAAACCGTTGATAATCCTTATAATTTCCGTCATTCTGCCATTTCTATTAGTTAGAAAGAAATACAATTTAACAGAGATTTGGAAGGGGTTGCTAAGTTATGAATAAGGGGGTTACATTTTACTTTCACCCTATTTAGATACATGGACAACTTTTTCATCTACCCATCGAACAAAACTTGAAAAGAGCTTATTTACAAAGTTAACCATGCGTAAAGTTCAAGCCCAAATCCAATCCAGCCAAAACAATTTGTATCAGTCGTAAACTTACAGGGCCTGAAGCGATATTGCCGAGCTAGCTTTGACTTTTTGACTTTGAGACACTTATCCAGCTAAACAGTTTATTTTAGAACTTGCTTGTTTGATTAGGGGTGAAAAAAACTAAATGTCATGATTATGCATGACTCATGCTCATGATTGGAGCTCAACTGGGGAGGACTGTTTTCTTTAGTTCGCCATTTGTACTGTTTCTTGTGCAATAAAATTTAAGTAAATAAATAAATATTGCCTTTTTTGGGAAACATAATAAATAATCCAATCCTAATGCGGGAGGTAGATACGAGTACAAATACAGATCAGCTAGAGCTGGATTTTCCAACCTTTTACTGTACCAATTTTTTTTACATGACCCCTTAATCATTGTCGTGAAATCTTTTTTACGTTAATGAACGCTACCATCATATGACATACCGTGCTAGTGCCATTGCACTACTGTGAAAAAAAAAAACCGGCCAAGTGCGAGTCGGACTCGCGCACGAAGGGTTCGACGGCAAAACGGCAAAAAAATCACGTTTGTTCTATGGGAGCCCAACTGAAAGACTTATTTTATTCTGTTTTTAGTATAGCAACGGAAATACATCATATGTGAAAATTTGAACTGTCGAGCTATCACGGTTGATGAGATACCTGGTGACAGACGGACGGACGGACAGTGGAGTCTTAGTAATAGGGTTTTTACCCTTTAAGAACGCCGTACTTTAACGTATCTATACTAAAATGGAAAATTCGCATTGCGTAGATGGGATAGAAACATACTCCCCGCAATAAAAAGCTGAGATGGTATTTGAAGCGAACTCTGGGATTAACATTTTACGATCCCATTTATAATTTAACTGACTCGGTAAATTGGTAATTTGATTCCATGGTGAAGGGTGGGGGTAGGCACGTGTTGCTTACGGTAATGGTTAACGAACACTTAATCTGGCACGGGCTTGTTAAAACTACCGTAAGTAGGGGATTATCCTTATGCGACAACGTAAGTACTGTAGTGGAATACGCTAGGAGAGCCTAGCCAAGATGATAATCGTTTATAGAAAACGCTAATCGAAACTTAAATAAAGTATGGAAATAGTCACGTGGCATCTGTCATCCCGATAGGTACTTTTTAGTGTTCCGTACCCAAAGGGTAAAAACGGGACCCTGTTACTAAACAAATACTAAAAACAGAATAAAATAAATATTTAAGTGGGGCTCCCATACAACAAACGTGATTTTATTCCAGTTTTTTGCGTAATGGTACGGAACCCTTCGAGCGCGAGTCCGACTCGCACTTGGCCGGACTTTTCGTCTGGCGTTTTTTTTTTTGTTTTAAACTATTTGCCTCGATTCTTTCTTTGTTTACACTGACATTTGTTTGGCGTTTGTCGATGTACGATTGTCATAGTGGCTAGGCCCCCAGATCAGTTGCAGCAGCGCGGTTAGAATTTTAGGTTAAGTTGAATATGGATGGTTTAATTCAAATTCAAAAATTCAAAATTCGTTTATTTTTTAACAAGGTTTATCCTGGGTGTCGAATCCTCCTTTTAAGTTTGACACTTGTGTTAGGAGGTATTCGCTCTTTCATACAAAGGTGAGAAAAAAATTAAAAAATAGGTTTGACAATATTATAAGTATTATAACTAAAACTAAACATTACAAGAATTGATAGTTCTTTTTTTTTTTCCTGTCGGTGTAGGTGCATTAAGCGTTCACGGTTGTAATTATAATATAATATATATACACATATACAATACACATACATACATATATACATTGCACACATATATATATATACATATATGCATACATATAAACACACATACACATACATACCTATATACATTTTGATTTTACATAAGGTGTGTAACCTTACATTTCAAATAAAGAGGGTAAAGATCTTAATTAGGTGGAATAGTAAGTGTGTAAGAGTGTATGTGTGTATGGTCGCATGAGTCGTGCAAATCTCGGATCCGGTGCGATAAAGGTCAAGGTATCATTGTTTCGGTTTCTTCGTATGTTTTACTTTTTAACCATATCGTAGTCTTTATTTTACACTCGTTATATGATTTATTGTAAATACTAATAATTCTGTTCGCTTTGTTGTAAAGATGAATAGATGTGGTATTAAATTGCCTTTTAGCAAAATAAGTCCTACCAATACTAAGTTGATTTATAACTGAGTAAGGGTTACGTTTTTTTAATATGCCAACATCTGGTTTTATATACATCAGTGGTGCTGTAACGTGCCTAGATGGTTGTAATCTAATTGTGTTATTGTGTCTCTTTTCAGGTAAGGTGTCCTGTTGCTATCACCGATTTTAACCTGCTAAGTATTTATAAATACTTATTTATAATTGTTTTAATATTAATACATTAATCCGTGATACATCACATTTATTGATTTAATATTGACAAATTTTTGTATCGAAACCGCTTGTTTATTAAAAAAACGTGACGTCACCCGCAAACTTCCCGTGGTATTCGATTTATAGGCGAATCAAATTTGATATTTTCGAAGAATAAATTCCCAGCAAGTTGAAAATCGTTTAAATACCTTTATTTAGTCCTAAATACGTGTAATCCGAGTTTGCTCAATCCCAGGTGTGCATATTTTTTTGTTCTTTTTCAGTTTTTTGCTTGTAGCTCAAAAACGGTACGCCTGACGGACAATTTACTCTAATCGTGATAAAAATTGATATTATAGGATCCAAGAGGTACCTTAATATGAATTCGTAGTCAAAGTTTGTAAATAATGGCCGTCACTTTGAAGTTCTTTTTTTTGGTATATAGGTAATCAAAATCATGTTATAAACCCGAAGACTCTATTTCACCAGTGTCTCATCCACAAAACCTTGCTGGTAGTGACATTGTAATTGATGGTGGGTTCCTTCTACATCGAGTGGTTTGGCAATCCAAGGAAAAATGTTTCCAAGGCTCTCAAAATTTATGCACACCTCCTGGGATTAAGCAAACTCGGATTACACGCATTTAGGACCAAATAAAGATATTAAGACGATTGCCAGCTTGCTGGGAATTAATTCCTCAAAACGCTATTTTTGGATCTAATTTTATTGACCTATTAGTGTATGTTTATAAAACATTTAGTGACCTCCCTCGTAAATTTTTGTTTATAAGTATGCGTCAACCTTTACCCATCAGAATAATAGATATCGGGGTACCGGTTTCAACAGATTTTAACGATGTCTAATTGGTAACAAGCAGAAATAATATTTCTTAAGTTAACCGTCCATTCGTATTTTTTGGTTCATTATCTTTGAAAAAAACGTCTATCAAACACGATTCCTGCTGTAAGCTAAGGGTATTTGTTTTAAGAATGTTTCCAAAATTACGAAATTTCGACATGGAATAATTTAGGAAATTTCTCTTAGTAGTAGTAGTAGTAGTAAATCACTTTATTGTACAAAACAAAAATTGTTAACATGAAAATCATACAAATTTGGGTACTTAGTTCTGAAAGAGGAACGAAATTTTCCATTCCTAAAATGTAAACTATCTGTCTTGTGAAAATTTCCTGAAATTTGCAAGAACTTTTCCAACTTTTTGGAAACTTACCGCATCTTGCACATCTGTAGAAGGGCCTGCATTAGCTGGCCTAACTATAGTGAAAAACATGACAACATGACGTTCCTACACAGCATGGGTCTCCTATAACATTTTTCTCTTATATTAAGCTTGCTCTTTTTAATCCCTTGAAAATAAATGGCTCTTAATATCATTCTGAAATATTCAAATAAAAATGTTAACGAAGTCTTGAAACGCGGATGAAATTGACACATGAATGGCAATAAAATTCAAACGCAGTTTATTGGCAATAATTGCCAGCTGCCTATGGCAGTTGGCTACTCTCGTGACCAGCTCCTGATACAATTTGAGCACGCAAATTGTTTTAAAAAATCCGGTGAAAGCTAATTGTAGATGGCGCTTTTCAGATTCCATAGAATGCCACACAGTGGACACGGCATGGTCCGGAAATCGATTGAGTATCTACACACTTTATGTCTGCATGCGCATCAATAATGTGTGTGTAAGTTTCTAAGGGCAGTCATTCAAATTGGTATCTTAAATGAACCTATATTATCAGAAAATAAAATAAAAATGGGGGTCTAAAAAAATTTAACAATCCTAATATATACAATATTTCCAAACATTACTCATCCGTTGTGAATAAGGGCTCCGGAAAGAGCCAGCCCATTGATCAACGCAATGAGACATCACTCGCGCGTGACCGCTCCAATAAACCAATTAATAGGCTCACAATAAATATTTTGTACAGAAGCTCGACCTCTCCCGCCTACATTCTTCAATTTTCCCGCCTTTTTCTACTGACAAGTTGGCTTGCCAGACTTTAGATCCAAACTATACTCATCCGAGTCATCCGTTGTGAATAAGGGCTCCGGAAAGAACCAGTCCATTGATCAACGCAACGAAACGTCACTCGCGCGTCACCGCTCCAATAAACCAATTCCGAGGCCATAAATTTTCGCAGCTTTATCGCGCACTGTAACGAATGGGCCCAGCGAGGGCAGGGTTATATGACTTGGCAATCTTGCCGTAGCCTTTTGGGTCATTTTTCTACAAAATTCGACAGTGCGATTTGAGTCCGTGGAGTGGAAATGGTGCACTAATACTTAAACAAGGAGATTTCGGTAATCAGCAGTCTTGTCGTTAACAAGTTGCGGTGTAAACTTAGGCCACCTTCCCACTTCATCATCAAACTATATTTACATTAGTTTATAGAGGTAATTACATTGTCATCGAAATTGTCGAAATATATTAGATTTCAGCTCAATCAAACACCGTTTGATTCAATTGATAAAATCAATGAAAGTGATTCAAAAACTAACAAGATTACAGAAACACGATACAAATAAATGTACTGATGTTCGTTTGGTTCAACTCAAAAATTGATGCGTATTTCGCTCGCTCTCCGCCATTAGCGTTCAGTTTAGTTACGTTAATCCCGCAAAACAACCGCACCATTTACAATTATAATACATATAATAGTCAGCATTTAGCGCATATAGTTAAGCAAAAACTATTATCGGAACCTCGCCATAACGGCACACCAAACTCTCGATTCAAAAACGACGTGAGTGCGTCTTTAGTTAATGCAATCTTACGCCTTTATTTTACCTTAAGTTCTTTAATCCTGCGGGATATAAACGGCCTAAAAGCTATGTAAGGTGTAAACGCATAAGACGTTTTTGTATTGTACATTTTTTCCAGTGTGATGGATGAGAACGGGAGCGACTCTACGGTTATTGACTACGATTGTTACTAAGATCTATGCCTAGCGGTTTCGCAACACGATCGCGCGTGATTCTGCACTGTTGTTAAGTTTGCATTGAATAATTGTAAAATATAATATTGCTAAAAGCTGGGACTACCTTGTGGTGTCGTTTATCTCTGGTTTCGGTTCAAAATTACTTAAAAAAAATTAAATGTTTAAAAATGCTTGATCGTCAAAGGTCTAATGATACTTAAAGTAATACTGTATTTTTTTGTTCGTTAGGGGAATACATGCGAAAAACATTATGAGTATTGTGGTCGTAATAAGGTCATGTCATTAAACCGCGGTATACTTGTTATATTCACATAGGAATAATAAAGTCAACTCGTACATTCTTCTTATAATTATTGTATTATTCGTATAACAGTTATTTTACTGCCATAATCGTCCCAATTGTTGCATGACATGAACCCACAATACATTTTTATAGCAGTACCAAATATTACATCAAATTGGCGACGTTATTCTATGAATTTGCAGCCGGGTGAACGGGTTCGAATGCTTCTCATATATTGTATATTTAATGCAATTCTTGTCGCATTTACATGGAATTTCATTCCAGAATCTTCGCAAATATCCTATATATCGTCCTTTCAAGTGGTGTTAAGTATAATGTAAAATTTCTGCAGATATTATTTCGTTTTTTAAGCACAGTGATGATCTGATGATGTAGTTAAAAACGTTATAAGTACAGTCAAGGGCATAAATATATATACATTATCAGTTTCAAAAATATGAGTACGCTCTTACACCTTAGACAATAAAGTCGTGTCGTGTTCACATATTTTTGAGCAATTTGTCTGGATCGATATTTTTGCCTTCGACTCTACATAGTTATCTGTGTAAATATATTAAGTATTTATTCTTGCATACTTAACCTTCTAGTTTTAAAAAGGTTTAGTTAATTTATGAAGAAAATTGATGCGATCCACGTCTTTGTTTTCGATGATACAGTTGCTCAAAAAGTGCTACTTGACGTAGCTGTTTAGCGTGCGGAAAGTTGGTTTTCGCGAACTAGTGCTTTTTACTTTTCCAGTTTTTTTAAATTTATACTTGTTCTAATTCACGACTACTTAATGATGAGTGTTAACCCTTCGAGCGCAAGTTCGACTCGCACTTGTTTAAATTACCTCATACTGTTATCTGACATATTAAATTCCTTAAACCTACACATACATAAGTATAAAATTTCGAGCTGAAATGGCCATTTACATTTTTAATACTGTAAAAACCGGCCAAGTGCGAGTCGGACTCGCACATCGAGGGATCCGTACTTTTTAGTATTTGTTGTTATAGCAGCAACAGAAATACATCATCTGTGAAAATTTCAACTGTCTAGCTATAACGGTTCATGAGATACAGCCTGGTGACAGGCAGACGGAGTCTTAGTAATAGGGTCCCATTTTAACCCTTTGGGTACGGAACCCTAAAAGCAGCGTATTTATCTTCTAGGTAAATTTATTTTTGCGAGTTCTCCATATTTTGACATGCCGTCTTCTTGTCGGAAACATCATGAACATCGAACTCGTATACACACCGTAACATACACAATAGTAGATTGTGTCACAAGGGAGCAAAATGACATATTTACGGCGAGGGCGTACATTGAATCCTGAACGAAGTGATTTAAGTTTTAACACCCAAGGTGGAAGTAATTTTGCTACCATGTGACACATACTGCTTTTCACATCACCCGTGAGGAAATTGTTATGTTCCAAAATATGGTTTAACCTAAAAATATAGTATGCAAAAAAGAAAAAAAATCGTGTTCTAGAATAGAAAAGTGCCACTTTGATCCCTACTAGCAGGGAAGCATACTGCATTTCACATCACCCGTGAGGAAATTGTAATGTTCCAAAATATGGTTTAACCTAAAAATATAGTATGCAAAAAAGGAAAAAAATCGTGTTCTAGTATAGAAAAGTGCCACTTTGATCCCTACTAGCAGGGAAGAGAAGTGCCACTTTGTTTCCTCCTAGCGGGGAAGAAAAAGCCTAGTTAAAATGCTGTTTACTAAGGAACTGTGTAACAGTATCATTGGATAATAGGGAATATGCAATAATGGGACTTTTGTATAATAATTAATGTTAACTAATTTTATATTAACGTTGTCAACATGCGCGCTGTACAGTTGGGTCGCTCGCGGCACAATTCCCGTGGGATTATTTTTGAGCTCTACCTATATATAGTCACACTTCTGCAGGTCGTTGTTATAGGTACACACCTTAACATACACAAAGTATTTAAATATGCTTTTATAAAGTTAAAATGCTGTTGAATAACGATACTGTGAAAAGATGTCTAATAGTAACAGTAACATGGATAATTGGCGGCTAGCACGATAGCTAGCGCCATGCGAAAGTGATTCGTTGTCTTTTCGTAATTAAAAAATTCTAGGGCAACGTTAATGGTTGCTTCACTTTTAGCTCGAAGACCGCTTGTTATTACCACTAAAGTCGCTAATCTAGCTGTGGGACTGACCGTGAAGACTGACGACTCCCTCGAAGCGAATGAAAATGACAACGAATGGACATCTGTTTCTCGAAAACGCAGGAGCATAAGAAAAAATAATATAGTGGTAGGTACGGGCTCCAATCATGCCAAAATTAAAGGGGTCGAACGACTAAAATACGTACAAGCCTGGTCATTTAGACCCGAGACGACACGTGAAGACGTATTGAGTTTTCTAAAAGAACAGGTAAACTCTGACGATTATTATGTAGAAAAGAGGGTTATAAAAACTGAAAGACATGCTTCATTCTTAATTGGCATCCCCGAAAATATTTATGATACTTTCAACTCGCCTACTGTGTGGCCCGCGCGCGTGCGATTCACAGAGTGGTTTCGTGGCGGCCCCCGCTCTGCGCGGGGTCACCAACGTCATCACTCCGGCGCAGAGCTACCGACCGCCGGCGCCCAGTCATAGCGACAGCAATACACCCGCACTAAACGCAATTCGTAAACCCGATGCACCGCGCAAACTAGTTGTATGTCATCAAAACATTCGCGCACTTGACAACAAGACTCAGAAAATAGAAATACTGCTGCGTAATGAACTAAAATGTGATGTGCTTGCAATTACAGAACATTGGTTAACTGACGACAAATTAAAATGTGTCTGTCTGTATAGACGACTTTAGATTAATTTCAAGTTTCTGCCGCTCGAGTTACGAACACGGCGGCTCTTGTATTTATGTACGTAAAAATGTTAAAGCTGTTGAAAATGTTTACATAACTGCATTATCGGACGAACGATATTGTGAAATATCTGCAGTCGATTTAATAGACTTTAAAATTACTATTGTATGTATTTACAGGTCTAATTGTGGAATTAGTAGTAACGAATTTCTCTGGTACCTAGAACGCCTGCTCGACAAAATAAGTACTATCGATCGAGATTGTATAATATTAGGTGATACTAACATAGATGACACAGACAGCAATGTGAGACCAGAATTAAAAAAATTGTATGACCTACTTGCGACTCATGACTTTAGGAACGTGGTGAACTTTCCTACTAGAGTGACAGCCACCACATCCACCAGCCTAGACCACGTCTATTGGAACGGCGATCGCTCGGTGCTGCGCGCGACGCCCGTCGTCACGCACCTCAGCGACCACCTCGCCGTGCGCGCCGAGCTGCTGCGCCCGCGCGCCCCGCCCGCGCCCCGCACCCGCCGCGCAAGAGTTATCTCGACGCGATCCTACCACGAGTTTCGAGCTGCGATCCAAAGTGTAGATTGGGATGAAATTTTACGCCGTAACAATGAATCCGTAAACCGACTAATAATATCCGTAATTAACGTTCTCAAAAATAAATTCGAAATTTGCTTCCCTATCAAAACTATTAATAACAGACAATCAGACTCATGGGTAACGAATGATATTTACAACCTTAAAACATTAATGTTCGAATTTATTGACCTAGCAAATCGTCTACCCGACAACGTCCACATATCAAATCTTATCGCCAGCATGAACTTAAAATATAATAGTCTCCTTAATTCAAGAAAGGCCATGTTTTACGGAAACAAAATTGTTAACAGCTCGAACACCATCAAAACAATGTGGTCGGTAATAAATAGGGAAAAGGGTAAGCTACCCCTCGACCCAGTGGATTTTACCGACATAATTTTGAACTCAAATGGGGAAAAATTTAAAACAAGAGGCAGCAGATGCTATGAATAGTAGACTCGCTAGTGCGGCCGCTACATGCGGAGTGCCACCCGCGGACGCACCGCGCGCGTTAGCTCTGCTGTGCGCCGCCCGCCCGCCCTCAGACCGATGCATTAGACTGAAACCATTTACACCCGACGAGGTATATCGCATTATCACCTCTAGTATAGCTAAAAAAGCAACACGGGATATTTATGAACTCTCTGTGAAGCTGATCAATTCCTCTGCAACAGAACTGTCTCCAATACTTACTATTATATATAACAGGTGCCTCCGCGAGGGCGTTTTTTCCCGATCCACTAAAGGAAAGCCGCATCTCACCGCTGTACAAGGGTAAGGGAAGGAGGGACGATCTCGACGGCTACAGACCTGTTGCGATAATTCCCGTAATGGCAAAGATCTTTGAGTACGGCCTAAGTTCGAGGTTAACAGATTTTTTACAATCAACTGACGCCTTATCCGATAAGCAATTTGCATATCGGAAAGGGCGTTCAACTACCTCATTAACACGAGCCCTAGTTCGGCAAATAATGGACGCCCGTGAGCGTAAGAGCCAGGTCGCTGTACTGTGTTGCGACTTGTCGAAAGCATTCGACGTCGCAGACCATGACGTCCTAATCAACAAGCTGCAGCACTACGGATTTGAAGGCTCCGCACTTGCATTAATTGCTGACCTATTACGCAACAGGTCCCAAGTTGTGGTTGCTAATAACGGTCATGTGCGATCAGACGCAGTTACCACGAATATGGGCGTGGCACAGGGTTCGTCCGTATCCAATATTCTATTTACGCTACTGCTAAACGACCTTCCGAACGCCATCGATACCGGACAAACGTTCATGTACGCTGATGATGTGGCTGTGGTAGTGGACGCCTCGACCTGTGATGAGCTCGAATATAAATTAAATTTGACCGCGGCATCAGTGTCAAAGTGGTTTATGGCTAATGGACTTAGTTTAAACACCAAAAAAACCCAGTACATCCACTTTGACCTCTCTAACCGGCAAACGAGACAACTGTCAGTATTGGTTAACGGTAAGCTGATCAATCAAGTCCAAAACTCAACGTTTCTTGGGTTCGAGTTGAGTGGCAGCCTCACCTGGAGCTGTCATATAGACAAAGTGTGCAGTAGATTAGCTACGGCATGTTTCGCGATTAAACGACTGGCGAGACTACTTCCGACGGAAATGGTTCGAGCGTGTTATTTCGCGTCCATACATTCGCACCTTCAATATGGGGTCGAACTGTGGGCGGCAGCCGCTGATTGGGAAAGGGTATTTCGTCTACAAAAGCGGGCAGTAAGAGCTATAGTGCGAATCCCTCAGACCGAAACTTGCAAGCCACACTTCAAGTCACTAGGCATTTTAACTCTGTCTTCTCTCTTTATTTTCAATATGGCGGTAACTACACGGGAAGAAGTAGACGTAACGCCTAAGAACTGTAACGCTACCCCGCGCAGGTATGAGACCCGCAGCGCGCGCGCTGGTAAGCTACCTTACGTGCCACACCGACTCGCAAAGTCAGGAAAGCTCACACACGTCATGGGTCGCAAGATCTATAACCACCTCCCGGGTGAAATCATCGCTGCACATAGTGCAGCAATATTTAAAGCTAAACTTAAAAAATGGCTTATAGAGCAGGCGTTCTATGACCATAAAGAATTATTTTTAAGCAATAGGACCTTAAACTAAGAATGTTATTTACAATTGTATTTACATTATTTTGACATGTAATTATTTATTACCAATAAAATATATGAATATGAATATGAATATTAGTGGCATTTTACTTGTTACTATACAAGGTATTACCACTTAGTTTTATTTGTCAGAAATTGTAATATTGATTGTCCCAGACGGTACAAAGTGGCACAGAAAACGAATTCCTTACCTGTACGAGCTGGATCAAGGCGAAATAGGTGGGTTTGTAAATAGTATCTTATAAGAACCTGGTTTTTCTTCAGGCATTGATGGGTTAAGTGTCTTGTATTTTTATGTTTTTAATTTGGAGGCCGAGTGACTGGGCGCAAAGACAAAGAAAAACTGACAGATGACACGAAATAATGACATTTACAACATTTCTTGCTGTTACGCCTACAACACAAATAACCATACAAACGTACTCACCTGGAAAACAACACCCTCTTTTCTACGCCAGTCGGTAAACATTTTAAAGACCGAACATAACATTTATAGTCAATGTCACATTTTTTGACACTTTGTTTGTCCTAAAATGTCCCTGCTCGTTAGTTCACTTTGAACATCTTTGTCGTAATAATTGCGACTTCTAAGAATACTTAAATCTTATAATAATAAGAAATACCTTATAAATAATTATACTATTATATAATATTGTCTTCGGTTACCGCGATAGTTACTCATGAAATAAAACTATGAAAACGGATTATATCGCGTATATTGAATTTATAATTCATCCCGACGTTTCGAACTCTTTACACCCCGTCACCCGTTGACCACGAACGCTGTAAAGAGTTCGAAACGTCGGGATGAATTATAAATTCAATATACGCGATATAATCCGTTTTCATAGTTTTATTTCATTATACTATTATAATTATTATTTCGCAAAATCATTACAGCACGTTAATATAATAATTATCCCACAGCTTTGACATAAATACTGTAAATCGGCTTCCATTATTTAATTTCGGCTCTTTTTGGTAAGTAAAACATAATACAGCGCAATTCACCAAAATAATGGCTTTAATAAATAATAAACAAAAGCTCTTTGATATCGTATTGTGATAAATTGATAATATTATTCACCTTTAATAAGTCAATTATATATCATGTCAGTTTATTACATAACCATTCTGAACCTAACGTATTATTCATGAAGATATGAAAAGGGTATGAATTTCATGTACATTTTCGAGGGTGACCTTACCTTTGTGTCTCATTGTAGGTAGACTTGTTCAACTACGTGTATATTTTAGGTCGTTCATTACTGTATGGAATGGTGTAAAGCGAAAGCCTGGAGCACACTAAATGCGATTGTCTGGCTGTGCTGTTTTTGCTGATTTCTAAGTACATAAAGTATCTGCACCAATGAACGCTCGGTTCTTAAGCTTGCCAACTTTCAAAATTTCAAAGTACCAGCTAGTCCATCGCTAGTGCATATTTAACATAAGAAAAAAAAAAAAACGATGTGCCTTCTTAGGCGCGGGGGGTACCTTAAGTAACAATACCATATGTATTAGACACATTGAAGAATCGAGGAATTCCGCTCTTAGTTTGGATACATAATGGTTACAATGGGTACTCGTATAAATAATGTACAGCAAGCTGCAAAATTGCATGGGCACATTATAATATGGAATTTAATTCAACTTGTAACTAAACTACATTGCCTCATTTGCGAATTGCCATTATCTTCTATGATCTAAGGCTATTATCCGAAGATAATAGATCTCTGGTCGGTCCCTCATGTCTGAGGATCATGGTTAGTATCAGGGTTGCATCTGGAGCGGATGATCTACCTCCACCGGTTTCTGCCCAACGCGTCTTTGACGACCGTGTAGAAAGCACCGGACGGGTGGACGAGCGCGCGATTAAATAATTACCTATGAATGTTGCAATTAGTCGAAGGGAAATTTTTAGTTCGTAAGCACAAACTTTGCCCACTTAACTGTGTCGGCGTAGTTTTGTTATAAAAAGTATATACATTTAAAATTTTCGGTCCAACCAAGTTTACGAGCGGCTGTGTTTTTTTAGGGTTCCGTACCCAAAGGGTAAAAACGGGACCCTATTACTAAGACTCCGCTGTCCGTCTGTCTGTCTGTCAGCAGGCTGCATCTCATGAACCGTGATAGCTAGACAGTTGAAATTTTCAGATGATGTATTTCTGTTGCCGCTATAACAACAAATACTAAAAAGTACGGAACCCTCGGTGGGTGAGTCCGACAAGCACTTGGCCGGTTTTTTTTTTCAGCTCTAGTGTCTGCCTGTAGTAAGCCGCAGCCTTTATGTTGAAAATACTTTACACTTTCCGTGGCGGGTTGTTTTTAATTATTTTCAAACCCCGGCACTTGGGAGCGTGCAGTAATTTGGCTGACTACGCGTTCGGCATTTTTATATTTTAATAAAGCAGATTATTTTCTTGCAAGGGTTTGTTTTTTATAAGTTTTATTTAAGGTACTTACCCCTGATAATTATTATTAGTTTTAACTGGTCCATGAAGGCGCTATTGAAGGGCGACCTTCCCCTGTGTCTCAAGCGCAAACTCATCGACATGTGTATCCTGCCTATCCTAACCTACGGTGCTCAAACATGGTCATTAACTGAGGCGTTAAAGTCCAAACTCAAGGTTTGCCAGCGAGCGATGGAGCGCAGTATACTAGGTGTTCGCAGAACTGATAGAATCAGAAACACGGAACTGCGCTCAAGAACTCGAGTTGTAGATGTAGGTGTCCAGACCGCTAAGCTTAAGTGGGACTGGGCTGGGCATGTCTGCCGCATGCACCCTGAAAGGTGGGCCAAAATGGTTACCGAGTGGGACCCACGGAACACCATAGATGGTGCTGGCCGGGGTGCAGGCAGGCCGAAAAGGAGATGGCGGGACGACTTAGACGCATTTTATCCGAATTGGCGGGACACTACAAACGACAGGGTCGAGTGGAGGAAACGAGGGGAGGCCTTTGCCCAGCAGTGGGACACTAAATTAGGCTAGTAAAAAAAAAAAAAAAAAAAACTAAGGGAAAGGTCATTTTAGCAGGGCAGATATTTCACAGTATCGGCGTATTTGCTGAAAACGATTTCCAAAAAAGAGGAAGTTATACACAACAAAAAAAAGTCTGTTTATAGATTTTCTAACTTTTTTACTGCCGTAAAATCAGGTAACTATAGTCCTATAATACAACTATGGTCCAATTTTGAACGTTGATTTTTTGATTTGTACTCGTTACATTTATTTTGTTGCTTAGATTTACTAATGCTTTTTCTATATTAGATACTCATTATACTGCGCTCCAAAATGCGAATCACTGACGTAGCTGAAACAGCCGCCAAGCAAATGGGAATGGGCGGGACACGTCTGCCGGATGCCGGATGCACTGTGGGCCAAAACAACCACCCGTTGGGTCCCACATATGTAAGTCGTCAGGGTAGACCTCGTCGGAGATGGCGGGACGAGCTTAGCCTTTGACAGAGTCTGGTGGGAGACTTCAGGGGATAGGGATACGTGGAGAAATCATCATCATCATCATCATAATTTAAGAGCATGGCTCTTGTCGGTGGAGTATGCGCCAGTTTTCTGTCCTCGGCCAGGCTCTTTAGGCCCCTGTAAGACACGACATTTGCTTTCGCTTTCAGTTGTTGTGTGTAGCTTGCTCGTGGTTTTCCGCTGCCTCTTCTCGCTTCTATCTTGCCCTCTAATATAGTGTTAAAGAAAGTGTCGTGTCTTAAGAGGCCGGTGTCGATTTTAGTCGCAAACATGTAAAATTGATAGATTTCGTCGATGAAATTGTACACCCTTTGTTACCAAATTGAAATAACAAGTACTGCTTTCTATTAGCACGTCTTCTTATCTTGCCTTTTATCAGATCAATTTTTTGAAAACAGACTCACTAAACTAGTAATGATTTTTTTTCTGAAGGACGTTTAGGTAAACGCGCTTAAAGCACTGATTTTGTCGCTCTTATTTGTAAATTTCGTAAAGTTAGGACTGCTAAAAATGGTAAATTTGTATTACACATATTCTGTACTTGACCTTTATCCGATTACATTTTTGTTATATGGCTTAGAGTTCGAGAAAATGAAAGTTAAACGAATTCAATTTTCTCCAGAAATTACTTCAAAACAAGTTACAATTTCTCTGAAAATCGACTTAATTTCAACGTTATTTGGATACTTGAACAATCTACAACATTGGCTGAAACTATTCTTATACATCAATTTGTATAATTTACCACCATAATTTTTTGATGAATTTTTAAAAACTGCCCCTTCTCTTCATATATTACCGGTGACGGACGCTCGCGACCTCATTATTAAAAGACAAGATGAGACAACGTGCTAATAGAAACCAATACTTGTTATTTAGATATTACGTAACAAAACGTGTATAATTTCAACGACTAAATCTATCAATTTAAAATTTTTGCTCCAAAATCGACTACGGCCTCTTAAGTGACCTATCATTTTGCCTCGTCTATTTTTTATGGAGAAATAAGTAGGAGGCCTTTGCCCAGCAGTGGGACAATCAATTTGGACTATTTTGGACTCATAATAAATAAATAAAAATATTTATACCTAAGTATTTTATTGGAACTTGAACTTGGATCATATTTGTAAGTTGTGGACTAAAGTTAACTGATTTTACGGGAAGTACCTATATTATCATGATTTTATGTACTCTTTTAAACGCCTTTAAGTTAATAAATTCCCTCCACGCCAGTTACAGAAATCCTTGGTTTTTGTACGAAACCATAAAAAAAACAAGCATTGTTTATTAGCTTACGTTTTGCTTGACTTGAAACTATTTATGGCTTCATCTTGAATTAGTTGTAGGTATACTTAGAGATTTTTCACTGACGTCATCTCAGATAATTCAATATCGGGTATCTGCTGTTAGTTAGTACATAACAACATAATGGCATAGAGTAACTTATACTAGAGCGGTACTGTCATAGTAAATTTTGTAACCCCAGTAATTTCACTGCCATCTGTCGACACACTTTAAAACTAAAATTGAAGATTTGTAACAATACGATAAAATGTATTTAAATATAGATAAATGATTTTTTTATTTGCATTAATTATTTTGATGATTTTGACCCATGTTCTTTGACTGATTTGCGTTAAAATTGTTAAATAACAAACGAAACCGTCAACGCCATCTATACGACTGTAGGCCAAAACTAGTAGCGCCCTCTGAACGAGAATAAATTTTTCTTGATTTTCGAGGCACGTTTTTTCCTTAGACTGTATCCATCTATTACGGAGTTATATCTATCTTTGATAATGGTTAGGTACATTCGTTTTCAAATTAAATAATTAATTTATAACAATCAGTCGGCGTGGTCAGAATCGCGCCACTGCTTTTACAAATAAATCAAGTATAATAAATATCTCTATGATCTCTATCACCTAATTTTAAAATGAGGTAGTACATACATTAGTTTTGCATGAGTAGTAAAATCGATTCTCCATTTAACACTGCACGGTCTTTTGTGACTCAGTATATGAAACAAGAAATACATAGGTACATTTAATTTTTAACAAACGCGCTTTTGGTAAAGTGAAATACCTACATTATTGTGTTCAGAGTAAACCTTCTATAGGTGAATATTTTGAGCCAGTACCTTATTTGTGGAACTTTGTAAAACACATACGAGAACCACATTCATACTTACATATTGAGAGATTTGAGAGACATTCGTACTTGTATGCACGTGGCAAACAAAAGACTCCAAATGTAATTTAATTAAAACTTTTGTCCGTGTTTTGATTCTCCGGCTTGATGTGTTTTAATTAAAGATATTTATTATAATGGGTTACCTGCTTTAGGTACTATTTTTTATAAAGTAATAAAGGCTGCAAAGCGTTGAATAATAAAGTTTATTAGAAATGGTATTCTTAGTGTTCGTATTACTTATAATATAACAGCTCTGCTCCGCACATTGGGTCAGGTAAAATATCTTTGCGCTTCACTGAGCGAGATATGTTGTACGTATTATAAACATATCGGATTGTTTTAATCATTGGTAATTTCTAGTGCCAATCATTGAGTAGTTTTCCCTAGTTGGTCGACCGTTGCTGTCACGAATTAGCCGCCAGGCAGCTCATCAAGACGCTCTTTTGAAATGGTCTATCAACTGTATCACATAAAATTCCTGCAAAATCAGTTTTGCTCGTGACTGAAATAAGTATCCATCACGAATATCGCGGATAATATTAAAATCCAGGTATTTGATGGGAAATTCCAATAAATTTCGTTTCTTGGAGTTACAAGAAAAGGCAGAATCAGCGAGGAAATTCGAGTTCGGTGCGCGTCCGGGCAATTGTCGAAGTATAGCAATAACATTCTTTACTTGAAAGAGAGGAAAGAAAGGACGTGAAGACAAAGCGAGCTTACTGTTATAGGTACAAGCAAAATATTTCGCTCGTACTTGTTCGTACATGTACCTACGCGAGCAAGACGCCCAGGAAAATAATAACAGTCATGGTTTAGATATCAAAATGTACGTTCGAATTGGCCTCCATAATATTTGCTCAGGGAGTTGATAAGGCAGATTAGCTCTGGTAATTTCATTCATTTCATTTCATTTATTTTATTCTTAAACAATACAATCATTGTGTCAGAAATCACATTAAATACATTTTATAAATATCAATAATAATAAATTACAATAATAATTAATTAAGGGAGCCTGTCCTGTTTTGTGCAGTTTCGATGTGCG
Source organism: Cydia strobilella (assembly GCF_947568885.1). Lineage (NCBI taxonomy): Eukaryota > Metazoa > Arthropoda > Insecta > Lepidoptera > Tortricidae > Cydia > Cydia strobilella. Next base: position 4,711,602 of record NC_086048.1, read on the forward strand.
CCGACGAATTTACTCCCATTATCTACGGGCATTGTTCTACTTTTCATTACGGTGTTAAGGCTCATCATGTTTTAATGGACATAATGGCATTGTTTCTGTTTGATCTACGGTGTATATTATCTTTGTGTTACTTATATTATAATACATAAAGTCTAGTTTTGAATATCCAGGGCGAGATCGACCGGTGTCACTTTAAATTTATGGACTTAGATAACGGACAAGGTGAATTTGATTTTACATTGATTTGAAATACCCAATATAAAATCAAATTATGCGTTTTATTTTTCACTGTATGCGGCAAAAGCCGAGACCGGCTACACTGTAGCCTGTAATAGTATTTTGTACTTTGTAGCGAAAATCGTCCGTAGAATCGTAACGCATATAAAGATGGATAGTAATCACTGGGTTTTTAGCCAATTCATTTATTATATCTGGTCCTTAATACCTCTGATTGTAGACATGGACACATTATATAAAGTGTCCTAAATAGTTCAATACTGTTTGAAAAATAACACAGGCTGGGAAATGGAAAATTCTACCCTATAAATACTATAAATCATTTAAAATAGTCATGAATTCTTTTTTATTCGCCACTGGCTACTAAACTTATGAGTCCTTTTACGGACGAACATATTAAATTATTTTAAACCGGGTCACTCACGTATTATTAAGTCGAATAGCTTAATAATACGTGAGTGACCCGGTTTAAAATAATTTAATACGAGTATGTTCGAGTCTCACGGGAGTTTTATAGGAAATCGAACTTTTCACTTTCCTGCGTTCTAAATCTAAAAGTTACCATGTAACATTGAATAACACCATTCTACTGCAGACCCTTGTAAGTCCCAGTGAGGCTTCAGCGACGGACAGGAGAATTGAAGGCGAGTCGTTTGTACAAGGAACGGGGCGGAATGTGAGATCGGTGCGGCTGTCCGGAGCTGTTTGGGGTCGGAGACGTATTGTATGGACATGGATTTCTAAATTTAATTAGCGTGATACCGGCCAATTCTGTTTTCAAGGGTTGTATTTAAAATTTAAATACAGGTTGAGGTTTCGCTATTTAGAAAGCGGCGATGGAATTACTAATCATAAATAAACTGATAGTAGTAATAGCAGATACTGAATAAATATATCCTATATATCCACAGTATCTTTAGTCCCAAGTAAATAGCGGTCTGATGAACTCCTGGAAAACTTAAAACTGTGTAAGTAGCCATACCACGACTGCCATAGCAGTGCCAAGCTGACATATGCGATAACGTCTGCGTAACTTACTTTCTATAGTTTCTATACATCTCGCTTGCACTAATATGCGAGTACGAGCGCGATGCAAAGAAAGTAAGTTACGCACACCCTAGTGTATGAGTATGTCAGTGTCAAACTGGTGGTAGCCGTAAAGGTACAGTTTTTTTTAAATATCGATGTCCATATGTCGGCTATCTTTGGAATGAGAGGGTATTCCAAGTTATTGTGTAAGTCGCTCAGCTGCCGCACCCGCGCCCGAAATTATCGGCTGGCTCGTATTGCTTACGTATTTATATCTAAGAGGTCACTATAAATATACAAATATATCTACAAGTATGTTCTCTTAACCCTTGCATTTTTTGGAAACACCGTATTTAACAAGCTTTTTAATAACTTGCAGTGTACCTATTATGTTTGTTAGGGTCAAATCTTGCTAGTTAAATTTGACCCACTTCCCGACTTCCAATGAAGCTGAAAATTTGCATACATATTTTTTATTTTATTTTATTGATGCAAAAAATTACACAGCAAATTACTACATACATATGTAAGTCGGGTGACAATGCAATATTATGGTACCATCGAGCTGATCTGATGATGTTGACAGGAGATGGCCATAGGAACTGTGTGATAAAACAACAAAACCTAATTGTGTTTGGGGTTTTTAGAATTGTCTCGATGAGTATTAGTTACATGTGGAAAGAAAAGTACAGTTAGCGATAAAAGCTTGTACCAAAAATTAAATTTTTGCCTAAAACTTTTTTTTAATTCTGTTAAGTAAAGTTGTAGTGGAATCGAATTAAATGCCAAGTCAAGTGTAAAGTGCGTTGAGGTAAGATTGAACTGGTTTTTCATGAGGGATAAGGAAAAAACTCGTCCGTATGCTGAAGCATTACGGGCGACTTTTCATCTTATCCCGCATGAAAATCCCTTTCAATCTTACCCCAACGCCTTAACCTTATAGTTAATAAAGACCTTATTAAATTATTGATGTCGCCGTCGACGGATACGTCTGGGAGAACGTCATAACGGGTAATACACGTATTGTCATATAAGCTTTGTTTCCATACTTTTGGCCTGGGGTGTCTGTAGGTCTACCACTTGTCTCAGGCAGTTGGTGATGAAGTTGCGCACTGATTTTCTAATAAAATGTAGCTGAGCTTGGGGTCTCAAACTACTTTATATACTTATTAGTCTTGTTACATTTTTGATAACTTAAACTAATACAGTATGCAGCCAAGCTTACAACAGTTACAACCAGACCGTAGCTGACCATAACAACTTCTTTCCAACGGTACTCCTATAGATACTCAAACGATTTCCGTAGTATGCCGTATCCGCATAGTGCCGTTGGCTTTTTTGCGCACCGTCCCCCCGGCCGCGGGAAGGCCATTGATGGGAGGGTGTGTGGGACTCGCCGCTCTTGTCCCCTCTCAGCTGGCGAGAGGGGAGGGAGAACCTGGCCCTACCCACTAAACCCACTCCGCCGTTTCATCCTCTTTGCCGTTTGTGAGGGCGCCATGGGATTGAGTACACTCTACCATGGCGCCCCCGCGGACAGTGCCGTTGGCTAACAATAACAACAGTAACTCACGTTTTCGTATGAGAGACATGAGAGAGGCGTATCTCTATTACATAACGTGCCTAGATCCAGCCAAGGTCGCTCATTGATTCGCCGAGGGCAGGATTACCTCTCGTTCGCTTCCATTATTTTTCGGCCGCGGATATTCCTTATTTATTACCTGTGTTTATTGAACCACGGTGACGCTTGCGGGCGTTCGTAAACATTAGTGGGATATTTTTTGGGAAAATGGCGTTTGTTTACGCTGTCTTTGGTACTTTATTATGAAATAATGGTTGCTCGATGTCGTATCATATGTAAGGAGATGCTTATTACTATTATGAAACCATAGAAAAGTACGATTGAACTGTGTAGGTACAGCGAGCTGCAAAAGTGCATACCCACTATGAATATAATTAATCCAAAAAGTGCGTAACATAAGGAAATAGCATTGAAAAACTGCCAGTAAGACCAAGTAGACAAAAAAAAATTGTGTTTTTTTTTAATACAAGTTTACGTTGGAAAGTACAAAAGAGCTTTCCAAAAACCCGTTTGTTAGAGACATTCTATTATATTATAATGCGAACATCGATTTGAAATTTAGAAGGGTATTTTTAATCAATGAATGCGAACTTTTATAAATATTGTAACTGTCTGTTACCTCTTCTCTCCGATTTGGCTGAAATTTGTTAAATATAGAGACACATTGAATCCCAGAGGACTCAAATTATCTGGCGAAAAACACAGGATACATAGTTTTTATCATGGAAATCTACGCAGACGAGGGCGTTGACAGAAGTTCTGATCACATGTTTGATTTATTTAATCGTATGGCGATATATATATATAGTCAAACAGGCAAAACAAAGGCAACATCCAAGTTATGCAACCACTGCACATCATCGTAAGTAATTAAAGAGCAAACAGGTCGCACGCGTTGATTGACCCGCGATAACGTGATGGAATAAAGTCCGCACTATCCACAAGCTTAATGGAAAGCCTTTTTACCAAATTATGCAGATTACATTTAAATGGGCTGGTGTTCCTATCACTTTCAGAGCTTTCGCTATAAGCGAAACCGTATAAAGACGCGTAAGCCGTAAAAAATTATTGTCAGGGAACAAAGGCCCATATATACATACATACAGACTCATACATAGATAATCTTAAAAACTAAAAATTAATTTAGCGAGACAACAATTTTTTTGCCGCGTCACCTGTTCTGGTCTAGGATTCGGAAAATTCCCGCGGAACCGCCAAAGTACCACACCCTACAGCTAGAAGTCCGCGATCGCGATTGTTTCCAGAAAAAAAAAGCAAAGCAATCACAATCTATAATAATTCTATTGAGGTGATGCGCTCGGTAAGACTTTGGTCTCTAGTTGACACCGTACGCTCTGTGATCCATCCATCAACAACGCACGCAAAATATCTGACACAATATTATTTGTGAAGCCACAGGATCGTCGGATCGTATCATATATTTTTCCGTGCTTCGCTGTATAAGATATTATTGAAGGTGACTTCACCTACATTACTGTCCTGTCCACATAACAGACATACAATAATTTAGATGGGTTAAGTTTTCGGGGAGGAAATAGTTTAACCTCTTCAACCTCTTGCCTGTGTTACGTTAAGGAGCCTGACCGATTTTTTAGTCATCTTATAGCATTTTTTTTGTCAACGATTTTGCTGCTCTATCAGAACAACCGTGGGTTGTGATTTTTTCACATTTTCACGTCACCACAAACATAAAGAAAAGTAAAAACGGAATCTCAAAAACTTTTGTACGTAGAAGGAAAACCACATTTTCTCTTTATGGGAATAATGTTTTTTTGTAAGTATCTCTCAATCGCAAAAGGGCGGGGTTTATGGCATCGGCAGTATTGAAAGAGTATATAAAAGAAAGGAATTTTTGCATGGATTTGCCGGTTTATGTTCCATTAGCAATTCACTTAGACTTTCATGAGAAAACAATTACGGGAAAATAAAAATAAGTGAAGAAAGCCAATGCTTCTTTTTATTATTTGTGCCATTTTCATCCAAAAGGGTACTTATTGTCAATAAGGCGCCATTTCCATATAGCTTCAATTTGAAATCAACCTTATCGGCAAGCGACAATGTTTTGACAATGGTTGAAAACGTCATATTTATTTTATTTGTAAGTACTACAGAATAAGAGATAGTATTTGTTTCATACGGAGATCAATTATTAATATTACATACAATTTATGAGCCTCCCCCCTCTAGCTCTTGGGCGATATCAACTTGCCTCCCATCCCCCCTCTGGTCCATCGGCTGCGACGCCCTTGCTTTACAATAAGGTTGACAGTTAACAGTGTAGTACCTACATACATTCCGAACTATAATGAGGTATATTGAAATCAAAGTAAAGCGCAGAACTCGCTCTAAGTCGCCATGTTTGCGACTAGAGTCTAGCTGCTAATTAGCGTTCATTAACGTCTACTTTGGCTTATTTAGCTAGGAATAGATGCCCAGTTTATTCTATATGACTTACCATTTACGATGATGATAGTGATTTATTTTGTTGAAAAGAAGATGAATGCTGATTGAGTTTTTTGAAAATTACAATTTCTTATGGTAAACCTTCGCTATGTATGCTCTCCTCCAACCTTTTCCGCATATTCCGAAGTTAATGCAAAACTCTCGCTTTGCACTCCATATCCATAGCACGCTGCTCCCCATAGCTGCTCTGCTGGCCAGCGATCCATTGTTACCTCAGAGCATATGAATACTAGAGAGAGGGCAAGCCGCCTTCGGTGGCCGCGTCGCAGTTGTTAGCTCAATGGGCACACTGCCGCTAGTTCACCGTCAGTTGTTACCGAGTGTGCACGAATGCTAAGACACAAAATATAACGTTTTTGTCCAAAATGCCCAATTGTGCAATAGTTACCTGCAAACATCATAGTGATTTGATTCATTTCCACTCTAATGGAATCACTTTTCCTAACCTAACCTAATATTCCGCCTTTCGTCCATATAAACTGTAGCTTGATTCACTTCAATAATATTCAACATATTGCATTACATTGCTCTTGAACAAGTTACATTATTGCAAAGCCAAGTGTTAACGCCGCAATGAATAGGGTAGAAAACAATAGACTCGATGACAAATTGTCTCTTAGTAGTTACAGAGGATCTACCGCGAACCACCTCGACTTCGTCAAACTTCGTTCATTCGTTAGTCTATTTGCATCTTTATCACTTGCATATTTGAGCGTGATGCGCGAATGATTCGTGCTTTGTGTAAGGGGTAAAAAACCTGCGACAGGCGAACTCAATAGAAATCGGCCGGCATGTCCGATCTCCTTATAATATAAGATTCATATATCTGTGATTGTCACTAATCAATCCGCAACACTCACGATTCTAAAATATTTCTCGCGTCTGTCTCGTAGGTACTTCGCGTTCGAAAATTATTTGAATTCGAAATCGGAAATCTGCCGCTGGACATCCTGTGTTTAATAATCGGGTCGGATCGGGTTTCTAAAGTCCCAATGGCATTAAAAGTAAATTCCCAGTAGGTACTCTGAACTGAAGTCTACACCACTGTGACATAGATATCATATCCCAAGCTTGTTATGAAGCATCATTTAATTTCATGCATGTTTCAAGTGCTCCGATTAAATCGCAGCAGTGCTCACGAGGGACGCCCACAAATTGCGTTACATTAATGGACGTCGCGGTCCTCCCTTCGTCTTTGTCATGTGATATGTGATATTTGCCGTTATCGTGTTGTGAGGAGATAAAATATGATAATTTGAAGAACTAGATTTACTACTTGAACGTCCTATTGGTGGAAAGCTTACATGTACAGGGATAGTGTCGAGTATACGGGTAGTTAAGCAACATACAATTTTATTAAGCTACACTTCTATTAGGTACTTATACAAGTATATGCGAGGACAATCGTTTGATCAGTCTACGAGTAACCTCTGGCCTACTCCCGTTACTTGTTGTGTGTAAAATTTCCGGGAATTTTAAGAAACCGATCATAGAAATCCGGTATCAAAAGAATACCTGTTAAGAAATGCACTTGAGAGACGATCAACGATCATTAATTATTTGGAAATCCATGTTGTCATTTGTGATTTACACTCCCTTTGTAACAGTTTTACCTCACTTACAAGACGTATGTCCTTATAAATACGTCCGCAAACTTACAAAAATATTCAAATGCGGCCCTTTTATACTGGGAAGTATAATAATTTGTAAAGTACCCTTTGCTATCAAATCCAAAGTGCGGGAACTACTCGCTTGTTATTCTGAAACAGCACTTGTGTCATCTAATGTGTGGGACATAGGACATTTCGAGTAGCGAGACGATCTTCCTTTTTCGTGTTTTTCCTCGCAACATCTCCGAGGACCTTCGAGCCCTAGGGATAATGGAAACCGGGTCCTTAATATGTAGCTCGGGTCTTTGTGACCGATGTCGCTTTCAACAGTGTAAACTGCACTGCGTTTACATTTGTCTCTGGGGGCGTGATTTATTTTGGAATAGAACCCTTGCGAAAGCTTTGACTTGAACAGTGTATCGATAGTTTTGCGTATTATCGCTAGAAGGTAGTCTAGTTTTATCGTACAAATTATTGAGGTTTGGCCAAAGTCACCAAAATTGTTACAATATTTTGTTTTGTGTGACTAAAGACGTATAGTGAGATACCAAGTATAGTATTACCATATTTTGCTTGAATAAAGATGAGACAGGGAATCTCAGATTTCAGAACACGTAGTTCTGTATGCATCAGTGATCCTTTGAATCCATTATACTCGTGTTGCGACTCAAGAATCAAAGTCAATATAATCCTACGCGTTTGAGTGAACACTGCTACTCGACGCGACACTGACGCAAACTCATACAAGTTACCAATCAATTTATAATACCAGGAATGTCAGAATAGTGGATACCTTAGTCCAGGGGTCGGCAAAACTAAAAAATAAATAGCTCCGCAGCGGCAATCAATGAATACCATCTCGATTCTTCTCCTCCTCCTTCTTCTTCCTGCCCTTATCCCACATTATGTGGGGTCGGCACAACATGTTTTTCTCTTCCATTCTCCTCTATCTTTCGTCAGCTTAGCACTCACTCCTTTCTTTCTCATATCCTCTCTATTCTTATTACTACACATACATGTATCACTATCAGGGGTATGCTTCTATCAATTTTTGCTCGTTGTGTGCTGCCACGTAGTTTCGGTTCTTGAAATACATGGAATATGGAAGAAATTATCGGCATACTGCACCCATTACATTTCCGTTTCTGCATCTGCAACCGTTTATCTGTAAACGTCGATTTCCTTGTTATTGGCTCTCAGCGTACACGATCCCGCTGTCACCTCTCACGCTGAAATATGAGCCATAGTGGCATTTTAGAGCTCTGTACAGTTTATTTAGGACCAAACGCAACTCCGCAACGGGCGAGATTGGGCGCACGAGGCGTGGGTTCTGTGCGAGTAAATAAATTTGAAAAAAAAAGCAAATATCATGTTTTAGATATTAATATTTGGAGTTATTGTAACTGAAGAACAACCGCTTAAGCTGTAGTTATCATATTTCATGTAATCATGGAGACGAATTTAACGCATTTTTTCGTCAAATCTGCAGTATTAAAACAATATAATTTTGGGTACGAAAACAATATAAGCTGAACAAAAGCGAACTAATTCCTAATATCCTTTAGGAATAAGTTCGCTTTCGTTCCTTAATCTCTATAAAATTTTATCTTAACCTGTATATGTAGCATTAAATGATTACTGCTACGGTTATTTTAATCTATTTGATAGCAGTTTCACTCCAACTATTTCAGTTTATATAGCATTTACACTATTATATAACTTGCTTTTTATCATGATTTCGGAGTTGGTTCCATAGTAAAAGTTGATCAGTTTGACTTTCTTATTCTCCTTTCAACATGGCTTAGGGTCACAGGGTTGAGAAATTTTCTGTATAGACAGAGCATTGATATTTCAAGATACAACTTTAAAAATAAAACCTTCACCGCTAAGCGCCGTGTACATATTAGGTATTAATATGTTTCACCGTACCATGCATTTCTAACAACATCCACATTTCCCAAACCAATTAGCCATCTTATTACCCCACCGTGTGTTATAACTTCACAAGTTGCAAGCGCTAGACTACCCTAGTACGTATTTCCCACACTGTCACAGTAAATTCAACTTAGCAACTTACTAATCCGAATTGGGAAAATTGTCGGGGAAGTTATAGGGGCCGGTGGCCGCAGTTATAAATTAATTATGACCCGCGCCTCGGAACACCTACTCGTACAGTAAACCGGTACTGGGGTGCAGTTTCATACTGATTTTTGACGCAGTTGTTTTGATATAGTACCCGAAGTTACTCTTTTTTATATTTAAACTTATGCAATAAAGTTAACAAGCAAATATAGCGGATTTGGTTTTATATACGTATTTATAAGTCCGTTGCAACTATTGTGACTTGACACGATTGCCATCAAATATAAATTGCATCGAATGTATAAATGCATGACGCATAATATCACATCCCCGATGTCCTTGCGACCTCTTACAAAGTAATCTTAAGGTTGGTATATTGGCAATTAACTACACGGGGCATCCTCTTCGACTCGCCAGAACTACTGGGAGTCCAACGGCAAATTTCCGATTTCAAAATTTTATTAAAAAACTAAAACGTGAAGAGAAGATGAAAATCACATTTTCTAAATGTCGACCTTCGTTGTGTGCGCAATTCACCAACCTTTTCCGTATATTCTGAAATTAATGCAAAACGTACGCCTTGTGGTACTAAGTGAGACTCTATGTACTTGCAATCCACAACACTCACGAAACTAAATCCCCTCATCTCATCTCAACTCATCCCGTCGTGTCTCCCTCTCACTTCGCATTCGAAAAATATTTGAATTTGAAATCGGAAATCTGCCGCTTCACACCCGCTCTGTATTTTTATCTATCACCTTTCTACTCGTACTGACGAGACGGATACGTCCAAAATAAAAACGGTAAGATTCAAAATTCAACCCAAAATACTGCTACTGACGCGACTACTGTACCACAGTTGTTCGGAAACCACGAATCTGTCCACCACTAACCGTAGTTATGAAATTGTTTTCCGAAACAATGTGTGTCGAACAAAGGGCGTGTTTGGATTCAAACTGTTTTGACGTGAAAATAACCTAGTTTGTGTTTAATTTCGTATTGAACAGGAACTAGTTAATTTACTTCTATACATTGTTGTTTTCCTATGCTTATGTATTGTGTATTCTGATAAGTTAATTGGAAAATTTGATGTGGCACAAATATTAACTAGTTTTTTCCCGCATTCCTCATGGAATTTTATAATTTTTTTATTTCGATTTTTTCCCTAGGGATGATTTGGCAATGTATTTCTCTAAATATGACCAAGCACTGTACAAGATGGCCCAAAAATACGTATAGTGGGTTGGTTTTTTCTCGAAAAGTTCTAGAAATCTATTTTCGCTCATGTAGCTAATAAAACGTAACCTTATGAATGTTATACGCACGTGCTGCACAAAAGATCATTAAGATTGTTGTTGCATGTTGATTGTTGCACGTTTTGACAAAGTCAAATGCCATGAAAAATCATACAGAAACTAAATTATATTAGCAAGGGCAAATTCCAAGCAAAACCTTACTAGGTTAAAGTTGGCTCAAGAGAAAAAATACAGAAACATGTAAATTTTCGTTTAATTTCAACTGTTTTTGGTTACCATGCATACTTGTACAGTCGCCATCAGATATATCGGAGCGCCCGAGGTGCTCACAAATATCTGAACACGCCTATATTGCCAAGGCGTTAGAGTGCGTGTTCAGATATTTTGAGCACCTCGGGCGCTCCGATATATCTGATGGCGACTGTACTTACCACAGCGATCTTGGCGATCGCGGGGATTTAACGTTTTACCTCAATCTTCCGTCGCATTTTTCGCAGCGTGCCATGCATATTTTTTGTTTTCTTTTAATTTCCTGACTTTATTCCCCCGCTTAAGTATTGCCATTATGATGAAATTTGAAATCGTCTTAATCTGCAACCAACACTCTTCCTGAAAAGGTTACGAATATTTATACAAAATTACCTTATCGTAGGTACAACAATGTACCTACATTGCTAACGGTAATTACTTTTTACCTCTTTAAATTCGTTTTAGTTTTACCACGCGTTTTATGGGCTTCTAGTATAACTTCTTGGTAACGATAAAATAACAACCAACAGTGGTAAAACTGTTTGTGTAGAAATTGTATGAACAAACGTAGTAATTGTTTGTTTGTATTATATATTGTTCACCTATTACATAATATACTACTTAACACATTCACTACCAGAAACCCGCTACGCGGGTTCGCTGTTGGTCGGCGCTTTTTGCTACGTACCGTGTTATCGGCTATACGCTCGGCTACGCGCTGGCAGTGAATGTGTTAAAGTTTGACATATTTGATCACGACTACATCATCTTCCTGACGTTGTCTCGGATTTTTGCCATGGCTCTTGAGGCTTGGCACAAAAAAATGTTAACATTAAAATACAATAATCTTTTTTAACACATACCTACGAGTATTTCTACCTCTCTCGTATAGGTTAAATTTTAATTACTTAATTTGCAGTTTAAGATTATACATATATATAAATACTCGTCTATGATTAGACCGTTAACATTTTTCGGGTTCGTCTAGATACACTGTAAAATGTAACCCATTAAACAAGAGCTCTTAATTACGCCGTGTAAAAAATCGATGTTTTTTTTAATTTGGCTGATAAATATTTCAAGTTGGCTCAGCAAACTGAAGAACTTGCGAAGATTCAGGCAAACTTCGCGTTCCTTGCGAACTTCGAGCGGGCGTAAAAAGACATACTTTTTAATCCTGCTCGAGGTAATTTAGCTGAGAATTTATCGAATCCCAACTTAGGCTTAAGATAAGTATACATACTTGCGTTACCAATGTAGCATTAAGTAAATCAAACGGTAAATACAGTAAATAGCCAGGCAGCCTAAAACTTGTTGATCGACTGGAATTTTAACCATAATACACGATGAAATTTAATCGGTGATCAGGAACCAATTTTTCTAATTCAGTGATGGTTGGCGATCAACTCCGACTAAATTAGAAAAATTGGTTCCTGGGCGCGTAGCCAACGTGCCAGTCGTTAACGCTCCGAAGCGTATCATAATCATCTCTCTCTCTATCACTCTTCTACACTAGTGCAACAATGACGGTTGCGTTTCGTTCGCTACGGAGCGTTAACGATTGCACATAGGCTACGCACCCTGATCACCGATTAAATTTCATCGTTTATATGTAAGTTCACCCTTACAATCCTTTCACGCGCAGCATTACAATACCTATTTGACTTCGTCAAGCTGCGCGCTGTCAGGCGTGCCTCGCTCCGCGATTTCGTCGCGTCGTTACAAGTACATGCGGCCCACACCAATTTTGGTGTCTAGCCATAGTAGTTGCCGCGCACCGCTACGGAACGGACGCCTGCTCGCGCTTGCGCCACCTTGCGGTCATATCTGTCGTAATAGAAGTGTTTTGTTAGAGAGTGAACCTTCTGTACCTAGTACTAGTATTTATTCAGTGGCGCTGTACAGTTGAATCGCTCGCGGAAAAATATACGTGGTCGTTCTATTCAGACTTCTATACTTATTCTAGTTCGTTGATAAAAACACAGCTTTGGCAAATATATGCTGAAACTTTGTGCATTGTTGTATGTACGAAACAATAAGTATATATATATAACACAAACGTATTCGTAAAGCCGAGCGTATCATATATTCTGGCGTGCATTGTGCAACTTGTGCAAGATAGGTAGCATTGCAGGATTTGCAGGTGCCCGTACAGCGAACATTATTATGGTTAAATATTAACTGCGTTGCGCACACGTGTGTTTAAACAGTACATATAGGTTCATATTTCAGTGAAAACCTTTTAAATATGTACGTTAATCCGTCCATTAGTTGCGGTTGGCTCCCTCTCGTTATATACCGTTCATCGTATTTTATACATATGTATTAAATCACATTTATAATCGGGTATATCGCGAATAAAGGTAACAAAATAAATTCGCTATAGACCCGATTATAAATGTTAATGTGTGTTCAAAGCGCGAAGGTTTTAGATGTTGTATTTTATACATTTTTCACCTTAGTCCATTGAATTATGGTGAAAAACTGTAAACATATTTATGATCTTAAATGTACCTATGGCTGACATCAAATACTGTCACGCCGAAATACCTAATATTAATCAATGAGGAAAACAAGGAAACAAAATAGGTACCCGCATTTATATCGAAATTAAACGAAGACGATAAGGCAATGAAAACCGTTTATTTTTAACAAAAACCTTTCAGTGGACCAATTTGTTTTATCTCTAATAAAATGCCTGTAGCAATTGGAAAGCTGTTAAATTTGTTTTAATGGAAAACAAGAGAAGCGTACACGTGGAAAATATAAATTCCAACGTTCAATGAAATAACACATTCCACAACTTTGAAAATCAATAACTGACACTTCTACAGATAGGTACATCGTGATTATATGTACGAGTATGTTCATATATAGAGAGTTAACTACATTTATTAGAATAGTCTAATTTAATTTAGATTCTTCTTTGTATCTTGTTATTTTATCTTGTGGCAATAAAGTATTTAAATTAATTTTAACTCATTCGCTGCTAGGTCGACGAGGATTCTCTGTTCATAGGCGCTTATGAAAAAACGTGGCGCGTGGAAAAAAACGGCTACAAATGTAGCGCGTAGCTCGCGCTTGCAGTTAGTTAGTTAATGTAGTCATCAGACATTTATTTACTGTGATCGAAACAAATTATGTAAACACTTTTACAAAGTAACGCTCTGTTAGTTTACATTTTATTTTTACAAATCACAGCATATATAATTGATTTATTTAAACTTGGATGATTTGTACTGTATGTAGGTACATATTTCAGGTTATATTAAACTGTTGTATTCAAACAAATGTTAATACTTAGTTTACATTGTAGAATTCTGATGTCAGAAATATACATCCCAAATGGAATCTATGAGATGCACTCGTACTGCAGGAGAACTGAGTGGAGATTCACGTAAGTCGGCAAATCCGATCCGATCCGCCCTGTACGGCTTTTATACGGGCCGATTTAAAGGCGCTACACACTATCCGACAAAATTTGCAATTCTTACTGTTGGCCATTGTGTCATTCAAAAAGTTAGGTAAACCACTGTTAAAGGAAGATTTAGAAACATCAGTACTAAATAAGGTATATTCCGGTAATTCCGAATGTACTTCAAAATGTTGGGTAAATTTGAAAATTGCGCTTAATTGCATCAAAATAGAGTCTATTTTAGGCATTACCCGAAAATTTCCAGTAATTTAGTAGATTTAGTAGAAGTATACTTATTTAAATTCTGTTAATCTCTGATTCATCAACCTGACTCTTGACCAACGACAAAACTATTTGCCTTAGAAGTTAGATACAACGGACTTAAAAAAAAACAAGTTTTATTGATAAAAATTTTCTTTTCTTTTCAAAGCCAACCAATCTCTGCAGTGACCGTCCAAAGAAATGTATATTCGCTAAATAAACCAAAAATGATTGAGAAGTATAAACTTATTTATAAGTACAAAACAATCTCTGCGCAAAGTAGGATTGGGTCAGATAAAGGATTATATCCCTCAAGAATCATAGGTATATTATGTCACATATATCTCGTAAACATCCGACAGTGAATAGGAAAAGGAGTAACTTCCCCCGAAGGACTTTTCGCACTTGGGCGACAATAGATCTTTACGATGGCGCCGTGTGCCTCTAAAAGGTAAAACTTGTTCTCTACGTACGAGTTTTAAATGTCAGAGAGTGAACGAAATTGTATTGATGACCTCACTGCTCAAATATGGTGTTTATTTACGTTCGAACAAGTTTCAAGTATAGTGATTTTGTTATAAGTGTTATGACTGACCAATTGACCATACTAGCTATAGGAACATTTACTAAGCCAATCCGAAAATCGTTGAAAAAAGCGTTCTGTTCCATAGAAAGTGTACCATAATTATTAATTATGGTTCGTCGAAATGTATGAAACAGCTGATTTTCTCGCGAAGAGGTTGGCCATATTTTAAAATTTGTTCAGTATGAGCTAGTTATTCACCTCTCACGAGTATGGTCACTAGTCAGTCATGACAAAATCACCTATATTTACTAAAAATTTGCTTAATATTATTCCAATTACAGCAGTATGAGCTCATTATGTCCACTATATAAATTATCGTTTTTTCCAACCTGTTTCTGACATTTCGTAGTAATTCAATAATTAAAAGGTCATGTTTACTCGTATTAATTAAAAACGAAAAGGTCAACGTTTTTGCAAAAGATCATACAGAATAGGCACTTTCTGGAAATAATGCTATAAATAAATAATATATCGCTCATACTCGTATCTACTAACTCCGGCAAACGTAAACAATATTTTCCAATTCCTAACGCGGCTTTGTATGCCTCGTAATATATAACAATCTCAATTAGCGACAGACAAAGCTCTCTATACAATTTGGACTTCGAAAAACTGTCTATATGACTAACTGCCCGATGCGAACTTTACCATACGTCAATTAATAGATCTAGAAACGATATGGATTAGACATGTCAGTGTCAAAAACGTCACTTTTGACACTGACACATCTAATCCATATCGTTTCTAGATCTATTAATTGACGTATGGTAAAGTTCGCATCGGGCCGTAACACATATCACTGACAGTTATCCCTTCCCTTCTGCATAAATATACCCCGCCCATAGTTTTGAAGATTACCTAATACATCACCATTTCCCGCATTTAAAAATAAGTTGTGAATGGTCAATAAAAGTTTTGATTGGCTAAAATAAAATTCTATACTTGTCAAACCTCTTGCGCGGCATTGCAATATTTGACGTTTGGCAACATGCGTGTAGTACAGTTGAGTCGCTCGCGGCACAATTAGTTTATATTTTTACGAAATATTTTTTATTCGGATGTTTCTTACCGTTATATCATGTTACAAATGCATTTCCGTTATTAAATTATAATTTAATTGCTTAAAATAATAAAAGTACAAAAATTTGCCCGCGGAAAGCTAGTGAGCGAAACGCGCGAAACGTCGCGTGACATCACGCGTTCTAGAGATTAGTTCACATAAGTGTCATTAGTAGCAAAACGTCAGTTGGACCGTCCAACGTGTAACGTGATCACGCTCTGTCAAATTCGCGCCAAAAATTATGAGCGTTTCAAGCGCTCAAAACTTTTCAACATTTTAAATATTTTTTTAATAAAATTATGTGAAGGTTTACAAAAGTATTTTAATTTTTTCCGGTGTTCAAACGATATAAATTATGATTACAAAATTTAAAAAAAAAACATGCATCGAGCTAATTCCCGTGGGGTCATAGACTTGTATAAGTATTTGTTCTAACTATAGTTTTCTATCAGTAGATGACAAAATAAGAAGAAAACACTTGTCTGTAAGTTATAGCCCACAGTTATATCTTTTGATGACGATTACTCACAAAAGTTCTTTTGTTACAGGTAAATGATCGCTCATCCGTCATCCCCATGCTGAGATTCGGGCGCAATTCTCTAGAGCTTCAAACGGCGAATAAAAGTTGTATACGAGTTGTAGTAGGTCGCTGACGTCGGTCGAGCGTACGGATTAACACAATATCCTATGGGCCCCCGCACAGCGACGCTGACGTCCGCGGCTAATTTTTCTTCCGACGGTACGCTCGCCCGACGTCAGCGACTGACTTCAGCGTAGGAGGAAATCAGGCCTTACTCCAATGACACAAACTTGAACTTCTGGTATTTTATTACGATAGTAACTTGCTGAGTATTCGTTGTACCTAGAGAGTGAACATCATCGCCATTTGTTTGTAACATTTACTAGTGACTAAGAGCAGCATTCAACTTTTTAAAATATCATCTTGATATAAGTACATATAAGTTTAAAAGCGTTGTTAGCCTAGCGGCTACGGACGTGCGACTTCCAACCCGGAGGTCGCGGGTTCAAACCCCAGTTCGTACCAATGAGTTTTCGAGCAGCGTTCACGGCGACCGTGTATTGCGTACTATTAGTGCTTGAGAAAGAAGACCTAGAACATGTCGCGCAAATGACTAAAACAAGTGAGTCTAAACCGTGAAATTCTCACAACAGTCACAACAGTTTCAATTCGTGTTTTCGGAACTTGACGCATAGTTGACGTTCAAGCGCGCGTCACTGTTTAGCGTTGTGAATAACGGCTTCAGAGGGCGTGTCTTTTACGAGGGTCGCTATCGGTGGCGGACCGCAGCATGTGTTTACGGCCTAAGCCATAAACGGCTGCCCCTCCTGTCTCCATCGGTTAATCGGTATCTTAGGCAAGTCGAACGCTTCGGAAAACCAATGTGGTGACCGATCTCCGGAACAACTGCAAATTAAGCTAGTTAGTTCATCTTGCACATTAACACATAACACATCTCTTCGTCATGTTGAAGCACTCGCTTGACAGTCTTGACACCCCGATATAAGTATTAGACCCCTATGGGTCTCGCATTACATAGATAAGCTATATACGCGTGCGCCCGTGAGGGACAGAACACACACAACGTAACGATAGCGATTGTAACCTTGGCAAGGCCAGCTGGTTCAACGGCCGTTGGACTCGCTTTTAAAGTGTAATAAAACCCTTAGCTTAAAGCCGTTGGTACTATCTCAGCAAATGCCTCGACTCGGCGAAACAACGCCGTAAAAACTAAACGCTTAGGCACTTACCAACAATTATTATTTTCGCAATTGTGTTTCCTTAGATTAAAAGGTTTGCTCTGGCAACGCTAGCAATTTAAATTTCACATGGCCACCTTCGGTCTCCAGATACTGACTAACGGCTCCTCTACACGATGGGCCATCATACTGGCCCACTAAGATGACTTGTATTGTGATAAATTGCTCATTTGCTATATATTTGAAGGGTAGACCGAGGACAAATAAAACAATTTATGTTTGATGACCTGTAACTATTTTATTTTTACAGTTAGAAAGGTATGCGCCTAAATAGTATTATATATTACTAAACCTTATTTATTTAGTTCTTAAACAAAGCTTGTTTGTATGTAACGATACGGAATTAGAGAGTTGCACGTTTGCAAGCTTCCAACACAACGACAATTATGCGCTAAAGCCGCAACCAACGCTTTAATATTAAAACACACCGTTTTAATATTATCGGAAATATCCCATCATTTTAACATTTTGCCGATGTACAATTGTGCTTAATGAATATTCCCTTTCATTTTATATGTATTATTTTATGCATTTAATTATTATTGCATATAATTATTATACCAATCAAATGAAAAACTGGTTGGAAATGTTGAAAATGGCCAACTAGATAAATTGTACGTACGTCCATAGTTAGCCTAGTACTTTAGTTTTGTATTCAATTAAGAATTTCGTTTTACAAAGTTTTTTCTAAGGGTCACCCCATACTAGCGGTTTTTGAGCGTCGGCGTTTAGTTAGCGTTATGGAAAATGTCGTCGCTGCGTAGTTGCGTCAACGTAGCGTCAAGCAGCAGCCATAGAGTTGACTAGACGCCCGGCGCTCGGGAGATGCTAGTGTGGGGTGGCTCTAATCGGGAATTCGCTACAATAATCAAAAGAATGTCGAATTGAACTCAAACTTTCTATTCGAACTTCATAACCTTTTGCTACGCTACGCGTTACGTCGTAGCACTACAGATTAAGCCGGCCAATGAGTTGAAGATATAAACTATTGAAAAATTTATCGGCACTCTTTAGGTGTCTGAACCTAAGTAATACATTATTAAGTAATACATTAATTACATTAAAATAGTGTTTATTGTTCAAATGATTTTTCATAGATTTAAAAACAAAAGAGTGAGGGTTTTGACTTGAACGTCATGAAATAATTCCATAAACAGTTAGTCGGTAAAACCATAACGCTATAAACAGAGAACTATAATTGGACATTCACTTGTCAGAGCTGTAACACAATTATTCGACTACAACACCGAAGATAAATCAGCCGGCCTTCAAATGCAACCTATATTCGTTGCATGCGAACTAGGACGATGCTCGGCCCCGAGATGTTGGCCAAGGCTTACCGCTCCTGGTGCCAAGGACACAGTTTTAGGTAAAAGACCCGCCACCGTGTCGTGCCGAGTACAGGGGGCCTAGCCAAGATGACTAGCGTACATCGACTAACGTCAAACGAAAAAACAAAATGTCACGAGACGACAGATGCTTCAAAACCAGAAGACAGAGACTACCCAGAGGCTGTTTTCTGTGCCAGAAGATAAAGCACGCTTTCAAATGCAACCTATATTTGTTGCATGCGAACTAGGACAATGCTCGGCCCCGGGATGTTGGCCAAGGCTCGCAGCATCCCGCTCCTGGTGTCAAGGACACCAAAAACGATCAGCATGGGTAAGAAGGACTAGGTATTTGGCAGAAAATTCTCATGTCCAACCACAAGTTGGCGTCGTTTCACAGTGCACCGCACCGGCTCGTATCCTGATTTATATAAATGCTAGCGAAAAGCACCTCGAGTTATGTCAAAATAAAATTCGTATGCCAAAGCCGCTCTTGTAAAATACACCTAAATAAATGTATCAACTATTTCAAATTGTAGAAACACACCTGTCTTTACTTAGCACTTAAAAATATATATCATTCATTATACTTAAATCTAAATCTATAAATTAATACTTAAATTGTATAATTCCGCCTTTCACAAACGGCGTCGTCATTTTACAAACGTGAAAAGTTAAAAAAAATTGTAAAAAGTCCGCATTTTATAAAAACTGCTAAATGCCCAAGGTCCTTTTATCATTATGAACTATAATATATTTATTTAAGTAAAGTTCAAAAACATTTCGGCAATTTCCAATTGACCTATACTTATTTTGACCTCTCGGCTTTGTTGGAAGCAATCCAGGCCCCGTTAGCCCAAGGTCGGACTTATGTCTAAAATCTAAACTTTGGGCTAGCTGCCTGTCTGTATAAAGTTCGTCGGAATGTGTATTGTATTTAGGACAAGTTGTTTGACCTTTGGAATCTATCCAGGTTCACCCGACGACCTATATTGTCTAGACTCCGTGACAAGCCTAAAGCATAGGTACTTAAAAGCAAATTCTCACGAAGTTACTCAATATGTATTAGTATTAAGCAACTGCGTGGGAATGTGTGATTCTGAGTACATATAAGAACACGAGAACACCTGGAGGCCAATTCGAACGTATACTCTGATATCTAAATAATGTCATTTATTTAGTTATCATTCGCGCGTGTATTTCGCTCGTACTTGTCCGTACTTACATTGGCGCGAGCGAGACGCATGGGCAAATGATAACAAATATATATTATGGATAAATGAAATCATTTTAATGTCAAAATTTAAGTTTGCAGTTTCCTGGTTATGTCATGTTTCCAATTAAAATTGAGTTAGTAGTTTGTTCCGACAACTAGGAAAAAACGACGTACTATTACCTTAATTGTTACTAACCGTTATGGGCCAGTGTTGTCTTAAATAAATAAATTGAATTGAATTAACAAAGTCAGTCGTATAGGTATCGTACCGAGGAGAGATGCTATATACACAACAATACGTCGTAATATTATCATTATCATGAACTTAAAGAGTTATTCTCTTGTTGGTGTAGTATCTTCCAGCTTTCCCTATCTTGCGCCAGCTCTTTGACTTTTTGGTACGACACAACCCCTACTATTTCTTTCACTTGATCTAAGTAACCGCGTCTGGGGTTTTCTCTACCTCACTTGTGTGTTATCCGCCCCTCCAGAATAATTTTAAAGAAATGGTCGTGTCATATAGGGTATTTGATTGTATTTAAAATAAATTATTTTACACCATGCATGAAATAAAGCACCAGAAGATTAATAGAGAAACGTAGACCGCAGCTAGTTTTAGACACAATTTCTATTTTAAAACCCGTATAAAACTATAAAGAGTAGGTAATTTCATTGTGACGTCACATGCTAGTGTTTCATACAAATTCCATAGTAGCAAAGACAAAAAAAGAAACTGATTTGACTAGTAGTCAAATACCCTATTAAAATAAAAAATAAATAAAATAAAATAAAATATCTTTATTTCAGAACATTCAAAATTCCATACAATATTGTTAGTACCATCGTTATAGCTACGTGTTAGTAAATACATTAAAAATAAAAACAAAACTTTTAACAATAAAATCAAATCCAATAAATTTAAATAATGAATACAATAATAATAATTAATATGTCAGATTCAAAATAATATAGACTAGAATAATAATTAGAATGTCAAAAATTTACCGTTTTCTCTTAATTTAAATTCATATAAATAATGATTTCATAGTATTTCATATTAAGTAAATGCCCAATAATTTTTCCGCGTCTATTTTCACTCCAGAACTCGAGTTGTAGATGTAGGTGTCAAGACCGCTAAGCTTAAGTGGAACTGGGCGGGACATGTCTGCCGCATGCACCCTGAAAGGTGGGCCATAATGGTTACCGAGTGGGACCCACGGAACACCAGAGGGTTCAGGAAAACCGAAAAGGAGGTAGCGGGACGACTTGGACGCATTTTATCCAGATTGACGGGAAAGTACAAACGACAGGGTTGAGGGGAGGCCTTTGCCCAGCAGTGGGACACTAAAGTAGGCTTTAAAAAAAACCGGCCAATCGCGAGTCGTACTCGCGCACCGAGGGTTCCGTACTTTTTAGTATTTGTTGTTATAGCGGCAACAGAAATACATCATAAATTTCAACTGTCTAGCTATCACGGTTCATGAGATACAGCCTGGTGACAGACAGACAGACGGACAGCAGAGTCTTAGTAATAGGGTCCCGTTTTTACTCTTTGGGTACGGAACCCCAATCACTATAATTCTTGTACATATATATTTATATATTGCGGAGATCTCGGAAATATTATATGCCTTCAAATATATTTGCAATCTGAGTCTCACGGAAGTTTTGTTATTAAAATAATCTCTATATAGGATTTCGTTATTTACTTTTTCTACTCGTCGAGTATAATCTGTGTATTAGGTACAACTTCATATGCAACACTACAACCTTACTCTTTTCAACGTTGGATAGTCTATGGCACTTCCAACTCAAGCATAAGAATTTTATCGATACGGTTTAGTCAATTATAATTTTTTTTTAAATAGAACTTCATACTCGTACATTTCAATAAAATATTTCTTGTTTAAGGAGACTCGATTCAATGCAAATTAGCCTACTTAAACACGCTGCTGCATCGCATCTGCTTATTTGTGATTGGTTGGCCAACAAAGACATTTTATTTTATGTTGTAGTAGAAACAATTGCTTCATAAGTCAGAAACGTGCATGTGACACCCTTCATATAGCAACGTCCATACCCTACGAAAACCGCTTAGCGTTGCTTGTTAGTCTCTATAGACTACGGTGGCCAAAATCGAGAAAAAAACTGTCTTAAAATTGAATTTAGCAAGGGGCATAAGTTACGAGGAGGTGTCGTTGACCAACCCGCCGGGGTCGCCGGGCCCGCGGCGGCCGCGGCCGGGGCGCGTACGAGAGTGAAGGTATCGCGGGCTGCGACAGCTCGCGTATCTTAGCTGTAGGTATACTTTTTTTGTATGATTTTACTAGTTGAAAGCATTATGTTTTTGTCTCGTAGAAAAAGTATTGTATACAATAGTGATATTATCAAGCTTTTCAAACTCAGCTTCGTTGCTTAAACACGGTACTCGACTGAAAAGCTCTCTATTATATCACGATTGTATAAAATACTATTTAACTGATTCTGGACTCGCATTGCAATTGAAAATAACCAAAATCCGCCGGAAGCCCGAAAGACTGCGATTTAATCCGCCAGCATTAAATGTACGGCCAAATAGTACAAATACTCGAATAAAAACAGTAACCGGCTCAGTGCTTTTATTTAATTACGTTTTGTTTTCGTTTATTCTGATATACATACAACGGTAAACATTAAGATGGGCCAGCGTGTAGAGAGGGCAGTGGAAAGGATAGGATAGGAGTTTTTGTCTCAGAAACCATAATTCTACTCAGGGGAATCGTGGGCAAAAGATAATACTGTAGAGGTATAACCCTGGTATGCAGACATTTACCTTAACAGACATATTAGGGATGCTCGGGATTGAGTTAAATTGTCTATAATTAATCTAGTTCTGAAGCTCCGATGCATCCGTACCACACAGACATGCAGGAATTAGGCCATTAAGTTGGACTAATTGCGTCGGATAGGCCTAATCCGGGTAGAACGATGGTATAATTAAATGGTTAATACCTTCGAGTTACATGGTATCCATCTAATTCATATTGTTATCGTCTAATATCTAATGCACAGTAATAACAATAACTGCGAAAATAACGTCTGTGTGTCTGTTAAAGATCGTGTCGGGAAAGATCCCGACATAACTGAACGAATTTCGATGAAATCTGCCATAAAGAAAGCCCCGGGAATTGATGTATGCTATTTATAGTTTATGAAATCCACCTGTTGAGGGGCGGGAAGGGTAAACACACAGACAGACATTTTGGAACGAAGTTCCTTATCAGACGGTTTGCTAGGCAAAAAAAAGTGTGAGATTTTGCCGTCACAGACCATATTACTGCGATAGATGCCAATGTTTGATATTGGCGTCACACACCATATTACTGCGATAGATGCAAATGTTTGATATTGGCGTAACATACCATTTTAGTGCAATAGATGCAAATGTAAAATATTGGCGTCACAAGCCATACTAGGGAACAGAACAGAACAGAACATGAGCATGAGCATGAGCAATGAGCATGAGCATGAGCATGAACATGAACACGTCACCAGCCCTTCTTAACTGCGTTCCAACAGAGTGTTCCACGACACTCACCATTTTTTTAAGTGTTATTTTCCATACTATGGATACCCTGTCACTCCTACAACTGAAATAAATCGCCCACCTCAAAATCCATCAAGACGATTAGGCCGTTTGTCAGAGAATGTACAATGTGCTAATTGTGCCAGCCAGCATCTAACGTCGCCTAAAGGTGCAAATCTCTTATCTCCTCCGAATGGAGTTAAGAGGTTTGTAACTTAAGGTATTTTTGGCTAAACTTGCAAGTCCCTGATGTACTTTAAACGGAGTTACGAGGTTTGCAATTTTACCCGACGACATACAACATATCTATCTATCTTATCATATCCTCTGGCTACCCAGAGGCCTATAAAAAGGCTTTCCATTCCATTGTAGGTATTTTGTCTTGGCAAGTTTTTATTTGTCCTGAAGAAGGATTAATATTGGCATCCACCATTAAAACCCCATTTACACAGTTCAAGAACTTACATGCAATACTTATTCGATACATTGCCAACTTAAGAGTACAATTACTTCAGTCGATCGACCAAATAATAAAGCAGTAAAATTTTACATTAAAAATGCAAACCGTGATGTAAAGATTTTTGGTATGTTATTTAGAGTCCGTGGAGGACTGTGAAACTATAATTTTGCTGTGATGAGGGGATTTTTTTGTAATATTTTCCCGCTTTATAACGCAAGTAACGAAAAAAACTTGCAAGTTCTTGAACCGTCTTAATGGGCCTTAATAGACTAATACCTACGTAAAATTGGTTGAGAACTTACGTGGCTTGAACGACAACAACGCATGTAATACCCATTAACAGATAGGCATAGCCTATGTTACAATAACCTAACCTAACAGTTTACTGCAAATGGACCGAGGTGTACCAGTAATCTGCCATCTAATTCTAAAAGGGCCTAACCTGCTAGTAGATTCGTATCTTAAACATCTGCTCGCAAATAAGTAGTAAATGCATCGACCTTACTCTAGTCATAGTTGGTGGCCTCATACTTGCACGAAGCTGCAGTTTCCAAGGGAAATTAAACAATTACTGGGTAGATTTATTTTTATAACCTTAGATCCTAGGACACAGTACAGTGGGTGCCCCAACGCCCCCAACTTAAGTACCCACGTTGCCATAATTGCATAGAAAAGTGGATACTTATGTTAGGGAACCGACTGTTAGGTCCATAGTGTTGTGAGCTTAGTAATACAGGCGCTTTTGTAGGATAGTTTGGGCGCTAGATTTTGTGGGAAATGTGGCTTTGTTTCAGAGTTAGACCAAGCTAAGTCAGATTTCAAACTTGTGTGAAATTATGATTTGTGGCGTTTAAATAACACTTGCACAGCCTGGGCTATCAAAATCGCTGCCAACTTAGCTTCGTCTAAATCTACCATTTTTTTAATCTATGTACAAAAATGTTTGTTTCACCTAAAAGTGAAAATAATATTTTTCAGTCAACATGAACGCGTGCCACATTATTTGATAGATCTTTAAAAATACGTTTTCTAGGTTTCTGAACAGTTTTTTGACAAAGTAAATACTTAAATAATGTCCCGTCCCGTCCCTGTATGCTGTGTCTTAGCTTCTGTATGTTGCGTCTGTGTGTGTCGTTGTCGCGCGTATTTCTCAGGCCTTAGCGATTAAAAAACTTGACTTTGTATCACAAACAGCTTGTTTTTAGTTTTCTACTAAATAACAATGGGCTAGTTAGTAATTACCGCGTTACAAATTCATGCTACCCCAGCGCGAGGTTGGCGCGTCGCCAAACGCAAATTAACCTTGCAAGCCCCATGACAAGCTCACATCTGCTGACCTTACCACAATGCAGAAATACTTGGAGCATTCGAACTCTCGAAATCTTATAATGTTTTGACATCTAGTGCTTTTCCCTCGCACAAATATATACACATGAACGAGCGAGATGCACTGAATAATGTAAAATGAATAAGTATCAAATTTAGAGAGGTTTTTAGAGTTCGTATGCCGTTTCGGTTATTTCGTATCTTCGTGACAAATACTACACTGTAAGAGTGCGTTTACACCGAGTAGTTTGTTTAAAGGTAAGATTCTGGTTACAACTGCAACAGCATTGCTGATGCAGCGTTGCAGCAGCTGGAAATGGGTGGTGGGTGGTGTGGCAACAACAGTAAATCAATTTGTTAAGAAACATTTACTTACAGCGACATTCGCTCATTTCCCGCTGCTTCAAACATGCATCAGCAACGCTGCAACAGCAACACTAACGCTACTGCAGTCGCAATCCGAATGTAAAGGTAACATTCTTATTCAGCATGCACCATACTGCTGCACTATTGCAGTACAGCATTGCTGCAGCAAATATTAAAAATCCAGTCATCAATATTGCACCATTACATAACAAATAACCCGATTTTTTTATATTTTACATTAAACAAGGGAATTTTACATTACAAATCTCATCAACCCTACACGTGCGACCTTGATGTCCAATGCCGACGCCCGCTACAATGCAGATGCTTTCTTCTTTATACATAACGGAGCAAATGTCATGGATATAGTCAGTGACTTACATCCTTTTGTGATAGCACTTTTAAACTTGGAACGAGATGATGTAGTACAAATAAGCTGCCAAGAAAGGTTGTTGTTGGTATCTTTTCCGGAGCCCATTCTCTCAGACTAACCAATACAAAGTCAAAACCGTTTATAACGACCTCGAAGGGACCGATCGATTAAGTCGCTTTAACCGGTAGTCACTGTAACCAAGATACTCAACTCATAATTGTACCAAGGTGGGACCTCAGAATTTCGTCGTTATAGGTACCTATACTTATAATTAATGTCATTATCGGGTCTAACACGACGCGGGGGGCGCTTTTGTTGGCTTCCTGCTTGCCGCCGCTTGCCGTTTTGCTACTGGCTTGCTTCTGGCCCTTACGTCGACTCAGCGCCACGCAGTTCCGAGCTGCGCTGAACTCAGCGCCGATCAGAAATACCAGCGCCTACCACCTCGGCACCGTCAGGGGAGTACTTTGGCTGCAAACGACTAGCGGAATCCGATCCTTATCAAGTATTAGCGCGAACCACGACATTTTACCCGTTCTTATCATCTGAGCTGGTCGTGGTAATAAATGATAAATCATTTATTATTGAACGTTCTTCTGCCTACTCATTTATAATTTCCCATACCTATCGGGACATTTTAGTAGGTTAGAATATTCCGGAACGCGACACTGGCCCATCACATCGCGTCAGACCCGGTAATTATATTAATTATGTGTACAAAACGCGAGAGTTTAAACAGTTGTTATAGGTACTTACCCGGTTTGTCATTATAAAACGGTTGACTGTATGTACTCGAGAACAAATCACCTACTTCTGCGTTTTCGGAGATCAACCGTATATAATATACTGGTTTTTCTAAAATGAGAATAATTGTGAAGGTCATGGTTTTGTAATCTTGGCACGTTATATGAACTAGTTTCCCATTCGAATAAATAAGAATCCGGGAAGTACGATAATAAAATAACGGAACTGTTTTAGTAGCCAATAAAATACCCCTGCCTCTAACGTAATTACTGTAGCATTTTATATACCGAAGTTTTTATTAGTACTGCTGATATACCTGTTGTTAAAGTATTGAGCGGATCATAGTTATTTTGCAACATGAGCTCTCCATCTTGCTGTACCTTCTTTTAACAACGACATTGCTAATTTGTCCATCTTTATTAAAAATGTAAATACAGTAGAACCTCGATAGCACAATTTTAAATTATTCTAAAGGGAAACGCCAAAAAGCCGCCTGCTCCTGCTGCTTGTTTAAATTACCTCTTTACCTGAATACGCCCATTTAAAGAGGTAATTTATACAAATGCGTAAAGTACAGTCTTTCAACACATAAATACCACACGGTTAGGAGTAGTTTTCAGATAGTGTTATCGAATTAGCCATTATTCTTTCCCCTACTTTCATTTTCAAAGCAGTCCGCTAATGAATAAAGAAACAATGCCAAAATAAATACCACACTACCAACATTGGATCATAATCAAAACGAAAGAAAAGGAAATGAGGGTTTAGGCTGCGTTTACACTTTGTCAGGATAGCGGGGGAATTCGGCGAGTGTTAGGGTTTTTAGGTTTCCGTACCCAAAGGGTAAAAACGGGACCCTATTACTAAGACTCCGCTGTACGTCTGTCTGTCACCAGTCTGTATCTCATGAACCGTGATAGCTAGACAGTTAAAATTTTCAGATGTAACCGCCGCTACAACAACAAATACTAAAAAGTACGGAACCCTCGTTGGGTGAGTCCGACTCGCACTTGTCCGATTTTTCTAGTAACCTCAGCTAACCAATAGAAGCTAGCTAATAAAAGTTTGGAGTTGGGTAGAGCAAGGGAAAGGTTATGCTAGCTACAGCATATTGTGTCGAGTTAAGGGGCTAGTGGTACACGAAAGGTTGTGGAACAGGGATTTAATGGGCAGATTTTTGAAGAAATTACTGACTAGGAAATGTCAGGATATTTAGGGTGATGTCCGGACTGTCAGGATATTCCATATTTTTATATGGCAACCCAAGCGGAGTGCTTTTGGGCAGGGGCGCTCAGTTCATAATATAGTTTATCTCTCAATTATTGTTTGGAGATGTAACTGATGACTCTTTTTCATTTGGTAGCGCATATATGAATATAAATGTGACGGATTCACACTGCAGTATTGCTGCGCGACACTACTTCCGACCGCATTACTACCGCAAATGTCAAAATACCGGGTATCAACATCGAATGGACATTAGCGGCAGTAATATCGCACTGCTGTAATCCACTGCATCAGTATTGCAGCGCGACATTACTGCAGGAAACGTAAAATTTATTATAAATTTCTCGGTAAATTGACATTTTGACGTTTTCTGCAGTAATGCAGTTTACTGTAGCAGTGTTGCAGCGATGTTGTTGTCCGGATTTTTCTGGTGCAGTCAGTCCGAACGTCACCTACTACTGAGCCCAACCGAGATCAATTCTGTATTGGATCAGATCTGTAATGCCGTCTAGGTTGGCGCCATGCATTCGTTAACATAATAATCGGGTCACATCCATTATTTATGAACGAGGTAATACTAGAATCGTGAATACATCGTTAAGTCGAATTGTGTTTTATGTTGATTGAGGCGGGAGTTATGATTTTAGGCAGTTGTAAGAAATTGATGTATATATATATGAATAGGTTAAGATATTTTTTGTTGTTTTTAATAAATTTTACGGCCTTCTTCGACCAAAAAACGTCACTTGACACTGACAGATCGGTATCGTACCGCTGTGACTTCTTATAAGCATTGTTCGAATCGGGCTGTTATTCCCGGTATATATTATACTGACTTTAGGTCATAATTGACTTGGGAGCATTCTTTCATGAAATATTTTACAAAAGGGGCCATCGAGGCATTTAGTTACAAAAACGAGTTTAAATGCTTCTTAATCTCTAGCGGGAAAGTTACGGTACCTACGTTAGAAAAAAAATCGTTTTTATAGTGCGGCGTACAATCATAAGGACAAAACCATATCCATGTATTAATTATGTACAAGAAAATGTTTCAAGCAACTACTACATTTGCTGTGTCAAGATTAACTATTTCTATCATCATCAAAGGTCTTTGCAGTCATCTTGCTGACACCCTGTATGTTGCCAGTAGGACACACTTTATGACCTAAATAGCAATATAAAGAGAATAATAAATGTAATAACTTTCCTACAACGGCCCAACGTAGTCAAAGCCCCGAGCATAAGCTAACTACAATATGTAATGAACTAATAGTATAAAATAATAACCCCATATTGTTCTATGCTTAAGAGCTTTCCATGGCTCGACTTTGTTCATAATTAAATATTAAAGACTGTGGCGAGAACACCTGAGCGTCTATGGGACTAATTCTGCTACCTCGTATTTTGCCCTAATCTGCTATGGCTGTGGGAAATGTGACCTTATGATTTATTGTTTAGATTTTTTTAAAGAATAAATTGAACGAAACGTCTGGAAGTACTCGTTTGTTAATGGCTTTCTAGTACAAAATATTAAGTACTTTAGCGTGCTGCAAAATTGCATGCGATTTTGCATCTGGGTGTACATGGTCATGGGTGTTTTCTATGTATCATTTTTCTCGATCCTGTGCGACCTCTCGCCAATAAAGCTGCTCGTGAATAATTCTGGCTACGACGTTATCAAGATGAGAACAACCGGAGATAATTTGCCTGAGTGACTCTCCGGGACGGCGGCATGCCCGACAAATATCGACCGTACCGTCCTTCAGGATATATCTCCGGTAGTTATTCGTCATGATAACTTCGTCCGCAATTGCACAGGCAAACCCCTCGGTTTCTCCGAATCGTAGCCAGTTCACCGACGCGGGCAGGTCTACATCGGGTCCCATGAGGGCCTTGTAGAACCGCCCGTGTAGCTGCTTATCCTTCCATACCGCCTTGCATTCCTCGGTGCTTAGTACTACAGGTTTGTGCCAGTTATCGTTTGCCATGGAGAGCGGCGTGAGGCCCCTGACTGCTGCCACCAGATCACGATGCATCACACACTCGTTGTTGAGGAAATAATTTCTGAGATTGTACACCTCACGGTTGTGGAGATTTTTGGCGTTTAGAAAGCCGCGACCTCTACATTTCCGTGGGATGTACAATCTCATAATACACAAGCGTGGGTGTAGCATACGATGTGTGGTGAGCAGCTGTCGGACCCTCCGATCCAGGGCATTATTTATTATTATTATGGTTTGCGATTAGAAAAATATTAACAAAAAGTACGTTTGGTATAAATTATCTTTGTTCAAAAATGTGAATCGAATTAATATAGATTTAAATAGAATAAAATCTTATTTTTTACCTATAATTCGACTATCCTCTTAAAACTGGCCTAAAGACGTTTAAATGGTTAATCCAAATGTCCTCTGTCTTGGTTTTTTAAGGGACGAATAAAGTCTTTACCAAAGACAATCTCTACCTTATCTATCCAATAAAAATAACCATCAGTCTAGATAGATGGTTAGACTAAAAAAGTGTTATCGTGGCGGAATACCTCGGATTCCTTTTATCAGGTAATTGCGTTTTAGGTTCAGCCATCTTGGAAAATATCGTCTGGCTGTCGATTGCGAAAGACAAATTCTACTGGCAATTTTGTATCTACAGCTTATTTAGAAAATTATACTTTCAGAGGACTCAACAGACCTCCATTTAGCCATAGAGTAATGTTTATACAGTTTATTCGTTTCGTCTAGTTTTTTTTAATCTAAGTTTAATGTATATCTTACTAATGTAACCTATAACTTACATGTTAGGTATTACCTTTTAGTGTAAGTTGGTTAATAAATAAATAAACAAATTATTTTGATGTCAGTGTACCTACGTTCGAATTGACCGGCTGTTCCGGCCTAGGCTGAATAAATCATGCCACCAATCGTACTGAAAGCGCTTTACGTGTCTCCGATGCTGTAATGTTTAATTTTGTTACCCGGGACCGGAAAAGTGCGTGACTCGAACTTTATGCCAGCTATGTGTAGTGTTGGTAGGAATTCCATTCTTTTGAGTATAAATTTGAAGAACTCAACCCGCTTTTACGAGGCTCAGCGCTTAAAAAAAAACCAAGTGCTTTTAACTCCCAAGTCGAGTCCTTTATTAAGTCTTTCTTAACCCTAAACTCGACATCGTATCTAGTAATGCACATTTCTTTTGAAAAAATCTGGCGGGTAGTAGCAAATGTTTTCAATTCTTTTTTTGGTATTAAGCGGTAGATAAACTTATAGCCTTACGGTCAAAATACGCATTTTAGTTTTCTGGCAACACTATTTCACAGTAGCTAGCAAGATGGTGGACGAAATGCGTGCGGCTTCGAGGTTCAAGGTGATTATATATTATAACTCCTTATTTTATTAATTTGGCGGGTAGCAAACGGTTTTATTTTATAGTCTTATAATTGATCTTTCTACTTTTAATGTTATTCGATAGAAATACATTACTTTCAAAGTAAAATATTAACGTCTTTCTTGATGTATCTTTGAATGCACATTATCAGCTTACCATATATTTACTTCAATTTGGTCGTGTGCATTTCTAGATACATTGCCGAGTTTCGTATATTATTAGTTACCTTTAATCTGTGCATTTAAGTACACATTGCCAATAAAATGGTAGTATAAACAAACATTGTTCATGAACAAAAATATATTTTTTCGTGGTTTGCAGCCAAGATCTAAAAGAATTTTGAACCCATAAAGATATTGACTTCGCTGATGACCTGTGCTTACTCGCCATGACCAAGACCATCTGCAGTCGGGGACCGATGACCTGGCCGATGCCGCAGCAAGAGAAGGATTGCTTATCAACTGTGCTAAAACGAGAGCTATGCTATGCAGGCGCACGCCCCGAATGCAACGCCAATCATAGTAAACGGGGAGCTGACAAAATTGAGCAAGTAACAAAATTCACATATCTGGGAAGTGTTATGGACTCCCTGGGAGGTGCAGAAGCGGATGTTGAAGCTCGCATCAATAAAGCCCGCGCCGCATATGCGCAGTTGAAACCCGTATGGACTTCCACAGTCATCATTTAACCGGACAAAACCTTTTAGCTAAGGAGATACTTCTACGGAAATGGCGCTGGATAGGACATGTTTTACGAAGGCCAAACAACCACCTATCCAAGCAAGGGCTGACTTGGAAAATTCCCGAAAAAGGGGGCAAGGTCGCCCACGTACCACCTGGAGGCGCACAGTGGAAAAGGAGGCTTAACCAGTTGGCCTCGGCTAGGCGGAGCTGGAGGAGGCCGCGCTGAACCGCAAATGATGAAAATACCTTCTGAGAGCCCTATAATGCCTCTGATGAGGGATAAAAGGATACCATCATCATCATCATATATTTATATTACAAGATTTAATATAAGATATGTTATTATAGATGTATTTATTTCAAAATCTACTGTGTTTTATTTATCTCACCAGCAGGCAAAGTATCCTTATAATCTAGAACACTCGGCAATGTATCTAATAGGATACATGCCATAAATACTAATATATATATTTTTTTTTACTAGCCTAATTTAGTGTCCCACTGCTGGGCAAAGGCCTATATACTACTTATATACTAGGCCTCCTACTTATATACTTATTATACTAATATATAAATGAAATATTTTTTTTTCCATTTTTTGTATGTATTTTTATTAATCAGGAATTTAAAAAATCCAAAAAAAGAAAAAAAATCTTACACTTATGTTAAGCGCAACTCTAAAAGACTTGAACCTCCGAAGAAAGACTCCCGTCAATAATTTTATAGGTTCTATCTAAATACCAGTAAAGTACTATGTTGTAGATCCCGAAGATCCCTCAAGATAAACATATACATATATTATATTTTTATATAAATCTAAAATCTTTTTTATAAGATTCTTATTGCTTACGTCGAAATAAAATATTTTAGTCTGCTGTATGATTTGTGTATCTTACACATCAATTTTAGTTAATGTAAATAAATTAAGTTATCTGACAAGTACTCAAGTCTACAAAAGACTTGGTTTCTAACAGATTAAAAAGGACTCGAGCTTTGACTTAATTGGTCTGAAAAACTAAGTCTAACTAGCACAGCTACTCAAAGGACTCTTTTAGCCATCACTGGTTATGTGGGTAAAGTCAACCTCATCTTGGCGGATGCTCGTTTGCATGCTAAAGCAGTTCGGGGTCCACTTGGTTGATAAGAATGTGCTGGATGGTATTTCTTACGAAATCATTCAGCTATTTACCTCTGCTCTGAGTAAAATAATATGATTGTTGGATCCGGTTTTCCAATGTTTTCGTTCATCAATAAGTATTTTTTTATGTTTTAAAAAACCTAATGGTATGATGTAGTCGCTAGTTATAATTTCAGCTTGGCATTTATACTAACAAACGTACTTGAAGCATTTGAGATATCTAATATACTATAGGACTTACATGTTTCTTGTTGTAATTCATTTATTTGTAGGTACACCCTTAAATGCGTGACTCGCCGGCGTTGGGTTGGCACTAAGGTTGAAGTCATTATCTAAACATGAATATTTATATGTATCCAGACTGAAAATGATAAATAAATGTTTTCATAATATTAAATGTGTACCTACCTATTCTTGGACTATTATAATTAGTAACATTAAAATTATTTATTTATTTTATTTAAGAAACAAACAGTCGTTTACAAACAAGTTTACAAATATTTCTTAAATTAAGACCTGGACTTAAATTAGACTTATATTGACCGGGATATGGACCGTGATTACCTTTTGTATTGTTCTTTTGTTTTGTTGTAGTTTTGTATATTCCGGTCAAAACTGTTAACATTAAAATTGTATATTGTACTCCAAGCACATAATGGAATTTTAATGCAAAATTGACATAAAGCCTTATGTCTACAACCAAATACAGGCCAAAATTGCTTTCCAGCCAATAATCTCTGAATAATTTAAGGCACCAATCGTACTGAAAGCGGTTTACGTACCTCTGAACCGGGGCTATAATGCTGAATTCGCTCCCTTGTGCGGAAAAGTGCGTGCGCTGACAATCCCGGCCGTCCAATTAGGCAAAGTGGCGGTACGCCTTCCGTTCAGTATTTTATTGGAAATTCCACTAATTTATCATTCGGGGCGCGTGTGTAGTTAAGATTTGTGTTTCTTTCTTCTTGCTATTAAATTGACTGGATTTAGACTTCGGCACTTTTCTTCGCACTTTCTTACGTTTTTCTTATATGTAAATTGTTTCTTTTGTGTCTACGATTAAAATGATTTTTATTTAATATATGTAGCACTCCCAAATTGGTTCATCGGCTTAACACATTCTGACTACCACCAACGCAAATATGCGTTCACTGTCATAGGTACATACATACATGTTAAACTTAAAACACTCCTCATTTTACGTTCAGGGATTTCTGTGCCCCATTAGATACTCAACAATAAATATTCTAACTCATTCTCAATCAATACTATTAATTATTAGGTATCTATTTTTAGTTGTACCTACCTTTACGTCACATTAAATTGATAACTGGCGTCATTTATACTAAGTAGGTATGTTTGAACTATATAATTAACTGTTACTTCATGTACGCTCATGAAAGGACTCATAGTCAATATAATCTTTATTCAAATAGGCCTAGCAACAAGCACTTTTAAATTGTCAAGTTTTAAATATTACCTTAATCTAAATATCAGAGCAATTTATTGATGCAGTTATTATTATTCTTAAAAACATTGAATTATTATAGATATGTCAAACTTAATAATAATATGTAAATAATGAGTGCTTGACAGTAGCAACAGTATCCTGAGCGTGATAGCGGGTAGGCTCGATAGTCGCTATATGCAGCACTGGTCGAACCTGCATCGCTCCTTAGCTGTATAACTATGCAATGTAGTTTTTAGTGTTAAAGCTAAGGTAACTAACATAGTTAAGTACCTGCAGGGCCAAATGTGGACTGCGATTCTTGCGAACTATCCTCTTATGGATTTTTGTTGTCCGAAATAAATGATTCTTATTTAATTTATTTATTTATTTATATGTAAATAATACGAATACGACGCGTCCTTAAAATCGTTAAGGAATGTGTAGCCTTGTCCCAATTTCAGCAAACTCAAGGCTGATCCGAATGCGACTTTTTGTTTGATTTTGGACTTTAACTTTGCAAGGAGTTGAAACGTGTTGCAAGGATGTTTTTGTAATAACTATTAGGGCGTTTCGTGACCCAGTGAACGTCAGGCCTAATATTTAGCGCAATATAGGAAGTTCAATGGCTCTCCGTAAAATGGTGATTTTCTAAGTGAAAAATGTAATTAATGACATAAATGAAATTGATCAAACATTTTGACAATGAAATTTTGAAATGGTTACGGAGTGGGACCCACGGAACACCATAGACGGTGCAGGCCGGGGTTCAGGCAGACCAAAATGGAGATGGCGGGACGACTTGGACGCATTCTACCCCAAATGGTGGGAAAATGCCGATGACAGGGTCGAGTGGAGAAAACGGGGGAGGCCTTTGCCCAGCAGTGGGACACCAAAGTAGGCTAAGAAAAAAATATATATACGAGATCACTAACAAATGTGTATATATAATTCTGCGAAAAACATATTATGGTAACTCGATCATATTTGCAAAATCTTTACATTTAGCTTTTCGTGCAGATAGTAGTACCTATCATGCAACAGTAATGAAAACAGGTTACTTTTTATACTTTTCGTAACGTTTGATCCGTTTTCATCGCTCTTGAGTTTATTCATCCAGTGCACACAGCTGCGTCTCTCCTCCATACCAGAATATATT
This sequence comes from Cydia strobilella, assembly GCF_947568885.1. NCBI lineage: Eukaryota > Metazoa > Arthropoda > Insecta > Lepidoptera > Tortricidae > Cydia > Cydia strobilella. The sequence goes on from NC_086048.1 coordinate 4,747,642, forward strand.
AATCTCGATAATAATTACTAAACAGCAATTTTATGAAAAAAAAAATGCGCCGTGATGACATCCGATATTAGATCGGACGATGTCAAAACGCTCTTAGCGATAAGTTAATTCAGCGAATAAGTATAGACATAATTCTAAAAAAGTATCTCTGCCAAATTTATTCCGTAAAAACATGGCACCTTCAAAGCATCTTGATAATAATCGAAATAAAAATAAAATTGAAAATAAACGAAGCGGGCGTAATCGAAGTCCCGCGCGAATTATTCCTCCCCTACGCAACAAGGAATATTGCGAAGAAATCAAATAAAAACGTGGGGGAGAGGAAATTGGAACAGTGACACTAGCCGATGAGCGCACCTGCGCCAATTATGCCCGGCTTCCCCGGGAAAGTATGGTGTACACAGCCTTTTAGATTGGGAATTATTGATGAGGGATAACTAGAGTAGAGCGACATCTAGGTCGGTTACCTACTGAAGTTCTTTGTTAAATGTGTTTCGGAGAAGAGAGGGTCGAGTTTTGTTGTCGACACCCGATACGACATAGATAAGGCTAAGGGTTCCCAATTGTAGAGAACACTTTAGAATTGAGATATTTTATAGTCAAATTTCTCTAGGGAACACATTCGACTTATTAAAACAATAGCCTCTTATTAAAATAAGAGACTTTAAATTAGACCCATTTTGATTAAGCTGAAATATCACGTACAATATGTAAGTTGGGTGACAATATGCAATATTTATGGTACCGTCGAGCTGATCTCATGATGGACATCAGATTTGGTCATAGGAACTCCATGATAAAATAACGCAACCTCATTGTGTTTGGGTTTGTTAGAATTACCTCGGTGAGTATTAGTTGCCTGTTGAAATAAATGAACAGTCAGCGGTAAAAGCTTGACGGTACAAACAAACGATAAACCTATAGAACTTTTACTATATAATTGGGTTATTTTAAAGTCACTAAGAGGAAATCCTCAAGATTACCAATTAAATTTTTGGCAACCGCAAAAAAGCGGTACAAGTTTTCAAAAACTCTGTTCTCTGATCCTACGACAGCACCTTAAATGTAAGGTTTTTGCGAGAAAATTTGCGGCGCTAGTATTGTAAAGATTTATTGTTTCCCGCTCTCTGAATTATCGATGTAAACCTTATACGGTACGTTCCTAATCATACAGAAATTCAGGTAAGAAATGTGATTTTGACTTGTTTTAGTTGTTTTATCTCTAAGGGCCACTTGCACCATCCCACTAACCCGGGGTTAACCGGTTAAACAATTTGACACTGGGTTAACGGTTTAACCGGTTAACTCCGAGTTAGTGTGATGGTGCAAATGGCGCTAGGTGTCGTAAAAGGCTAGTATCATTTCCCCCCCTGAACGTTTCAAACTTGTAGATGTAGGTGCGTAATTATTTCAAGGTTTCTGTGTCAACAAGAATTAAACAAAGCCCTTTAATACGCCACAAAAGTCCCCGTTTTAAACAAGAACACTTGGCCGTAAAGTGTCCCGAATTGTACCGGCTCTTATCTGGCGGGGTGTTCATAAAGCTGTGCGAATTCGAGTTTCAGGGCGATCCAGTTTATCGAGACCTCGCAAGGGATTACAAATGATTGTGTTATAAGAGGATACCGAAGACTGTTTGAGGTGTAGGAGGAAAAGTCGGAAACCTTGTCTCCCGGACTCTTAACCGGACCAATTTATATTTGAGATGAGAGATTTATGTGATCTTGATTCGTAATAAACAAGGGGTCGGCTTCTCGAGGCCTGACACGATGTAGGAAGAGGGACAGATGTTAATGGTAGGTATTGCCGGACTTGTTACTATAAATATGAGAATGATTTAAAATAAAAGCCAAGTAAATTCGTCTGCAATCCTTGTTCACACGAGTAAATTAAACGGTGAACACGGAAAATGAAAATGTAATTTTACAACCTGAATTTTAAATAATAAACCACATCAATATTTATAACTACGAGTACATAAAAATAATATTTATTGTAATAAAAAGCACTGGTCTTTCCCTAAAGGTCTCAGAAGTAGCCCGGCGGTCTTAGAAGTAGTATTAAGGCGGCAGACCAAAAGCACACTGAGACTGCTTCGGCCGTCCCTTCGACCCCACCCTTGCTCGGTAAGCAGTTAGAACGCGCTCTCTTTTATTTGGTTTACATCTTTTTATTTGCCTGGGCGTGTAATCTCCGGCAATACGTCAAGCTTTGTTTTGTAGCTGTCATCTCGGGGTTATTCTCTTTATAAAAGCGTACAGTCAACCGCTGGTGTTCACACTGCTATTTCGTTATCACTATCCCTATAGATAAGACAATTCGGTCACCATTAATTTTAAGAGCTATGCTATATGGGAATTTCTCTTCGGGAAAGAGTCAGAAATTTGCCAGAGACCGAGATAGCTCGTAGGAGTGCATTAGCAAAATAATTACTAATAATTTGGTCAGGATCCTTTTCATACACAGGCGAGTGTGTATGCGAGTTGTTAAAGTAAATTATTATCCCATCAAAAACATTACATGTAAAAAGATGCCAGTCTCGCAGCGCAATACTTCTACTGCGCTAAATGCATGGATTCGCGCGCGAAAACGCAATTCATGCTAGCAGGTCTGATACCCTAGGGCACATATTTTCCTACCTGGCCAGTCCACCCCAACGCATACCTTTGAATAGCATAAATTTTCAATACTTAGACAGTTTTTGTTCGCATCAAACGGAAATTGCTAGGTACCTACCTAATGAACGTTTCTTTTGTTTCCAGGTACGTTGAATTACAAAAGGCAGTTCATGGCTTCCATTTCACATCAGCCGTATATTGAAGGTAAATTTTGTAAACAACGCTAGATTTTCTCTCTAGTGAACAAATGTAGATAACAAGAGCAAGACGGTAATAACATATTTGACTGATGCTTGTCGAAAGCAACTTTTTTACACTACTTTATGCATCTGTATTCCATATACGGTATTTTTTATTCCCGGCAATTATTTGCGATGTTGTAAACTCATACAACTTGAGGTTGTATGTTGAGGTTGAAACCAAATACCTATTCACATCGCAAAATATTGCCGGTAGTAAAAACAACATCTTGTATACTTAGATAATTACGTCGAAGAAATGTTAGATTCATTATTCTCATCTTACAATAGGTATAATTAAAACAATACGGAAATTCGAAAAGTTTTTTGTAACTTTTTCTCATTTCCATGTCGCGATTTTCATTTAATTTGTTTCGTGTCACAAAACTGTAACTGACAGCGCTTTGTGTCGGTTTAAACACAATTCCAAAGCGGATCGGGTTTATTACCGTAAAAAAGTTTTAAATTTTCCTGGCTTTAATACTCGTAATACCCGTTTACGTCGTCTACGATTTGTTGTCCCGTTGAAGGGATTTTGGCTCTGTTATTTCAACAATATTGGTCAAATATTGAGGTAAAGACAATGAGGTACCTAAGGTACGTAAGGGATTAGTTATTGATCTCAATAGATTGTATTGAGAAGATACTTAGCTAGGTACCAGTAGATTAGATTACCAGCAGGATTTTTATTTTATTTTTGGTAACAGAGGTTCATTCATAATTTCTCCATGCAATTTCGAACCTCACTGTACTTAAACGTCAATACCTACGTTTTCTCCAGGTTCCTTACAATAAACTTAAACATCGCAGAAGCAACGTCAATATTAACAATTCAGTTTAAACAGCCCCTGTCCCTGACATTTTCACGTCGAATTAGCCGCGTATCAAAGGCATGTCCATTTTACGTTCGCCTTTCCCTTTGCAAACAAAGTAAAAGGGAGAGGAAAATTGTCTCGATGAATAAACAGCAGATGTTTGGGACGACGCGACTAGGAGCCTTATTCTTGATGTAATAAGTTTTTGGCAAAAAATTCATTTTTGGTACAAGCTTCTATCGCTGACTGTACTTTTCTTTCCACAGGCCACTTATACTCAACGAGACAATTCTAAATACCCCAAACACAATTAGGTTTCGTTGTTTTATCACAGAGTTCCCATGGCCACCTCCTGTCTCCATCATCAGATCAGCTCGATGGTACCAAATATTGCATTGTCACCCGACTTACATATGTATGCAAATTTAAAGCTTCGTTGGAAATCGGGAAGTGGGTCAAATTTAACTTGCAAGATTTGACCCTTAGCGCCACTTGCACCATCTTACTAACCCCGGGTTAACTAGTTAAACCTGGAGTTACCATGGTTACCAGTACAATTTGACAGTGGGTTAATAGTTTAACCGGTTAACCCGGGGTCACCGGGATAGTGCAAGTGAAGCAGAGCTTTTTTTTTTAGCAGAGCTTACAAACATACGTACATAGGTACATTACAAGTTAATAAAAAGCTTGTAAAAAGGAAGATATACATATACTTAAGTATTTCAAAAGCGTTAACAGTATTTTGAAGTTCAAAATAAATAAACATTCTAAGTGGGAAACTAATTTTATTTTTTTATGTTAGCCTATTTTGGTGTCCCACTGCTGGGCAAAGGCATCCCCTCGTTTTCTCCACTCGACCCTGTCATCGCCATTTTCCCACCATTTGGGGTAAAATGCGTCCAAGTCGTCCCGCCATCTCCTTTTTGAACTCCTCCTTACCTCCTCCTCTCCTCTCAAACTAAAAATAAAACGGTTAAACTTATATGTACGAGTATGATAGCTACATTTAATGCAAGTTGTCTTTAATGTGTGGAGCAAGGTTATTAAAATAGTAGGGTGAATAAATAGGTATTAATAGGTTTAGTATTAAATAGGTAGGGTAGGTTTAACAAAATAAGATTGAAGTAGAAAAATATAACATAAAAAATATAACATCACCATGTGAAATAAATTGTACCTAAGAGATTTTATGTATCACAAGACCACTTACAAAAAATCAAATTACGTCCATTGTTACGTCCTGTTTTAATAAAAAAAACAACCTGCCTAAACTCTCTGTACTTCATAAACGAGGTGTCTCGTTATATCTCGTACCGGCCAAAAGACCTACACAGCTTTATTAAGCCCCCGCAAATCTGACATTACATCGTTTTAATTCATGCCACGAAACCCCAGCCCCAGCTATAATTAGTCCGGTCGGCGATCCATCGTGACCGGTCTTCCCCACTTGTTCGGGACAATTGCTGTAATTAAAATGCATGCAATTAAACCTGCATTAACAAGGCATCCGGTTTAAATACATAATAAAGTTCTAGTCATTTATTTATTATTTATGTAGTGTCTTTAAGCTTTATGATCGAATGCGGAGAGCGTGTAAGATGAAATTAAATTATTTATTATTGTCTTAATTTATATTCTCATAAAGGCAAATCAATTGCCTCCAGTTTCTTCTTTGAGTTTGCGAAAGTAATTAGAGGCTATGTATTCGAGAACAAAAAATTATATATGTAGATAAATAGCGATAAAAATGTTTATTAAGTTACAGTTATCTATGCGATTGCAAACGAAATATCTTTGAATAAATTAATTATTCAAATAACTTACTGTCCCCAATGTAAGCTTACAAGCAACTATCTGTGAATTTATATAGTACTAATAAACTACAACAAAGTACTTTTAAAATGTAGAAGTACGTATTTTATTAATACTGTTCCCACGCTGCAGTTACAAGATTTTATCTTACATCAATTGCGTTTTTGGAACGAAGTTCCTTATCGCGCGGTACGGATTTGTCGGATTGGGGCTAGGCGACACAAAGTGTAAGAGAAAACCGTCACGAGTTTCCGTCACGACCCTTTCTTAACTTCGTTCCAACCGAGTGTTCCATGAACATGCATGAGAAAACGAGAAAGAATGAGAATGAGGATGAGGATGTTGGAACGAAGTTTCTTATCGCACGGTACGGACTTGGCGGATGGGGGCATGGCGAGAAAAAGTGTAATATTTTACCGTCACGAGTTTCCGTCACGACCCTTTCTTAATTTCTTTGAAACCGAGTGTTCCATGACACTCACGCATTTTTTAAACATCACAGTGTTATATACATAACACACTGTGATATGTTAAATATGATAGAGATAAAGTAAACTAACCCCGAATTTACACAAAAACGTCAGCTTTGATAAACTCCGGAAACATGTTCGCGGCAGGCTAGTCACAAACTAACGCTAATTGATTACGCATCCTCGTCCCATCTGGAGCGGCTATCTAACGTTAAAAAGGTTAAAGGTTGGCGAGATATGGACGCTGTGTCAACTCTTCTTTGTGTCAACTCACCTCGATCTCCCCTATCTGAAAATAACTAAACAATTAATAAGTAAAATTTTATAAACACACAATAATGTTTTTTGCCATTTGTAAGCGGAAAGACATTCATTGTAATTCCATTGTTTGCTCCGGAATTAATTGTTTTATGCTTCCAATTGGATATGCCCATTAATTCTTTTATTTTTAAAAAGGTCTCGTATTCTTATTAGTGTCGCGAGCGGCGGCGAATAGAGTTCTGTGGTTCTGCTTTAAACCAATACGCGAAAATTAAACGCAACTGTCACTGTCGCACTTATATGGAAGAGTGATACAGAGACACAAAGCGTTTCGTTGTCGTAGCGCAAGCGATTGTCACCATGACTAGGCACCCAGGTCGTCTCGCCATTTCCTTTTTGGCCTGCCGATCTGTACTGTCCATTTGGGCGCTAATTTGGTCCATTTTTTCGAATGAATTCGACAGGCGTCTGGCACTTATCCCACTTGAGCTTGACGGCCGATTAAGTGACATACCACTGGCAGTATATACTGTGTTATCGGAAAGCGGTATTTGTGCCCGAACCACAGACAACACGTTGAACACGTTCTGCAAGCGACAATAATAACAGGACAGGACACGGACTAACGACTGACGAATGGGTGAGGGGGATCTTTATTATTTAATCAAACATGTCCCCTCCACTGTACCGGGCAATCTACTCGTACATCAAACATTGTGCAGTCCTTTTACTGAATAATAGGATATTTTCTGCCAATTTAAAGGATGGCAGACAACTTATTTATGAAAGTCATAAACATCGTCATCATCATTGCTCGGTCTTCATTGACCAAGCGAGCGCGAATCGTCTTTTTTCAGGGGCCCTAACCAAGATTACAATTGCTGAAAGAAAACGCCAAAAAGCATCCGTCATTCCGATACATTTTTAGGGTTCCGTACCTCAAAAGGAAAAAACGGAACCCTTATAGGATCACTTGTGCGTCTGTCTGTCTGTCTGTCCGTCTGTCACAGCCTATTTTCTCCGAAACTACTGGACCAATCAAGTTGAAATTTGGTATACATATGTAAGTTTGTGACCCAAAGACGGACATGTAACGTAAATAAATGAATTTTAAACATGGAGGCCACTTTTGGGGGGTAAATGAGATAATAAAAAATAAAGTTTTTAAACTATATCGTGTTACATATCAAATGAAACAGCTCATTGTGAGAATCTCAGATACATTTTTTTTATAATTTTAGGATAAACAATTTAGAACCTATTCAAGAAAATAGGCAAAAAATTACCATTCCCCCCCTTTATCTCCGAAACTACTGGGTCTAAAATTTTGAAAAAAAAAACACAAAATAGGTCATTACCTATAGATTACAGGAAAACCTATTAGAAATGTGCAGTCAAGCGTGAGTCGGACTTAATTAATTAGTTTATGATCCGACCCCAACGGGTTTTTTAAAGACATTTCACTTACGTAACTCACGTTTCAAATAAAAAATACAGTATATTGTCTTCGGTTACCGCGATAGTTACTCATGAAATAAAACTATGAAAACGGATTATATCGCGTATATTGAATTTATAATACATCCCGACGTTTCAAACTCTTTACAGCGTTCGTGGTCAATGGGTGACGGGTGACGGGTCACCCGTTGACCACGAACGCTGTAAAGAGTTCGAAACGTCGTGATGTATTATAAATTCAATATACGCGATATAATCCGTTTTCATAGTTTTATTTCATAAAAAATACATTGTTTAAATTGTGTAATGTACGGAACCCTTGGAACGCGAGTCCTCGCACTTGGCCGGTTTTTTCCTTTTCGTTGGCGTTTGTCAATGTACAATTTTCATCTTGGCTATGCCCCCAGCTTGGGTAAAATGCTTATGCATGTCTGTCTGGCTGGTCTCATTTGCATTGCATTTCTGAAGCCAATCAAGCTATTCTCGTAATCTTTTAATGTTCGGCTAAAATTATTAGTTTTCACTGAAATATGCTTCAGAACTGTGGGACTGTAACTATTAAATCTCAAACTAGACGTAAGCACTGTGTTTATTTTGCCTGAAAACAACACATATAAATTTAATTAGGGTTCCCTAGGGAACCCTAGTTTGTATTGTATTATATAACTAGTTCACTGACCTCCTCCGAAGCCAGAGTCAGGTCGATAATCGTTCTGCATCGTTTGTTTACAAATGTTGCTGCAGCATCCGTTCCCCACAGCGGCTGGTGTGCGTTGGGGTTGGCCCCGATGATTATTGCGAGGCCTGTTCTCTCGCAGTGGCTAACCAGTCATTGTAGTTCGGCAGGCGGCGGCTCGGCTTCTCCAGGCATGTACGCCGAGGCGAGGAATAGGTCGCGACAGCCTGTTGGCAGTGGGACTAGAAAGAGGCACGAATGCCAGTCACTAATGACGTTGCCCAGGGTAGACTAGGGGTGACAGACGGACCTTTGGGCGTGCCGAAGCCCACCCAAACTTCCCCCTATCTCCCGCTCGGGGAGGTTATCACACCACCCCACCCTACTTATAACCCTGAACCCTAGCTTTTACTAGAACAATTTTCCAACATTCTACAAGTGTGCGACGTATGATGCCCACAGAATATGCTACGAGTACCCTAGCTGTAGTTGAAGTTGGCTCTTTGACTAGAAAGTTCGGTAAATAGTTGTGTGCCTGACAAGAGTATTGTTTATACTGTACAAACTCGCTTGGAGTTTAATTTTGTTTAGTATTAAGTCAATTTTAAAAGGAAAACGTATATTTCATAGTCATTTTTACTTAAGTGTGTTTCGGATATCGACTACAGCCGCATTACTGTAACGACGTTACCGCTGCAGTGTTGAGATGGACCAGTCACTGTCAATTTCCTTTAATGAGTGACTGATTGAACGTTCCAATCGCAGCAGTAATGCAGTAATATAAGACTCATTTTACCAACGAAAATGACAGTAACAGCGCACGCGTCAATGCTGTAGCAGTAAGTTAATGCCATGCCGATGCCGCATCAGTAAAGCAGTCGCGGTTGCCATCAAAATCCAAATGTTACCTTTAGAATATTTCCAGAGTACGAGTAGGTACATTTTACAAAACAGACAAACAAGACGCAAAGAAGTTAACACTTTCTTAGTTTAAAAGCCTAATCCAGTTTAGTAAAGGCTTAAGGGGTAGTTTGAAGACTATGGACTAACGTAAATTACGTCCATCAAAATCTGCTAGTCTCAGCAGTCATGGAAGTCATGGGGGATGACAGAATTGTCGTGGGATGATATGGTAACTGACTACCTGATATAGGATGGCAGCTGCCGGCACCATAATATAACATTACCCGAAGTGGATTCAAGCTTAAAAACCTGTTACTTGCGCGATTTATATAAGTAAAAGCGAGATGCATGGGTGAATGATAATGAAAATAGATTAAATTAACATCAATTTGGAAGTTCGAATTGGCCGATGCAAATACCGATGTATCTTGCCCTAAATAGCTGCATTTTGTGGGCTCCTAAAAAGGTTTATTTCTGAACCGAACAAATTTTCAAAGTGAAATAAATTCCATTTTGAAACGAAGTTAGTATCCTCTTAGGTCTAATGCATTCGCCATAATAGCATCCAGCGACGGTGCCCACTGAACTGAGAAATCTTATTTTATTTGACGTTCCGAAAGTACCTATAGGTTATATATAGTTATGTGTCTTTATAATACCGAAGAGGTATTGATTACCTATATAGTAATAGAGTAATAAATATAGCTATCCGAAACCAATCGCGCTGTGCTACGGCTTGTTCAGTGGTCACTGAATTGTCAAATATCAACATTTGACAATCAGTACCCACGTACGTGTACGCGTTTGAGTTTACAAAACGTCCCGCTTGGCGCGCTGTTCAAAATCCCATACAAAATGAGACTTAACGCAAACGCGTACGTCCGTCACGCTATCGAATGAAATAAACACTATGGGTTCTGATCGGCTCCAATACAATTCAATACACAATCACACAACACGAACACACAATACAATAGTACACGGGATACGATATCACGAGTCGAACTCAAGGTACGTATTTGTCTTAGAGTTTACACTGCTTTCATATCAATGAATCTTTGATAATACGTAACTGATTCTAATATTTTACGCCAAGGAATAATTATATTTTTGCTACAAGATTTTTAATTTGTAAACGTGGCCGGGGCATGGGCAATTCAACTCAACTATTGTTAATATAAAGTGTAGGTAAAGTGCACAATAAATACCATCACTATATTGATAATAATCTTTATTGACAAATGATATGCAGCTAAAAGGAAATATGCAGTTAATAATACTAATAAAAGATGTGAATACAATAAAATATAGCGTTTTATTAAACTGTTTCATAGTTTATAAATGCAATCATTCCTGTATTGAAATAATTTGAAAAAAAAAATATATTATTAGAGCCAATATTACTTAAGAGGAAAGGGGAAGGGTTTTAAATCTTAAATAAAAATCAAACAAAGGGTTGAAACATTATTTATCTAATTGTGTCCTAATATTTTCAATAATGTTAATTAATATCCAGAGAGGAAAATAAGGACTACGTACGTTTGTATGAAAAGGCGATTTCGCACGGACACCGACGACCAGTGGTCGTGATGTCGCTCCCAAAATTCCATTTCAATTCGCGGTGCGAAGCGGGTATGCCAACAGTCTAATCTTTATCGATAGGAAACAAACTGGATAGAAGGGAGGTGGACCAAGCGTCGGCGAACCCTCGTGTCGAGCACGGCACGACTCACGACACAGTTTGACCTGTATGAAGCATTTCACTACATATCGAGAAACCTAAGTTATCGGCTTCGACGTAGCTCTACACCCATAGTTTAGCAGTGAATGAGTTAAGCCTGTGTACCGTACTACCATAGTCTTGAGGGAATGAAGTAAACCCGTGTCCTTAAAATTTGGTGGAACACGTGTTGCGTCGACGTGTCGCTTTCACGCCGGGATCGTCAACATTCTGCCATAAACACTACATATAATACAGCGGCCAATACTTATGATACTGTATACACCTTCTCAATGCAGGCGTGCATCAGAGTTAATACGTGTTGTATCGCAGTCTCAGGGGAATGAAGTAAAGCCGTGTCCACAAAGTTTGGCTGAACATGTGTTGCGTCGACGTGTCGCTTTCACGCCGCGCGGGATCGTCAACATCCTCCCATCAACACTACCTACAGGGTGAAGCAAAAGTTACACTCAAAGTTGGGTTTGAATTTAGGCATAAATTGAGATTGACGCATTCTTGACTTGCGGCATAAACTAAACAACACATGTTGCTCACTGTTTTTAAGTAGCAAAGTACCCTTGTTCGAGCTGCTGAGGTGAAAAAATAGTTACAGGCGGTTAAACATAGTGTTTCAAACGTCCCCGTCCTACCCTACTATAGCTACACCACACAACTTGAAAAATATTTTTTGGAATAGTAGTAGCTTAGGTATATGATTCAAACTTCCAACTCATTTATTCAGGCCAGAAACTTTGCCTATTAAAAGAAGATAATGAATAACATAATAAATCAAGAATTAAAATCAAATCTAATATCTATAATCTTATATACCTTTAATCTTATTACGACATATTTAAAGTCAGTTCCAACATTCATATCATATCAAGTAATATGAAAGTATTTTAATAAATACTTCAATTCACTGGAGTGGACTTGTGTTCTATCAAAGAAATAATATACTCGCACTAACCGCACACCCCAGAGCGACTCGTTCGTATTATTCCACGAAGCATTTGTTGTAGGTGGAAAATTCCTTTACACATAAAGGTTTGCACTTTGTGAAAACAGTTTATTCACTTAGCAAAATGCAAATTTATCCATTGTTTTATAAAATTGCTTAATATTTTCACTCAAAATTTAAATCCTATTTGTTTACCCTTTCTGTGTGCAATCAATTAAGCAATAGGAAATTCTATTCTAAACTCCGGACATTCAAAACGTTCATTTTGTTTGCAAACGACTAAATTGAAATGATTTGGATTCAGATTTTAACGAGAGTCACTCGACACCGCATTCCTCGGCTTATTCGAATCGCAATTATAAAATCAACTCGAGTCTCAAAAGGAAATTACTTAACTCATCGGGGCTTTGACGGCGAGACATTATGTTTGTATCGGACGTAAATCGTGACGTCACTGTGTTACTATCACCGAGTGCCGTGAGATCGAATAAAATGAGCCGGGGGTTTGTGACCGCTAAATATGTATAAAGCTAATATTGTCTTCGGTTACCGCGATAGTTACTCATGAAATAAAACTATGAAAATATTAATATTATTATTATTTTTATTATTATTTAATATTTATTATTATTATTTTTATTATTATTTTTATTATTATTATTATTATTTATTATTATTTAATATTTTATTTTTATCGCGTATATATATATATCTTTACTTGAAAAATAATTATAGTGTATAACTAGCCTTATGAACCGATTTTGCATGTACAACCAGCCTTAAAGTTTGTAGTCTATGATTGTTCATTATTTTAGTATGTGGGTATTTTTGCATTTTGTAATTTTTCCTCAGTCACCCGTTGACCACGAACGCTGTAAAGAGTTCGAAACGTCGGGATGTATTATAAATTCAATATACGCGATATAATCCGTTTTCATAGTTTTATTTCATGTATAAAGCTAATTTAAAAGAACTAACGTTGCCAAGAGTTATTATAGTGCCATGCCCACGACAACCTAATAATCATGCATAATATTATCTGAAAGGAGCTCGCACAAAATTCGTGATTTTGATAAGAGAGTAAGGGTCAGTTGCACCAAACCATTTGTCATTTATTGTATGGGAAGTTTCATAGTAACCGCCGCGGCGCGCCGGGTGACGTTGATCAGTCTTTCAAGTGCAGATGGTGCAACTGGCACTAAGTGTATTCGCTTAACAATTTTGCTGTTGATGTAGGCTTCAATCAAAGTTTCAGAAGTCAGCCACTAGACGCTCGGTACGCTAAAGAGAATAACAGCACTGGTACTAATCTCGAATATTACTCGTTAGGCTGACAAAGCATCTCCGCTACCCCGTCAGCAGCCTTCAAGCTTTCATTAAGAGGCAACAGGAGTGGTCATTACTCCATACAAACGTACTCGCCTGTGTCCGTGGTTTTTGAAGCTAGAGCAATGATTTTTTTCAACACAGATTATTTTTATTAATATCTGTGTCGGACTGTTTTGCTTTTTTTGATATTTTTGTTTTTTAGGGCGCTACAATCTACATCACTTCAAATATTCGCAAAAACGGCCTAATTTTCAGCCCAGTGGCCGCCAAGAAAAGCATGGTGGAAAACTGACATCAATTAGCCTAAAAAGCAAAACAGTCCGACACAGATAATTTCATTACCAGATCTCAAAGTTTCGTTACATTTCGTTAAGTTTTGGAGGAGGACACAGTCGAGTACGAAACCTCGTTTTTTGAGATTTTCACGCAGGATGTCCTTATCGCACTAGTTTTAGGAGCCGCTTCCGTTAGTGAGACGGATATATTCACCAAAAATATTTAAATCTCAGCTCCCGTATCCTCTTAAGCAAGGCTATTGATTTTATTCAGCCCGTCTAATAAACGCTAAATTTGCTTTCAAAACGCCGTTCAGTGGGATTTCAAAGAAGCCGCACTATCGCTCCCTTTGTCCTGTCGTTGCCGTATTCCCTTTGATTGAGCGGACGTGGCGCGGGTAAATTGAATTTTCGGTCGCAACTGAAACAAGACCTTAAGACCCATAAGAACTATGGGCAATTTAAGAGCGCTTTATACTGGGAAAGCTGTTCGACTCGCTTGGCGGTTTGAATGATAAGTCAGACCTGGTCAGACCGCAATTATAAAAGGACTGCCACAAAGTCCCTTTAACACCGATACCTACCTACAGTAGTTGCTTTCTTTTGCCTCTTTCGGATAAAGCTAGGCTCCTTATTTTTTATCTGACTGACGAAAAATAAAATCTAGTTTATTATAAATGTAGGTAAATAAAAATAACTATGGGCCTGTTTGGGCACCTTTTACCTTATACTAATATTATAAATGTGAAAGTGTGTCTGTCTGTCAGTCTGTTACCTCATTACGCTTAAACCGCTGAACCGATTTAGTTGAAAATTGGTATAGAGATAGTTTGAGTCCCGAGGAAGGACATTAGTAAAAAGCATATAAAAGAAAAATACGAGTACTGCCTGCTTACTCTAAAATTCCCTAACGTAATTCTGGATATTTAACAATAAGGCCATTGTAAATAAATGAAATAAGTAATGTCATTAATAAATGTTTCTACTCGTCGAGTATAATCTGTGTATTACAACTTCACATGCAACACTACAACCTTACTCTTTTCAACGTTGGATAGTCTATGGCACTTCCGACTCAAGCATAAGAATTTTATCGATACGGTTTAGTCAATTATAAAAAATTAGAAAATAGAACTTCATACATTTCGAGGAGACTCCATTCAATGCATCTGCTTTGTGATTGGTTGGCCAACAAAAACATTTTATTTTATGTTGTAGTAAAAACAATTGCTTCATAAGTCAGAAACGCGCATGTGACACCCTTCATATAGCAACATCCATACCCTACGAAAACCACTTAGCGTTGCTTGTTAGTCTCCATAGGCTACGGTGGTCAAAATCGAAAAAAAAAACTGTCTTAAAATTGAATTTAGCAAGGAGCAGGTACCAGGGCCTCATGAGTTACGAGGAGGTGTCGTTGACCAACCCGCCGGGGGCGCCGAGCCCGGCGGCCGGGGCATCGGTATGAACTGTATGAAGGTATCGCGGGCCGCGGCAGCTCGCGTATCTTAGCTGTATACTTTTGGTTTGTTTACCTATATGATTCTACTAGTTGAAAGTATTATTTTTTTGTCTCGTAGAAAAAGTATTGTATACAATAGTGATATAATCAAGCTTTTCAATCTCGTACTTTAACTTAAGCAACTCAGCAAGCTTCGTTGCTTAAACACGGTACTCGACTGAAAAGCTCTCTATTATATCACGATTGTATAAAATACTATAATGCTACAGGGAAAAACGCTGAGCTTCTGCTAATGTCTTACTTTGTTATCCCTCCGTAAACATTGCAAGACGGTGATCTGTTTACAATATTAAAATATTTTTAGAGAGAATTTCTTTTGTCCGCGTCCTTCTGTCAATGCGATTTTGTTCCCAGCGAGTATCTAAGTATATGTATTTATACTGCGGCCGTGTGTCTGCACTGCTTAGGGACCTTTCACATTATTCGTCTGCATAGGTTCATTAAAATCAAAGTATTGAAACCTTTTATCTGAGGGTCGTTAACCCCACCCACCCTTGCTAAAACTACCGTGTTGCCAACAGTATAATGTTACTTTCCCAGCTACCCCTGTATTAATCGGGGTAACGTACTAATGTTGCCACAGTAGAATTATTATTTAACTGCTATCTTAAATGTTAACATAAATAAATCATGACACTACCAAAACGTCATACTTTTATACGTTTGAATGGGTTCAAATTTTGCGTCCATGTCCACTATTATATAGACAAAACGGCAAGTTCATATTAAACAAGAAAAATAAAAATAACTATGGGCCTTGTTGGGCAGGTACCTTTTACCTTATGTATTATGTAATGCATAGTAGCGCTGTTTACGCTTCCAATTTTCTTTTTTTTTTGCCTTGTCTTGCCTTGGCGCGTGACAGGCCTTAATTGATAAACCAGGGAGTTTCCTACGTTTCCTGCATCTGACTACATTAGACCAACGAGCATTACGATTGTCCTGGGACAAACAGTGACGGATTGATTACTTAATTGATCCCTTTCAGGATAGACATGTATTTGTAACGTTGTTGTTTTTTAACGGCCTTCTAGCCTAGTTGGTAGTGACCCTGCTTACGAAGCGGGAGATCCCGGGTTCGGATCCTGGCATGGGCATTTATTTGTGTAAGTATAATTATCACAGATATTTGTTCCAGTGTTATTGATGTTTTCCATGTATTTATTTATAACTATATATATATCGTCGTCTAGTACCCAACAACACAAGCCTTATTGAGCTTACTGTGGGACTAGGTTGATTTGTGTAAGATTGTCATAATTTTTATTTATTTAATTGTGATGAATCCTCCAGAAAGTAATTATTGATGTGGATTGGTCCTGTCTTGTTTGACTTCAGATTTTAGATGATTTATTGATAAATGTACATCTCATTTACATGTCAAACAAAAATAGAAAATATTCAAAGATAATATAAACATTAAATTATAAAGTTACATAATATTAAATTGCACATTATATTATTTTTATTTACAGGGTTTGATTGTAGTGTTAGGATTAATGATCTTTTTCCAGAAATTCGTTTACATTGTAGCACGCAAGGTCAATAAGGAGTGCTTTAAGTTTTTTTGTAAATGAGGCATTACTATCCTGTTTTTTTATGTGTTCAGGAACACAGTTATACAAATGGATCCCCGCAACGCTGAGAGCCGCGCGAGCCTTAGCTAGACGTGTGCGCGGGGGCATCAACAGGTGCCGACTGCGTGTAGGTCTTTGGGTAGATTGCCCGTATGTTTTATAGTTATGTAGGTTGCCACGAATGTATGTACAAGCAGTCAGTATGTAAACACTTGATAAGGTAAGGATTTTGTGATGTCTGAATATGTCTTTAGCGGGATGGTCTACCGGTTTTCGATCTATGATGCGCAAAGCTCGCTTTTGAATTTTAAAAACTGACGATATCCGAAATAGTGTAGAAGAGTGTGAAAAGGCGTAACGGTAATAATCCACATTCAGTGTTTTCCATGGAATACCTGATATAAATAGGTGCCCGCCGCTAAGAACCATTGCGTCGCAAAAATAAGTTTTCTCCGCGCTCACCATTCGAGTTTATCCATTCTTGATACCTACTAGCGGCTAGTAACTAGCCATTTGTTAGAAAATAAAGTTTACATTGGGACAGAAGATTGGGAGGTCAGGTGATAAAGTAAGTTTAACACGTACCGCACCATTATAAGAGAAAGAGGAAGAGGCACTGTCATTGTCATGCTTGCACGTCGGTACAGACGACTATCGTATTCGTACAGTTTAAATCGATATCATGGTCGTATTTGACTACGTCTATGTCTCTTTCAAACGCTCGGTGTTAAAAAGTGACACTTATTAATAAAGTCAGCAATAACACAGCTGTAATAGTAAGGCCTTTGTCCATCGATGGAACACACTAACAGGCTTTAAAAAAGTGCAAATAGAATACTACTGCTAAAAGATTCCGACGCGCTCACCATCCTAGTTTATCCAATTCTCTCCGTGGGGTCTCTAACTTGTTTATTTCGAAGTTAAATGAGATACATTGTGTTTTAAATTTGTTCGTGAGACAATCCGTCATTCCTTATTCAATGGCCGCCGTGTCCAGTTATTAATATTCGTTAAACGCCATTGTGCTTTCTTTTTACTTTCCATTTAACGGTTTCTTTTGGGGGAAATTTTGTTGTTCACCTTAATCTGAGACAAGACATGATAATTGGCATTATCAATTTTTAAGGGATCTGAGGCTTGGGAAATTTTCTATGAACATTGCCCACGTTATACTTATACAATTTTAATAATAAGAACGATAATCGTGAGTAAAACCTATTTAAAATGTAGACCGTTTGATGATCCTTTAGCATAAAAGTTTTTAATTATAAATGTAATTTTTTATCAGTATATGTACAATGTCAAAGGGTAACAGGTACTTAATATATATTAACGAGGGTTTATTTATATTTTAATGTAATAGTTAATATAAAAATGATGCATATAGGGTAACAATTTATACATTTATATTTTGAAGCTGTATTCGTCAGTCTTTTACGTTGCATTCACTATTTACACGCGGTACTGTATAAAAATAGTAATAACTTTTTACGATTTTTACGAACATAAAATATTTGTGAAAAAATACCAGGATATACACGAATAAGTGGAGGTACCTACTATTTGATACGCGAATTAAAAATAGAATAATTTGAAAATAAATCTAGGTTCTCTTTTTAATTTTCGTTCATGGCGAATATATAGTTTGTCAAAGGACTGTCTCATTTCAAACATAGACAGAGAGAATCATACTATATTTTTCTTACACTGGTACTAGCACCCAAAAGAATAGGATGAGTAGTTTTTTTTGTTCTTATTTACTGACAAGATTTGCTTGACCAACTATAGCGATTCTTTTAAGTTCGGCTCTAAAAATATTAGTGATCATATCACGTGACGTTCTATGCATTTTTCGATACTTTTTTTAGCTATCAAAAGATATGATTTGTAATTGCATCATTAAAATGTATAGAGCCCGAAAAAATCATCTAAAATAATTCATACTATACCACTAGCGTCTCAGCAAAATTCCGAGCATATTCCGGCAATAAAGCCTACCTATTCCTACAGACAGGCTAGCTAAGCTAGCCTAGATCTATTCATACATCTTGAGAATACGTGACAATCGTGTAAAGAAAACAAATCAAACCAATCGAAACTAATAATGTTGAGATGGAAACGACGACGTGACTTTTCGTCGCTACTGTCATCTCGATACATTTTAACTATTTGCGATTGGCGATAACCGATTATCATATGTCTTGGCTACGTCCCAGGTACAATCGGGGGCATTCCCGGTGCACCACCTTAAGGGCAAAAATCGTTTTAACTCCTTGCATACGGTCAGGCGATATCACAAAAGTGATGACCAATATCACTTAAAAATATGAGTGTTGAAAAAAAAAAGGTTAGCTCACGTAAAGTTTATTGCTGCTCATTGTCTTTGTGACGGCCGGCATTTGCAAACAGATAAGGAATCCAAGATGCATCCTAATTGGTTTTCATTAATGGGGAGGCGAAGCTTAACCTAAACAACAGCAACTAATCCCTGAAAGGGATAAGTTCGCCTTTGTACAAATGATGCGTTTTTCTCTTGTTTTATGTTTATTTTTGTACAATAAAGAGTGTTACTACTATTACTACTAATAAACTGTCCTTACTACCAGTTGTTTGTCCCATTACCTGTTTTTATTACCCTTTTCACTATTAACATAAAGAATCCTAAATGCATCGTAATTGGTTATCTCTAAGGGAGGCGGAGTTTAGGTCGCTCGTAAGGATCAAGGTAATTTTTTTCTAAAGTGGCTCACCGGGAATGTCCTCGATTGTACGTATCCCACGTTACGGAAGGTAAGGTATTAGTGCGCCCGTCTGTTTTACGATTCTAGACCACAAGCGGTACGATATTGCTTCAGCGGTCGAATTTGCATGGAAAGAACCCCCTTGAGCCACGGAACGATCCGCGATTGCTTCCAAACGGTACCTGTTACTATTCACAACTCCCTGAAATCTTGCCAAAAACCAGTTACTTAATAAGATCTTCGATTTCAAATACTTGTTACAGATTTTAAAGTTAAGATAGACTGGCATTAGTTTGGGCATAATGTATTTGGGAATGACATGCATTGCCTCGTCGACCAGAATCCGAGAGCGGCCATTAAAGAAAAGATTACGGCGTTTGGGGTGATATGCAAAAAATGTGACTGCTTTATGGTGCTACTAGAGTATGACCTTTCCACCCACGCGCTTTAGGTACTGCAACTGAACTAATTTCATTCATTAATTCCGATTTTTTTCCTCTTCTGAAACCCAAGCCCCGTCAAAATTAATACAACTTTATTTAATTACATTTTTATTTAATTAAACATATTTACTTTGAAACAAAACTTCAGCGGAAATTGCTTGGAAAATTATTACTTGCGAAATTATTCGAAATTCCACGAAGAATCCTTATAACGACTTCCCTTATTTTATAACTTTGTCTGCGTTGGATGATAATGATGATAGATAATATCCTTCCCCGGCCTCAAACTATCTCTATACAACATTTTATCTAAATCGGTTCAGCAGTTTGAGCGTGAAGAGGTAACAGAGGAGACACAGACAGGCTGTTACTTTCATATTTGTAATGACTAGGTCCGACTTCGTACTAATATAGTAGGGATTAGTAGGGACTCTGTTGCATGGCATTAGCAATGACAAAGTGTGACAATATCATCATTAACCATTCGTATATATGCCTTGTCCCGTATACGTCTCCGACAATTTGGACTGTAATTTACAATTTCAAGATTATTAAGTGCCAGTTGCACCGTCCACACTCGACAGACTGATCAACGTCATCCGGCGCGCCGCGGCGGTTTACTATGAAATTTTCCATACAAAACAATTTAGCGAACTCTTTAACGATGACAAACAGTTTGGTGCAACCGACCCTAATTCAGTTCCAAATTTTTGAGAAAGGCATACGAAGGGTTGTTGTCAAACTTGTATATTCGTTAATATGGACACTCCCTCATTTTGATCTATTCAAATCGGTGCAAAGTTAGTTAGTTTTTGTCAAACTAAGTAACAATGGCATTGCAGTTATAGTATATATGAATAACATACCTAAGTATGGGTATGCATCGGTTTCTTCATCACTGAGGGTCGTGGTCACTTCTAGGGAATAGCTTATCTTGGACAATTTGCCGCCACCGTCTGTCGCCGAGTGTAGGGCACCGTGGAGCGTTATTACATCAAAGGGCTGAGCGACTTTGGTCTGTCCATCGCATTGGGCAGCGTCTCGGCTCATCCCCTTCGATTTTACCAGTGATTACAAGCTTTTCAGGTTATCACTGTCTTTCCTGGCAATGTGGCCAAAATACACAAGCACTTTGCGTAAGCAGATAGTAGAACCTGGTTGTGATGTTCAATTCATCAAGGATCGATGCATTAGTGCGGCGCGCTGTCCAGTGTATGTTCAGCATCCTCCTCCAACACCACATCTCAAAGGCATCAATTCGGTTACGGTCAGCTTTCCTAAGGGTCCATGTTTAGGTAAGTACATTATATTTAATCCGTTACAAAAGCTGCCTTAGAACTCAGACACCCACCGTATTATAAAACTGTATTCCTCCATAAAATGCCCCGCATAATTTAATCCGGCTCCTACTTCAAGTTTTTCCATTCCCGCCGGCGAAACAGTAATATCTCAGTATAACACCCATGGCGAGATGAGACTTTGTCTTATTAAGCCCGTTTATGAAGCAAGCCATTTATTAGGAGCAGCTGTGACCCTGTCTTAGCGAGGGAGTTCACTGTAATCATTTAATGTCTGGAGCCTTTTGTTTACTACATACGTGTATGAGCGATGTGAAGTGTTTAATTGTTTGGGTGGTTTAATTAGTACTAGTAGTAGTTTTGTGAATTTAAGTATTTATAAATATGTATTGAAGTATTTATATCGTTGTTTAAGTACCAAACTTATTTATTGAGCTTACTGCGGGGCTTAGTCAATTTATGTAATAATGTCTTAAAATATGTATTTATTCATTTAATTTGACACTAGAGAAGCTTTCACCCTACCTCTGAGGACATGCCTACTACTTCACCATAAGTTGTCGATTATATTATACATTACCATTCGCCAGTAGATCAGCGATGGAACCCGGGACTCGAGTAGTTAAATATCGGAAACTTCATACGAAAATGTGTTCTATCGAAGTACCATGGTTGTTCCAAACGATTGCCCAGCTCGAACAACCAGGAAAGGATGACTAGAACTTAATCGAGACACTTTTTGGTTCTTGCTTATTTTTCTTTTTAATATACAGATTCTTAAGGGAAGTATCGGGAGAGGAAAACCGAGGAAAAGGTGGATGGACTGTGTGAGAGATGATATGAAACGAACGCAAGTGAATGATGAGATGACGGGCGAGAGAGAGGTATGGAAAAAAAAGCCATGCTGCGCGGACCCCAAATGAATGGGATAAGGGCAAGCGAATGATGATTCTAGATTCTTAAGTGACTTTTTAGTGACACAGAGACTGGTGACTCCAAGTTCAAGTTACTCTGGTTGTCTAGCGAACTCTACTTTTCCCTGGCCAGTCGCAATGGTAAAACATTTCCAGGAGCGGCAGACGGCGGTCACGTCGAGGCAGGCTGACGCCGCGCACGTCCATTCGCAAATGGCGCGCAAAATTATACGCTCCGCTCCGCACACACGAGCGCACCGTAATGTACTCGGGAGCACAGAGGTTTGCTTGTATAGAACACCCGTATGGGTCGTTGTAAGTAAGTAACAGCGAAACTGTGAGGCGCCTACAAATAGCTCACAATGGAATGGGTCTCGGAAGGAGAATTTTGTAACGTTAAATGTGTAACGTTAAAACTGTCACTAGGGCCGTTTTTTTTTTTTTTTTTCGTTTGCATAAACATTTTGCTGGTTTGAAGAGCTTATTCTGGGAGAAATACATACGAAATCAAAACTTGTCCAAAAAAATTTGTCGCTTAACTTCTTACTCACATAAATCCAACTGTCATATTTTGCGATTTTGGTATTAAGAAAAGGTACTTAATAGGGTAGGTTAAGAGGGTCGAATGGATTTATCCGAGTTTGAAGTTACGCGACACAAATGTATGTAATTTTTCGTTGAGCTACGAAAATTCCATACGTTTTCGTAACTCAGAGGAAGTTTTTTTAGGACATACGGTGAAATTGTGCTTATATTGTAATATATTGTACAGAATAGGGAACTTTATCTATCCACTCACTCACTAACATTAGCTTTTCATGTAAATCGCGATACATGTGATATCTATTTAGATATCATGTCTGTGTGAAGATTCTTTACCTCCAAACGCAAATAGCTGAACGAAAAAGAATATGCAATCCACATACGACATTTGTTTTTTAAAGCATCTTTTCCACGAGCTCATCTTGTTATGTAGATTCTTGCTTTCGGAAAAGGATGAGCGTCGCTTTAAAATGAAACCAAAAATCCCTTCTTTGTGTAATTTGCATAACTTTGACATTTGCTCATGACTTTACGAAATTGGTTAATTAGAGCCATGTGGCGGGGTTAGAGGCAGGGGCGGGCGGAAATAAGGTGCTCTTTATTTCACCCCCTTACCTGGGTCCGTATTGCGTTCTTTCTTTATGTAATTAGAATACGAAATGTCATCTAAATTAACAGGAAAGGGGACGAAGTCACGTGACCGCGTTTCCATACAAACGTAGACCTCATTTTCCTCCCTGAATATTGGCATTATGGAAAATATTTTTAAGCAATTTGATTGATGCATATTAGATAACCACATAACCACAACTATGCCCCTTCGTTTGATTCTTTTCGATTATTACGACAGTTTTTAATTTTTTATTTATAGAATTTAGTATAGTAGGTATATCACAATACTACATGTATGTAGCTATTGCTAATAAGTTATAGATAAACCTAATTATATATGAGAGCATGCCGCTTGCGCTTGACCATGGTATAATCATATACTCCGCCTGGTACTCTCTTCCGAGACTCGCGATTCTCGCGAAACACGTTAATGACACAAGCCTACGTCATCATGCTGTTCACAGGTTCTCGATGACGTACGCTTGTGTCAGTCACGTGGTTCGCGAGTCTCGGAAGAGAGTACCAGGCGGAGTATATTATTATACCATGCGCTTGACCATGTTTTCACGTCAAGTCACATCGTGTTTTTTATATCGCCCTATACATACATATAAAAGGCATAGCTATGGTATACAATAAATATGGGGATTATGTTTGAGTGGAGAAGCGGTCTTCCTCTATCGGTCGGTTTTTTTTATTCGGTGACTATAGATGAGGTCTTGGTGGCTCAGTTGGCAGAGCGCTGGAGTATCTATCCAGAGGCCGTGAGTTCAAGTCTCACCCAAGGCAGTAATTTTTCTATTTTTAAATTTATTTTAAGCTTAATAGCGTCGTTCGCAGACGTTTCTGCTTGTTAAAAAATAATTAAGTTTTATTTTATTTATATTTTAGTTCTATTTCAATAAACTTTATAACAGTCTACATGAATCAATTAATTATTATGTCTAACGAATGTTTTCGTTTAATTCGATGTATGTAATGAGTAGACATGTCCTGAATTGGCTGAAATATTATACCCAATAGGTTAGGCCCGGCGCCATTGTTATTAATACAATAACAATAAATAGCCCTTATAATTATGGCTGTGCCAACACTGCCAACTGCCAAAATTAACGATGCAAACTAATAATTATACACATTGAATTAGCATATGAATGTTTTCAATTATTGGCCGAACCTGCAGGTAATGAGATTCCTATTCAGTCGATAACACGAGGGAATAATTTAATAATGAATTTCGCGAAAACCTCGTGCAATTGATTTTAAAGTAGCACCCACAGACCAAGGCGGTTTACTGTGAGTAGCACCATATGTACAGTAAAAGTTTTTTTTAGTTTCATCGTATTTTTTATACATGTCATTCTAAATTCTACTTGTATGGCCACTGGCTACGCCACGCATTTTTTTCTGACTTCTTGCGTTTTGGATAGAAACAACCTACTTAAATTAAGAGGTTTTCCCGAGGGGCTACAGTATGGGGTTCTTCAAAAAAGGAGTGTACAGGTTTTTAAAGGGTCGGCAACGCGCGTGTAATATCTCTGGTGTTGCAGGCGTTCATAGGCTACGGTAACTGCTTACCATCAGGCGGGCCGTATGCTTGATTGCCACCGACGTGGTATAAAAAAAAAATAATAATAATAAAGCAAAATTCCTATCAAGTAAGAAAGCGGAAAAACTGCTGAATTAATGTAGTTTGTACACTTTTCATTAAAGTATTTATGTTTATTACCGGGGCGCCCATATATAACTCGTATCTCGCCGTCTAACCAATTTTATGATCTATTCTTTACCATTCCGATAACGAAAAAAGCAAATAAGCTCCGGCTTGCCTAACGCATCTGACATTCCGCCGATGAAAATTCAGTAACGTTATTACTAGTAACGTTTTATGCGACTTTCCATTACAGAAGGGTCCTTATGCTTTAAGTGCAATAAGGACCTTTTATCTGAAATTACAGCAGAAAATTCTATAAGAAGGTCCTCTACTATGGCCCGTTATTGCACATGAGTTATAAGGACCCTTCTCTGATGGAAAGCCACATATTTTGCCAAACATCAGACTTCAGACTTAAACCTTAGCATCAGCTTAACCTAGTTGGCAGCTTTGTGTAATATTATCCCCAGATATTTAAAATTCAAATTTCCCCCACAATGGCGCTCACGTCTCACTAATCGATGTCGATTGAACTGCATCCAGGGTATTTGCACAAACACTGGATCAGGCGACGAGCAAATCCGAGCGAAGTGACGCTCAGCGGTTATAAATCCTGGGTTTGTATTGCTATTGCTGTGGGATGCGGGCGAGCTGATCGCTCAATGGACCAGTGTAACAACAGTATTTGTTTCTAAAAACGTGCTATGGGAAGCAAATCCGAGAGAAATGACAGATAACTGATATGATTCCAATGAGTCTCTATTGTTTGACATAATTATTGAAAGTCATAATGTAAAGATTGTCATATTATCATTAGTCATAATTTGGTTTTTCTCAGAAACGCGTAACTTTTCAGGATTGCCATAAAACAAACCAAACCTAACCTATCTATAGGATAACCCGAGAAAAATGCTGAAAAGTTAACGGTTTCAGAATTATGACTAATGATAATATGACAATCATTACATTATGACTTTCAATAATTATGTCAAACAAAGGGACCCCGATTCTAAATATTATTCAGATATCAACAACGCATGCCGTATTGAAATTTCTTCTAACAATTTCACTGCACAGACGTCTCGATCCGACTGATGGCAGATTGGCATAAGAGGTCATTGTGACTGTCAATGTGTTTGTGTCGCCCGTAAATACAAGGATATTGGCATATGACGGAATCCTAGTTGTGTATAGTTGTGCAACTTGTATTTCGACTGCATGCCGACGTTGCAGTTGGCGTACAGTCTGGCAAAAAAGAGTAGAATTTAAAAAGTGGCAACACTGTAATGTCGTCCCGTTTTTCTTAGATTGATTTGAAAGGGACGACACTACAGTGTTGCCACTTTTTAAATTCTACTCTTTTTTGCCAGACTGTACAGTTGGCGTGCAGTCGGTTGAGTTCCCATACAAGTTGCAGTCGGGTTGCAGTCCGTCTGTATCGGCCCTTAGCGGCACTACGTCCGTTGTATTGTAGGTCCATGACGAAGTAAACCCTCCAGTGAATAAACACCCCCCATGCAGTAAATGGACACATTCACTGAGGGGTGTTCAGTATTTTTAAGTTTTTATTGGCTTAATACGCTAGAAACTAATTACGTTTCAAATTTGGAGCTTGTGGGTCTGCTAGAAGTACCATAGAATTATGATGATCGTGAGTGTGTCAGTGACAAAACTAAGGAACTTTGACATGCAATAATTCTTAAAGTACATGGAAAAACGCTAAAGAGAGGATGTTGTTCGTCGGCAGCATGGCAGGCAGGCTATTATTACGTTATTCTAAGTCCTATAAACGAAAGGGAATAGCATCCCTCGCTAATCCAGGCTGATTCTAGCCTTCGGAAATGTTCCCCCGGGACCTGTACGTATGGCCGCGATTCCCATCAATTAGCTACAACTTGGCCTCATATTTCCTATGCGGCGAGCGACTCGCGTTACTCGGTCGTCGTTATATCAATCTGTCGTCTATAATAATATATTCTACTGTTCCGTTTCTTAGATAAATAATAATAAATATTATAGGACATTCTTACACAGATTGACTAAGGCCCACGGTAAGCCTAAGGGGGCTTGTGTTCATGGTACTCAGACACCGATATATCTAATATATAAATACTTAAATACATAGAAAACACCAATGACTCAGGAACAAATATCTGTGCTCATCACACAAATAAGTGACCTTACCGGGATTTGAACCCAGGACCATCGGCTTCACAGGCTGGGTCACTACCCACTAGGCCAGACCGGTCGTCAAAGATACTGGGATACAACTCAAAAGTAGGACCTTGTAATTTGAAATAGGTATATATTTTTAAAATGTTGCTGCTCCATATATACTACTTACTATCTTCTTACGGCATATTAAAAACATAATACCGTTTACGTTCATCTGTTGCTCGGTCATCATCTGCATTTAATGGATACTATTTACATTGTTCAAATACCCATCAATCTTACTTACCTGAATTTCGGCGTTTGGAGTTTTTAATTAAAAATGGCCGCTGCGTTTTAACGATCGTTTCTAGTGATGTGCCGTGGGAATACAGTAAATCACGTTTAAGAAGAAGGGGCCGGCCGTGCCTAAAATGGGGCTTTAAGCAGGAAAACGTATGACCCGTAAAAAAATGGATGAGAACAGTTGCAAGGATTAATGTAAAATGGTGTATTACGCGGGAAATCGTATCAAACGTGATTGTATTAAGCGGATTTCACTGTATTTGGTTTGCCGTGGCAATACTACATTTAGGTACCTATTTTGAATATACTCCCACCGTAGGAGATTAAGGTAGACAGAGGAAAAGGTGGATGTGTGAAAGACAATATGAACAGGGAGAGGGTAAGATGAGATGACGAGTGAGAGAGACAGATACGTATGACAGTGATAAAACGTGCTGCATTAACCCAAATCCCAAATAAATGGCAAATGAACAAGCAAATAGTAACGTTAAAATTTAGGTATTTTTGCAAATAAAAAAGGTAAAACGTGCACGTTACCACGTTCAATGTCTTGAACCTAAGAATTCTGACATATCATGATATCTCACTTTAAAATTTCCAAATCGGGAACATTCGGGATCCTTTAAAAATCGGGAACATTCCCGGTTCGTAAAATATGCTCATCACTAATCATTCTATGGAAATACGGCGGGACCGCTCATAAATTAATCATTCACTCTGCTCTCTGCCACTTACAGACATTTCCTATTTTCTATCCTCGTTAAACTAAAGTTATGAATTAAGTTTCAAAATTATAAGACTTCTTGCGCTATTCTAGTTAATAAACAGTTGCTCTAGCAATTACTTGGTATTGCGAGGTAATTTCCCGTTTTTATGTCTTCTCTGAAAGCATTGGAATTCTGGAAAACTTCAGTTATTGGATGAACTTAATGAGTGAAAGTACGAGTACCTACCTACATACAAAAAGTATTGGCTTCGTTAAGGTGCTCAAAGAAGAACGAAGTGAAGTGTTAAACACATTATGGTGCGCTCTAGACTTGCAGCACCTACATCTAAAGTATTAAATTGTTGCTTTTTTAGCTGCTCGTAATTTTCTTTGCCGTATTTCACGAGACGACGAAGTAAAAAGTAAGTAGTAAGTATTAGTTGAAATACTTTCAACTAATTATGAGACAAACGCAAATACTCCAAAAAATGTATAAAGCTGTCAATTTTTGTCACGATTTAGTACAATCAGCTACAGAGATAGTTGACACCAGGAAACAAATTTCAATGCAGGGTGGGTCTATTTTCTCTGCAGCATACTGTACATTATGAGTAAGGGTTGCAAAAAAACACCATTTGATCGAATCATTTAGTAACGCTTGTGCGAATAACGTCCTTTCCATATGTACATAATTACATATACTTAAACATTAAACCCTCAACTTGTAATTCGTAGTAACTCGCATAACCTAACGTTCGTTCAACGCGACCCTTGCCGTTTCCCGTAAAATAAACACAAAGTGAAACATACCCGATTAATCAAACTACCTCCACAGTACCTCCGAATCAACTGCGCCGGCAAACACGGCTTGCCGATGTATTTAAATATTTCACTTGTCCCGCCGTTCCGTTCTCGCTGATTCAATTATTACCGATTAAAGTCTCACTCAATCACCGGCAAAAATGAGACCGAGCTTTTTACGAAGTGGATTTTGTATCTCATTAAATCGTCAGTCGCAAACTCGACCTTGGTTGCTCGCGGTGAAGGTGACTTTTAGAGAAATACCATCACCGCAATGGCTTTATGAAGTATTCGAAATTCCCAAATTGATACGGCCAACAACGCAAATTTACTAATGAAAAATGAAACACGACTCTATTGATAGAGTTGTTGGGGCAAATTTACATGTTGAAACTTTGAAATACCTTATTAGAGCTTGTTTTTTTTATATAGTGTCCTGGATTGTTTGTTTGGATTTAACAAGTAAAAACTAAATTCTGTTTGATCATGATTCGTTTGAACTGGGCAGTAATGGTTAGTTTACATACTTTTGAAACGAGTTTTGGAAACGAATTCGCTTTGAGCTGGTGTGGTTTGATGCTTGATTTTATGTTTTTTATCAAACGAATTCTATAGCGAAAGGGTTTTGGTAAATTCGAGTTTTTGGGATGGATTCAGAAATATTCAGATACAAATACAAATGAATTTATTTTCGTATTCAAATTTCCGTTCACTGTATTCAAATATATTTTATACTCAGGCCTAATTTTTGTTTTGATGTTTCAATGCAGGATTCAATGGTCATGGTCGAAGATACTGACGTGACGTGACGTGATTTACCTAGTTCAAAAGGTGAAATTATCAAGTTTCGTAAATGGTCAGATTATTAAACACGGTGTTACTAAGAAGACTAGGCAATAGTATTTCTCCCATACTTTTATTGATTAGTCATAACTTTGTTACAGGGGTGAAATTAACACCGTTCGTGCGACACTGGCAGCCGGCCGCATACGACCGCGTGCGGCGGCGGCGCTCGGCGTCGCCCGCGCACGCGCCCAAACTGCCCAGCACCCTGCGCCTTTCCTTCCGCGCACATGACAGGTAATCGCCTTATTCATAGACTAACACCGTTCGTGCGACACTGGCCGCCGGCCGCATACAAGCGCGTGCGGTGGCGGCGCTCGGCGCCCGCGCACGCGCCCTAACTGCGGAGCACCCTGCGCCTTTCTTTCCGCGCACATGACAGGTAATGCCTTATTCATAAACTAACACCGTTCGTGCGACAATGGCAGCCGGCGGCATACGAGCGGTCGGCATAATAGCGCTGTTCCGTGTATAGTCCGATAAGAAATTGTAGAAAATTATTGAGGGCGCCACTTCCTACGTCACATTTTTGACGTAAAATGCTTAAACATGGCAACAATTTAGTAATGTGGATTTTTTTTAGTTCCATTTTATTTAATTTCTAGTATTTTATGTGGCACTATGGTAAAAGTCCTGAAACGCGATATCTTAGGATTTTTTATGGGTCTAAAATCCTGCGCCTCTTCTTTCGAACGAATGACAGGTCATTTTGACAAGGTTTTAAAAAATGATGCGCAATTTGACAAACTTTGAGTGGTAATACGTATTATGTAGATACCGTAAAATTTATACTTAACACTAATCAATTTTATTTTTGATTTAGTCTTGAGTTTTTTCTTCAATTTATACAAAATGTTTGGCCTTAGAACTACGTCAACCAAAATATAATAGTCACACCTGTACGTTGGTATTATTTTAAATATCTTGTTATTTGAGATAAATTAATGAAACGTCAAACTCAATCAGCTTTATTTTATGCTAAAATGTTGCCAGTGTTTAAAAACTGATGTTAAATACTTATTTTACATGATTTGTAGTCAAGGTACGTCTCATTATTGGTACGGCGTCCAATCCAACATAGGGGTGTTTACTAATATACCGGGCTAATATTTTTTTACAAAAATCGATTTATTAGCGCACTGGCCGCCTCGCCGAGTTGACTCGGCGTCATAATCAATCGCCACGTTTGAGGTTTTGCCTGTTTATATTTGTTCCTCGATGATTGATGTTCGATACCCGCCGGCAAACCAAACAGACTTCGAAACTTGGCTTCCAAACTTAAAGGTTGATGCAAGGTAAAATAAATTGAGGAACTTTTCACAAGATATGATATTACTTGAAATGAGATTTTATTGAGTGTGTGATCAAATGCCGCAATGGCGGTCGTAACATGCGATCCTGGACACATCATAGAGAGCTTGTAATATATAAATTGTATACAAATAATTAACTGTGATCAACACTGGCCAACGTGGGACTCGAACCCACATATTTGGATTGCCGGTCCAACGCATTACCAATTTTGCCAGCTCACCATCTGTCATTCACCGCGAATAATACCTAATGTGGTAATGTGGTGTGGTGTGTAATTGTATTGTGGTACGTTCCACAATAAAAAAGAAAAAAAAATGTTTATTAAACACGTATTATTTATTTATTTATTTATTATATATATTATACGTATTGATATATTAACATTAAGCTTGTGTATATGTGTGTAAATAAAGCAGTGAATCGCTTTCAGCTCGTTTCAAACCCACACTCGCATTTTAATGCCATTCATTATGTAGCACTCACACATAAACTACTATGAAAGTGCCCTTTTATACAAATTATAGCATTTTTAGGGTTCCGTACCCAAAGGGTAAAAACGGGACCCTATTACTAAGACTCCGCTGTCCGTCTATCCGTCTGTCACCAGGCTGTATCTCATGAACCGTGATAGCTCGACAGTTGAAATTTTCACAGATGATGTATTTCTGTTGCCGCTATAACAACAAATACTAAAAAATACGGAACCCTCGGTGCGCGAGTCCGACTCGCATTTGGCCGGTTTTTTAACTGAAGCAACATACACGACCACGCAACCGCGACAACGTGTCATAATCAGTTGCAACGTTTGAGTTTTTGCCTGTTTATATTTGTTTTCCGATGATTGATGGCCCAATACCGTCGGCAAACCTTCGGGCTTTCTATAAAAAACATAACTTGGCTTCCACACTCGTCGGTATAAATATAAATATAGGTATTATTAGATATTTTAGCTAAATATATAGGGTTATTTATCAGAGAGTGTTTGTCACTTATGCAGCCATCACTACATTTTATAAAACAGTTCCCCGCCGCGTCTGTCTGTCTGTATGTATTATGTTCGCGATAAACTCAAAAACCGGCCAAGTGCGAGTCGGACTCGCGCAGGAAGGGTTCCCTACCATTACGGAAAAAAACAGCAAAAAAATCACGTTTGTTGTATGGGAGCCCCATTTAAATATTTATATTATTCTGTTTTTAGTATTTGTTGTTATAGCGGCAACAGAAATACATCATCTGTGAAAATTTCAACTGTCTAGCTATCACGGTTCATGAGATACAGCCTGGTGACAGACAGACAGACGGACAGACGGACAGAAGGACAGACGGAAGGACAGACGGACAGCGGAGTCTTAGTAATAGGGTTCCGTTTTTACCCTTTTGGGTACGGAACCCTAAAAACTACTGAACGAATTTTCATGCGGTTTTCACCTTTCAAATATAGAGAGGTTGGGAGTTGGTAGGAGACTAAGTATTCCCTGAAACATCATTACACAAACTCAATCTATTTAATCGAATGTCATACGCCACTCGCTGCAGTTGTCAATTATTTTCCAATTTAGACATTTAACAATGCAATATTGCTCGGAGAGGCGCGCATCTGCTACACATACTTTAATTAAGTTATATGTTGCGTATTATTAGAGGTCGGAATATTGTGCAGCAAGTCCTCGTTAGCACAAGACTTGACGCGTATATACGTCGGGTAATAATTACGTAATTAAGCTAGAGAGTACAGGAATCCGATTCATATTTAACAACTTGTTACAGTTTTGATCCAATCGAAATTAAACTATCGTGAGACATATTTTAAAATATTTAGATCACTACGGTTAGTAATATATAGGTATTGTTGGTTTATTCAAATTTCCTCGTTAATCTAAACTTGGATAAATAATAAAGTTTCCCATGTGTATGCAGTTTACAACCTGAAATGACTAGCAAATCAGACATTTCTTCGAAATACCATATTATAGGGATGATGACACGTGTAGAATTTTATAACAAAATCTAGTAAAATCAAAAATAGAATCCATATGATTTATTCGTGATAAACTTAAAACTAAAATTACATACAAACGTATAACTAAAACTACAAACATTCATAAAATAGTTAAGAGTTAAAGTTTACCAGTGAGCAATTTATCATAATAATGTGGATATTAAAATAATAAATGGAAATAATACAAAAATACAGGACCTGAAAGATTGAAGATTTAAGTTTTTTTTTACTTCCAAAAAGGAAAAAAATAAGGGTACGATTCCTTACATTTTATCCAAAAAAAGATTGTATGGCAACTACTCGTATATAGTTGCCATAAACATACACGCAACATTTCACCGACAAAAACGCGATTTTCCTGTTTTGTCCATACATTAAAGATGGGCTCTCAGTGACCTTGACGTAACGTTCACTTTCTGACTTTTCTATTGCTTTAATGCAATGGGTCCCATATAGACATTTGATCCTAAAAACAAACCTGATCGATTGATACCATTAATGAAAATTTGTCATCTAGCCTATTAATTATCTACAATTTTCAAGTCGGTGCTAAGTTAGCTTAGACGAACTTTAGTTGCCTTAGCAGTGTCAAACTGACATAATATTTGCTAACGTATGCGTTACTTGCTTCCTATACATCTCGCTCGCACTTTTTATGCGAGTACGTTTTTAGGGTTCCGTACCCAAAGAGTAAAAACGGGACCCTATTACTAAGACTCCGCTGTCCGTCTGTCCGTCTGTCCGTCTGTCTGTCTGTCTGTCACCAGGCTGTATCTCATGAACCGTGATAGCTAGATAGTTGAAATTTTCAGATGATGTATTTCTGTTGCCGCTATAACAACAAATACTATAAACAGAATAATATAAATATTTAAATGGGGCTCCCATACAACAAGCGTGATTTTTATGCTGTTTTTTTCCGTAATGGTACGGAACCCTTTTTTTTATATATTAAAGTTTAGTTTTTTGTCCCAAATAAATTGAAATACCTAGAAACAACTTAGCATTTTAGCAACCACGACTATTGCCCAACTCGTCGTAATGTACGAACTAATCCATTTCCAACACTCGCTTATCAACATCACATCTCACTACTTTTGCCCTTTTAATTACAACTTTATTTAAGCGCATTGAGGTTGACTTTGCTATGTTTATTGTAGGATAGATAAGAGGTCGTGTACTTATACAGTCAATTTGTAAATGTATCGACCATCTACTGGAGTGCAGGGGTGTTATTCCAAACGATCGCCAACAAAGTGTTTCTGCATCGCACAGCTAAACTGTGGAATGAACTGTCGCCCACGACATTTTCAAACTTACGACGACCTTCAAACCTTCATGAAAAGAGCGTACTCCCGTGTTAAATGCCGGCAGCGCATTTGCAACTCCCTTTAGTGTTGCAGGTCTGGTGTCCATAAGTACGGTAATTGCTTACCATCAGGTGATTCGTTTCATAATTCATAATTTATTTATTGCAACCATGGTTTACATTTGGTGGTATTACATACATAGTGGGTTTCACATGGACCCTGGTAGGGCACAGCAATAGTCTTAAATCTAAAGTATGCTAGGTATTAGTATTAATGTAATCATTATATAAATTAGGTCTCATTTGTCCTCTGTATCTGTATCATATCATATTATCAAAAAAAATTACGAGTTGAAGGCAAGGAAAATATACCGTGAGGTCAAATTACCGTGGGGTAGAATTGTAGGTTGTCGAGCTCTCATTACTCTGGTCCTCTCTCAATTCGACTACCTGCGCTGGCACCGCCGACTAGAACATGATTACTTGTCCATTCCCTTAATTAAAACGTTTTCCAGCGGACAGCCGGTGGCCAGCGTGCCTTATTTATACTGCTTTGTGATTAGGAAATAAACTATTGAAAACTTTATGGCTCTTTGCCGTATAACCTGCTTTCGTGGTTTGTTTGTACGAAGGACTGCACTCGGACAAATTGCTGTGTATTTGACAACAAACTTAGCATGTGTTCAGTGCATTTATTGTCGTATGTGTTATTTGTCGTATATATGTCGTATACATGAACCTTTCACATCTCCAAATTTTATGTATATACTACTCTAGAGACTTGTACATCTCTGTTATATTGTAAAAGCTATTTATTTTAAGATTATAATAATTGGCTGCTGTATTTATAGTTTGTCAAACAACTTTGTCGGTAGATAAAGGCGCGAAATTCAAATTTTCTATGGGACGATAATCCTTCGCGGCTACATTTTTTAAATTTGCCGCTTTCTTCTACTGACGGAAATGGCTTGACGGACTATATAAATGTTGCTATGTATTTTTCATGCCACTGTAAATGTTGTACTGACTTGTAAAATAGCTCTTGAGGCCTATTTGCAAAATAAATACCTTTTCATTTAGCACGAGAGTTCTAAGGAGGAGGGGGTGGGGGACAATGTAAAGACTTAGAGAGAGGCTTATTGTCTACTAATTGTTGGAAATTGTACGACCACCAGTAATTAATATTGGGTAGGTAGGTATTAATCACTTGTGACGTTGCGTCAGTAAGAGCGACGGTTGTAATAAAAACAAACATTGCGTGCTGAACTCATTTATGAGGAAAAATGTCATACATTTTTAATAAAACCCATAAAAGTATGCTCATTAAGGCCTGTACTGTACTTAATCAAATATATGCGAGTACGACTAGCCTTCGCTCGCTACTCTGCCCGAGTACAAGACGCTAAAAAGTTTCAACTTTTTACACCCTCATTAAGGGTTGATCTTCCAAAAATGAATTATTTCGTGGAGCTCAGCTGAAGAATATGATTTAGGCTGTGCTGTGCGTTGTCGGTCAGTGTCAACACTGTCAACTGTATTATAAATTATAATTTACGTATAAGTATGTCAACGTTTCAACGTAATTATCGTAATGAATGGAAGACTTGACTATACTACGCCGTATTTGATTAGACCAGCGCTGCGGGGAGAAGTTACTTACGGGGTAAATAAGTTACATTATAGATTTACATAATACTACTGCCGATATGCCACTATCATACAAAAACTGACGTTAGAACTGACATAGCAAAAATTTACGCCGCCGTGACAGACGATCGCGCTAACGGTATATTGGCTAACACCAAAAAATTTTTTTAATGATATAGGAGGCAAACGGGCAGACGGATAACCTGATGGTAAGCGATTACCGCCGCCCATGGACACCCGCAACACCAGACGGGTTGTAAGTGCATTGCCGGCCTTTAATACGGGAGTACGCTCTTTTCTTGAAGGTTTGAACTGTTTGAAGGTCGTATCGGTCCGGAAATGTCGCAGGCGACAGTTCGTTTCACAGTTTAGCTGTGCTAGGCAGGAAGTTTCTGGAAAAGCGCACAGTTGAGGACTGCCAACCATCTAAAAAGAATAGAATAAAAAAGTGGTGAAGATGGAATGGTGTCGCGTAGGGCGATGGCGAAAAGAAGCGGCAAGGATTAATCAGAACAATTCCTAGGAGTACTCCCCATTATACATGCGATAGAAAATGCAGAGTGAGGCCACATCTCTACGCAGCGCCAAGGAGTCAAGCCGATCCGAAATATGCTGGCAGTCGAAAATTAGAATCACTCTTCGTTGGATGCGGTCCAGAGGGAGAAGTTGGTATTGGGGAGCCCCTGCACATAGATGAGCACAGTATATCATGTGTGGGCGAACCTGCGCCTTATAAAGCTGTAGGCGGGCTTTTTTTAGGCTAATTTTGCCTTACCCTCTAAATGGCCGCGGAACTGGACTTCACTCGAAATGTCGACGCCAAGGATTCTGATACTGGCTGCGGCAGACATGGGGGTGCTATCAAAACGAGGATATGTCACTAATGTGAAATCAATTGCTTTACATTATCGAACGATGAAACCCTTATGTAAACATAATCATGAGTGTCAAAAAACATGGTTAATATTATTTGTTTGTTCTAATTTCTTGACCAATAAGAGAGAGTAGATACATCCACAGCAGTATCTGAGAAAATGCCTGCGTGCACAATTGCTCACACAAAAATGAGAATGCATGTACAATGCTAGAGATGTAATTAGTTGCGGAAAGTTTAAAAAAAATTGAAAATGTTTCAGGAAAATTTCACAGGTTAAGGAAACTTTCATTTTGTAAACTAATATTTCGATCCCCATACAAAAATATGAGAAGCTCCGAATGTTTCATTGTGGAAATTTCGCAATTTTAGAAACTTATTGCGAAATAAAACCGACTGGCCGTCGGCGACGGCACATATACTTATGTGCCACAAAAGTGTGTCGTATCTGTGATTGTTTGTGTAATCCGTGGCTGCATGCCCCCGGGCGCACCGCAACTCCTCTAACTACTAAAGGCTGCATTAATACTACATGTGTACGTGAAGTCCGTAAAACTCAAGTTTGCGGCGTTTCATCCTTTACAGCTGAACGTGTGAAGAGAGTTTAATATAACTTTTTGTTGGCAATTTCGTTAACATTTGATACAAGTTTAAAGTTATGTGAAAGTTGTGGTACTAGCTGGATGTACCAACATATAGCGTTAACTATCCTATTATTAGGGCCCCATAGCTACCTTACTTACAGGTTGACAGGTATCAAAGGTTGGTGCAAAATAGAGTCCAGATTTGAAACACTGTTTTATACCAACCGTCAACCGTCCGTCAGTGTCCTGAACCCCTAGTGATTTCATTCGATAGCGTGACGAGCGCGCGTGGGATTTTGAACAGCGCACCAAGCGGGTCGTTTTGGAAACTCAAAATCCCATACAAAATGACACTTAACGCAAACGCGTTCGTCACGTGACGCTATCCAATGAAATTTACACTAGGGGTACAAATTTGAGTTTCATTCGTAACAAAAAACGACAGGCATGTATGTATGTATGTCACAAAATCACATCTTATTTGTATCGGAATTAAATTTTAACTTTATTAAGAACTAGCGACCCGTCCCGGCTTCGCACGGGTTACACAAAACCTTTACAAATTATACATGCACTAAAACCTTCCTCAAGAACTACTCTATTGATAGGTGAAAACGGCATCTAAATCCGTTGCGTAGTTTTAAAGATCTAAGCATACATAGGGACAGACAGACATCGGAAAGCGACTTTGTTTTATACTATGTAGAGATTAAAGTAATTTTATTACCGCATTAGCAGTTTTATTTATAATAGAAACGTTAGGTCGACGAGTAGTCTTTCTATCTCAAAAGAGAAAAACTAATAACAATACGAAAACAAAAAACATACAGAAAATCTTAATGAGATACGACAGAAAAAACTTATACTTTTTATATTAACTAAATGAACGTAAACCCGCTTCGGCGAGCACTAACAAGAATAAATAAATTACATTATCAAATCAAATATTTGTTCCATCAAAAACTTATTTCCATTTGCAAATTGTGTTTATGCTCGATAACTTTCTATGTATATTAATTAAGTTGTTCTTTTGGCTGCACACTATTTATTTTACGTGTTTTTGTAGAGTTTCAGTGCAACAGAAACAGAAAGCGATTATTGCAAAAATCTTAGGTACCATATTATTGTATGTAGTGGATTTCTATCCCGATGTATTAAGATAATTATAGAATATCAATTGGGTAGTTAACATATTGATTTGTGTAGATACTCTCGACTCTTACACGAGTGAATACCTACTATAGAATAAAAGCCTTTTCATCTATTTTTGATGTATAGGTTCCGGAGACCTACCAATTTTTTTAAATCATAGGAATGACTTCTTACAGACTTGAAATAGGCTTTTGTTATCGTTCGTCTGTGAGTCTAGCTCGCGCCAATAAATGTACTAAAAAGAACGCGCGAATGATAACAAAATGATATCATTTAGACATCGTTTTGACATCTAAATATAAGTTTGAATTGGCCTCTTGGAAGTTTTTATGGGATGCACATAACGAGTTCTACGCTGCAGTGGTAATGGCTACGAACCGTAGCTGTACTCGTAGCACTGCTACGATTTCCATTGGCGAGCAACTTTAATTACGGTTTTGGTTGAAGAAATGTCACGTTTGATACTGACAGATCAGTATCATATCGTAAACAGATCGAATTACTAAAACTCGAATTGGCCTGTCAGGGTAATTTTTTCGTTCGTAAATTTTATATTATAATTTTTTATTTGATTTTCATTTGTCCGTACATGTATTTGGTACGAGCGAGGCGCATGATAACTAAATGACGTCATTCAAATAACATTCTGATGTACAGTCGATGGCAAAAATATCGATCCAGACGGGCTCAAAAATATGTGAACGCGACTTTATTGTCTAAGGTGTAAGAGCGTACACATATTTTTGAAGCTTTGGTAATGTATATATATTTATGCCCTTGACTGTACTTTCGAATACGCCTGATACAATCTATCACTTAGCTTCGAACTGGCTCGCCTACCAACATTTACTACATTAATTCGATCTTAATTCAAATTTAACATCGCTAATTCGAGACTGACGTTCGTACAAATTTTACCTCAAACGAAGGCGTTTTATGCTAAAATTGTAGCATAACATGCAATGCAACTAGTAGGTACGTTATCGATTCAATTTTAATAAATGTGTCAAATTTTACATTACTTATAGAGATTATCGTCAGGTGACATCCAAAACTTAAGGGGCCCAGTGACTATCAGTCCGCCGGACGATATCGGCCTGTCAGTTAGAACAAAAATTTGACAGTTCCGAACCACTGACAGGCCGATATCGTCCGGCGGACTGATAGTCAGTGGGCCCCTTTACAGGCCAAACCGCACAATGAGACGTCATTTACTAGTTCAATCAATCTTTAAGTAGTATGGCTCCATCGATACTGTCGATGATTTCGCCAACGTCAAAGTGGGATCCACGTGGGATCGAATTAATATTTCTTGATTTTCTTCAGCCAGTGTACGGTAATAGTAGATTGTGTCACAAGGGAGCAAAATGACATATTTACGGCGAGGGCGTACAATTGAATCCTAAACGAAGCGAAGGATTCTATAATAGAATCCTGAGCGTAGCGAGGGATTCTAACATAGAATCCTGAGCGTAGTGAGGGATTCAAGTGTTAACGCCCAAGGTGAAAATAATTTTGCTACCATGTGACAGATACTGCTTTTCACGTCACCTATGAGGAAATTACATACATATATTAGGTTTCTAAACATTATTATTTTAAGCAAAGATCGATACGGACAAAGTGGCAAAAGTATGTATACACGACCTTAGTATAGGTACATACTTCTGGCACTTTGTCCGTATCGATATTTTCAGACGTAACTGTACTGACAAATTAAAAGTACCTACAGCTCATAATTATGAACCTAATATATTTTCAAAGACAGCAGCAAACACCTAAAATGATACAATGAAAATCAAGTACATTATTTTTGTAGATTTTTCTGGTAACAAATTAGCTCTTACCCCTTTGAACCAAATCTTCGGAAGAAAACTATGAAGACTTATATCACTGATATTTATTATTATAAAGTTATTGATTTAAACTAAGTATTTACAAATTTATACACAATACAGAACCGCATAATTAATTATGCTTTGTAAAATATTTGTACAAAACTTTTTAAATATAAACTTTTTAAATTGCATAGACAAGTATGGCTGCGTATAAGGAGACCTAAAAAATTAAATTATGAAACTAATGTTTTTTTACGTTTTTTTGTAAATATTACGCTAATTAATTAATTTACTTAATTTAAATATGCTATTAATTAATTTAAAATACGCTTATTACACTTATTGTTTACAATTACAACAAAATATTATTTAAGTTAGAAAAATTGTACGCACGTAATCGATTATAAAGAAATTGTAATCGATTATATGCATACTAATTTCATATGTCTTTGTGTCAATATTTCATACTGGCAACAAAATGTCCTTGAACAGAAAAGTGCCATTTTGATCCCTCCTAGCAGGGAAGAAAAGTTCCCTTTTCGAATAGGTGATGTGAAAATAAAATTATGGGCCTCTAGGGCTCTAGCCAGACACGGTTAGAGGTAGAAATAT
Organism: Cydia strobilella; assembly: GCF_947568885.1. NCBI lineage: Eukaryota > Metazoa > Arthropoda > Insecta > Lepidoptera > Tortricidae > Cydia > Cydia strobilella. The sequence goes on from NC_086048.1 coordinate 4,788,619, forward strand.
CAAATGCTCTTAGAGCACGACGTTGTTATGTTGACTCGTAAAACCGATAGCTGGATTTTACGAGAAGCACGTGGACTACCGGCCGTTGTCTTCAAAATGGTGGTTAAACACGCTTGGAGATTAAAGCTCCATTCACTGCACACTACCAAATTAGATTACTTATAATAAAGCTATCGATATTACACATTAAACAATATTAATGAGCAAAAAACAAAGGAATTAATCACGAGGCTACTATCAAGATGGCGTTCGAACCGGAAGTCCATTTACTAGTTCTAGAAACGATATGGATTAGATATGTCAGTGTCAAAAATGACGTTTCTTCAAACACAAACGTCATTTTTGACACTGACATCTAATCCATATCGTTTCTAGAACTAGTAAATGACGTATCTCATTCTTCGAATGGGCATCTCATTGCAAAAAAAAACAACCATGTTTTGGTACTAGTACGTTGAATATGGCTATAACTTGTGGTAGTAAATAAAAATTGTTATTTTCTTCACTTCACGTTATCCCCCGTATTTATTCATAAAATTTCGAAACCTCTTAGAAACCTCTGTTAAATTTTGTCTCTTTCTGACAAACAGAAATGTCAAAAATTACGGATAGGGACAAACGATTTACAACGGTTTGTTAGATTTGACAGACGTGTATGAATAATGCCATCACTACACCTTATAAAACGAAGGCCCCCCGCCGCGTCTGTATGTCTGTGTGTTCACGATAAACTCAGAAACTACGGATTTTCATGCGCTTTTCACCTATCAATAGAATGATTCTTGTGGAAGGTGTATAATATGTTAACCGGTGCGGTCGCTAGTATAATTATAAAGTGGATTATAATTATATCCCCTTTTTCGAGTCAGTCGTTGAAAATATCGAATAACTAAGTACGGTTTGCACAAAACCACCCAGCTTAACTGGGCTGGCTAAACACAAAATACTAATGGGTATACTAAATGCACGTTTAGTCAAATGGGGCGATTAACTTTAAGCTAATGATTACCGATTCTTGTTGCGGGGGACGCTTTTGTGTTTTATTTAATTGTAGTTGTTAGAGTTAATTTCGTTTGAGTATTATTGATATTGGTTCGTGGAACGTAAATGCATTTTAGTTTATAGCGTTATTGCATACAATAATTTGCATTTGTTCATGTACCTAAGTGTGTTCAGTTACAGCGTTGTTGTCAAAAGCCGCGTGCTGGTCCCACAGGTGGGTCAAAATTCTTTTCGTTGTTTTGTTTCTGTCCACTCTGTCACGCTTCTATTTTTGTCTTTTATCAAATAAATAAAAAAGTTGTGTGTTGTTGCATGACTTTCTAGCTGTAGATTATAATTATCTAGAGAATAATTAAAAACTGAATTTTACGCCCTACAAAAAGCTACACTCCGTCACATTTTTTTGGGACAAAAAACAAGACAACGAAAAGAATTTTGACCCAGGTATCATCATCGCTCGTCTCATTCGGTTTTCATATATCATTCTGTATTCGTCACTCGTTCTTTATTCGTCTTGTTCACTTTTTGTCATTATCTACTTTGGTCAAAGTGTAATTTGGCTCTCCCTTAATATGTCTTATCCGTGTTTCGTCACGGACTTCACGGTCTTCCTAGGTCTCAATCTTATAGCGAAAAGAAAATGGTTAACAGAATACTAGTCAGTATGTTTTGTGCTTGAGAGGGTCTGCTTTTATCGCCGTCTTTATACTCGTGGTAGCAGTAAATTATTCCAAGTTATTTATAAACAACGCAAACCACACTTGTAAGTGCACCCTGAACTCTATTCGCAGAATAAAGTTTTGATTTTTTGTAGCACTCTTTTATTTCAGCATTCCTTTATTGGAGTAAACAATACCTACTTAATTATTTCCTCGGTAATTTCAAGACAATACTACGTAAATGAACACATATTTCCAAGTCTAAATCCTTATAAATAGTATATTTACGAGATCTATTCCTGTATTTCAGTAAGGAGATTACGAAATACATTGATGTCGAGTCGAGCAACCGTGGCATTCAGTCACAGACCACCTCAACAGCTAGAGCACGGGGTCCCTTTGTTTGACATAATTATTGAAAGTCATAATGTAATGATTGTCATATTATCATTAGTCATTATTCTGAAACCGTTAAGGATTTTCCTCGGGTTATCCTATAGATTGGTTAGGTTAGGTTAGGTTTGTTTTATGGCAATCCTGAAAAGTTACGTGTTGTCACCTCCCCAACTATTACTATTTAAAACTACTCTTATGCTAAATACCTCTTAAGAATTTACCCCTAAAATTTGGCCATGTGATCGTCTAGTCTAGCGTTAGAACCCCTCGAAGTGAACCGCAGAACCCTAGATTCTTTAATGAGTAACAACTATATTTTGGACCCTTATTTTAAGGAATAAATATTTATGGTAATGAAGATTATATTTTATTATAACACTAAAGAATAATTCAAGGAATATTTTAATAGTTACAAGAGTAGAAAAGTCAGTAGTAGAGTAGTCACAAGGGAGAGCAAAATGACGCATTTACGATGAAGGCGTACATCGAATCCTGAACTAAGCGAAGGATTCCACAATTGAATACCGAGCGTAGCGAAGAGCTCCAAAATAGAACCCCGAGCGCAGTGATGAAATAATATTGCAATTTTGTTAAATCCATTCATGTAATGTAAATGCTGTTAAAGGCCTACCACGTATAATGTTATTTAGGTAATTGCAGCATACATGGTTAGTATGAGGTTAAAAATGTAGTTGGTAAAATGAGTTTAAAAATATTTTTGGTGAAGTCCCGCTACGCCTATTAAGCCTTCGGGATAACATACGAAGCAGCACTCCCAGGATAAGCCCATTTACACCCTAGCTTTTTAGGGAAAGTTATAATTATACTATCACCTTCTAAACGATGTGTGAGTTCACACGTACTGCTTCGCATGCTCGATGCGGGTCAGAAGGCCTTATCCCGATTCAAAACATCAATCGGGTCACCTATCCTAACATTGTAGCCAGATGGGCTATGACCAACGCTTCGCAATCCTATGCATTCCTAGATGATCTGATGAAAGAAGCGCCAAGTATCATCAATCAATCAAAATTACTTATTTTTTTATGTCCAAAAGCTAGGGATACTGATCCCTTTTCCCCAATCCCCAAAACTAAAAGAATAGACTGCATTTCCAGTCTTTAGACGCACAAACGAAGTACCAAATTTATTTGTTAACTATTTTATGAAACAGAAATATCAAGTCGAGCATTATTCAACTCTTGACTCCTCCCATTGGACTGCTCTTGCCTGCCAAGGGATCCCTAAAACAAACCATTCTTCTATCCCAGAACGGTATGTATACCTAAACCCAGCTTGATATTTTAAGAATTTATTTTGTATATACCTTAGAAACCAGAATGAAATATTCAGTACCTCGCTCTTACATCAAAACACTAGAAATTTTAACAAAATAAAACAAATAGTATAAGATTTTATATACAACAATACCTTTTTACGCAGATTCATTATAAAATAGGAATATCTAGGCAATTAAACCCCTTGCCTATTACACGTACGCTTTTCAGGATAATGAAGAAAAATATATATATCAACCATATATCAGATTTTTAGATCAAGCATTAAAAGAGACCCTAACTCCTAACAAATGGTGAGTGTAAAGCTACCCTACTCCTTATACACTGGCCTATTCTAGTGTAATCAAAGCACAGATCGTACTTACCATTGACCTAGTACTTTGAAAAACACGCAAGTGATTTCCCTAATTAGAGAGCTAATCGTTCAACCGGCCAAGTTGATACAACAAAGCTAATCGGCCTGTGTGTTTAATCCCCTCCAAGGCGGGTTGCACAGAGGCAGGGACAGCACTTGGATAGATTAGGTCCCTATTATGTCTATAAATGGCACATATAAATATATTTAAAATACAAGACCTCCAAATACTGTAGGTTTCAAACGAGCAGAGTTTACACTCAATGGCACGCACGTGATGCCCTCGCTTTAGTCTAACAGTTGGGCATTGGAGACCAGGGAGGGAGAGATATTTCGCTTTCTATGTTGGTAAAGAGAAAGCGCCAAGTACACCCTCATCTTGGTAAAAGAAAGACCTCCTTCCATTTGCCGTTTGTCACCGTTTTGGATAGCAAGTGAAAGGCTAGACTACTGTCTGTCTAGACACTGATCTGGCTTTGAATCATAAGAAAAACAAGTAGGAGTTTTCTGATATTATTCTTAAACAAATAATTTTTATTACTTTATAAATTATGTCATATAGACATTATATTTTACATTTAAAACAAACAATCATAACGCAAATATTTAATCAAAACAATTTAATTAGATGATTATTTTATGAAGGCATAAAATGATAATGAAATACTCAGCCCGGATGCATTAAGTCCAAACGATATGAGTTCATAGACCCCATTCGTCCGAAAAATAACACATCTTCTAAACTTAGTCTTGTCGAAGACGTTTGCCCTCAGTAAAACCAAATAATAGATATTGTGGGCAGAGTATTCACTAGACGTTAAACCTTCGTTACAATACTCCTGTTAAAAATTAATAGCAAACGTGGAGGCACTCTGCTCGATAGTATCAAAGTTTATCCATTACGAAAACAAACATAGTTTCCGCAAAGCCAAACAAAGACACAATTTCCAAAGGCTAACTCTATCAGGTCAAAGACTAAGTCTTTGTCCTAAATAAAGTCAAACACTTAGAAAAATGAACAGAGATTTTCCACTCACCAGTAATTTTTTCCAATCACTATTAAACCAGAGTCAATTGCCGGTCCGAAGCACAAAGTAAAACTGAATTCTGACCCTTGCCTACTCCCTTTTATATGATTTCGTTTGTCGACATTACAATAACACCTGCGATGCACCTGCGTAATGTCGACATGGTTCTCGGAAACTCTGTCCACATTATGTCTACATTACAATAACACCTGCGATGCACCTGCGTAATGTCGACATGGTTCTCGGAATCTCTGTCCACATTATGTCTACAATAAAACTTACCTATCAAATTTAAGATTGCAATTTTCATAATATAGCTTTTACTTCCTTAAATTAAGTCTCATTTTTATTTGATAACATAAGTCGGACACGCATCTGTGCGGACATTCGATTTCTCAGAACAAAAAGTCGTAACAACATGTCTTTCGTGTAATCCTTATTCCTCATACATAAGATATGTTTTTGATTGACCACGATGTAATACCTTAATCAGAGCCATCTATGATCCCTCTCATGCAACCACTTGAACATTAAACAGCTCGTTGATAATGTTTCGATAGTCAATACTTTTATACGTACATCATAATGCACTGAATTTCTCACGCGGCCCACAGATGGCGTTGTTTTCAAAAGTTGTTGTTATTTTCTAAGTTTTTGTCTAATAGTTTTCTTATTGTTTATACTTTAATACAAATGTATTTATATTGTTATGTTTTGTCAAAACCCTAGAAAGAGAGAAAATCAAATAATTCGACATAAGATCATATGAATATTATAAAAAAAACTAATTTTATTTTGAATCTAAGGCTTCTTACTATTTAAATGCTTTATATTTATGGATAGAGCATATGGCTAGTCACATCTCACCCCCAAAATGGATTCAAGTTTTGTAATGGCTCACAATGTGTGCTATGGAAACTTTAATCTATTTTTCTAGACTTGTCGGTGCTTTTCCCCACCTGTTTAAACGTGTAGTGTGTTTTCCATTACTAAGTGACTGTAAATGACTCAGCTCTGAAACAAGTTCATCAGAATTCTGTCAATGAACCATGATAACTCTTTCCCCAGAATCCTCGCTCCGCTATGAGATACCAGGTTGTGAGTCTGATAAGTTCTAATAACTCATCCTTGCCAGTTCATTCCGGCATCGTCGGGTATTCCTTCCCCCTGTGAGCCGCACACTTCCGTAGAAGAGCATCTAATGAGACAGCAAGAACTCCCCACACGAAACGAAGAGACCTTTAATTCTTATAAGTACGAAGCTTTCAAACTCCATTGCCAAAATTCGAACCAATTTTCACTGCCTTATCACCCTCAGTCACGCTTTCTTGGCGCATGTCTTGTACTTGAATAAAATATACCGACTTAAGTTTGTTTGGGTGTTTTTTTTTTTATATAAAACAAACTTAAGTTTGACACAAATAAATATCCCATCATGGTATGATAAAAACCTTTTCGTCTAAACTAAAGCATTGCTTAACCAAAATAAATAACATTAAAATTATTTGCTCAATAATATACCTCACTTTCATGAAAACATAATTGTACTTCTTTAACCTCTTGAAAAGAGCCTCGCCCTTTCTAGACGCTCACGGCCCATCAAAATATGTCGAATGTCGGATATATCCCATCCAAGCCAAGGTGTGTAGAGTTTCGTATTGGGCTTATTACCATGTGTAGTTCTGGCTACAAAAATCTACCCTTTAAATGGGTCTAGTCCAATGGACTTTAACCTACTGATAAGATTTTTCCAGCCAGATGTCCCATTTTCCCCCCCGTTTTGTTCCCATTGCAAATACCGACAATTCTAGTTTACCCTGATTACCCTTAAGCTTTTGTCTATCTGCATCAATCCATTCTTTCCAATACACAAATACATTCATCAACATTGGCTTTCATCATCTCACATACAAATCCTCACATAATTCATCACAGACTTATAACTAAGTATAAGCACTCGACACACAATTTTCCTTCCTCATTCGCTCTTTCACTCAATTGATTACAGACAGCCAACGCCCCAACAAGTAATCAAAAAAAATTATTTTAATTTATTATTTCATTAAAACTTGAATAATAATAAAAAAAAAAAAGAATAAGCCTATTCTGTCCTGATCCAATACTAATCCATTATTTCTAGTTCTAGATGTTTAAAATAAAAATAAAACTCGTGGCAATCATCCCGAGCCTACCCTTTAATAATTTGATTTTTATTTCTTATTTATTTATCATTATCTGTGAATATTTTGACTAATAAAATTAATAATATAATTATTGACTCACACGAAAGAAAGAAAAATGCACCAATTTAGCCCCTTTTTTTATCTACTAGGCTTTGTGTTTATTCTAAAGTGAATGCAATATTATCAAAACGCAACTACGCTATATTATCAAAACGCAACACTAACAACCCACTACACAGTGAATCAACGTTGGAACTGTACAGTTAGTTGCAGAGAAAAATGACCCACCTTGCATTCCTACAAACGGATAATACTGCTAACTGTACATACTATTGTTTTATTTTTCAATTGCTTTTTAAAATAATTACTTAACAAAAATAATTCTGTAATCCACACAATATAACGCAAATACCTATGCATATATACCTATGTACAAATTATATCTCTTGAAAATGTGTTACCTACCGAATTGCAAACAGAATAATCAAGAAAGCATGTGATTATAAAATTATTTGAACGCTTCAGAGATCTAAACACCAACTTAGTATTATATTTTATATAATGTGGACAAGTAGTAATATATTTTTTTATACTAAACACAACCTGGAAATTGTTTTGGACTTGTCAAAATTTGTATTCACGTGTTATAGGCATATGTAAAGAAATAAATACAAATACGTGAGTATGTTCTGAACTATCCACCTATAAACAAAAGGTCACCACAGTTGCTAGTCATCTGTCGATGTGGGTAAATGAATAATGTTAAGAAAGTAAAGCTCTCCGATTTTGATAACTCTGATCGCAATATGTGCATGGGACCTCTAAGAACTTGTTACAAATATGGTTTATTAAAAGTACTGTTGCTACTCCCGAAGTCGCTATATCCACATAAATCCAGCACTAAAGTATGCTTTTAATTCATGGGCCGAATAATCGCTACAACCAAGTTGGCAATAAATGAAATCCACTGTATATAAATAATTTCATACATATAAATGGTTTATTCCGCAATTCTTTAAAAACAAAGGAGGCAAAAGAAGAAAAGAGTACATACTAAGTTTTCCAAATCACCTCCAGTGCACCTTGAAGATTCTTTAGTCTCCCTCCTGGGCCCGTGCAATCACCTGTTTATCTTGACTTTAAACATACTTGCAAAGAGGTTTCCTTGATTGTTTTATTAATCATCCATAGTAGTTATGATGTTGTGAATGCCAATGATTATCTAAAGAACACCTTGCTCTCTCCTTCTCCATTTAAATCTTGAGCCTTTATTGAAGCAACTGCACATCATTCGTCGTGTTTACTGTCGCGCAGGGAAACTGTGATTGAAGCGTTGATCCTAACACGCTGTCTGATCTGATGGGTGTCAGTCAGGTAAGGTTTTTTCTTCCTGTGTTCTTGAATATCTCCTGATTGCCTGGTTCAAGTCCAGCAGTTGCGTGAACGCCTTAGCCAGCTGTAGCACGTCTGTGTCACTTTCAGCAATTCCACAGATTTCAACGTTGTTATAAAGCCTCTGCCTTGACTTTGAAAGTCAAATTAATTGTAAAATTCACCAATTTTTATCACTCGCGCACAACAATAATCACAAATTATACTCATTTTAACATAATTTGAATCAAATACCACTACACTTTCTACACTTTTTCACTAAAACAATCTTTTATCCGTAAATTCACTTTGTTTATTTTGCAAATTAAATATCAAACTGAACTGTCAAAATTGAAACCAAATAAATTTACCGCCAGGTTATTGCCAAAACCCAAGACCACCCAAGACTATTAACGACAGATCAAAGTATCAGAAATAAATAATTTTATTGAAATGATTTTTAATTGGTCATATATTTTTTCTAAAGATCAATCTAATCTGTTTTTTATGAAGAAATAATTAGCAATCGATTCATTAATTAATTTCAATACTGTATGAAAACGACAGTGTAAACCCGCTTTTTCGCATAGACAATATTCTTTTATAGAGGTGCGCGAGCGCCCGTGAGTATAATGTGACGAAATCAAAACATGCTCTAACATCCCCTGCAACACACCGAACACAACCCACGCAATTGGGTCGGGTATAGTTTGTTTGTCTATGAATGTAGTGTATCGGACTTAGTTAAGTAAGTTTCTAATAGATGGCGTAGCAAAATAAATTATTATTTAGGCCTTAAAATTGCACGTCATATTAATTTAAAGATAAAGATGCATTATACAATGGGAAAATTTAACTAATCAATTTAATAGCTTCAAAACCACAATCAAACCTCTAGACTGAATCGAAACGTTTAACACCTGCTTAACTTGATTTGTCTATGGCAACCTTCGCTACTGTCAATTGTTTAAATACCTATTTATTTTCTTCTTGAAACGACGTTCATTTTTTCTTATTTGTGATTTATTATCAGCGTTTTACATATCCTAGTTACCGGCGTTATACTTTTCAAATACCAAAACATCCGATAAACGCTGGGAACAAAACTGAAGACGCCATTCTTGTAATGGAGGTCGTGTCCATCTACGATGTGACATTGTTTCATAAGTGATTTGCGACAACAAAATTGACCAGATGGACCTAATTTGAAAACCAGAAAGCAAAGCAAAGATTGCCTCTAAGAGCGCTCGTGTAATTTTCGTAATATAATCTATCGTAAAATCGGTAGAAAACAAAATGAAGTGGGAACTCAGAAATATTATATGGCCAATCCCCTCTTTTCTCGTCAACTTATGGATGAATCTAGTGCTTTTTCACTATGACCCAGCGTACGATCAGTCTATAAAGGATGTTTAACAGGCCTACATATCGTTATTGTGCATGAACTGAGTTTTAAACTTGGAGAATTTATTGCACAAACAAGGTAAGGTTTTTTTTTATTTATTTATTTGTTAGATAAAAATGTCTTTTAGAGGATGTTAAACCTACTTTAGCACTAAATAATTGATCACAAATTGAACTATCTGTCATGAAATCTACTGTCTAATGATTCCTGTCCTTACAGACTTGCATTAAGGTTTCTTGTTGAATAATAAGTAACTACTTAGCCCTGTTGTTAAAATTCTATATATAATGCTCCCCTCTACTGTTGTATGTTTCAAAACAGAAAATAATCAGTTAAGATGAGTATTTAAAACATTTTTTTGTTTGTTTTTAGTTGCCTATCTAATATAATAGAAATAAAGAAAATTAAGCTTACAACCTGATCTTTTTTTTTTTTACAGCAAGCCAACAACCCTGCTGATATGATCCCCGGGTACCCGATAAGCATAAACTGTTTACCGGAACAAAATAAATTGGCTCTATATTATGAAGATACCATGACAAATGTATTTTGAAGAAACATTCACTCATTGGACCATTTATTGTCTTGAATAAAAGAATAATAAATAAATATATAAAGTAAGTACAACCCCATACTACTAGTTGACAGTTACTCTTAGGTTTGACAAAAAAAAAATGTTTTCAAAGACCGACACTTATTTCAAAACCCCAAGGAATAAGTGAAGAGGGTCCCTAGTAAGAACATTCCTAGCGTTATACATATTATTTTAATTATGTTAACTAACCTAGTTTTAATCCTGTTAATCTAAATCTAACCTATTTGTGTCCTAATTTATAGAAATTTGCCCCGTAAAGCAAAAATATCCTAATTTTCCCTTTTCTTAACTGAAGACCCTAAGTAGAAATACCTATAGTAAATAATAAATACTTTAAATAAAACTTATAAATAGGTTTTCTTACATATACCCTATTAGCTAACTCTTTTTCTTTCTGTTTCCAGCATTTCCTGGAGAACTGACATTCCCCCGCAGCATCAACATACCCGCCTTCACTGTACATCCACTGACTATTCCCACTTAAGACAGGTATTTTATCTCATTATATAAATACAAAACTTATTATATGCTTAAAAACTCATGGCTTACATCTATCACAAATATTTCAAAAAGCCTAAACGGAGAGTTCCCGATGAAAGAGTGAAAAGATGAAAATGTCTTTAGGCTTACATATCCTATTCTAATTCTGTTTACTAACTAAACTTAATCTCTAGCTTATTCGTGATCTAAACTTATGCAAATACAACCTGTAAGACAAAGGTTCTCAAACTTCTCTTAAAGTTTTGAAAAATAGTTTTGTTCTAGATGAAACTTAATATTTCCTGTGGATCTGTTTAATAATTACCTAGATTAAAATAGTATTCAAAATGATGCTGTACCCCCTCAAATGGATGATTTAAATGTAACCGTTAATGAGTTTCTTTCTTTTTGTTTCAGATATTCCAATGAATATTGTCCATATATAAAAAAAATAAGTTTTGTTGTTAATGAATGTAGGTACACAAATGATGTTTGTTTTATTTTTCAAACCACAAAACCCTCCTTTTTTTTCCATTTCGTCCCTATATTTTACCAACATTTCCTTCATACCACCCTACTTAAATAGCAATAAAAAAAAAATCAATAGCTTAATTAGTTCTCGAGATATTTAGCAATGTGACAGACAGACTGACAGAGTCGCACCACAAAGACTCCCTTTGCACCCCCCTGGCACGGAACCCTAAAAAATCGCATTTGTAATAATCATCTAACTACCAAGTTAACGAGATAAAGTCAACCCATTCACAGAACATACGCAATGATTGCGCTATCCCTGCTACTCCTATCAAAAGACGCAAGACCACCCCGCTCGGTCATCTCCCCTTTCCCTCTAAGTCTCTTCTAGTTATACTAAATTCATACTACCAACGTAACGAGATAAACGCATAAATGTCATTTTGATGTATTGCTATAATAAAACGAACCTAACTTGTCAATCTTGCGCCTATATTTTTCAAATCAGCCGCCTTCCTCTACTGACAAAGTCGCCGTGTCAGAGTATATCTGTGATATGTACCAATGGCACCAACCATCCGCAAAACGTTTTCTTTCAAAACAAAACATGGACGTTCGCATAAAATGTGAACTGGCGATATGTGATTCCAAGTCAAATAAAACAAATGTTTGGAATGTAACTAATTTCAAAGAACAAGTTAGTATTACACTTTAACTTTAGCCCTTAAATATTGTTTTGTTCCAGTAATGCCGCATGAACAATCTTGTGAAAATTATGTACGTTGTGTCAATCTTTCAATGAAAATTCTTATTTACAGATTGAAATATCACTCCCATGAATCTACAAAAGGATTTTGCCGCGAATTATGGATGAAATACAACAATAATTATTGGAAAATGCAGTGTTAGAGGTTAAAATGATTATAAAGCAGAAAATCAAGAAAAAATGCCCGTATTTGAAGACTGCAACGAACAGGAACCCAATGTGAATGTCTACCCCTGTGCCCCCAGCTAGTTCCATCTCAACTGCTGTAACCTGCACACTACTAGCTATCTATTTGTCAAATGTAGTGTCACATTTGCGTTGTTATTAATAAAAAAGTTAGACTTCACCCCCATTCCTTTAGACTACTTGTAATTTTGAAGTGTTTTATACCCCACTCCTCATCATCATCAGTCTAATACGCTTCGGTTTTGTGGCTAATGTAATAAGGTTCACCCCCCATTATCTAAACTGAAGTACTCTTACATGACATTGTTATAAGCTATCCCGTCTCATCTAATCTTAAGTGTTAACCTGCTAGTAAATTTCCTATTTAATAAGGCAATGTTATTTAACTAATGTGTCTATTTTTATTTCTTAGATACAAGATACACTAGCAGTTACTAAAATGAAGGTTGCTCCTAAAAGTCCCTAACATGACTAAGTGATGAAGGAATATGAAAGATGAAAAATGGGTACCTTCCTGGCAGCAGTATCTCTAAGAACATTACCCTGAACTAAGACTGAAAGCCGAAGAAATGTATTTAAAGCCTTCGTTATTAAATAATGAAGTCAATATTTGTCTTTTTATCTCCAAAAGGTCAGTTAATTTCTCTTAAAAGTCTAAAATATAGTGTACACACTCCGTTTCACGTCAACAAAATGTAGCCAACGGCTACTTTTATATATTTTGAAAAACCATAGTAACCCAGGTAAAATGAATCCTGCGTCACGTTACACCAAAATGTCACCTCCCCAACTATTACTATTTAAAACTACTCTTATGCTAAATACCTCTTAAGAATTTACCCCTAAAATTTGGCCATGTGATCGTCTAGTCTAGCGTTAGAACCCCTCGAAGTGAACCGCAGAACCCTAGATTCTTTAATGAGTAACAACTATATTTTGGACCCTTATTTTAAGGAATAAATATTTATGGTAATGAAGATTATATTTTATTATAACACTAAAGAATAATTCAAGGAATATTTTAATAGTTACAAGAGTAGAAAAGTCAGTAGTAGAGTAGTCACAAGGGAGAGCAAAATGACGCATTTACGATGAAGGCGTACATCGAATCCTGAACTAAGCGAAGGATTCCACAATTGAATACCGAGCGTAGCGAAGAGCTCCAAAATAGAACCCCGAGCGCAGTGATGAAATAATATTGCAATTTTGTTAAATCCATTCATGTAATGTAAATGCTGTTAAAGGCCTACCACGTATAATGTTATTTAGGTAATTGCAGCATACATGGTTAGTATGAGGTTAAAAATGTAGTTGGTAAAATGAGTTTAAAAATATTTTTGGTGAAGTCCCGCTACGCCTATTAAGCCTTCGGGATAACATACGAAGCAGCACTCCCAGGATAAGCCCATTTACACCCTAGCTTTTTAGGGAAAGTTATAATTATACTATCACCTTCTAAACGATGTGTGAGTTCACACGTACTGCTTCGCATGCTCGATGCGGGTCAGAAGGCCTTATCCCGATTCAAAACATCAATCGGGTCACCTATCCTAACATTGTAGCCAGATGGGCTATGACCAACGCTTCGCAATCCTATGCATTCCTAGATGATCTGATGAAAGAAGCGCCAAGTATCATCAATCAATCAAAATTACTTATTTTTTTATGTCCAAAAGCTAGGGATACTGATCCCTTTTCCCCAATCCCCAAAACTAAAAGAATAGACTGCATTTCCAGTCTTTAGACGCACAAACGAAGTACCAAATTTATTTGTTAACTATTTTATGAAACAGAAATATCAAGTCGAGCATTATTCAACTCTTGACTCCTCCCATTGGACTGCTCTTGCCTGCCAAGGGATCCCTAAAACAAACCATTCTTCTATCCCAGAACGGTATGTATACCTAAACCCAGCTTGATATTTTAAGAATTTATTTTGTATATACCTTAGAAACCAGAATGAAATATTCAGTACCTCGCTCTTACATCAAAACACTAGAAATTTTAACAAAATAAAACAAATAGTATAAGATTTTATATACAACAATACCTTTTTACGCAGATTCATTATAAAATAGGAATATCTAGGCAATTAAACCCCTTGCCTATTACACGTACGCTTTTCAGGATAATGAAGAAAAATATATATATCAACCATATATCAGATTTTTAGATCAAGCATTAAAAGAGACCCTAACTCCTAACAAATGGTGAGTGTAAAGCTACCCTACTCCTTATACACTGGCCTATTCTAGTGTAATCAAAGCACAGATCGTACTTACCATTGACCTAGTACTTTGAAAAACACGCAAGTGATTTCCCTAATTAGAGAGCTAATCGTTCAACCGGCCAAGTTGATACAACAAAGCTAATCGGCCTGTGTGTTTAATCCCCTCCAAGGCGGGTTGCACAGAGGCAGGGACAGCACTTGGATAGATTAGGTCCCTATTATGTCTATAAATGGCACATATAAATATATTTAAAATACAAGACCTCCAAATACTGTAGGTTTCAAACGAGCAGAGTTTACACTCAATGGCACGCACGTGATGCCCTCGCTTTAGTCTAACAGTTGGGCATTGGAGACCAGGGAGGGAGAGATATTTCGCTTTCTATGTTGGTAAAGAGAAAGCGCCAAGTACACCCTCATCTTGGTAAAAGAAAGACCTCCTTCCATTTGCCGTTTGTCACCGTTTTGGATAGCAAGTGAAAGGCTAGACTACTGTCTGTCTAGACACTGATCTGGCTTTGAATCATAAGAAAAACAAGTAGGAGTTTTCTGATATTATTCTTAAACAAATAATTTTTATTACTTTATAAATTATGTCATATAGACATTATATTTTACATTTAAAACAAACAATCATAACGCAAATATTTAATCAAAACAATTTAATTAGATGATTATTTTATGAAGGCATAAAATGATAATGAAATACTCAGCCCGGATGCATTAAGTCCAAACGATATGAGTTCATAGACCCCATTCGTCCGAAAAATAACACATCTTCTAAACTTAGTCTTGTCGAAGACGTTTGCCCTCAGTAAAACCAAATAATAGATATTGTGGGCAGAGTATTCACTAGACGTTAAACCTTCGTTACAATACTCCTGTTAAAAATTAATAGCAAACGTGGAGGCACTCTGCTCGATAGTATCAAAGTTTATCCATTACGAAAACAAACATAGTTTCCGCAAAGCCAAACAAAGACACAATTTCCAAAGGCTAACTCTATCAGGTCAAAGACTAAGTCTTTGTCCTAAATAAAGTCAAACACTTAGAAAAATGAACAGAGATTTTCCACTCACCAGTAATTTTTTCCAATCACTATTAAACCAGAGTCAATTGCCGGTCCGAAGCACAAAGTAAAACTGAATTCTGACCCTTGCCTACTCCCTTTTATATGATTTCGTTTGTCGACATTACAATAACACCTGCGATGCACCTGCGTAATGTCGACATGGTTCTCGGAAACTCTGTCCACATTATGTCTACATTACAATAACACCTGCGATGCACCTGCGTAATGTCGACATGGTTCTCGGAATCTCTGTCCACATTATGTCTACAATAAAACTTACCTATCAAATTTAAGATTGCAATTTTCATAATATAGCTTTTACTTCCTTAAATTAAGTCTCATTTTTATTTGATAACATAAGTCGGACACGCATCTGTGCGGACATTCGATTTCTCAGAACAAAAAGTCGTAACAACATGTCTTTCGTGTAATCCTTATTCCTCATACATAAGATATGTTTTTGATTGACCACGATGTAATACCTTAATCAGAGCCATCTATGATCCCTCTCATGCAACCACTTGAACATTAAACAGCTCGTTGATAATGTTTCGATAGTCAATACTTTTATACGTACATCATAATGCACTGAATTTCTCACGCGGCCCACAGATGGCGTTGTTTTCAAAAGTTGTTGTTATTTTCTAAGTTTTTGTCTAATAGTTTTCTTATTGTTTATACTTTAATACAATTGTATTTATATTGTTATGTTTTGTCAAAACCCTAGAAAGAGAGAAAATCAAATAATTCGACATAAGATCATATGAATATTATAAAAAAAACTAATTTTATTTTGAATCTAAGGCTTCTTACTATTTAAATGCTTTATATTTATGGATAGAGCATATGGCTAGTCACATCGTTTCTGAGAAAAAACCAAATTATGACTAATGATAATATGACAATCATTACATTATGACTTTCAATAATTATGTCAAACAATAGAGACCCCTAGAGCACACTAGACAATCTAATCACCAGTCACAAGCGCTCCCGTACACATTTAGTATGGTGAAACGTCAAACTTCTATGAAATAACAACGTTTAAATAACACTTGCACAGTCTGGGCTATCAAAACCGCTGCCAACTTAGCTTGGTCTAACTCTATCTCAGTTGCGTCCACAATTTTAACAAAAAAAGTGTGCGTGTAATCTACGCGCGATTGAAGTAAAACTTCTTTGACGATGACGTTTAACGCTATGTTGGCACTTTGACGTGTCCTATTGTGCGTGTGTCACTACTGAGCGTTACTTCCGCCAGAATAAAAATCTAAGTTACCCTCTAGTCGCGCCTAAAAAAGTTTTACTTACTTCAAAAATAGTTTTGGGGGTGTAACTGGGCTATTATAGTATGAAATAGTGTAAAATACAACTAGGTTGTGCTGCTGAAATCGTAGCATTTTACAAGTAAAATTGCACCTATGTGCTAGGCCATGCTCGTTGTAAACGCTTTATAATGCGGTGCCTGTGTAGTCTGTGCATTCAGCCCCTCCACTTGGAGCTGCCAAACAGATATTCGCTTACATATTCAACAGCTCTAATGGCCAAACTTCATAATCTGGGAACTGCGTACTTAACTTACATGCCGCTGTACCTATTTAAATGTAGATCGTGTTAGCTCATTTCTATGGCAGTATTAGTGGTTTGAGATTTTACTGTAACATTTTTTATTTATTTATTTATTGATAATAACGATACAGCTATCATAACAGTTGCCCAATGCGATAGTGCAGCAAAATGTAAGCTAGAGATATAATATAATATTTATAAAATTATTTCTAACTACAAAATAGTCGGGTTGACCCGCCCCTTTTTTTTTTCGTTTGGCGGTTGGTGTGATGTACGATTGTCTTCTTGTCTAGGCCCCCAAAGCTAATCTGTCTCTGTGTGTGTGAAAGTGATTAGAGTTAGTTTAATGGTGAACATAGTTTTATGAACAGTACCTATTACACATTTAAATGCCCTCGATGTTAACTTACTTTATACTCGTAAGAAAACGATAGAACTGACTATTGACACACAAAAGATCCCTTTTTTTTTTATATCACGACATTTCAACTTTGTAACAACATCAAAATACTTACGAGTTATGAAGTTAAAACTACTTAGCACTTACCTGCGAGACAACTGTCCCGAATTTTCTGGCTCACTTCCCGGGATAAAATGTTCTTTCAAACTTTCTAACTACGAAATGACATTACCGATACTTATCTAGACATCGTGACGTCTCGCTTCTGAGTAAGTAATGTAATGAGGTCAAAACCTATTTTTCAAGTGTCATGTTATATTTAATAGTAAAGACTGTGCACGATGACACCCGGCCACGCATGTTGTGGTAAATCTTTTAAATTAATGTACATATTCAATTCAGCACTTTTCCCTTAATAATTTGTGGTTATCAAACTACATAATAAAATTAGAAACATAATATAAAGTTAGGTTGTCTGTGACTTGGAGCGTTATATATTCCACGGTACCTATATTTTTTTGTCCACGCTCTTCTGAAGTCTTTACCAAATTCTTCAGTTAAAAATATTTTATTATTTTTAATTATATGAACCAAATTATACCTTATTACATTCCCTTTTTAAAATACCTAAAAAATTCTGATTGTGTTCAGATTGAGATAGTTTTAACTTTGGTGAATTTGACTTTTTGACAAAAAAATGCCTCCCATATAAAAACAACTTTCATTGCTTAGAGTAGAAAAAGTTTTCCTGACTACCTCAAGTAGAAAAAGTTTTCCTGACTACCTCAAGTAGAAAAGAGTTTCAAAAAGTATGTTTTTGGTAAGATGACATTCTAATAAGCATAAAACAGCTTATGAAAATATTATAAATACCATTGTGGCATTGTAGTACGAAGCGAGTAAAGATTATCAAAAAAGTTGGGCAAAAATTTAAGGTATGATGGAATATATTTGGCGAAAACTCGCAGAAGCACATTGCAATATGATTGGATTTTTATTATGAATTACAAGAATTACAGATTAATAAAAAAAGAACTGCTTGAGTATGTGCATTCATACCAGATCAAGCATGGCCGGTTTTCATAGTGTCTGTATTTACCCAAAGTTACGGTTTCGGTTCCAGTTTCGGCAGGTTTTGGCATAAAAATCATGTTTCGGCCTAAGGCTAGGTTTCAGCCAATAAGCGCTAAAGCCCCCGGGTGGGAGACTTCACAGAATACGTGGAAGAAAAAGAGTGGGGCCTTTGCCCAGCACTGGGACACTGGGCTCGTGAATAAAAATGTGGTTATTCCTTGAACTAGGAGTGTTGAACTCGTATTATAGTTTCAATATGCCGCGCCATATAAGATCGTTTATAACCCGAGACGTTCTGGACGCGCGTAAAGTGCCGTTCGCGTATGTTAATAAAGTCATAAAAAGACGGTGCCGGTGGTAAAATTTAAATTGCGTGACACAGGTTATGCCAAGAAAAGCTACACGGCGTACATAATTCATAATCGGTTTTACGTAAATAGAATAAAAAAAATAACTTGCTTTTTCTCATTTAGGATGTCTCAAGTGTCTCAACGAATAAAAATAGAGATAAAACACCTGTGATGAGTTACGTTGCGTTTACAATCTAATACGACATATTTTACAAAACTCATTTATTGCAATACACATTAACTGTAAATTGTATTATTTGAGCAATTAATTTGGTTGTAGGGTCCGTCTAAGCTAACTTTGCACCGATTTGAACGGAACAAAGTATGGGAGTTGCATTATAAATAAAGGTCATATTTTCATAGACATTTAAATACACTTTGTCACTGCAAATGCCATACAGTGTTAGCTTTTTAGTCCGACTCTAGTTTGTTACTTATGATGCTAACAGTGCTTACTGTGTATTTTCCTGTACACTACACGTACACACTATTAAAAATAATAGTGCATTACGATACAAGTACGAAAAGTAGGCAATTCTCAACGAGTAAAATTAATTTACAGTTTCATAATTTACGAGCGAAAACGTTATTAGCAACTTGTGTCGATTTAAAACACTCCCTTCGGTCGTGTTTCAATTTATCGCCACTCGTTGCGAATGTCCTACTTTTCGCACTTGTATCGTACTATTCAATAACACTGCAGCACTGGAATTTCGTTAGCAAGTTCCTTTTGAACTATTCGCGTGTCTTCGAGTTCACAATCAGGCTGAAGTTTTTGAAAGTTAGCGTTTACGGGTACTTGCCACTTTTGTGGTTTTAAAATGTTCCCGAGTTTGCAATATTTCACAGGCTGCAGAAGTATTTT
The DNA here is from genome assembly GCF_947568885.1 of Cydia strobilella. Classification (NCBI taxonomy): domain Eukaryota; kingdom Metazoa; phylum Arthropoda; class Insecta; order Lepidoptera; family Tortricidae; genus Cydia; species Cydia strobilella. Next base: position 4,808,377 of record NC_086048.1, read on the forward strand.
CGGTACGAATGCCCAGATTATGCTCTTAAAATGTCGTAACGCGAACATTATCCCTAATAGGTAATATTATAAATGCAAAAGTAACTTTTGTCTGTATGTCTGTTATTTTCACGCTAAAAACCGCTGAACTGCTTTAGATCTGGTATGGAGATAGTTTGAAACAGGGGAAATGACATAGGATGTTTTATATGAACCATCATCATCATTCCACTTATGCAAAGTTGCAAGTTGTGGGCCGAAGCTAGCTAGATGTTAAATAAATACAATAGGTGTCGTGATAGTTGTTTTGATATTTTCATGAAGTAAATATCTTATGAATACCTGCCTACAGGTTCAGTAAGCTAGATAATAAACACTGTTTCAGCTTTAATACAAAGAACGCTATTTCTTAAACTTATTTCAGTTTTGTGAAAACATGACATTATACGTAAGATATTTTCGTTTCATTTTCTACTTCCTGCTAGCCTCGATTTAAAAGCTTTAGACCAGTTTCCTTTATATTTTAAACTGATTTGTGAGCTACATGGACCAGAAAATAGGAGCCTTATCTGTTTTCGTTAAACCTAAAAAGTGAATAGATAGAGTAAATAGGTACCTACTTACAAAATGATCATAATATTTACTCTATCTTTAGTGCCTAATAATAGCGCTCTCTCTTCGACACAAAATAAACCATGACTGTTATGCTGCAAGATCTGGAAAACCTGACATATATTAGTCATGTAACATTTGAAATCCTTTGTGGCTTTAATTAACGGGGAGAGGCATCAGTGTTCCAAAGTAATTAAATTGGTTCGTGAATGTGTCACACCTTTTTATAAAAGTTTATCTCGCGCGGCTCGTGTCTACATTAAAATTTTAATCGCGCGGAGCCTAGCTTTTGAGATTACGTAGTGCCCCTGTGTGTACGGGATTACTGGGTTGTGTCGCCACTGTATATAAACAAACAAGGGAATTTAAACTTTACCTGTTTTCGCTTACACCTTGGCGAGCACACTAGTACAGTGGCAGTAAAATACGCATGTCGTTCGTGTATCCGTCTAAAGTAGGTACTCGTAGGTTTGTCAAAATGCTTCATTAGTCCAGATTCCAGATATTTGTTTTACGTAGTGCGGGTTGGACTTTGGATGCATTGCGTTTTGGACCAAATGACAGTGTGATAACGCTCAGACATACTTAAATAAGTATTTTATATCCGCTTTAGAATAGAGTAAGGCCTGTAAGTTTCTCAATGTAATATGAATTTTCTGATGCGCAATTTTTCCAACAGAAAAATATTTATGACTTTTCAAGCGCTTACATACAATATTAAAACTTTAGTCACAATAACTGTATACCTAACTAGTATTTTAGTACATATATGAACACATGTGTGTTTTGATATAGCTGTAATCGTACAATATAACCCAATTAATTCCGATTGACATGATGTTTAGAGGACCGTTCGTAATCGCGGAAGTCCAATGGCGGTCGAGGCCCATATATATTTTATTCGATTGTATCTCAAAGAGGTCAAGCGGGAATCCCCAGGGACCCTCGGGGACCCAGGAATGGGGAGGGAGGTCAGAGAGGGGTCATGTGGATGGTAAACTGGCCGCAAGTTTAATTGTATTTCCCGGTTGTGGCTTAAAGAGACCCGACAATTTGTGAAGTTTAGGCGAAGTTTTCGACGCTGAGCAGATGGATATACACAATATTATACTCTTAGTCAGGGGGTGTTTTTGAATGTACGTGCTACGAATGGTTAGGATGTGTTACGTCACTTTTGTAAAACGTCGCTTTGCAAAATTAGGCAATAAAAGTAGATATCCCGATTTACTATAGTATTTTTCACATAGATTGCTTGTGCACGGCGACAGCTGTTTTACGTTTTAAGGAAATATCTTTTACTCCAACATTTTCCAAGAGTTGGTCAACCTTTTCATGCTTTTATAATAGTATTCAAGACGTATAAGCTGTTTTATGACATTATTAAAATTAAATTAATTAGGTATCAGGGCTTTTTTCAAGTGCCCCTAGAAACTATCCTATTAGCCCGCCTAGTCGGATCACACCGTATCCAGAGAATTCGAAAGTTATCGACTATGAAAACGCAGCGTAACAATACATCAAACATGCTACATGAACGATAGTTTGTAGCTGTCGATAACTTTCCCAAGTTTACTTAGGTACTCGCAGGTACTTAGTTTGTTGAAAGTTGAGATTGCTCCGTTTTACTGTGTCGTAACTTTTATATATCCTTTAAGCAGGTGCTAGTTGGCGAGTTAACCAAAATCATAAGGTGGTGACGTGCTCCCCGTTCATATATCAGAGTTATGGCTGATTTATAGACCGCCGGCCCTGCTCTTCTACATTTTAATACACTTTAGGCAGAGACAAATAACTGATAAAGTCTAGACTGGTATAAGTAAGGATATGATGGTTGCACTGTCATAGTCTAACAACTCTATCGGCGGACCACAGATATAGAATGACACTTTTGCTTAAAGATAATTGATATGGGCAAATCACGTAGGTTCACACTTCATGAGTGCGAGCGGCCGACTTGGATGTACAATACTAGATTAGGGTCTCCCTAAATATATCGACGCAGAATCGGCTAAAGCCGATAGAAAAAACCTTTATTACTACGCAATAAGATCGTAAAAGGCGTCGGCGCGTGGGCAAGCGCCGGCCGATGCGAGCCGAGCCGGATGACCACGTTTTCGCTCTTATCGAGCAGACATTAAGGTTTTTTCTATCGGCTTTTGCCGAATCCGCGTCGATATATGTAGCTAGGGAGACCCTTAGCGGAGTGGAAAATACGAAAAACTGCATTTAGGAGATAGGTACGGTGAGTGGTTATATCTTGGAATATACTGTTACAAAAAAATACAAGTACAAATAATTTACGCAGTCACATATTAATTCTGGATTCAATACTTCTAATGACACTTTACATAATTTAGATTTTCGTACATTCTAGACAGTCTTTATTATTTCGTTGTCTCTACTTTCGACTGTAAGGTGCTAAATTATAATTAACGTCCTACGTGCTTCGCGAACATTAATACTGCTTGTTCCATGTAAAGAGCCTTTTTTTCTGAATAAGCAAGGACAGGGGCCCGTTTCTCAAAAGCTTGTAACTTGTAATACAAGCGGATGTCACTTTTTGACAGCTTTTGTTGGAAAGGGACTTCCACTTGTTTACCACCAGATATTTATTTATTATATTTTAAATATAATTAGCTTTCTTATTGAATAAATCAAAGTACAAATTTTTGGCACAAGCACTTGATTGGTTTACACATAGGTTCTTTCAGGGACATCTATATGGTTAGAATTTTAAGGTGTCCGAATGTTATGCAAGCGATCTTGTTCGCTTAGTAATCGGTAACTCCATTTTCACCCCTTTAGAGGTTTAATTCCAAAAAATCCTTTATTAGTAGTGTAGAAGGTTGTATATAACAACTTTTGAAGAATATAATTATGATTAAAATTTCAGGATCCTAATTTCAAGGGTTTAGTTAGGCCCAGGTAGCATTTATACGTCATAATAACGTCAGCGACGTCATTGACGTCACTGCTACCTGGGGGCAGTTCGGTGTCTACCAGCATGTAATAAGTAACGGAACTGTTTTATACCTATATTCAGATATTTTGTTGTCATGTCATGTCAATCAATGATTCTGGTTTAGAAAAAAATACAAAAAGAGGGTCAAGGATTATTTTCAGTATTTTGGACATGTCCGATTTAAGGGAGGATCGGGACCGCAAGTCTTACACCTCTGGAGCAGGCCTCAATAGGCTACATTGCTTACCGTCAGGCGTCATTGCTTGCCAGCGACGTATAAAAAATACAAAGTTGTTTACCATGACAACTTAGCATACTTAACTTTTAACTTTAGCTTTGCATTTATAAGGTTTACTCGCTCTTGTTACGAAACATCTGCATAAGCCTAATCGAAATGGCATCTTATTAACCAAATGCAATGGCGCGTGGGTAACATTTTCACGGTTTCCAAAGAATCAACATCGAAAGTGCTCATAATGCTGTAAGACGGTAAATGTGACGCTGAATATTTTTAGAGTAATTTTCTTGTTCTTAGGCATATTTACCTTAGAAAAATACATTTTTTTGTTCAAATTTAAAAGTAACCGTGTTTTTAGTGTAATTGAGTCTTAATTGATGTCTTTGAATGACGAATATTTAATAACATTTTTTAAGCATTAGAATATTTCGCTTGCTCGGGTATCAATATTATTAACATAAGGATTTCCACAACAACTTTGCCTCCTCGTAAAACAAGTAACTATTATATTGACGTACCTAACTTTGATGAAAAACTAAAGCTTCCCATTCCCAGCCGAGAATGATAACAATCTCGGTACATCTTTAGTTTAGACGGCAGGTAGACGACTTCTTATTTGTTTGGTATAACTTCGTTACCGGGAAACTTACGCAGATTCCATCAAATAAAGCCATTCGAGTTTCCGACAACTTTTCAAATATTTTACATCGACATATCCATTGATGATGAACGAGATTTTTCCAATTATTAGTGTACCGAGACAAGTACATTTTATTTACTGTATTTTTTTTCACATTAGACTAAATTTGCCCTACGTCGAACATGTCCGGGTTTGAATCTTGGTACAATACCGAGACATTTTTTGAAGGATTGAAAAACCAAAAACCTTTTTCAATCTTACCTATTTTACCTGTAGTCATGTACAATGCATTATGTCTAGGACTTATTACTATGGTACATGAACCCGGATAGGGTGAAGCAATTTACTTATATCTAACACATAATTTACAGTAAGAATAATCAAATCTTAATATTCATAATACCGTACCTTACGTGGTTTTACCTGTATACCTGACTTTACCTAAATAATTATCTCCTTACGAGCTACTCCACTTTTCGAATTTAAACTGTCGTGAGTAATACATTTTACATTAAGCTAATTTTACGGTTTAACGCGTATTTTTAGTCACTCGTGCGACATATCATGTCATGCTATTGGTTATAGTGATTGGTGTTCATGCACTGTAAGTACTTGAAAATAAAGTCCTAGGCTCTTCGAAACATGTCGCGCGAGTGACAAAAAATACGTGAGTTAAATTAAAATTAGCTTAATACTCTACTTATGCTAAAATGTCCCAGCCAACGTCCCCATATTACAACCCTGATGCATATGTTTTCGTCTAGTCAGACCATTTTTGAGGTTCTCGCGTTTGTACAAAAATAATATTTTAGTTTAAAGATCACTAACATTTAATACTAATGCTAATGTAGTTTAATTTAATATGGTGATATTCTCCAATAACTAAATCTAAATACAAGAAATACCGTTTGTACTGAAAGAAAAAAAAAATAACGATTTTTTTTATTTGACGGGTAGGAATATAACAGATGTGAAAAGGGCTAGGGAAAGCAACACAGCTCTACCAATGTACTGACAATATTGTTTTGAGTCCATGCATCCATGCGTGCTGTAGGAGAGGACAATATGATTTGGACAACGTTTTTGTAAAGTAAATTTTTTTAACAATTAAAGTCTCATGCAATTTTATATACGATCAAAATAAGCTGGATTAGACATTACTATTATGGTTCCCATTCCTGGGTCATGTTATCTTCATGTGTAAAATTTATTAGATTAACAAAATTATTGTGTGGAACTAGACGAACTAATTTGCATCGGGGCTTGTATATAATAGCAACCCTACCATAGACAGACGATTCTATGTTCTATTTCTTCTTCTTATTTGTTTGGTCTAACTTTGTTACCGGCAAACTTGCTCGGATTCCATCAAATAAAACCAATGTGAGCGAAGCCACGGCTGTGCGCTATCCCTGTATTTTCTCTTTCTATCTAATAAAAGTATGTTCGGGCAGTATCATAAACAATAGCAGTAAATATTAACTCAATTACCGCCTTGGAGCAGAAACGTGCGTTTGCTTCATATACAGCAAGGAAAGAAAGAGAAGTAAATAATAAAGACTGACAGATTCGCTTGCTTATTTATTCATTTATCGTATGGCATTACTATTACTGGATTTATTTAAATATTAATCTAGAGATTGCGGTTTGCACTCTTCAGATACTCATTGGCCCTTTCACTGAGGTTTGCGAGATCTTCTTGCTTGTAGTGGATGACTCGTAGAAAGGTCTCAGGTCTGTAGTGTCATCTATAGTAGCTGTACGGTCTTTACTTACAATTGCGTAAAGCAATAAAATACGAGTCAGTAGTCCGGCGGTTGGTACAATTCTTAGTATTACAAACTGAACGGTTGCTACTAAAGAATAGCAGTACTATAAATATTAAATATATTTCAACAGAACTACTGGACCGGACTACTGCTACTAGAGGCTACGTGTAAGAACGAAGCGTCCTCTAATAATCGGCCCTAGAGCGAGAACTAGAGAGAAGATTAAGTATACATATACAAATGGCGACTCCAGCAACGTATTTCCGTATATAACGTTCGATCCGTCATTTTATCACGGATATTAACAGTGGCATCGTCAACATCAATGCTGCAGCAATAACGCGGCAATAGAAACGCCGCTGCACTAGGCATCCGAATATACCTATATAACTTTTAAAAGTAGACGTTGATATAGTTCTGTGACGTTGATCTTACTAGTCCACTGCAAGCCCCAGATGACATTATATGTTTGTTTGTGAGTGTAAATACTTTTGTACCCAATGTATTACTGTCTCTCAATTTGTGCCGCTGTGGCTCTAGCTGTTAAGGTACAATTGTCAACTTAAATAATAATAAACAATATGTACTTATTTAGATTGACTGTCTGTATTGTATACCAGGTTTTGGCAAAGGTTGGCAAAGTAAATAACTTAATAGAATATGCTCAACGAAGCATATAATTATTTCAACCCTACTTTGTTATGAAATTGGATCAGCGATATTTCGTACATCTTTTGTGTGGCAATCGGATACCTTACTTGAGTAATGAATTAATTACGATTTCCGTCTCTACGAGTATAATCTATAATATCTACATATTATACTATATAGACTATAGAGACCGAAATCGTATACACGGTGTTGCGGATCAATATTTAGTAAATCCAGTTTGTGAATAAGCGAGTGGTATAACGACGTCGTTGGCCCGAACTGAATATTGACGATTTTTGATTGATAGTGTAGGTAGCTACTAAGTAACTTTGTATGTAAGAAAAATGTTCATGTCAAATTTTATGTTATAAAGGTCGTTTTAATAAGGGCGTAACTTGGATTATACATATGGCGGCGGGTAGGTTCGTGTGCCTCTTAAGCAAGGCTCCTAATCCAAGTCCGAGGAAGCTACATTGTAGCTATATTTAGACGGGGCGAGTCATATAACGAAGTTAGCCAGTCTTTATTAAGTTGTATGAGGGCAGTAGCGCGACGACATAATAAATATAAGGTAAATCCAATTAAAACACTACGTATCCCGTGGAAGCTGGCGAGATCTAAGGCAATTATACTTGCCTTTGCTTCGGAGAAGATTTTCTTACTGAAAAAGTTTAGTAAAACCACAGATTTAATATATACGCTAGATGACGCAAATACCAAGCGTGCCGACTTTTTCGTACAAAATTTACGCATAATATAATTTTAAAATTACTTAATCTGTGATAGGAAATATGTTTTTGCCTTTGGGTGCTCGCAATTTTTGGGCTGTTGCAGTTTATTATCATGCAACGAAGCATTTTTTGAGTTTTCACGGACGTCCGGCTGCAACAACTGACGCGCGTGGACTGTAAATAGCGACGGTCAACCTCGACGCTTGATCGGGATTCGGACACGCGAAGTAGATGCATTTGCGTCTTCTATGATATATTTATTTCTGTGAGTAAAACCACCCTATTATAGTCTAGTATTACAAATTACAACTATGTTCCACAAGTTCAACACGTAATTAAGTATGAGTACTAATTTTCATGCTGGTATTGTCTTGAGTTTTTTCTTCCATTCATGAACATCTCTTGTCTTAGAAGTGCGGCTTTCAAATAATAATTATTTTTGATATTAGAGTTAATTTTTGACCATAGTTGGAAGTTTTTGAACGATAGTTGGGTTTCTTTACGGTTGTTAATAAATGAAGTAAATGAATATGATCTGGGTGATTATAATATAAATCCTACAACTGAAACTTATGTGAAAAAAGATACTAAGATTTAAAAAAAAACTAAATATAAATCCATGGATTAGTTTTGTTATATTCGTATCATTTATGTATTTTTTGGTATCCATGTCGAACCGATTAGCTGTATATATACGTATCATTTATATGAAGCAAAGAGAATATATAGGGTAGAGGGTTACTGTCATAGTAAATTTATAAAAAATAAATAAATAAATAAGGATATTTTTTTTTTGTATTTATTATTTTTATATGATTTTGACCCATGTTCTTTGACTGATATGTGTTAATTTTTTTTAAATAACAAACGAAACCGTCAACGCCATCTAGCCGAGAGTAGGCCAAAGGTGTAGGCGCCATCTCAATCAATTTTTCTTGATTTCCGATGCACGTTTTTTACTTAGATTGTATTTATCTTATACGGAGTTACGGTCTTTGATATGAAGAAACACATTTCAGAACGGTGGGTACCGTACGTGCATATTGCGTGTCTAAAACGTTCATATTATACACCAGAAAACCAGTGCTCCTCATTTTTCATTTTTAAGGTAGAAAAGTATAAATCCTAAGTAGTGAAATGTAACGCAACATAAAATTCCTTCGCAGTGTGGGTGCCGCAAATGAGTGAAATCTTTGTGTGCGTGACCTGCCAAGCGGATCTTTTGTTTGACTGTACTGTTTGTGTATATGACTTAGGTATATACCTAAGTCGTATGGTTAGTAAAACAGGAAGTGACGAGAATAAAACAACGTTTCAAACCCGCTGACTAAAAGTATTTACACTAAATAGGACAAAGCCCTGAGACTGACCAGACCCTGCTCACAATGACCTTCGAGCTTTGTCACACAATTTTTTCATGTTTTATGGCATAAATATCATATTGACATGGTGTTCGACTAAATATGTTCCATGCTCGTACATATTTACTTCAACACGCACTATCGTCGAGATATATGGCATTAAACTTTGACAGTTTCAGCAAAAAAAGGTGTTATTGGACGTAACTTTTGTGCATTTTTTTTTTTATTTTTTTTATTACTTCCAGTTCGAACGCCATCTTGATAGTAGCCTCGTGATTAATTCCTTTGTTTTTTGCTCATTAATATTGTTTAAAGTGTAATATCGATAGCTTTATTATACAATAATCTAATGTGGTAGTGTGCAGTGAATGGAGAATTAATCTCAAAGCGTGTTTAACCACCATTTTGGAGTCAACGGCCGGTAGTCCACGTGCTTCTCGTAAAATCCAGCTATCGGTTTTACGAGACAACTACAACAACCAGCGAACAGCGTCGTGCTCTAAGAGCATTTATTTTGTTCCTATTACCCTTTTACATGACATTGGCTACGGGCAACACCGCTCTCAAGTCCATCAAGAAAAGAATTGATTTTTTTTTAAACAATAAAAATTAAATAAACTTGTTACTGTGGGAATATTAAATTAAAAATTGTCAGTCGGAGTTGGAACGCATTGAGCCTCTTAACAGCGGAGCCCTTTAAATGGAAACAAAGTATCCGACGACTCAAGTTTCATTACTAAGTTGAGTAAGTTGGCACAAGTTGGCCCACATCCACCGTCCGTCCTCATTTGCAGATCTCAACTTCGAAGTTATTAACAGACGTAATTTCCAGAAGCTATTACTCATTTTAGACAAACGGGCGTCGGTGGGACGTTCGGGATAACTTCAAAAATGACTGATTCTCATAGTAACTTTCGCCCCTAGTTAACGCTCTTCTCTTAGGTAAGAGATGATTGTAAAAAAATATTTTCTTTGTATTCACCTTTTATAACTAAAGCATTAAAATAAACTTTTCATAAAATCTTTTTGAGTTTTATGGCGTGTGAATTTATTGTTTTTGACGAATAAATGTGAAGGTCGTACTGAATAACTTACTATTCAAGTTTCCAAGTTGGTACTCTATAGTAAAAATTGTTCAATTCCTACCTACATATTCACTTCTTAGAGTAATGGTCACGCTCTCACGCTGATACACGATCGTAAGCTCAAATGTTTTCAATTGGTGCCGTGTCCAGGATTTAGCAATCATTGTAACTGGTTAATTAAACTGTTTTATTTGTTGTTTGCAGGGACTTCACGCTGCTCCTGAAGCCGGACACGAGTTCCGTGTTCGCGGAGGGTGCGCAGTTCCACTCGTCGGCCGGCCCGCTGGATTACACGGCGCAGGTCTACACGGGCAAGCTGGAAGGTTCGTGAAAACTAACTCTGCTAAGTGTGGCCAGTGACGTCGCGTGAACTAATCTAGCCGCGAACGAAGTCGCATTTGCGAGGCGTTTTCTTTCAATATGTATTCCCAAGGTAATAGAGAGGAAGTAAGGCCTTAATGTAACCATGGTTCTGCAATAAATGAAATGAAATGAGATTTGAGGCCCTGGGCGAAGGGCCGCTTCGCCCAGGCCTAGCTACGCCACTGAGTGTTGCAGTACCACTATGAACATATTGTCATAGTAATTTGATGTTAATGTCGCTTGGCAAGTCTACACCTGCTTAGACCGGACCCTTACTACCTACAATACCTACATAATCAATTGCGAACGGGGGATGGAGAGAGCTTCGCTCAGGGAATCGAATCCGGAACGAGGTTATACGGATAGTTGAGCGAATTAGCAAGCTGAAGTGGCAGTCGGCACCCCAAATATATGGCAGAACCGAGGGCCGTTGGGGAGAACTTGTTTTTGTGTAGGTACAGTATGACCGCATACCCTGTAAATACATTGGGCGGGAAATTGGACAAACTTTACTATCCGGATAGGTAAAACTTAACTGGGCATTGACCCGTGAAAACTTTATCCCACTTTCGTAGGAAACCCCATCTTGCTCCTCTGTAACTGAAATGGCGACGCCTCAAGTCCGTTAAAGCAAAAGTTTGAATATACTCGATCGTCCGACCACTCCAATACCCGTTGCGCAAAGACGCGACCGTCCTGAACGAGCCATTCGGAAATTTGTCAACCGTCTTCGGGGGCGATATTTGAATCGGCTCAGCGCTTCGCCTCAACCCAACCAGTATAAATTTGACCATGAGATCAGTTTGATTATGACGATTAATAGGTCCAGGACTCGAATAGACACCTAAAAATGGAGGCCGTCGATCTCTTATATATACAATTGTAAGTACATATGATGATGATGTGTACCTACTGCGTTAGAATCTAGGGACGCCTAGTCGGAAACTGGCAAGCTGTCGATCGCTTATCTCATATATATATATATATATATATATAGTTGGTCAAACCAAATTGTCAGTAAGTAAGAACAGAAAAACTATACTAATACATTTTCTTTTGTGTGCTAGGGTGCTAGTACTCTCTATCTATGTTTAAAATAAGAGTCCTTTAACAAGAAATAAAATTATGAAAACGGATTATATCGCGTATATTGAATTTATAATACATCCCGACGTTTCGAACCCTTTACAGCGTTCGTGGTCAACGGGTGACTGAGGAAAAATTACAAAGTGCAAAAATACCCATATACTAAAATAATGAACAATCATAGACTACAAACTTTAAGGCTGGTTGTACATGCAAAATCGGTTCATAAGGCTAGTTATACACTATAATTATTTTCAAGTAAAGATATATATACCTATATATATATATATACGCGATAAAAAAAAACTACGCCGGCGCGTATAGCGCCTATCGCGTATATATATATATATATCTTTACTTGAAAATAATTATAGTGTATAACTAGCCTTATGAACCGATTTTGCATGTACAACCAGCCTTAAAGTTTGTAGTCTATGATTGTTCATTATTTTAGTATGTGGGTATTTTTGCACTTTGTAATTTTTCCTCAGTCACCCGTTGACCACGAACGCTGTAAAGGGTTCGAAACGTCGGGATGTATTATAAATTCAATATACGCGATATAATCCGTTTTCATAGTTTTATTTCATGAGTATATAACTATCGCGGTAACCGAAGACAATATTAAGTCCTTTAACAAACTATACCTACACAGCCTATTTTATTTGACTTGGACCTGAAGGTTACTGTCTCGGCAGCATTACCATTATCTTTCGTCTTCTTATTTTTCTGCAGAACAGATGGACAAGTAAGTTCGCGCACTTCTCCCCTCTAATCAATGTTCTAATTCATATTTGACCACTATATTATTATAGTGTTGCTACTACTAATTAAATAGGTTCACGAATGGTTTATCTTGTTTCCGATTACATAATTAGTGTTTCAAAGCGAAATACCAACCCAACGAAATTGGATTGCATTTAAAACTCGTGCCTGGCCACTCTTGATAAACTAGAGCTGCTCCATGGAGTATTTACTAGAACGTCTAAGGGTTATTGTGTTCGTTAAATAACGACCGGCGAACGAGAGCCCTGCAAATCCGGCTTAGTCTATACAATGCTATTTTGACCATGCAGCGAGTGTCCGAAAGATCGTCGTGAAAAATCGTAACTATACAGCTTTGCCGCAGCCAGCTTAACAGAATATGACTTAGAATGCGTAGCTTGGAAACCTCTGATTCATAAACTAAAAAAGTAGCTTTTGTGTCAATTGTCACAAATTTTCGAAGCCGTTAAAAGGGTTCGGTAAACTTAAATCTATTTTATTTGATTTTGAGTGAGCTACCTACCTATATTTATTGAAGAGGATAAAAAATATTACCTACCCTAGAGGATTAGTATCCTCTCAGGCTCGTGCTGTTCTAGGTGACTTCGAATCCACGTATGTATCTGATAGGCTTAACGCGCCGAACATCTAAATAATTCCTCCCCACCTACCTACCTACCTACAGCGTACCTTTTTACGTCAGGAAAATGAGTTTACGCATCAATTTTGCCAGACTGATAACCCATTTTCTTTAAGCTATATAAATATGCTTGATGCTTCGAGGCTAACATTATTTGGCACATGGTATCTGTTAAATAATTAACGTGTCCCGTTGTCGTTTGACGATCACCAATGTGCGCACACAATCAGTAACAAGGCACAAGTCCAAACAAAATATAAACAAAGCAAGGAATACCTGGTACTGGAATAATTTCTGTGCACAATGTACTCATTTTCATTCGTAATGAATCAATGCAAAATATCAGGTCGGCTGCAAAATTCTCACGGCCGACTAATGTCAGTTTACTTGAAAATAATACTTCATCGATGCTAATCAAAGATCGTTCTATTGTTTCAAGTTTGTTTACCGCCGTCCGTAACCATTCGTTAATTATGGTCGGATTATGTGGACAGGGAATAGTACATTTAGGGATGTGATGTTCCCGATATTGTTCCCGAGAAAATACCTATAGATGGTATTTGACTGTATTTAAAATAAAATAAAACTATGAAAACGGATTATATCGCGTATATTGAATTTATAATACATCCCGACGTTTCGAACTCTTTACAGCGTTCGTGGTCAACGGGTGACTGAGGAAAAATTACAAAGTGCAAAAATACCCACATACTAAAATAATGAACAATCATAGACTACAAACTTTAAGGCTGGTTGTACATGCAAAATCGGTTCATAAGGCTAGTTATACACTATAATTATTTTTCAAGTAAAGATATATATATATACGCGATAAAAAACTATGCCGGCTCCAACCCTACACCACGGACCCGAGAAGATTTAATTCCCTCCTAAATTGTAGGAGGGTATCCCAATATGGGACCGGCAACAAACTCGGCGGGACACATCTTTTCAAAACATCAGAATGTCCAGCATCATCCAACACTAAGGTCTCACAGTCTATGTCTCGCTTGCTCCTTTATCAGATGGACTACAGGATCCCAAGCTGGTGGTAGAGAAAAGCCATCTTCCCTATTAAAGTTTGGATATTTCTTAATCTCAATGGCCTCGCGCAGCATTCTGGGTATGTAACGCTTCTCCTTGGCAAGAACCAGAGGCTTATCAAACTTGATTGAGTGATTGGCTTTATCCATGACATGCTCACAGACAGCAGACCTAGGTCGACGGTGCTTGACATCAGCTATGTGTTCCTTCACCCGAGTGGAAATGCTCCGTTTCGTCTGCCCGACATATGATAGGCCACACTCACAGTCCAGCCTGTACACTCCTGCAGTCTGTGGAGGGGTATTGCATTTTACAGGCCTCAGGAATTGTGACATCTTCTTCATTGGCTTGAAATATGTTTTTATAGAAGCACGCTTCAAGATGTGGCTGATCCTGTTCGTGACCCCCCTGACAAAAGGCAGAATGGCAGGCCTGCGCTCGACTGTGGGGATCTTAATGTGGGACCTCTGGTTGACCCGCGGTATCCTGAGCTCGTTTGCCTGGAGCGCGCGCCTGGCATGCTGGAGCTCCGCGGCCAGATGCTGGTCATCACATATCCTCTGGGCTCTCTGAAACAAAGATTTGCCTACTGTAACAAGTTGACTGGGATGGTGATGCGATTTGCCATTTAAGTACCTATCAGTATGAATAGGTTTCCTATACACAGTGCGACCTAGGGTGTTATCAGGATTTCTTTTTACCAATACATCTAAGAAGGGGAGAGAACAGTCTTTTTCCAACTCCATAGTAAATTTTATTTTGCTATGGATGGAATTTAGATGATCCAAGAAAGTTGAAACACGTAGTTTTATTTCATGAGTAACTATCGCGGTAACCGAAGACAATATTATGTATTTAAAATAAATTATTTTTTAAGTAAGTGCTACTTTTCGTGGCTGTTTAGCGTGCGGAAAGTTGGTTTTCGCGAACTAGTGCTTTTTACATTTCCATTTTTTTTTAATTTTTACTTGTTCCAATTCATGACTACTTTTTGATGAGTGTTAATATTAGTTTCCTTTAAACGTCGTAATCAACATAAAAACCTACTGTTAATGTAAGAATACGAAAAATATGCATATTTCATATTTTATTACTTACCTCTTCATCATTATAAGTATTTTATTTTTTAATGTTGAAAAACCGTTCTTAATAAGTTGTCTGAATGGAACGGAACGCCTGTCAAAGAAGAGGCGTATTTTCTTACTGCAAGAATGTTTTAAGTTTCCAAAGGCAACATTCGATATTGTTTTTATAAATATACGACACACAAATAATCGTAAATAACGATATTTAGGTAATAATAGTACAATGTTTTAATATTTACAATTGTTTCTGTCTTATAGAACATTCATTTGAAAAAAAACTTTCATTGAAGTGGGTTCAATAATAATAACAAAATCTATTCTAGTCGAATAAAAGCTAGAAAAACACCTCTTCATAATGTCAATGTCAATGATGTCAGTGTCACAGAATTAATAATATAAAAGTTTCGAATTCCATTCCTTACTTGTTGCTTTTCTTATTTTTTCGCAACTGTATTAAAAAACGTCGTTCGATACACGTGCAGATATATGACATACTTTCCGCACTAGCATCGAAATGTACTATTACAGTGCATATAGAATAGAATAGAATAGAATATTTTTTATTTTGCTTAAAAATGTGGTACAAGAGATGTTATAAAAAATATATCGTGGTCACACACATTCCACCAGAAACAGGCATGCAAAATTTAAAGTACCTAAATATTAAAAGAAAGCATGCAACGGTACGCATTTAGAGTACTTACAACTAATATTCTAGTGCTCTTAAATCTAGCGTATTACTAAAATGTCAAAATTACAATTATATTACCAATATGTCATAACTACAATACAGATTCAATAACTAATTATATCATAAAATCTCAAGTTTGATGTCTAAAGTAATCGAAATATTCTTCAACAGAGTAAAAACATTCTTGAATGAGTCAGTTCTTAAGTTTACGCTTAAATAAACTAATAGGCAGATCTTTAATGTCATCATGCAGGCGATTAAAAATGTCAATGGACTTACAGTATGCGTTATTGCTTGTGTCTTACAGCCAGGGCCAGCGAGACGATCTGGGTACCTTGTAGGAAAGTTGCATATATCTTTAAACGTTTTGAAGAGTTCTGGGTGGGCTCTAACGAATAAACAAACTTCATATATATAGATACCTGGCACAGTTAATAAATTCAGGTTTATTAATAGCGGCCTACAAGATATTAAGACATCTACGTTGCAGATCGCCCTGATAAACTGTTTTTGTGCTAAAAGTGCGCGTCTTGCATGGCTTGAATTTCCCCAGAGGAGAACGTTGTATCTGAGCAGTGAGCAAACATAACCATGATAAGCCTGTATAGCGATCTGTTTGGTGCTAATCTTAGCCAATGGGGTTTACATTAGTTTACCGCACTAGTTCGATAATTAGCACATTACGCAACTCCGTCGAAAATTTAAAGGGCCATATGTACTGTAAAACGTTGTACGATATAAGCGCGAATAGGTAATTTGCAACTCGTGTCGATTATAAAACACCCTTCGGACGTGTTTTAATTTATCGCCACTCGTTTCTAATGTCCAATTTTTCGTAATGAAATAAAGCACCAGAAGATTAATGGAGTCCACAATTTCTATTTTAAAACCCTTATAAAACTATAAAGAGAAGGTAATTTGATTGTGACGTCACATGCTAGTGTTTCACACAAATTCCATAGTAACAAAATCGTTTTGACAGTTCGAAAAAAGAAACTAAATTGACTAGTAGTCAAATACCCTAATGAATGGCTATTGAGGAGTTTTGAATCTAAGATACATTAATATAATATTATTCTAGTGTTCGCCTAAAAAGATAAATCTATTTTTGCCTTTAAATATATTTATTACCATTATCGCCTTTAGACCTTCCACTGTAATGCGACATCTAAAAAAATTGTAGCCAGGGATGTAGACGCATTGACAAGACAAAATATATTGCTGTAGCGAAAAATATCGAGGAGGGTTCTTTTCATATGGAAATTTACAAACAGTGTGTAGATCTCATTGCTCTTGGGCGTAGTGTCAATTAGAACAACGAATAACAATAACATCAAGAACAACTTTAAATTTGTTTATATGTTTTTACACTTCAGTGTCTCCTTATATGGGAACATTCCGGGAACGTTCCCGCATCCCATCCCTAAGTGCACAATTAAAGCGATACACGCTACATGGACACGAAGATAGCAACACAATGAAAAGAATTCACATAATCATTCACCGCATCTGATAAACATTAGTTATGCAACTCGGCTGACTCTGAGCAGGGTTGTCTCCGAACAAACTACTCTGTGAACTATAACCTAATAGGCCTCGAAGACCCCCAATAAAAAATACATAAATTGAATCGACGAAAAGATCCCTTCTAATATTAGGAGTATAATCGCGAAAGTAAATATCTCTGTCTGTCTGTCTGACCCCTTCACGCTTAAACTGCCCAACCGATTTAGATTAAATTTGGTATGGAAATAGTTTGAGGCCCGGGAAAGAATTAACATAGGGTAATTTTTATCAATCATCACCAGGCATCGTAAACTGCGAGCGAAATCCATTGAAATGACGTATGACAACCAGTTAGACGTATGAAAACCCTAGTACTTTAATGGATTTCGCTCGCAGTTCAGGATGCCTAATCATCATCAGATCATCACTCAGAAGAAGTTGCAATGCGAGAAGAAGATAGTAATCTATAGGCAAATTGTCATGGTATATTTTTGCGGTTGCGAAGATACAATACAAGCAACTAAGACTATAATTATGACGTTTAATCCTGGACTAGTCAAATAATTAAATTTATTCTTGGTTAACCCTTCAGAAAGCACGACCAAACGTCGAGAACTGCTACGATAAGGCTATTGTGTTAATAGATTGCCAATTAAACTTGGCTTTTACAATGGCCAACGTTGTTACGTAGTATTTTCTCATTACTGAAAGCGATTGTGGCAACCCTAGTTAGGAACTATTAACAAAAGCCAGTCACGTATCCCGCGGTTCGTTTGCGCCAATTCATCCGCCCGTCTACCACTACTCTTTATTTAAAAAGGAAGACTTGATAGTAAAGTACAGGCATTTAAGCCCTTTTTATACGGAGTCGACGCGACTTCACACGATTGAAATATAGACCTTCACTTAAAACTATGTATAACTTGCTGTTATATGAGCCGCAGAAGCCCAGGTCAATGGTATTTCATACATTGAAAGGGACGTCCGATTCGATGTCAGGTTGATTGGGATTGGGGATGGGTAAAACGGATCCGTCAATAAGATATTGGAATTGTAGTCATAACAAAACCTATTTCCTTAGCGCGTAGTGGTAACAACAGCAGTAAAAGAGCGAGCGCGACGTAGTGATAACGATACTCATACTCATACTCATGTATTCATAATATTAAAATATTACATGTCAACATCAGAAAATAAATTATTATCATCACATAATTGAGAATAATTAAAAAAAGTATGTCTAGAATTAAAATTACAATAAATCATTTTTCATTAAATTAAAATGTCAAGATTAAATTTAATCATGGATGAATATTTAACTGAAAACATGTCATGTTCCTTGTTTTGAAATACCCTGCATACCCATTCATTTATAGTAATAATATTACAGTTTTCCTTTATTATTTTATTGTTGACCGTACTTACCCTATTTATTAGATCCATTGTTCTGTAATGCCGGGTTTAAACGGGGAAGTTATAACGAGGAAGCTAGTTAAGGGGGTAAATTGCTAGTTTGAATTAATTTGCACTTTTTCATTTAGAACTAGAATGCGGTGGCAATTAGGCACACATGTTGCATAGATAATGCTCGGGCAACGTTCAATGCAGCGTTATTTAAATATCACAAGGTTTTTCTAGAGCAAAAGTTTTAATTGATTTTTTTGCAAACTTAGTTTAATGATGCTGGAATAAATTACCGTTGTAAAATGTTATTAGCAGCAACTTCTTCTATCCTCGTAAGAGCCGACCCAGGGCAATTATTGCGCTTTTGAATTTGGTTTGGAACTTTCTTTTAAAGTAAATATACTCGTATCTAAGAGTTCAAAACTCGAATTGAATTTGTGCTTGTACGTGGGACCAAAGATAGATATAACTCCGTAATAGATGGATACAGTCTAAGGAAAAAACGTGCCTCGAAAATCACGAAAATTTGATTCTCGATCAGATGGCGCCACTAGTTTTAGCCTACACTCGTATAGAGGGCGTTAACTGTTTCGTTTGTTATTTATAATTTTAACGCATACCAGTGAAAGAACATGGGTCAAAATCATATAAAAATAATTAATGCAAATAAAAAATGATTTAACCATATTTAAATACATTTTATCGTATTTTTATAAATATTTATTTTTAGTTTTAAAGTGTGTCGACAGATGGCAGTGAATTTACTGGGGTTACAAAATTTACTATGACAGTACCGCTCTAGTATAAGTTACTCTATGGTGGGACTTACGATGATATACGTTGTTGTTTGTTATAGGTAGATGCTATAGGTAGAATTTATTCGCTCTAAACAATTTACTTCAGATTTTCTAATGCTAAAGAATGGAATTCGCGCCCTTTGTTTTTCTAGGTATTTTCAAGGCAAGCAATAGTTGGAATATTATCGACGGCGGTAGCATGGTCGCGTTTTTATCGCCTGTCGTGTTATGCATCACTTTCGCATTTACATACTTGTTAGAACGTGACAGGCGATAAAAAGACGACCATACTACCGCGGCAGTAATCTTTGGCTTTGTCATCATCTCCCATCTAGTGAAATTAAACAGGTACCTATTCAGAATTGCATAGAGTAAAAACATAACCTTTCTTAGACAGTCGGGCAAAATTTAAAAAGTTTGAAAAAAATATTGAGATACTGCAATTCAGATACATTTTGTACTAAATATAAAAGAGAACTACTTTCAACTAAAAATTCCAATAAATGGTATTTTATTGATATGTATGATGGAAAATGGCTAAATTGTTCCATTTATCGCCTTTAAGAGGCGTTTTATCACGCAATCTTTGACAAATAGAGCAAATTAAGGTGTTATGTCTGTACACCTGAGTGGCGTTCGACGCAGTTCCGCCAAGGCGTCATAGAATGTGCTGTCAAAAACAAATGATATCCAGAGCAATTGAAGTTATGCTGTCAATCAATCTTCAGATGAGAACAAATGGGAGAAGAAGACGCTGGTGACGGTTCCTGGGTCTAATCCACTGGTTTGCTTTGGATAAGAAATGTAACGTGTGCTGTGATTTGTAAACAGTCTGGTGCAGTAAAGACTGTGAGTTGAATATCGTATTTAATTGAAAGCCCTTCTCACCCACGTTTGAAGGTTCTGATGTGCTTCCGATAGTATGATACGCCCACGATTCCCGACATGTATTTATCTTTCTCTACTAATGTTTAGTTTTATGTCAGTTTACGAATCGATTGCGAGTCAGTAAAAAAAATATGTTAATAGACATTCGTTTTATTTTGGACAATTTACCGTTTATTTAACGGCGTAATGTAATTTTTTGTATAATTTATCCCGTTGCAAAATATCTAAAGAATCAGTCGTAAACAACCGTTATGGCACTTTCCAATTAAGCTTTTTATTTCAGCCTTTCATAAATTGTACGACTGGGCTCGGAAATTAAATTGTTTCCTTAAACCGGTCTATAGCCGCGAACTGGGTTTCTTTTAATTAAAATTAAAATTAAAAGTTCAGCTACTACAAAATTAGAAAAACTGTTTAGATGTGCTATATTTGTAGGGAGAGCATTAATTATTTTAAACAAATCTTTTTACAATTGCTCATACTTAGACACTATTGGTCCTCGCTTTTATATAAAATGTACTTATTCGTCGCGAAAGATCTTGTCATCTAAAATTGCAGTCCTATTAAAAATGTCCATAATGAATCCTCTTGTTAACTCTAATTAGGCGAACTCTATCTAGGCGAAGACTCTGAAGACTTAAGTTGTTTTATAACTCATGGATTATAAGCGATCTTAAGTCAGTTATATAAATTCCCAAATTGCCGACATTACCAATTAAACACGATCCCAGTAAACTTCAACAATCTGTGACTAACTTAATAAAACAGAATTATATACCGAGACCCATCTGGCTTCCGGAGACAAAGTTAATTTTGATGAAATTAATTCAAAAGTTTAATTGAGTAAATGCTTCTTGAAGTTTCTTATTGGTTCCTTTCCGTATCCGTATAAACACTTTTCGGTTTCGCCGCGGCCGCAACCGTTCCCCTCTTAAATGTGCACCCTGTTCAGACACTTGACCTGTTTTTATTCGGTCAACGACTTATAAAAATATGCGCAATTTACGTATTTTTGTACCTACGTGTTCACCCTTTGAGGAGTCTCGTAGACTGTCCTGTGCAAACTGCGTATGACCCTTTACAGACCTCGTTTATTTTAATCTGGTTTCAGCGAGGCGTTTCGCGAGTCTGAAGTGCCCGCTCTGATCCGAAAATCCAAGAAGACATTAAACCTCATTAAAACCGTTTCTTCCGAAATCCTGCCTTTTACAAGGGCTTTCAAGAGAGCTTGTTTAACATTTAGCTGATTTCTTCCTTTTATCAAGGAATGAATGAAGGGGGAAATGGGAAGGTGCGGTAGTAATTACCGTTATTTATGAGCGGTTTCTATCCCTCGACTGCGACTGCAGGCTGTGATTTTATTCATTCAGATGCCTGACGCCCTTTGCACCTCGAATTAGTTTTCATAAAATATCGCCTGCCATTTGTTTTAGTGTCCCAGGCCCATTTGTGTTTTAAAGGTTGTTTCGGAATAGTGAACGGTCTCCTACCAATTTAATTAATCAGGGACAAATAATGTTTAGCTATTCCTTTTGGGTACTACGAACTACGTTATATATAATTTGGAGTTACCTATTGTGTTAGTACGCCTACTCACAGCAGTCACAGCTACAAGCCTACTTAAAGCTTGTATGTATCTTTGAAGTATATTCTCCAGTGTGATTAAATAATATGTGTGGGAGGATAATTCAATATAGCTATGATGAGATGATACAGTTAGTCTTGTGTAAAAGCGAATTGCTTGCTAATCTATCCGTGTTTTCATTACAGTAAGGAGAAATATTTATTTTGCATGATTATCTTTTATGTTAATAGATGGATTTGTGTGAAATCGTCCACTGACATTTATTTATGTTTTATTCCAGATGACGAGACGTCGGAGGTGTACGGCGTGATCACGGCGGACGGGCTGTTCGACGGCACCATCTGGACGGCCACCGAGGAATACTACGTGGAGCCGCTCTCCCGATACGACGCCTCGCACCCCTCCATGCACAGCGTGGTGTACCGCCGCTCCGACGTCGACCACCCCAACGACGGCCAGCCCGCGCCCTGCGCCTCGCACCAACTACACCTCAAAAGACTACACGGAAGCCAAGCGGAACTGTTCAACCTAACTCTAGATGACTCCCTCAACAACACAGAAAACTTAAACAAAGAAATACATAGTCGCAAAAAACGATGGCTTCCAGAAGACGAGATGCAAGACGACGAACCTAAGAAAAATCCCGAATTACCATTAGATTTAGACGTTCCTTATACTAGTAACAGCGATTTCGAAAAATTAAGTACTAGAAAGCCGAAAATTAAAATCGATAAGAGTAACCTCATTACTAAAGTCCGGCTCGATTCTGAGGAAACGAGACCGTCGAAACCAAAGACGCACGTCGAAGTGATAAAGACGAAAGCCGGGGTCGTAACGGTTAGTAAGGATATTGTTAAGAAGGAGCCCGTAGGATATACAGTCTTGAGTGGAAATGGAAGCGACGATGGTAGACATGTCAACAAACGAGCAACCGTCGACCCGAGAAAGACCACCTGTCTAGTCTACTTGCAAGCCGATCACATGTTCTATCAAAGATATGGATCTGAAGAAGCTTGTATAGAAGTTATGACTCGCCACGTACAGAAAGTCAACGCTATTTATAAAGTCACAGGTTAGAAAATGAAATTTACTTTGTATTACTTTCACTAACATCCTTGAGCAGACACATTTATAATGTGATTGCCTTTTACAGACTTCAACCAAGACGGCAAGCCAGACAATATCACGTTTATGATCAAACGGATAAAGGTACACACGCTAGACGCTATGAAGGACCCCGCCTACAGGTTTCCCAACAACTACGGTGTTGAGAAATACTTGGAACTTTTCTCAGGTACATTTTGTTTAAATTTCTCGTTATCTACTCGTTATCTAACATGATATTGATAAAACATTTAGAAGGACATCAATTTATTTATTTAAATAAGTTTTTCAGATTTTAATGTGGAGTATTTTTAGACATTTGAAAAACACGAAAATACTTTCTAAAGTATATAGTCGAGCGTTTGAGAAAGTGAAACTAGTAACACGAAAAAAGAGGACTTTTTAAATTTTACTTTTACGCAACGCAGATTTTTGCACTACAAATAGAAGGCCTTTTTCTACGTGTTGGAATCCATCGATTTCAATTAAATAAAAATTTGTATGCCTATACCTTCCTAACTAATAAGCACTTAAGAAAAATAACCAAAATGAAAAATAACGCCATGGGAGAAAAATAACGTTAATCAACTCAACTCAATTATGACTATTATTTTCAGAGGAAGACTACGACGCGTTTTGTTTAGCGTACATGTTCACATACCGAGACTTTGAAATGGGTACTTTGGGTCTAGCGTGGACTGGTGACCTTAAAAACGCAGGCGGAGTGTGCGAAAAGAATGGGGTAAGATAATTTCTTCTTTCGTTATTCGGCAGATAGTTGTGTGAAATACATGAGAATTACATATGCTATTGGCACCGTGCGAAGTGCATAGTGGGGGTAAGTAAAGCGATTGCAGCGCATAAGGTGGTCAAAATAGGCCACTAACGGATGTTAGCGTCTAACATTTTATACAAGTTATATGGCTCGAAATGGAACTATAATTTACGATTACTCCTAAGATTAATTTAAATTGTATCGTGTAAGGGACCACTGTAATCAATTACATGCCATTATAATACATCTACAATTGTTTTTCGCTAATAACCAATGTCCTTGCAGCATTACCGGGGCAGCATGAAGTCCCTGAACACGGGCATAGTGACCCTGCTCAACTACGGCAAGCACGTGCCGCCGGCAGTATCGCATGTCACGCTCGCGCACGAGATCGGACACAACTTCGGCTCGCCGGTGAGTACTATTAAATGTCATAAAATTACACACAAGACTAATTCAAATGGGTACCAAGTGTATGTTTTACAAACTAACCTGTTTCCATTGCTCACGGTTATGCTAGGCACATTTTAAACGACCAGTAGTTGATAAGTCAGGTACATTCTAATTTCCATTACCTAGCTGGATTCCTTGACTCATAGATGGATGACCTATTAGGCTAAACAGAAGAAAACACACAAGTTGACGACATCAAGACCAAGCAAGATGTATTTTAATGATCCTTATTTGAACCCACAGACGCGAATTAAATCCGAAATGACAATCTAAATTCAATTCTAAATCTAAAAGCTAAAGGTCGTTTTTTGGCTGGCAAATTATGAACTCTGGAGCACCAGGACCTCCAGGGGCTAAGTCTGAACTTTGCAGTAGAACTAAGATGGCATATTTCATTCCAGCACGACCCAGAGGTGTGCACCCCGTTCGGGGAAGACGGGAACTACATCATGTTCGCTCGAGCGACCAGCGGGGACCGTAAGAACAACAATAAGTTCTCCCCGTGCTCGCTCAGGGCCATAGATCCCGTGCTAAACAACAAGGCACGGTCGCCCAAAGGATGTTTCACAGGTTAGTTCATGTAATGTTTACTACAAATGTCAAATCTGAATCAGACCTTCCATCCCATTTGCATCTTGTCACTGCTGCTCCAATGCCACGACGGTAAATAAATACTTAGAATCAAAATTCTGCCTGCACTAAGTTCTTTCAGGCCTTGGTATCCGATTGACGCCGGACGCTGCTTATAGCGTCACGTTTTATAGAAATGTTGTTGCCTTCCAACTTGCCGCTGTGACGACTCGTTTCGTGAAGCGTTAACCAAAATCAATCTAAAAAAATACGTTATATGAATATGCGTGGGAACTGTTGTAGCGCAAACCAACTTGTGCAATGTGAGGAAGCCGTACCCAGCAGTGGAACGGATTGGTAATTAATAAATGTGTTGTTAACAAAAAATATATCGTCAGAACCTCAACCAGCGATCTGCGGCAACGGCGTGGTGGAAGAGGGCGAGGAATGCGACTGCGGCTGGGCCTCTGAGTGCACTGACGTGTGCTGCCGGCCTCAAGCGGCCAGGCCCCATTACAAGCCCTGCACGCTGACGGAGCACAGCGTGTGCAGTCCTAGTCAGGTGAGCCACTTGATTATGTGTTTGTTGACTGATTGACAGAATTATACGGGTATATCAAAATGAACTCTATCACGTCTGAATTTATCCAGTTTCTTTTTAATCGATTTGCTCTTCCAGGAGCCCTATTTATTCTGATTCCAATTTCTTGTTCTGAAACTGGTATGGATTTGATCTGGACAAAATTATGAGTGTGTGTGTTGGAGAGTATTTCTGGTGCAGCAATGTCGCTTTTGACAGCTGACATATCAACACACATGCACGGCTCCAGATGTCTATAGGCGAAAAAATAAGTATAATTATGGCCAGCATTGAAATCGAGGTGTTATTTACAGGGTCCATGCTGCACGGCCTCATGCACACTGAAGTTCGGCGATAAATGTCGCTCCGACAACGGTTGTCGCGATGCAGCACATTGCGACGGGAAACGCGCCGCCTGCCCCGCGAGCAGGCACAAGGCGAACAAGACGCGCTGCGACAAGGAGCTGGTCTGCTTCATGGGGGTAATTTATACATAGCCTTTGCGTGGCATTATATTATATCATCAGTTATTATATCATCGACCACTTTTGCAGTTTATTATTGGACTGCAAAATGAACACCGAATAACTCTATCCACTTGTGTAAACGCCTAGCTGTACTTTTAGTATGCAGTCTTCATGTACAGTCAAGGGCATAAATATATATTACACCTTAGACAATAAAGTCGTGTTCACATATTTTTGAGCTATTTGTCTGGATCGATATTTTTGCCGTCGACTGTACGATCAGCCGCAAAAGTGCATGGCGACTTTATGCGTAGACGTACGAGGGGAAGTATACGTTGCCCCGTTTGCAGATAAATGATACATTTTCGCTTGTATTAATTCTGTAACGTATATTCCAGGAGTGTACCGGCTCTATCTGCCTGGCGTACGGCCTGGAGTCGTGCCAGTGCGCGCCGCGCAAGGACGACCCGCGCTCGGCGTGCGAGCTGTGCTGCCGCAAGCCCGGCGGCGGCGCCGGCAGCGGCGGCGGCGGGCCCTGCGTCTCCTCCTTCCACTGGAACAAGGCGCCGTTCGACGTACCCGACATGTACGCTAAGCCGGGTACGCCATGCAACGACTACAACGGGTAAGCCTTTTTACAATGTAACCTTTAACCAATCGTATTACTAATAAATATTCCTGGATTCAACCACCGTGTGCTGATGTTATCCATCTACAGTGAGGTCAGCGGTCGAAGATGATTTTAACTTGTTTTTGTCTCTACTGTTTTGATCAATATCGGAAATACCAAGCGAGAAATTTAGATCTACAGATTCCATAAAAGTGTCTTCAGTTATTATATTATTTATTTATTTGTTTATTAGGATCACCAACAAAAGATACAATTTACATACTAGTATTAAATTACAAAAAGGGCATATCTTTTATTGATCCCCCACTTACAGGCAATCTCAGCATGCATTACTATATTAATTTAAACATTAAGTCAACAATAACACCTAGAAAAAGACTTAGTATACATTACAATAATTTAGAATAAGTATAAAATACTAATTAACAAAACACCTAATACTTAATATTAACAATAGCTATTCCACAACGTAACTAAGGTAAGTTAGCCGAGCTTATACATTATTTATTAGCTTATACGAGCTTATACATAAGAGTATATTCCTCGAGAATGTGACTATAATAGCGGAAATGTCATAGTTTATGGTGGAAACATCGATAAGTAAATTAATGCATATCCAAAGTGCTCTCCAACTACGAGTATCTTTACTACTACAAAACAAACTACAAAACATTCGTAATTTTTCAAAAGTCCTCACAATTTATTTACATTAATTACTAAAATATTGCTGATGCAGGTACTGCGACGTGTTCCAACGCTGTCGCGAAGTAGACCCGTCGGGTCCATTGGCCACTCTGCGGAAACTTTTGCTGTCGGACGAGAGCATTGCCGGCTTCAAGCGCTGGGTGCTCCGCCACTGGTACGCCGTGCTGCTCATCTTGCTGGCTGTCATCGCTTTGTTGGTGAGTTATCAACTAAATTAAGTATTCGTCACGAACATCTCTGTTCGATATTTCTTATTTAACTCCTGAAATGATCCTCTTCATGTTCTAACTCAAAAAAGAAATACACAATGATTCGGTTTTCTCTTGTTTTATGTTTATTTTTGTACAATAAAGAGTTTTACTACTACTACTACAACAGTTTATTGTATGCAGGAAAATATTGCGAGACACAGTGAAAATAAGCATTCAGATAGGCTTATTGTATGCAGTAGAGTCTGCGCCTGAACATAACCTGGTGTCGACTTCTTTGAGGTCCTTGGGCCTTTGTAGTGAGGAAGTACGTATACGTACATGAACCGGTCTTATGACTAGCGTATTATGTTAAATGCCTTATGCTTTCCATGATAAGTTCTAAGTTATGTTTGATAGTGACAATAATCAGTGAGACAGGATAGCGGTCTTGTTGAATGAAACAAATCTATAAAAGATTTCGTTGAATTACACAGCATCTGAAGTTGACGACTATTTAAGATTTATGTAAACCAACCAATCATGTAATGGAATTAAATACGTTTTTTTCTTCCTTTTTATATTAATTTGATTGTTCCTTAGCGATGTTGCCGCATCTTAGATTCGGCAATCGAACTCGAGATAGATTCTAACAAGTATTAGCATCTTACAACCGAGGTATCGTGTTGTATCTAGGTAACTACTGTGTGTACGCTACGCTGTAACGCTAGACGAGTGAGCTACTTTGTATGCTAGATAAACTAATTTTCAACTTTTAAGTTAAGGCTAGATTTAAATAGGATGCTATCTTTAATTTATTGTATACTCTAGTCTAAGGGCACGGGTGTAAGTTGCACGGAGCGGGTGAACGGAATAACGAAGACGCGTGCGTCGGATTTTACCTACTTAGTAGTAGTAGAATAAGCTAGTTTCCTATAATTCCTATAAGCAAGTTATATTATTCATAATACTTTTCAAATTTATCAAAATACACGGATCATATTAGAAAAACTTGTTGGGTATTAGTTTTCCTGATAATACTGCTCGCATCGCTACGTGTCGCTTGTTTCATAAGTTGATTTAAAGATTAACTTACTTCTGTTAAGTAGATAAGTATATGTATATATAATTAATGCTAAACTCAACATTCCAGGTGGCCAGCACGCGCTTCCTAGGCCGCCACGGCAAGAAGCTGAAGTCGGTCACCATCATCCACTCGTCCACCACAGAAACCGTCCGTCTGCCTGACGCTGCCGACCCTAACGGGGGGCTGATCGTCCACACGGCTGTCAGGTGAATATCATGGCTACTTCGCCAATCACCACATTTAATTTAACCCCTCGAGAGCCAATTGAAATTACAAAAACTGGTAATTGTTTTTAAATATTTTATACATTTATATGAAATAGCGTGTATATATCGCGTCCGTCCTATATTTAGAAATCTTGAGGCGAAAAAGATCCACCCTAATTATTTCGAAATTTATAACTTTTTTATAAATACAAAAGTCAGTGTTATGTATTAAAAACATTCTTTATTCCTTCCTTTATCCCCTTTATCTACATCAAATGACCGAAATTTACGTGTTCATTTTTCAGATCAAAACTTCCTTTAAAGAAAAAGGTTGCCCTCCGCACAAAAGCTTACCGCAATAAAAAGGATCATAAAAATAAGCAAGGAGATAAGGCATCTCCGGCACACGCCGCCAAAAAGAGGGTAAGTTGGCACTTTTATAATCAATTAATGTGGAAAATGTATTAAAATACCATTGTGAATCTTATTTCCAAGGTGACAAAAAACTTTATAACGTTTTCGTTTTTATTTTAGAATCCAAGTCATTCAGCGAAACCGGACGACCCTGCCAAAGTTCCGAAGGAAAGTGCCGTAGTGGTGACGAATGCGGAGGGGAAGTCTCCGAAACATGTCCTCCTGTCAAAACATAAAGCAAAAATAAAGAAACGAAAATCCAAAATCAAGAAAGAAACCATCGACTATAGTTCAATGCAGAAACATCCATCCACCCCCACTAAAGATACGGAAGCTTTAACAAAAGTTCAGAAGTGGCTTCTGAGCTCGCCACAGCCTACTGCCATTCCTAAATCTAAATCTATACCCCTAGGACTCACCGAGCGAACGCATCGACAAGTACAAAAGGGCACACGAAAAACGAGACCGTCCAAGAGCGCCACCAATCTGCTGTCCGGCGAGAAAGCTCGCCTGCAGGTCGTCTTCAAACCGCCGTTCAGGTTCAGCGTGAAAATCTGCAAGAGCGACAAAACTAAAGTCGTCCTCGACAAATCTTCCAAACCCGACCTCGAAAGAAAACGCCAGGAGGCGACCCCACAGACGACTTCCGCCACGGACCACGCCAAATCGAATCCTTCCCAAAGTAAACTTCTAAAACATTCCAATTCCACTAAAAACGAGGTAGACACTGCCGCTCCGACATGTCCGAAATCCGCGGATAGGCCACAAAAACAGGAGAGTCACGGATATGCGAATCTACTGCCCCGAAGCGCGAGCGACTGCAAACTAGTGAAGAACGTCCCCGTAGTGAAAAATCCGGGGCACAAAAAGAGCAACTCGGTCGGGCAGCGAAAGGAGACGACCGAGAGCCGGCAGAACCTCATCACGCACGAGGACGACGGCGCGCACGTGTACGAGAACGTGGCGCACGACGCGCTCGTGCCGCGCAGCTGCAGCATGCCGCGTCGCCAGCCCGCCGCCATCATGCGCCAGGCCAGCCACGGCCATCTGCCGCGAGTGCAGCCCCTGCAGGCCCGTCCGCAGCGGCGCAGCTCCTCCCGCCACAACAGCACCGGCGAGCTCGACCACGCCTACAGCACCGTCGACACGCTCCGCCGTAGCCCCGACACCAGCGACACCAACACCGCCAGCTCCGCCGGCAGTCGGTGCCGGCTCCGGACCGAGCGCCAGAACAGTCTAGGGGACAAGCGGAGCCCCGAGGCGACGAAGCTGAAGCGGCAGATGAGCGAGAACGAGCTCGGGCGGGCCGACCTCCGCGGCTTCCAGCTCGTCGTCGGCAAGGACAAGCTGAAGCGGCAGTCGAGCGCCAACGAGCTGTGCGGGTCGCGCGTGCAGCTCGCCATGCCGCTGTCGGCGGGCGCGGAGCCGCGGCCGCAGTTCTGCTGGAACAAGCGCGCCAGTCTGGACGGCGAGCGAGCGCGGCACAACAAGCGCACGTACACGTTCGGCGAGCTCAAGCACACGGTACCCGACGCCGCAGCCAAGGCCAAAGCCCCCTGGGACCCCTCCGACGAGGACTTCTTGAAAATTATTGACAATTGAGTGAAGTGAAAAATTTGTGACGCGGTACAGCTATTTTTAAATATGTACGGACGAACTATCGATGTGTAGTCTGGCTAAGAAAGTTGTATCCACCGGGTTAACAAGTGATGCTACTTAAGTCTAGTGAATTCAAGTTTCGTTAGCCGAGCCGCTAGCTAGGTGTAATCGCCGGCAGGTGTAAATATTGTAATTTGCTTTTAATATTAGATTTAATGTAACCTGCCACTGAAACGAATTATCACTCAGTCTACTCAAGGACCCCAATTTGGAATGTAACTTATTAGTGAATATCTAAAACTTAAAGACAACTTCGTGGTCGTAGCATCGTTGAAATGATTGTAGACTAGCGATAGTCTCGTTTCACTGGACGATCTCTAAAAATGAATCTCTATTTTTTCTACATGCTATGTATTGTAAAAAAATTACTCATACTTATGTAAAGTGTTCATATACGATGATTTGAAGGATATTTTATAATACTTTACATAATTTCATTGCGTAATTTTACTTGCAGTATTAATTTAAAGAAATCTCCGACAAAATTATGAAGTTTAAATGATTCTTAGTACAATGATAGCTTTTTCTTGCAGCTAATCTAGCGACAATGCAGTTAATTTAGATAGCCGTCAATTAATGAGTCAATCTATCAATCGACATTAAAATAGATTATTAAGATATTCAACTCCCATAAAAATGTTTATGTCTAAAAATATTTACTTAACGTAAATTTATGTAGGATTCCTTATCGTCCATTCGGATAGATACTATGCTGTTCTTATGATGCCACTTTTAATACGAGTAGATCAGCCGTAGGCATTCAATAACTTTAAAAAAAAGTTGGAAGTTTTTGCAATCCAGAAAGCTCACAAATTTTTCAAAACTTGCTGCTTTATTTCGCATTAGGAATAATACCGACCATAACTATCTTACGCAACAAAGTTCAGCGGTGTCAGCATGGTTGCATTTTTATCACCTGTGACTATGCCTGTCACTTTCGCTCTTACATACTTGTTAGAACGTGACAGGCAAGGTTACAGGCGATAAAAATGCGACCGTGCTCAGCCCGGTTTATTTGTGGATATTTATTGAATCCTACCAAAATCAACGTCCAAATGCTAATATTACATAATTAAAAGGTTTTATTAATAAGTATATTATTTTTTTATTAATATTGGATTTAACACGAACTAACAGACAAATAAAAAAATGTATGTCATACCTAGATAATAAGCGAACTCATGGCTGTTATTTCAGTTGGTTACTTGTGTTCTGCAGTATCTGGGATGGAATCTCACTTTAATAATTCAACGTATTAGTACGACAATATTGTAGTGTATATTACATTAAAAAGTGTTGATAATTATCCTATTATAGATGTTAAATACAAAAAAAAAATGTTTTTAATTTAGGTCCCGCCTAAAATGTACAGACCATTTTCTCATAAGGAGTTTTGTCTATGGTCTCAAGAGTATGATCCAAAAACTATGAAATGAAAATCAATATTTTTTGCAAACGGAATTATTAGTACATAAATACCACCAGAATAACGAATAGAAGTACACAATTAAGTAGGTACATTTTTCTATCTCAGATATTTATCAGAATGTGTTCCGGTATTTATGCGAAACGTGCGGTGTGGCGCAAAAGTTTTGTGGCCGCGGCCCGTCGTGTATGAGCTTCGTCGTAGGGAGGTAAGGTAAGGGTAAAACGTAAAACTATTGTGTAGAAATGGATTTCTAAGACGATACTAAAAGTATTGGAGATGTTACAAATTTGTATTTTTTAATATTTCTTGTGTGGATGATGTAGCAGTTGCATTATCTGTGTCCGCATGATCCACACAGGTTGTATTTAGAGTTTGTTCGACGCCTGTCGCTATATTTCTGTTTCAACTCGTAGCTCTATTGATGTTCTTCCTTATAATCGTATGTGTTAATTGTGCATTTTATGAAAGATAAATGTGATTAGATTATATGGAACTATGTAATGGTTTTCTTGTTTATATATAAATTACTATTAGTAGTTTCAGATGTGTATCGAAAAGATTCATTACAATTTTTATTTTACTGTATAGAAAACGTTTAAATGTTATGATCGTAGATTTATTGGACACATCTGACCACGATCTCGCTGTATTTGTTCCAAGTGCCTTATGAACAAATCGTTGCATTCCTACTATACATTCCAACCTGAAAGCAAACAACTAGTTTTTTTTTACTGCCTTGACTTGTATCCTCCAATTTTATTTATAATGTATTTATGAACTGGAACTATGGTCTGATGCTAATTAAATATAATATTTAGCATTAAATATATTCTGTAACCAACAGTACTTAAATAACGTTAGTCTGTGATAGATTTTTAGTTTCACTTATTTTTCTGCCGAATAAAATGCTAATGTTCTACTTTTCGCTATTGTTCTAATTAAGGACTATAAATACAAATTTGTAATAAATTCATTTTCTAACGTATTTACTATTTCTTTCTGCATTTTTTAAATATTAAAAGAATACAACAAAATGATCTTCTTTTATTTTTGTTTAATAATGTCTTGTTCATGTCTTGTTGCTGCCAGCAATGTCGCCAGGCAAACCGTATTGTGACTTAGTCGTGTCAACAATAGAGAATAAATAATTCACGTCAATTCAATACAAAATTACATTACATCATCTTTCCCGCGTAATCCCGGAATTTTGCCACGTCTCATGGGAGCTCGGGGTCCGCTTGACAATAAATCCCAAGAATTGAGGTAGGCACTATTTTTTACGAAAACGACTGCCATCTGACCTTTCAGCCCAGAGGGGAAAAGTCGTGTCAACAATAGAGAATAAATAATTCACGTCAATTCAATACAAAATTACATTACATCATCTTTCCCGCGTAATCCCGGAATTTTGCCACGTCTTATGGGAGCTCGGGGTCCGCTTGACAATAAATCCCAAGAATTGAGGTAGGCACTATTTTTTACGAAAACGACTGCCATCTGACCTTTCAGCCCAGAGGGGAAACAAGGCCTTATAAGGAAGTCCGGTCACCGAAAAGCGACTGGTTAATATCAAATGATATGACAAAGTTACTTTACATAAATGAAAAAGTTTAAATTTAGGTTTATGTGCCTTTTTTTATTTAAAATTGTCCTTTTTTTAATATGGGAATTTTTATATTATCCCTCAGACTCACGAGCCCTTTTAATCCTAATAGAAGAAAAAATTGTCCCCATGCATTTTTAATTTATTCCATTCCTTTACCGTCGTACATAGTCTAATGGAAAAACCCTCTCTCCTAGTAGGATCCAAATAGCTCGTTATTCTGAGTAGAAAAAACATATAACATTTAAAATATTATAAAATTGAAGTGTACAATTTACAATAAAATGACCCATTTAACAAAACGGAAACAAACAAAACCAGCGGGCGCAGCATAGTACGTGACAGACATGGTGACAAGCGAAAAAATGCGACCGTGCTACCGCCGCAGGTGACTCGGTCATTCTCCCAATAATTCAATTGCTGAATGACCAAATCTCGTGGATTTGTTTACATGTACTTCTCATCATGCTCGTAAAGTTCGACTTTATGTAGTGCGTAGACGACATAAAGTTGCTTATGTTCTAGAGCATAAAGTAAAATCATCTATTATTACCCTTATTGACTTATCAAAAAAGTCCAAAATCTGCCATACAAACTGCCAGCCCTGCGAGCGCGCCCCCGACCGGCGCGCTTCCGACCGGTGTGCCCCGTGCCCCCGACCAGCCCGAGTACAATTTTCTTTAGTCTTCAATAAATACGGTAAAAATATCCTAAAATATGGGATATTTTTGTATGTATATTTTACTTACAATCGAAGTGAAAAGCAGTGTATAACGCAGGCATAAATGTCCATTTTTATCCTCGACTATATTGGTATAAATTGCCTCGGATAAAAATGGATCGCTTTATGCCCTTGTTGTACAATCTTACGTATATATACGTATAATAAGTTGGCGAAGCAAATCTTGTCAGTAGAAAAAGGCGCGAAATTCAATTTTTTTATGGGACGATAATCCTTCGTGCCTACATTTTTTTAAATTTGCCGCCTTTTCTACTGATAAGTTTTGCTTGACCAACTATACTATTTTTATCGCCTACCATAGAGTCCATAGACAACAATTATAGGTGGGTCGATGTCGTGGCGGCCATATAGATTTTGCCTTTTAACCTCTTTACCAATGGTATTATGGTACCGACTGACTGGCTGCCACAAAATGGCTTTCTTTTTAAATCAAAATAATGTCAAATTATTTTTATTCGTTTTTCGTTTGTTAAGATCTTGTCAAAGTCTGAACGTCGCAAAAGACTGTCATACAGTAAATTGAAATCAATGGAAACTGTTTTACAGTAGAGTAAAAGTAATTATAATGGCTCCAATACGTTACAGTCTTCATTATGAAGATTATTCTGAACACTTAATGTCCAGATTTGGTAAATTGCTACAAATGCAATCATTAGTGGACATGACACTAATGTGTAGTTCACACACTTTGCGTGTTCACAAAGCAGTTCTTGCGGCCAGTAGCGCTTATTTTCAGGTATTTATTACTATTTCACGGTATATGTAGGCAGATATAATATTGTAGGTAAGTATAATAAACGTACACGCTAAGTCATTACGTATTTAATCATCTTGTTTTTAGGAAGTTCTGCAGAAACAGAATGGTGAGCCGTTGATCATATTGAAAATGAGATTTAGCGTTCTCAAATCGCTTGTAGAGTTTATGTATTGTGGCAAAACTCAATGCTTGGAAGAAAACTTAGATGAACTAGTATCGGCAGCACAATTTCTAAAAATTAAGGGTCTTTCGAAGGTAACGAAAGAAGGCCTGGGCATTAATAATCATAGTAAGTATTTTTTTTTGTTTTATAAATTTCAAAATACTTAACTATGTTAGGACTTACACCCCAAGTGCTACGAGAGTATAGATACCTACATCTATGGCGCGACTATACATTGTTACTAATCGATGCAAATTAACTTGGCGTAGAGACTAACAGGCCAATTCGAACGTAGGTACACTCATAGATTAGTATATGTTATTACTGTAATAGATAAGAAACTCTCGGACATTTCACGTTCACGTCTCTACTAGTGCTGCCCCTAGCGGTCCTGCTCTCAACTAATGAGACTGTATATGCAGTAAACACGCACACATGTACACACACACACACACACACACACACACACACACACACACGTACTTATGGGTTCTTTACCTACATGTAACAACTTTAATATTGGAAACTGATTTATGTAGTAATCTTTGTCGTACCAATTTCCATTTGCTTAGAAAACTACATAAATCAGTTTTTCAGAATAAATAAATGAAAACTTATGTTGAATCAAGTACAATATATTATTTATAAGTACCTACTTATTTACATACGTTCCATTCCAAGTAACTAAGACACATGCAAATACAGCGACGCTTTAAGCGCACTTCCGTGAAAATAACTTAACAGCAAGTATGTAACAATTTATTTCTTGACTATGTTTTAAACAATAATTAGAGGCAACCTAATTCATTTCTTCTTCTTGATCCCAAAATAACTTGGAAAGCTTCAATAGTTTGATCCAACTTTTTTTGATTTAATTTAGATCCATTTTTGTCGCATATTTCATAGTTTTGAGAACATTCAAGCTTTTTATCCACAATTTGTGGTGCGGTGATCTGGGTGTTACAGCGCATTAGATTAGGTAGATTTTCCTTTTTTAGGTTCACTGAAATTGCCATTGACAACATCGAAAAACTTATCGAAGAAAAGCACGATACCTGCCGTGTCGCAACTTTATTCTGAAAGCTTTTTAATACCTGAAAATATATTAACAGTTAAGATGTTATCAAAAGTATAAAAAGGTTATTTTACAGCGAAACAGGACAAGTGTTGAGCATGCATTTTAAGGGTGTGCTATTGTCACATTTAATGTTAGGTAACAAGAAATCAGTGAATCGGGATATTATTCATGTAAAATGTCGACAAAGGTAACGTATTGTGGTTGGATTTTATCAGTAGATGTATGTCTTTCTAATTTTGGCAGGTTGTAGTTGATTTATCAGATTAAGACCTAGGCACGGAAAATAGTATCTTAATTATGATAATCAGAGCAACGTGTATGACGGGCCTTACGGGCACTAAGAATGGTGCTAGTTCAACGGCTGTTATTTGAAATGTTACAATGTTCCATGTTCCATCGCCAACATTTCATAAATATGCTTTACCCGAAGCCTCTATCAAAGCTTTTGATAAAGATGAAATAATAAATAAATGTTCAGGAGGTATATATATATTATAAACTCGAAAATTTACTTACCTTGCCCTTATACCGATGTACATACAAGAAGGTACACAGATTCGGCGCGGCCCGGCATTGCTTTTCATCTTGCCTGCGTTGGTTTGGTTGAATGAGTAAGAGCACAACTCAACACAACTTACAAGGTTGGTTGTGATATAAAGAAACGCTGTTTGTTAATATCTTAACATAAATCTGACCAAAAATATGTTTAAACGGAATTTATATTAAAAAACAACTTAGAAATAATTTCAAAATTTCCCGTCAAACCAAACGTCATTTGGTTTTTTTATTCGTCTAAATACGTCAGTCTGTCATTGTACGGTGTTTGCACTACATATTAAAAAAACTACTTTTACGTTTCAAATTTATTTTGTTTCCTAGTTCATTTGCAACGTAAGGTTAGTAACACTATCAAAACATTTTTTATTAAAATATATTCTTCTAGATTTAATTAAATACGATTAAGTTACCTGCTTAAATATTTGTTTTGGTATATTTTGTTTTCTACTATCTACACACAAGAATGATGTCTAGCCACACTCAGCCCTCCTTATGCTAAAGGCGGTATCTCAAAAACGAATGAACTGGAAATGGAACGTTATGATTCAAATTTAAGGTACTTATTTGCATGCAATCTTCAATTGAGATACCGCTTTTTAGCTCAGCAGGGCACCACGGCTGAGGAATATATGTCCAGCATAACCCAGAGATGGCATTATTATCAGCATTACATTACTCCTCTTCAGAGATACTATACCATGGGTACACTGACATCAGAATAATATTTGAATCATGTTATTTAAGTATCGTGTGTCTCGCCCGTGTCAATACATGTACCTACGGACAAGTACAAGCGAAATGCACGACAACTGAATGATATCAGTTAAATGTCATTCTGATATCAGTGTACATACGTTCGAATTGGCCTGTTTGTGGTTTTTCTTTCTTGTTCGTTTATTTTTATATGGTAAGAAATTAAGAATTGCTAATAATTATGGCTTATGGCAACCACGGGAAGTTTTCCGTATACCGTACTTATACGGGGTTTTATCGAATACCGTAGTGACAGAAAATTTTGTATGGCAAGTTACAAAATTGTTCACACGGCATCTATGCGGGAAATAAAAGCCGTGTGAACGATTTGAAGTTGCCATACATTTTTTTCTGTCTGTGATAAAATCCCGAATACGGTCTACGGGAAAAATGTGAAATTTTAACGTTTTACCTTTAATCTGAAAATGTACTTCTGGTAAAAAAAATTGCCAGTGTCGTCGCTTGGCTATATCACTAGTTGTTTTAAGGCTCCGTCACATTGACGCGGTATGTAGCGGAACCGACGCGGATAGCGCGCGATCCGCGCAACTCTGAATGCACAGAACGTATGCCACATTGCCGAAGCGCGGCACCGCGTTCAATCCGCCCTCGATCCGCCGACCGAATGCGGAACTGACGCGGGGCGGAGCGGCGCGGGCGCCGCCAGCGGCTACACGCCCGTCACATTGAGCGCGGATCGGAGGCAGAGCGGTTGTGCGGAACGAAGTAAATAACAATTAACTGTTTGCAATGACGGATGTTACGGAGAAACTCCGTAACCGAACAACTCGCGAACGCGAAGCGGCGCAGCGCGGCGGGCCCACGGCGTTCGCGTTCGCAACGAGATCGCCCACGTGACACTTCTATAGGTTATAAAGGATTGATTCACCCCGCGCCGCATCGCTTCGCTTCGCGTTCGCGTGTTGTTCGCCTACGTAGTACGCTGCGTTCTTAGACAATATTCATGTCTATATGATTTAAGACACAAATATTACAGAAATAAGCCGTAGGTAACTTACAACGCGGGTCCGCGATCAAAACGCTTTCAGTCCGTCAACCGCGCTCAATGTGATATCATCACCGCCTTGCTACCACCCCGCTCCGCGATCGCTCCGGAACGCTTCCGCGTCAATGTGACGGAGCCTTTATACTGAAATTATACTGCTGTGGAATGGAATGCATGGTAACATTTTTTTTTCTATCAAACCAACTGATGTAGTAAAGTTTTGATCAGTCTGCCCTTGCAAATGTAATCTACTTTCCGTGTAATTGTTCCATAAATAACTAGATATAAGATTAATTTGCATTGCCCTTGTGTTCCACGGCGCCATGTGTTCCACAAATTTAGTGTAACAACTGTATTATGTACCATGGTTCGCAATGAACGATTCTATTCTATTATAATTTAGTTCATGGCATTTGCTCTTGTTTAAAACGTGTAACAACAATTCAATATAATAAGTAAAATTTTTCGTTAGCACATTTGTATGTCGCAACATTTTTATTACAAAAATCACGCAAACAAGTTTCAATCGCATAATCTACCTAAACAAAAAATACCTAAATATGTTTTAATCTTACAGGCGAGCTCCCGGTGTTCACGCCTCCTGTTGTCATCAATCGCCCGCCACAGTCTCTAATAGATATGCATACACAGGTATTTTACACTTCTTTCATTGTAAAAAATATTGTAGCCGCCTAAGGCCAAGCAAATGAAAAACCCAAAATGTAACTGAACAAAAGAAATACAACTTTTCCAATTGAATATAGTTTAAATTTCATAGAACTGAAGAAGTGCTAGCTATAAGTAGGACCTTGGGCCTTAGGAGGGTAGTTACATTTAATTAATGTCATTAACGGGTCTAACGCGATTAAATTTCATTATTTTACCTTTTTTCCGACGTTTCAGCTAGGTTGCACTAGCTTCCGTGACTGTGACTAGCTTCTAAAGATAAGAAAATTATGAAAAAAAAACACTATTCCTCCTTTCGCCATTTTGTCACAATCTCAAAATTCACAAATATAATGCCATACACATTGCTCCCGCGTAGCGCCCTTATGTGCTACGAGACTACAAGTAAGAGTCCGTAGCAATGTCGCTACATAACGAGAATGGATGGAATCATTCGAACACAGGCCAATTTGAACGTACACTGATATCAAATGACATCTAACTGATGTCATCCAGTTATCGTGTATTTTACTCGCACTCGTCCGTACATGTAGTGCGCGGGCGAGACGCACGATAACTGAATAACATGATTCAAGTATCATTCTAAAGTCAGTGCGCGTTCGAATTGGTTCAGATAGTTATTTCTTGTTATGAAACGGTTATTTATTTTAACCTTTATATATGTACCATAACCGTTTGATAACAAGAAATTACAATCTGAATAGGCCATCAGTGTACAAAATCGTTCTTGACGTCATGATTCCTAATAAGCATCAGTGTTGACGGCGTTAAACTGTGACTTCGGTGACATGTGTAATCGTTGAGTATATGGCTCTATATTCTTATTTTTAGCGCATTTATCTTATTTATTTGGGGCATTTTCTATAAAAAGGGACCTTATTGTCGATGGCGCTTACGTCGCACAGCGTCGCGCGGCATTGTATTTATATCGGGGCATCGTTTATAATAAGGTCCCTTTTTATAGAAAATACCACATTTATCTTTTATTGTTTATATTTTTAGGATAGCAATGACCCCAAGCACCTTACTACGCCTAACACCGGTCAGCCAGTGGACAATATGGGACGCCCGAGCAAGGTTTAAACTTAGCTTTTTATTTACTTATATATTTGTATATCATGTTGTTTTATTTTTTGCCATAAAGTTGTTTTTGTTTTGACACTTGAAGTTCACACTTTTGCCTATCTTAAACACCAGTTCACAATCAAATAACTGGTATAATAATTTCATCAGGACATGGTGGTTCGCATACCGTTTGACATCGAGAACGGCAGCAATGCCCCCGGCGGCATGGACTACGGGGACGCCCCGCGCTCCATCAAGCCGCGCCGAGGTCGGCCCAGTGTGAGAGTGAGTCTTTTTAGGGTCCCGTAGTCAGATTTGCTCGGAAAACATAAAAACTCAAGAATACGCGTTTTCCCAGATATAAGACCTAGCTAGATCCCCGAAATATATAAATATATATAGATAGATATATACAAGAATGACATAATATCTCTCGGTCGATAACTGAACTAGATCGTGGTTCTCGAGACATTTGACATAATCCCGCGTAAATATACAAGATTCACCGTGCGAAGTTACGTTTCTGCACTAATGCTAATTTGTAACCGTCAAGATTAACACATTTTAATTTATCCATTGACAACCAATGCTCAGAGATCGCAAGAATATCACACTTAATTTCGCCTTTCAGTAACGCTTCCAGTCGTAACGTTTTTTTTTTTCAAAGCAGCTATGTTTTGTTGGCATACTGTCATTGTTGTGAAGTTGGGGGGTTTATATTATGTTGCATTGTCATTAGTAGACTAGGTGAGGCAAAATTTCAATAGGTACATCGATGGCTGGATAGACGCACTCACCCTGACTGGCGTTTCTGTTTAGGAAAAACATACATTATTTTTGACACCTTCGATTCGATAGATAGGTCAACATTATCTTGGAACAGGTTGAATTTTTTTTTTTATATTTTTCAATTACCCAACCTTGAAAACGATAAGACTTCAGGGTCAGTAGAGTTTTGCAATGTTTTCTTGTGACTTTTGGGCACTGTTCATGATGTGGTCTGTTCTAGCGCACCGGGGGCTGGGAGAGTTCCGGGCCTCTGGGCCGTGCCGCCGAGCGCGCCCTGCTGCGCCGCGAGCAGGACTCGCGCAAAGCCATCCACCAGCTCAAGCATTTGCAGACCAGACACATGCAGGTGAGACCGTTCTTCTCGTCTTTTAAACTTCATCTTCAGGCTGCAGATTATTCTCACATTCGATCGACTTTTACCCAAACTCAAGAAAAATAAATAAAATAACTAACCTTATGAATTTAGCTTGAACCATAAAACACGCGTCTCGGCCTTCCTCTGCTTTTCTTCCTTCATCACTAGGTTCTATTTTCCAGGACTACATGGACAGGGTGACGCTTTCCCAGGCGGTTAACAGCATCTGCGGCCCTGAATCCACCAGCGCTCACAACTACATGGGCGTCGACAACGACCTCATGTATATGGACCAAACTGTCTCCTCCAACGTTCTAGATCCTACTATTTCGTACCCTGAAGAACACCCCATGCGGTCAGAGGGAATCTCCTCCTACGTCAACACTACGACCACAAGGTCTGCCAGTGATTCCAACAGCAACATCAGTAATGCCATGTCCCAATACGTTGATGCCTTAAAAAGCGCAGGACTTCCCACCGATCTGCCCATACTCTTCGAATCCGGAGACGGATCCTACATCAACGTCAACGAACAAGTTCTTCTTGACATGGTGCAGAGCAGCGAGATTCAATATGAAGTTATCGAGCAGCCTAACATCATTGAAAAGGTTGCGGATCCGAGCGAAATCAAAAGCATTGACGATTTGTCCAAATCGATAGAAAGAGGCGAGTTGATCTCCGGAAATAAGAGTTATTCGGGAGCCGAGTTTGACAAAGATGCCGTACAATTCAGCAACCACGAAGATTCTATAAACAGTCTGAACGCAATTCTGCCAGATAATTTAGACTCGTTTGGTGACCAACAGAATTATGTAGTTCTAGATCAACGTATGCAGAATAATCATTCTATGGATCATGATCCGTCACATGATTTTTCGGGGATCGAGGGAGACATGCATTTCTTCACGAAATCTATGAGTGATGATGTTAAGAAATATTATCAAGAACAACACCTCAACGAGGCGAGAACAATGGAGCAGCTGTGTCCTACGAGCACCGCTCTGGACACTAGTTTTACCATGTCCCTGCTTGACACGAAAAACTCCCACTTGGATGAAAATATGAGTCAGCAATTTAATCTGCAAGAGGACTTAAGAAGAAACGAAGATTGCTACGACTTCAGCCTTCAGCTTCCTCAAGCCAGCGACTTCAAAGATGATGGTTTAGATTGCCTAATGTCCACTCCTAAACAGACTCTGGATAATAGTTCTTTCGACATCAACAGTCAATTGGAAAAACCTTGTCTAGGGAGAGACGAAATTATGAACGATTTAATGAATATTGAAAAGAATATGGGCATCACATCAAGCAATGACTGTGCCGTGAACGAAGCTGAAAGAGGTGAAACAGATCACAAAGCTGATTTTGACGGCGATGCGTTAAATGTTAGCAATGCTTTTTCGAACGAAACTAGAGACAATGAGGTGGCTGTTGAAAATACCAGGCCTCCAGCTGATATTACTTCCAGAATAAATTCAAGTGGCTTACAATGGGAGGATAATATGGATATAAATGCCCACGAAACTGAAAATAATCATGTGAACAACAACGATTCAAAAACCAATAATAATCATGAACCAGAATGCGGATATAATGATGCAGTTATTGATCTCACAGCACCGTCAGCATCTGAATGGGAAGATAAGAATAAAATCGACATGAATAAAGAAAATGAACCCAGCAATGAGTCTACAATAGATTCCACATTAGATGATGACATTCCGTACGCTGTGGGTCTTCTGCCTTTGAAGCATGTGCAACCTATAGAAGACAGCACGTTAAAGCGAAAATCTTTG
The DNA here is from genome assembly GCF_947568885.1 of Cydia strobilella. Classification (NCBI taxonomy): domain Eukaryota; kingdom Metazoa; phylum Arthropoda; class Insecta; order Lepidoptera; family Tortricidae; genus Cydia; species Cydia strobilella. The sequence continues at coordinate 4,851,879 of NC_086048.1, forward strand.
GATGGAGATTTGTCCCTTAATTTGGATGCTAACTGTTTAAAACGGAAAGTAAAATATAAGAAACTACAATAATTATATTTAGTTTTTAGATGAATACATATTTGAAGAAATACAAGGTTTTTTCTTACATTTATTTTAAGTATAACATATAGGGTATCGGCAATATTAATGAACAAGGACCCAATGATGAGTATTTAACTGAACTCACCCCTCAAGGGGGAGAAAAAGGGGGTGGAATGGAAATTTGTATGGGGAACCAATAACCGCTGAACCGATTTAGATGAAATTAACTTTGTATGGGGATAGCTTGAGCTGTCAGCCGGGCTAGCACATGATTGGCGCGAGAGTATCTCGCCGCGACATAGACTACCCGTCCCCCTTTAATTCATACAGTTAGTAGAAGACGGGTATAGTATATCTCGCGGCGAGATACTGTCGCGCCAATCATGTGCTCGGCCTACATGAAGGATATAGAACAATTTTTATCCCTGAAATCATCCCTAAGGGTGTAAAAAATGGGGTGGAAATTTATAGTGGACCAATTTGGGAGTTAAAAAGGATGGATTTAGATACAGATGTTTAAAAATTTATTACCTACTAATTTCTAAAGCTAGTCCATACTAATATTATAAATGCGAAAGTGTGTGTCTGTCTGTCTGTTATCTCTTAACGCTTAAACCGCTGAACCGATTTAGTTGAAATTTGGTATAGAGATTGTTTGAGACCCGGGGAAGGACAAGGTAGTTTTTATCCCAGAAATCATCATATCATTTAAGGGGGTGTAAAGGGGGGTGGAAGTTTGTATGGGAAATTGATAAAAAATAAGCACCAAAATTACTAACTCCACGTATCCACGTTTATCCTGACATGGCTATTTTTACGTTACGTACCTATAACATTTGACGTTCCCCTCTCCCGCAAAAATCGGCAGTTTTTGATACAGTACATATGATGTTATACGGGTTGTTTACGTGCAATTTGTGGCTTGGCGTTGATGACACTGTTACTTTATTGAGTGACGTGGCGGCGAAAAGGTCAAGGAGTTAATAAATTGCGTTAAGTAGATATGAAACAGCACAAAATTAATAAATAGGTAGGTAGTTACCACTGTATATATCTTGTATGTAAATAAAGGGATCTTATCATAAATAGGCGTCTTATTATTTATCTTCAAAGACAAACAAAGTAAGTTTCAAGTATAAAAACATTTATTCCACGAAACTTTTAATATTAAACATTACGTACAATGATTTCAACATGTTTAAGGCAATTTTAAATTACTTTCTTTATTTTTATATTTAGTTGAAAAAAACAGTGTTCACTGGGGTGGACTTTTCCAGCCAGAGTTGCGAATTTTGCTTTATTGCTAAATTAGATTTAGTATCTTGATAACAAAACCTTCCTTAATTTCTGTTACAGTCAGCGTCAAATAGATAGATAGAATAGAGTGACTGCCAAAGAGGCCAAAATTTTGCAACACGCCATTAACACCAAAGCAATAAGGATTATATGGATGTGTTGCAATTATATTTGGTCACCACTTATTTGATGCTGACTGTACAATTGTACATAACAAGTAAGTTACCCCACTGCTTCACTTCATCACTTTGTACTATACATAGGACCACATAATTAGAATAAAATAATATTAGACGCATAATGACACATTTTTTACCACGCGAAACGACACTCGCTATGACACATACGTACGGTACGGGGCATAGGTACTCGACGCCGTGTCAAACACAAAAGCTGTCACTCGGACGCCACGCCACCAGTGTCAAAACTGTAATTGAACTTTATTCGAATGCACGGTCTATGTTGCTCTGTGGTCTGTGTGTCTTTGGCGTTGGACCCACGCTGCCGATATATTCGTCATTTAATTGGCGTCCAAAAGGTTAAACGTAGTTAAGAGTTCCGAGCAAATTTCAATCCGATATTTCACGTTCTTTTTTTTTCATCGTCTACCATTTCTGATTCCCACTGTTTACTTCATCATCAGCTCTTGGAATTGAATAATGGTAAAAGGCGACACAGTTCCAAGGTTAATAAAATTGGTTGTCAATGTATACGCTTGCCCGCGAACCTGTAGATATACTATAGCATTTAGCGTACATGTGACATTACGCAAGTATGTCATTATGCGTGTAATTGGAAATAACTTACATAATTATAATATCCTAAACGAAGAAAATGGCTCGGATTGTAGAAGTAAAATAATAATAATTTTAAAATTTGACAGTCTATAGGAGTAAAAATGCATTTCATTTTAAACAAATGTATAAACAACACATTGCAAAATATTTACATACATCTCTTATATCTAAATCAAAATTGTGATATGGACTCCATATAATATCATTAGGTAATGAGATTTTATCCTGGCTTATTGTCAATAGAATATCGACTTGGAATGTTAGTTAAAATAGTAAGTTTAAGTTATTCTATCTTAACGTATAGAAAGTAGTGCATGAGAGACTAAATTATTTAAAGCTAAGAAAGCAGTAAAAAAGAAATTTTAAAAATATGTGACGTTTTCAACCAAAACGTACCAAATTGTCGCTTGTCGATAAGGTTGATTTCAAATTAATGCTATATGGAAATAGCGCCTTATTGACAACCGACAATAAGTACCCTTTTGATTGAGAATGACACATATATAAAATCTCGAGTAAAATGGGCGGGATAATTCACAACCTCGGAAGTTGTGCAAATAAAGAAATATTTATCAATTTACGTCTTTCAGTACAAAAATATAGCTTAAAACTTCAATGTAAAAATATAGGTATAAGTCTATTGCAATAATATCATTATCAGACCTTAGTTACACAGCTACGCAAAATAAGGACAAAATAAACATCACGATAGCAGCCATCTAAAGGCAGAGACACCTAGAAATAGTGAGAAAAGAGATCCTAAAGCTAAGCTTGCTTTGTGAGCAGAGTTACCCCTTACGTAGTACCCTAGAGAATCGCTATGGTAGTCACCCATTTGGAAGGTGATTGGGGGAGAGGACATACGACCGTCGCCTCCGTTGGAATAGGCCAGGACTCGGAGGTTGTAGGTCTTGCCGGGTATGAGGTTGTTGACGTATGCTTCGAGTTTGTGCTCCACGGGTATAATGGTGTCGTTCGCTGTGCTCATGTCTTGGTCGGTTTCCCATACTCGCACCTGTAAAATGATAAGGAACCAATCAGACACGGATGCAGATTTTAATTCAGAGACTTCATATGTGGATTTTGGTCAGTTAGTCAAAACAAAATACTTCGGACGTCCCGTCAGAGGGAAGAGGGGCAATTACCCTTATTGTCAAAGAGAAGATAGCATCGGTCCGTTCTTGCTTCTTCGGTTTTGCGTGTCAACTTGTTTTATCGACAGAGTGATCTATACTGAATACATGTAACCATCCTATTGGATCTAACCATGGTTTGCAACTTTAGTGTGGCTGTGGAGAGGTTGGGCATTTTAAGATTATTAAGGAAAAACTGTCGTTTTCTTACATAATCGAGTTATAATAATAATAAGTAAAAAACTGCTAAACACGAGTAAGTATATACACGTACTAAATAAGAGCATGAATCATTTTGAAATACTTTGTGTAGTTGTTAAGCGCCCACCTTGCTAGACAAATCTAACTTCTCACTCAATCAACGAACTAAACAGTTGTTGTTTAACTATAGTGGCCATACGTGGTCAATATTAGACCTTTTTCCATTGCCATAAAGTTTACTTTACAAATGATCAGTTTACCGAGTACAATGGTAACTAATCGCCTAATAAATCACACTGACCTTGCAGCCAATGAGGATACAGTGACAATAGACGCGTTAGCTCAGATTGACAAAACCACAGGTAGGTTATATAAATGGTCTGGGCTTGTCTCCCATTTAATTTAGCTCAGTCCATTTCTTGATACTATAATCTGGTCAGGATCGCAGGGAACGGTTGAATGAGAGCACCGCACCGGTCATTGTAGAGGCCTATTTTGACGTCTTTCGGGTCTTGTAACGATGATAATAATGGTAATTATTACAAAGCGGTATTGAAACTCAAAAATGTGAAAATTCTCTCGTCTCTCAACATTTTGAGTATTTTTTACTACAATGGTAGCAAACAAGAGTGCACTTCAACACCTTAATCGTTGTGTTTATGGACAAAGAGGCATGCCTGTTGCATATGAAGCTCTACAGTTGATTCATGAGTTTATTTGTAATGATAGAGTTGTTAAAATACAGTGGATTCCTTCCCACGTAGGGTTAGTAGGAAACGAGGCAGTAGATAAGCTTGCTAAAACCGCTGTAATGGATGGCTCTGTACTCGATTCTATACCATATTCAAGTGAAGTAATTCCCAGAATTAAAAAAAGATGTTTACAGAAATGGGAATACCATTTTGGAGAACAAGCTTTATCAAGGGGTGTTTGAATCTGGTACAGAACAATTCAAGAGAGACCCTTGTGGATACCCTGGTTTGATTCTGCCAACCTCTCTAGAAAAGTGTTAGTCTCAGCTTTCCGAGTCCGGTCCGGACACATCCCTACAAACAAATTTCTGTGCATGATGGGTGTTAAATCGTCACCACTGTGTGCAAACTGTCAGAAGACTGATGACTCGTCTCACGTGTTGTTGGAATGCGTCCGGAATTCGGACTTGAGAAAAAGAATTTTTGGTAGTCTGGGCTCCATGCACAATGGACAGATCAATTGTTGGTTGGCAGAGCCTATATCGGACAAAGCAATCAGTGTTTACCACTTTATTGACCTCTCCATTGAGTAGGGAACTATGATAGCACCCATGAGGCTGACATGTTCACCTAGAGTGTCCAAAGCCTCCATAAAAACCAGATTTAAAAAAAAAAGCATACCTACGGCTCGCATGATGGAAAACGGCTACTTGCAGCGTGAGGATCCGCATCAATGTGATAATAAGCCGCGTACCACAATGTCTGTTGGCTACAAAAGTTCAACGGTTCCACCTCGAAAGTCATCATACTGTTGTCTTTTGGGAAAAAGGCAGATTATTTCAATTCAATGTAAAGCAGACCTTGTAGCCAATAAGCGGCTCCTCCTCATCCGTGGGTTGCACGTAGCGCCACACGACGCGCACCGTACTCGGGTTGACGGCCCACACGTTCACGGAGGCCGGGGGCTTCTGCGGCGCCTTGCGGTACGTGCGCTCCAGGTAACGTTCGCTCTCCGGACCCTCGCCCGCAGAGTTGAATGCCATTACCTAAAACAATATCAGACATTAGTTTTTCTTACGTACCAAGATCTCAAGTTGCAAGTGTAATGGTGCACCCGTAACAAAAGAAGCTCAAAACAAAATAGGGTATTTTTCTCGTTGAATTTTATAACTAAATCTAGTTAAATAGATAGAGTAGTCCAGTATGGTCATGGATCAGGTAGCGTCATGGTTCATGGCCAATGGAATGACATTAAATGTCGAAAAAACAAATATCATCCGATTTGGGCTTCGTGGCAGGCAGGATCACAATCTGAACATGGTCTGTAATGGGCAGCCGGTTCCACAGGTGGATGAGGTGAAATACCTCGGTCTAATAGTAGATTCCGGTCTTACATGGAGTTCTCACATTGACACCCTGTGCGGTCGGCTCTCATCTGCATGCTTCGCACTAAGTAGATTGCGTCCTAGCCTTAATACAGACAATGTGAAAAAAAGCCTACTACGGGTACTTTCACTCACTTCTCGCTTACGGTGTCGACCTATGGGGTAATGCTGCAGAGCGAGAAAGAGCGTTCAGGTTACAAAGACGAGCGATGCGAGTCGTGGCGGGTCCCGTGGGATAGTGACGCAAGAAACTTGTTCCAGGAGTACAAGATACTAACACTACCAAGTCTGTATATCCTGGAAATCGCAAAATATGTAAGAACGCATTTAGACCAATTCACGACATACGGCGACGTTCACAATTGTAACACAAGGCAGCGACATAAATTACGACCACCCCCGACTAGACTGGCAAAGTCGAAAAAGCTACTGCACTCAATTGGTCCAAAGGTATATAATGCAATACCGGACGAAATTAAAAATACAAATAGTAGTAGATCGTTCGAAAACAAACTAAAGGCAAAGTTGATTACGGATGTACTTTACTCTGTTAATGATTTCTTTCGGCCATCTGAGACCACCTGATTACTTGCCAAAGTCCAATAGTAATGGAAGGTAAGATAAAATACCACCAAATAATGAAAATGTACATATGTATAGTTAGCATAAGATTGTTATTTACTTATTTAAGATTTAGAAGCTAAATATTAATATTGCCTACATGTAATAGAAATAAGTAATACTTTAAATATTTTAATTGTTTTTTTTTTTTTTTGATACCTAATTAATGTATAATTGTAAATGTAATATAAATCAGTAATATTGACTACATGTAATAGAAATAAGTAATACTTTAAATATGTATATATATCTATATATATTTTGAAACCGAATTAATTAAAAATGTATAATTATAATTAAATGTAATATAAATCAGTAAATAATTCATATAAAAATAATTTGACCAAAAATAATAATGTACCTAATATAATTATTCCTGTGAAATGTGTAAGTAATGTTCTATGTATAAGATAATAATAATGTGTTGACATATAAAATACTTCTATTTTACCAATAAAAGTTTGATTGATTGATTGATAGAAAATGAGCAATTTATCACAATAAATTGGAAACTTAATAATATATGGGTTTCATAAATAAATACAAGACGTCTAAGTTAAAAAAACATTAACATAATGAAACCGTTCCGAATGGAATGGTACCGTTCGATTCCTTACATTTTATTTTTAAAAAAATGTATAGCAACAATATACATAAACGCAATATTTCACCGACAAAATCGCATTGTCCTTCTTTTCCACGGCTTCTAACTCTTCTAAGCGATAGCGACTTTACATGCTGACGTCACGATGTAATGTCATTTTGTATGAAGAGTTTCGTCAGTAAAGTGCGGGTGCCAGATTTTGACCATCATTTGTGACTTTTGTATTGTTTTAAGACAATGGGTCCCATACAGGCATTTGATCCTCAAACTCAAAACAAACCTGATCGACTGATACCATTCATAAAAAATTGCAGGATACCCTATTATTTCTCTAAATCGTAGCGTTCGGTTGAATTCTACAGAAGCTCAGGACCGAACATCACATGCCTTAACCCTTAAATGCATGATTTTTTGTATAACTTTTTAATAAATTGAAATAGATGTGTCATGCTGTATAAAAGTAATAAATGTGATTTTGGATAGCTGCATATTGAGCCACGGACCATCAAATATACGATGCATATATACATCATTATGCATTTAAGGGTTAATGATAGGCCTCCAACGCTTCAGAAGGCGCTTAAAAATATATTGTCTAAAAACTAAATATGGGCTGTTGAACTGGATTGGGAAAAGAACATACAAATAAATCAATGCTCAGTAATTCAATTATTAATTTAACGTTATTAGATACATTAAATGGGTACATACCTTCACGAAGTAATATGTATCATGCTGCAAGCCTACAATGAGAGCCCAGGCGCGCGTAGTTCTGGACAAGAAGTAGATACACTCTTCCTCCTTGTTGGACTGCTTCCAATACTTCAGACGGTGGCCGATGAGCTTGCCACGTAGCCTCTCGCGGGATTGGTCTATCGGATTCCAAGTCACGTTGAGGGATGTAGAGTTGTAGGAAAGTGCTGACACCAACTGTGGAGCAACCTGAGGCATATCTTCGGCAGAGTATATAGTAACTATTTCGCTCTCAGGACTCGCGCCCAAGTCGTTAAAAGCTTGTACTTTGACATCGTATGGCGTATAAAAATACTGATGCACTATACGCACAACATGACTACCAACATTCCCATATTCCTTTAGCAAGAGCGACTGGAATTCCACTTCAGATCCGTTTCTACGCCAGAATATTTTATAATGTATTCCTGGTCCGTTCTGCAAATGTTTCGGTAGAGGAGTCCAGGCAATTGTAAGATCACCAATTTTGCCTCCACCTCCACCGACGTTTGTGGGTGCTTCATAAGGTTTGTCAGCTAACGTCGAAAATTGTGGACTGGGTGCTGAAGGTTTGCCGATTCCGAGGAAGTTTATAGCTTGAACTCTGAATTCGTAAACCGACCACGGATGCAGGGTGACGGGGACGACCGCTCGCTTGCGCCCGTTGTAACGATCTACCTCCATCACGTTGGCGATATTTTCCGCAATGGTAATCCATGTAGAGTTCCAATTGGTTCGACCAGTGATCGCGTAGCCAGTGATCGGGCGCCCGTTAGAATTACTGTCAGTCCATTCGAGAGTCACAGTGTTTTTCAAAACGTTCAAAATTTGCAGACCACCCGGAGGACCTGGCGGACCTTCGATTCGCAGTTGTGTGTGGCTGGATATGCGGCCGATAGCTGCTTTAACAATGCACTCGTAATCGCCGACATCGGAAAGACTAACATTATAAATGGTCAGTTCTCCGCCATCAATTTTAATTCTTTTGTCAGCATAAAGATCGGCTGCTTCCTTCATGCGGATGCCGTTGTGATTCCAGAGGTAAGCCGTGTCTAAGAGTGTATCAACTTCAGCGCTACAATGTAAAAAGATTACTTGGCCAACTTGCGTTGTTACGCGCGGAGGTAGACGCACGAGGAATCGGGGAGCGCGTAAAACTATCAGTCTTCCTCTACTCTCATCAGACCCGTACTGGTTCTTGGCAACACAAGTGTATATTCCTTCATCATCTCTGGAAATTTGTCTAATGATCAGATTCCCATTCTCAGTGATAAATCGTTTCCCACCAGCACCTATTACATTTCCATCTTTCTTCCATGTAAATGATGGTCTGGGTGCCGCTTCTGGATTACATCTCAAAGTTACATTTCCTCCTTCTGAGCCATATGTTTCTAATTCAAGGGGTTTCTTCTTAAATGATGGTTTCAATGATAATACTCTCAGCTGCCCTGTGGAATATCTCGCTTTCAACTGATTCCTTGCTTCACACTGGTACATTCCAGGGTCCCTTGCAGAATCTAAGTGCTTTATAGTTAACACATTATCCTGAATTATATATCGGTCCCTGTCTTCCAATTCTAAGGTTTCCATAGAAAGTTTATTGCCATTTTTCCACCAAGTGTAATTGACATCTGGGATACCAAAGGCTTCACAATTCCAATGCAGCTCACCCTTATTGTCAACATGCTTGTCAGCTAATGGTATAGTAAAGTTAGGTTCTGCCTGTACTTTTAAAAACACGCTGTTAGATATGCGCGACCGGTCGTTGCTGACGTCACAAATGTACTCTCCCTCATCCTCAACGCCAACATTGGAAATAGTCAAAATGCGATCGTAATTACTTAGTCTCGCTCGCCTTGGCATAGGGCTGTTTTTCCTGGTCCAATTGTATGAAGGCACTGGATATCCAAATGAAACACACTCTAACATAACTTCTTGACCGACAACTGGAGCATCCGGAAAAAGCTTAGGAAAATTATTGGGGAATTTAAGCTGCTGATAATCAGAATGGGGAAAAACAGACAGTGAGAAAAATGGCCCATTGCGACCCATGTCTGAAACTTTGCTCATGACATTACAACTATAATTGCCGTTATCAATAGATTCGAGGGCAGAAAAGTATACTCCGCCATCTGAAGACACAAACACTCTCTTGTCCTCTTCTACAAGATTTGGGAAATAATTACGAGCCCATAAGAAATTCACAGATGGATAGTAAGATGGAGGATCACAATACATAACTTTACCCCAGTATTGTTTGCCACTCTCCATAGGTCTTTTCTGATTAAACTCTCTAATAAATCCAAATGAGAGTCGGACTGATTCAGAGCGGATGACGCCGTATTTGTTTGAAGCAGTGCAATGATATTTTGCGTTATCTTTATCCGCATCTGGATAATAAATCATCAAAGTTCCACCACTTACAATAAATCTAGTATCATCCAGGGGGTTGATTTCAGTAAATACAGGGCTGTCAACTTGGTAGTCTTCCCTGAACCACTTATAAACAGGTGTGGGATATCCTCCAGCAACACAAGTCAGCTGCACAAAATTGCTGCGGAGAGGGTCATATATTGTGTCTACTGGCTCTTTTGTAAAATAAGGTCCCCTCGGAATTCTCTCTGGATCATAAACATCTAAGCCATAGGTAAAGGATCTAGTATCCTCTATTAGAAACTTTAACCTTTGAGGCTGCCCTTCACAAATAAAATGATAATATTGAGTACCTTCTACAGCAGATAGACCCCAGCGACCATCATGTTGTGAGAACTTGTATACTAAGTAATCGCGGGGCAGCAAATTGTAGCTGTTGTAAATGGATGTGACATCTTCAAAAAAAGCATTTTCAAGACCTGACAGCTGAGAACCATCTAAATCATTAGACCAGTATCCAGGTGACTGTTGATGCGCTCCAACATACCAGGAACCCTTTTGAGGATCTATTTTCATTAGAGTAGTAATGATAAATCCATGTTCCTCAGGAGTATTCACTGCCACTAAGTCTGATTCGTAAGCTTGGCAGATCTTCCGGGCGTCGTTCCTCGGCCGGTTGGGAGACTTCGTGAAGCGGTAACAAGATTCTCTAAATCGAATCCAATTGGGAGGACATTTGTACCTCTCCTCGTAGTCTAAACCTGCGTAGTAACTAGCAGTGTTCTGCGGGTCCACTTCATTGTCACCATCGCGATAGGGGTCAGAGTCGAAACCTTCGTTATAAAACGTACTTTGTGACTGCTGGTAATCTTGATTGCCGTACGGTATTTGAGGATTAGAACGATATGTGCCGTTCTGCGTATTATCAGAAGGAAATTGTTGCGGCGGGAAGTTCTGGTTATAAGGATCCAGTTTCCCGTAACCGCAACTCGTTACTGCTAACAGTAACAATATATTCTTCATTTTTTGCTGGAACAAAAACAACGGTTTAATAAACAAGAAACATAACAAATCCATCACAAATAACGAGCTTTTCTCACCTTAAGAAATAACTTTTAATAAAAACCTCTAAACCTTTAAAAAATACTCCCTTCCTATTTATACATGTTTTTATAGAAAAATTGTTAAAATTAAAAGAATTTACAATAACAAGATAAACTCAAGCCTCGCCCATTCCGTCATCAACGGTACGGTAACGAGCAGTGTTGCCAACTTGCCAAATATTTGTATTGTCAACTCAATGATAACTTAGTCTTAACCATCAGTTTTTTACTAGGAGGGTATAACCAAATGGTTAAATCCTTCTAGGTTTTTTGTAAGAAATGGTTTCTGAAAAACCTAACGCCAAATCCGTCTTGTCTATCAAATTATTCGATTTTTTTTTTACCTTCTTTTTGAGTATGTGTCTTTTTACTGGCAGCATTACATTTACCAACATGATAATTGTAAATTGGTTGACATCCGGTCCGTATTATACTCTTCACAGTGTAATCGCAGTACTTTTTACTTGGTAGAAAGTTTCCGTTGAGGTTTCCGTAATTAACAAATAGGTTTTTTTTTTACTGATACTTTTGAAACAAATTATAATCGTTTGCAATCGTTTGCATCCATTTCGCATCCGCATATCTCTCTATTGACACCATTGCCACCGCCACCATGAATCATGGAGACTATATAAAGGAGCCAAACCTCTATGTATGAAAAGTGTCCATCAAAAAACAGTAATTAGGCGACGCCACCATACACCGAAATACTACCAAAAACAACCTACGTAATTTGGTTGGGTTATTTGTTGGTTCATGTTATACCATTGTTATACTCATGTCCCAGAGCCTAACTAGCGCCACCGGAGAGATTGGGAACTATTATTTAAAGCTGAAAGCGGTCACTTTTGCAACAATTCTGCCATAAGAGATTGGCATCCTTTCTATACCATCCATAATTGACACAAGCCAATAGCCTATGGATGGTATAGAAAGGATGCCAATCTCTTATGGCAGAATTGTTGCAAAAGTGACCGCTTTCAGCTTTAAATAATAGTTCCTAATCTCTCCGGTGGCGCTAGTTAGGCTCTGGGACATGAGTATAACATGTAAGGCAACAAATAACCCGACCAAATTACGTAGGTTGTTTTTGGTAGTATTTCGGTGTAATGTGGCGCCGCCTAATTACTGTTTTTTGATGGACACTTTTCATACATAGAGATTTGGCTCCTTTATATAGTCTCCATGCAATAGCCATCCATATTATGGAATGTAGAGTTAAGGAAACGAATCTTCATATATCAAAAAGTGACTGTAAAAAACAGTAATTAGGTGGCGCCACAATGCAATCGAGGACCAATTTTTGACGGTCTCTTAGCCTTGTCGGTAGTGACCCCGCCTATGAAGCAGGAGGTCCCGGGTTCGAATCCTGGTAAAAGCAAGAGCATTTATTTGGTTTTTTTTTTATTACAAATATTTGTAATAAAAAAAACCCTTATATATCAATTTAAAATTATATATATGATCGTCTAGTGAGAGTATGTCGATCTGTGTAAAATTTTCCTATAATCTACCTAGTCTACCAATGGAAACTTGTAATTGGCTCACTGATTCTATGTCATTACCTAACTTATTACTTATTATTTGTAGGTTTTCCTAACAAATAAAATAAAAATAGAATAATATTATTCATTTATTTATTACTTAGATCTTTTTAACAATTATATATTTTGTTATAAAACTTATTTAGCAATAAATAAAGCACGAACGTTACTTTAGGTTTTCATTACATGAATATAAAAGTAAAATATATATAAAAAAATAGTCACAAAACAATACCCACAAAACAGTTTGGCTAATGAAAGTATATATCAAGCATCTCTTTGATTACAAGGATTGCATAATCTTTATACCGATACCGATCAAAATTATGCAATCCTTGTAATCAAAGGGCTGCCTGCAACAGATTTTTTGAAATTGTTGCGTTTTTTCAGGTTCATCTTTCATTAGCCAGACTACATATAAACACATGTGAGAGTAGTAGAGGCGTAATAGAGAGCTAGTACTCTCTCCAGGTAGAATTGCGCCTGGAGACCGAAATCCACTGAGAGTTGTATATTAGCAATGGACACTTCGTAAGCGTAATGTAGAACACGCTAAATGAGCGTTTTCCAAAAAAAATTTACATTTCATTCATGTCTTAATGCAATTCCTAACGACTTTTTCCAACTTTCTAACCGTGCTGGAGTCTGGGAATTAAAGAAACATGAAGAATGGTTGAAGTAAAATTGTTAATTTACTAAAAAAAATTATAAAAGTAACAATTTAATACTTTTTTTAAATATTTTACAAACTTACCGTTGGTCGGAAAAATGATATGGACTTCGTAACATTTTTCAGATTTTTCACCTTACGCCCACTGTGGCAACTGTTTACGACGCAAACTTTTCCCATATTTATTTAATTTATATATATATCCTATATAGCAGCGGCTTTGCCCCAAGGCCTGGTAAGCCCAGGCCCGGGGCGGCGGTGGCTAATAGATAACAGGGGTGGCAGTCTAAATAATGCGTACTGAGAAAGGGGCGGCTAGTTTGACTGCAAGGTACCTAGCACTTGGTTCCTAGGCGGGCAAGACTTTAAATCTGCGAAATATGAAATCCTAAATCGTTATTAAAATAAATATCTTAAACATTTAAATAACAATTTTAAATCACTGACAGCGCACTTCACTCCGTCAATGAAGTCTAATTTCATGTCATATCGTTGTGCCACCCTAGCGCCACCGGACAGATTTCGAACTATTATTTACAGCTAACTGCTGTACACTTTTACACTTTTTGATACATGAAGATTCGTTTCCTTAACTCTACATTCCATAATCCATATATTGACACTATTGACAGATTCGCTAGTGATGCGACCGATTTTTTATATAGTGTAACCCGTTCGAATTAAAAAACCGCAAATCGATGTACACGTTAAATTAAGCTATAAGTAATTACTTTTGTTATTCTCTGATATTCTAAACCTATTTCCATCATCTATATCTATGTCATTTTGTTTTGACATTTGACGTTTAAATTGATTATGATTATAATGTTAATCGTTAATTTGCAAATGAAATAAATATACTCTGGAATATGAGAGCTATTAAGTTTAATTTTTTAATTCTTTTATATCGCCGCTACGTGAATTAAGAATTCAAGTCCACATCCACACGCACGCAACGCAAGTTCTATGATAAAACTCGCATTGTTTGTAAACAGTAAGTACAATTTACAGACCGGTAATTTATTTTTTATGCTAAAGCGAGGTTTAGACTAGCAAGAACTTGCATGCAATTTACGTAACATTGTTGACTACTAAGGTTAACTGCATTCAAAATGTTTATCAAATACCGCAATGTAATGAAAATTGTATGCAAGTTCTTGCTAGTCTAAACCTCGCTTTAGTTCTGTGCATGTGACTAAAATTTTTAGGTTTGAAAACCCATACCCCATACCCCCATAACCCAAATGTTTTACCATCACAATACTTACCTTTGAGGAAATCTTTTTACTTACCTAAGGACTATTCAAAAATGTTATAGGGAAATTTATTAAAATTTGGTTTCCACAACATACAAGCCCTCCATTTGTAATTCAAGCCCTCCGTTGTTTTAAATTTTTGACCTATGAAAATGAAAAACCTTTTATTCTGAATTGTTCACATTTTTATTTTTTATGTTATCAACCAGACGGTGTCAATAATTACAATAATACTTAAATGTACGTACAGACAGGTATTAATGTATCCATTCAGAAAAGTATACACACTGTAGAAATTGTCAGTTACAATAATTACATTTAGTTTTCTTACCAAATCCCGCGTTTACTAGTCCTTCTAAGTTTCATCACAGATTATTCATGTACTTCTTCGTTTTGACTATTTCCAAGGAATAAGTAGATAGGGCGGAACATGGTCTTAAGATACAGAGTAAAAACTGCTACCATCCATACAATGTTCCAAAATACTATTTCCAGGCTAAATAAATACCAAATAGTCTCTCAGTGGTTCTATTCAGACAAGATAGAGCTCCAAAATAAGTTAAAAATAGGTATTCTGTTTACAATCCATCTTATTTACAGACTTAAAATTTTGCGATATGCTTTAATAAATTTTCCTAATATCTTACACAACTGTATAAATAAAAACATAACTGTTACAAATAATTGTAAATTAATTGTACAATAATTAACATATTGGGATATTATTATAATAATAGCAAACATAACAATGTATTCACTATTAAAAAGAAATTAATAGAATAATCTCATAATAATATGATGAATTTAATTTATAATTTTAACATTTTAAAAATATAACAGTGTCAGTGATGTATTAGTCAAATAATATCAAGCGTAAAGTGTTGGAAGCCCCGAACAGTGGACACTGCAGGGCGGGAGCTGCTCACAACCTATCTAGTCGCATACAATACCTATGAATTGCACTTGCTAATGTCCTTTGTATTTTAAGTACAGCAATCATGTGCTAAGGCTTTTTCCAACCCTGTGACTGATACCTCTGCACCAACTCCTCACTCGAGCCTACAGATATTAATAATATACCAAGCATTATTATTGCACACACATTTAAGATAGGTATATGCTAAAGTCTGATCCTAGACTGTGGTAACTTTATTTCGTTATTTCAATTATTACTTGTATTATTTTAAAATTATATTATTCTAACTATTATCAAACTTCCACTTCAATCACTTCATTTACCTATCTATCTATTCTAGTCCAATATACACCATTCACCACATATGTTTTTATGAGTATGTAGCACCAATTTTTACAATTTACTACAACTATATACACTATATACACATTGTTCATTAGAATAGCTAAACAACAACGAACACAAACTATCAGTTAATGGCTGGCTACACTTTAATTTAAAGAAATTATTTGTTCTTAAATGAGATACAGCTTTGTTAAGATTAAAATAATCAGTCGAAGTATTAAGATCTCGTAGAGCCTGGTCCTCTAAAAGGACGTGATTGGCTTAAGTGCTTTAGACGAAACCACGCAGATGTCTTGCACCTCGCTTATTTATCTTATAGTGCTGGTTTTCCCGCGTAATACTGAGGGCAGCATACAGGCGCTTAGGTTTCTCTCCTTACGGCCGGGCCACGACATCGCGCGGCGGCGGCAGCAGCGAGCAGCGGCCATAGGTTGGAGCGAGACACAGCGATCGGACCTTTCGTTCCCACCTATGGCCGCCGCTCGCCGCTGCCGCCGCCGCGCGATGTCGTGGCCGGGCCGTTGCGACTACGCTTCCGCTACGCGTATTATACTACCAGTATGCATTTGAACTGTCGTCTTTTCTACACGATCTATGCTCATGTTACACACATGCACTTCTGCGAGCACTGATGGTGTCAGCTAACAAGGACAGTCTCGACCTTGAGCAGCTGTCGCAGCTTGTCGGTGACCCTGACGAGGGCCACCTTGCTCGCTCGCACGTTCACCTTCTCGCCCGCGCACAATAGCTGGTGGCACTGTGCCCGTTCAAGAAACTCCTGGGTTCTGATCTCGCGAAGCAGTTCCTTCGGCGATCCTGAGCCGCAGTGGATCTGTTTCAGCAGGCTGTCTTTTGATTTTATCTGTAAATAATATGATGCAAATGAGCAACTTTGAAATAGAAGCAATTAATTGCATAAAAACTGTAGAGAAAGAAGTTCTAAATGTAGGGAGCTAGTACTAACAATAGGTAGTTTCCTCAATTTTGAATATACATATTATTAGGATTGTATGATTAGAAGTATTGGTTTGACAACATGCAGATAGTTATTTTTACACAAGAACGGGTTACACGTTACACCAATACACTTGCTTTAATTTATTTTATCATTTTACATTTAATATATTGCCATGTATTGGTAAATTTGGAAGGGAAGCGCTGGTGGCCTAGCGGTAAGTGTGCGAATTGCAATCCGGAGGTCGCGGGTTCAAACGCCGGCTCGTACCAATGAGTTTTTCGGAAGTTATGTACAAAATATCATTTGATATTTACTAGTCTCTTTTCGGTGAAGGAAAACATCGTGAGGAAACCGGACTCACTTTCGTAAAAAACTAGTGCCTACTCCAGTTCTTGGGATTAGTTGCCAAGCGGACCCCAGGCTCCCATGAGCCGTGGCAAAGTGCCGGGCCAACGCGAGGAAGAAGAGGATTGATGGTAATCTGCATAGCCCATTACCTTATTATGGCATTTATTACCATACGCACCTGTAATAAGTTGGTGATGTCCTGTAGTAAGCACCACAGCCCGTCCGACTGCTGGCCAGGCGCGGGCCGTAGACTGTAGAACGGTGGCAACGGCGCCTCCGTGCATTGGATCTCGATGGTGGCGTCCGGGGGCGGTGGTGGCGTCGCGGGCGGCGGGGAGGCTAGCGCGTCGCACCCGAGCTCTTCCTTGTCTGCAGTAATAAAAAGATTTTAAATGGGACAATCTCGTATATACAAATCTCTATTATCTTATGACATTATTTAAGTATAAACGTTTGTCATATCTAACAAGCCGAGGATAATTGTTGGTCCCAAACGTCCCTATCTATGTTGTTGTTGTTGTGTTTGTTAGAAAGAGCTCAATATGCTAGTTTATTATGTTTGATAAGAGTATTTAGTGATAGTGATATCACTCGGTTGGCAGAAACTTTGCAATTACGAATCTAAACATGGCAAAAAGAATTACCCTACCCCATAGATAACTTCCCGCTCTTTACGAAACTAATTCATCACCATTAGACATGACCATGTTCTAGTACAAGAAGTGATAACTAACCGATGATACAACTATCATTCCAACTATCAACATAGCCCTGTACAGCCGTAGTACCCGGAGAAGCTTGATCGCCGGTCTTTGCCGGTCGGTGCGAGCTCATCAGTAGAGATGCGCAAAACGCTTAACTGAGTTGAAAAGATTGATTCATATCTTTCGCTCAGTAGATCTGTAGACTATATTGTTCACGAGTGAGTAGAGAGAGATGTCAACCAATTAGATACACACAGCCATAAGTGCGACCAAGATAGCGAATCATCCCGCCATGTTTTCCCGACACCCTAAGAATTCTTCCGAACCGTTCCGAAACATATTCGCATCATCTCACTCGCTCGTCACGCTCGACCGGCTTATTCGAATCATGAGTGGGAAAGATGAGTTACTGACCGAGTTAAATCATCAGTGAGTTGAAGAGTGAGCGAGTTCAATCAAAAGATATTCATTTAAATCACTCACTCGTGAACATGAACTCAGGTGTTTGCCCCGCATACGTTCTGAGCAGGGGGTCCGCTCCGTAAGAGAGCAGATGACCTCATCTGCTCTCTTACGGAGCGGACCCCCCCCCCCCGGTAGTACCTACTAACGATGGTAACTAACCGATGATAGCCGTCGGCGGCGGGGACACCCACGGCTCCGCGGCCGTGCCCTGAACGTCCGCGATATGAAGTCGCAGAAGCTTGGCCGCCGGTCCCTCCGCGAGCTCTTCAGGTGTTTGCCCCGCATACGTTCCGAGCAGGGGGTCCGCCCCGTAAGAGAGCAGATGAGGAAATAATGATGGTAACTAACCGATGATAGCCGTCGACGGCGGGAATACCCACGGCTCCGTGGCTGTGCCCTGAACGTCCGCGATATGAAGTCGCAGAAGCTTGGCCGCCGGTCCCTCCGCCAGCTCTTCAGGTGTTTGCCCCGCATACGTTCCGAGCAGGGGGTCCGCTCCGTAAGAAAGCAGCAGGCGGATTACTTCTATGCGGCTGTTCTCGCATGCCTCGTGTAAAGGTCTGGAAATAGAAATTGCAACTTTAAAGAGAAAAATTGACAATTTATGTGTACCCAAAAAAATACTTGTTGGCTTTTAAACGGAACGTTTATATTTAACAACTTCAACGATTACTGCGTCATCCAGGTAGCGGATCTAGGATTTTGTTTTGGAAGGGGCTTGACTTTGGGCTTGTCAAGTCAAGGCCAAAGGGTCAAGGTTTAGGGGTGACTAAACCACTCCCCTAAGATTGCTACCGTAACTGGCGTCAACAAAAATAATAATCATGTGCCTTACCTAATACCTCCCTGCGCAGCAGCGGAGACGTTGGCCCCGTATTGTAAGAGCAGCCTCGCGATCCGAACATGACCCTTCGCCGCAGCCACATGTAAGGGCGTGAAACCCGCGTTGTCTTTCGCGGTCGGCTCCGCCCCTATCTTCTCCAGACAGTACGCCACGCAATCCTGAAACGAAAAGATAAACATTCAGATATGGAACATATATTATCTTTCACAACTTTTAATGCCGTTGGATTGAATCATTTTGGAAGGAGCATTTCAGTTGAATATTGTTGTTTCTTGAATTTAATAATTCCTTCTTTTTTGCTTTTCATTTATTTTTATAACAAAAACTTACCGTATAACCCAATCTCGCTGCGCGGTGAAGATGTGATTCTCCGATGCTCTTGTTAATAAACCAGCCTTTGATCTCTTTCTGGATGTCGTGGACTGACTCAGGACTAGGCTTCGCCGCTAGCCGGCGCGCTTGTTTGATCGAATCGTCTCTTCGGATGATTTTCTTCTTCTTGCGGATGTAATCAAACCCAGAACTGAACTTTCTTCTTCCAAACAAACGTTTCAACCGCCTTTTAGTACTTCCTTCTGTTGTGCCCGGAGAACTACCCTCTTCTTTTGGGGCATCCTTATCATCCTTGTCATCTGGAGATGGACTTTTTTCTTTTTTGATCTTTGGAGTGGAAACATCTTTAATTCTCTTGTTTGCTAAAGATTTCATTAAATTGTTTCTTTTTTTCAAGCGCATCAGACGCCCTTTAGCATCGTTTCTTTTCAGTGACTTTGTACTCCTAAGTCCATCTCGTATAGAACTAGATCTGCGTTTCATTTTGTCCTTCATGATTTTCTTAGGCTTGATCTTCGCCTTAGTTTCCGGTTCTTTCTTAATTTCTACTGGTTTGTCTGCTTTAACCTCATCTTCTTCCTTGTCTCTACAGGAGGACGGTGGCGCTGATGCTGGCCTTTCGTCTCCAAAAACTTCTTTAATCGTTGCTCGTTGCTTAATAACTCTACTTTCTGTTCTTGTCCTAGACTTTAATACAACCGGGGCAAATTCTTCTGTAGCACCCATAAGGCCATCTGTGTTATTGATAAAGGCATTTCTAAATTGTGACACAGTTTCTTTCCTAAATGCACCCAAATAATAAATGTCTTCCATCAATTTATCTTTCTTTGCACTCAAAATTCCTTTCGTACCGCTTTTCATGAGACCTAAGCTAGGTGTCGGTAGTAATTCAGTCGGGTTGGTACTTTTTGGAATGATCTTAGGTGTATTATTGAGTTTGTCTTCTTTATCTTTCGATTTTTTCTTTTCATCTTTCTTACCATACTTTTCCATGAGGACATCTACTATAGAACTTCCCTTCTTTTTCATTTTCGTCGAGAACCCTGTAGAGGTGGAAGCTTCAGAATCAGAATGGAGTCTATTGTTATGAACAACTGAGCAACTAGAATTAGAATCGAGATCACTGTCTATGGTTGATTTATCAGGACGTCTGGCATACAAATCATCAGTTGCTGCAGAGGGGGCTGAAGACGGCGCCGGGGAAAGTGGAGCTGGGTCTAAGTCAGGCAAAGAAGTAGAACCCCTTGAAAATAACGTGTTTGCGCCTTTAACAAAAGGTCCACCGGAGCGTCCTCGAGGAATAGCAATAAGTCTGCTTGGCATGCGAAGTGAGCGCTTGTATCTATACAGCTCTTCTTCCCATCCTGGATGAAAATCGGAACCATCTCCAAAACCTGCTTTTCGAGCTGGAGTAGAACTAGCGCTACTGCTAACATTATTATCTTGTTTTTTCGTGGGAGACGATTTTACGGGAGTTTTATTATTAATAGGCGTTGTTTTGGAATCTTCTGTCTTAATAGTTTTACGTACTCTCAGCCTGCTAGCTACGGTTAGGTCTTCATCTTCACTCTCAGAGCTTGTATCATCCTTACGTTTATCATTTTTAGAGTTATCTGTAGATAACGATTTCCCTTTCAATCTTGATTTTTTTCTAATTAATTTGCCTTTAGTAGCTTTTTCGCCTTTGTCGTTTATGGTTGTATCATTTTTCTTTTTTGTAAATTTACTAACGTCTACATCACAGCATTCTAATTTAACATAAACTGACATATCTTTAAGGATAGCATATTTGAGGCGCTCATTACGTTCTTTTTCTTTTATCATCTTGCTTTTAATTAATGGTTCGTCATCGTCAGTAGACTCTGATTCCTCTTTTATGACGGGTTTTATTTGTTCTTTTTCTTTAGTAATGTGCTTCATAGGCGTAGTGCTTGTAGATGTGGATGATTCACTTTTATCTGACATTGATTTACGCTTTAAGGGCGATCTTGTGAATTTCTCAACATCTTTATATTTTTTGTTGTTCTTAGATTTATCACTCTTATCAATATCTTTTGTAACTGATGATTTTGATAAAATATCTTTTCTTGAATTTTGATTACCAATTGGTTCTTTTAAATTAGTTTGTTTTTCTATTCCGATACTATCTTTAATATCCGGTTTATTTATAGTAGGTTTTCTAATAGCTGGTACTTTGTTCGAGTCTGGTTTATTTTGGGTCAGAAGTTTAGGTATAGACGAATTGTCGATAGGGTGTTTTAGATAATTTATAGTTTCAGCCACTATTTGGTTTTCCATTTCATCAGCATCTATGGGCTCTTGTTTAATTACAATATTGGGAGTAGGTTCGCTAGGAGTTATTTCAGACGTTGCAATTGTAGTAGATTTTTCACCACTAGCTGGAGTTTCTTGTTCCATCGTTTCAGTGCGTTTCCTACGCGGCTTCTTTTTATGACATCCTGTTTTCAGTTGTTCCATAAAGTTATCACAAGCGCTTGCCCAATCTAAGTCATCTGGGGTATTATTTTCAGAAATACACTCGGTGTCTAAAAAGTTTTCAGTTTTAATTGATATCACTGCATCCTTTTCTATCTCCTCTATATTCATCGGCTCAGATTTTATATCTGGTATTAACGACGCGATTGGCTTTTCAGTTTTTATAACAGATTCCAACCTAAGATCTTCTCGTATTTGATTGAAAAGATGTTGTTTTTGTGATTTTGGAGTAGGCTTTAGATTTTCATGATTTCCTATTGGTACACCAAGTTTTATTTCAGGTTTCAAATGACCATCTTGAGATGGAGGCATAACTTTTAATTCTGCCTTCGTTCGTATCCTTGAAGCTACATCATTTTCTGGAGATTTACTCATTGGATCTAAATTAGTTGGATCCACTTTTTGATGAATTGATTCTTTTAACACTGAGTCTATGGCTTTAGGCATGTGTATTTGGTGTCCACTGGGTACATTTATTTTATTAGTGTTAGATTTGCCTAAATTACCATTTTTACCTACCAAGTCGATATCATTTTCCTTTGTCAAATCTGTTATTTCAACCTCAGAGTCATCTACATCATCTATGACTATAAGTTCTGGTATTGGCCTCGGTCTAGTGACTTCCGGATGCTTTGTTTCCAAACTATTTCTTAGTATACTTAAAACTCTTTTGTCAGCTGGTACTCCACTATGAGGATCTAATGGATGGGCGTGCATATCTCTATGGTTCGGAATTTTTTGTATAACCTGGCGGCTATTACTAGACGAATTTCTGTCTGGAGCATACTGTGGGTGGGCATACTCTCTTACATCTCTGCTGAGAACCTCGGGTGGATAGGGGTACCTATGGTTTACATGACGGTGTTCATGATAGACACTTGACGTGACCGGTCGCTTGTGATCACCCGGATAAGCCTCGTAACGTTTATGAGCACTGTAACTGTAGACAGGTTGGCTAGCTAGCTCATGTTGTTCCCGCGCCGTGCGACTAGACCGGTCCGATATCCGACTGTCGGCTGTCCAGGTCTCATACCTGACAATTTTCTCCGGAATGTTGCTAACAATGGGTCCCGCGGGCCGCTTCCTTTCCTCAATTACAAAGTGCCGGTCGTCGCGGATTCTACTCTCAAGATGACGTTCTTCAGGAATCGTTGTGGTGAGATCTATGCGAGGTATTGCGTATTCAGGTCGAGTAGCAATCGGAATACTATATTTAGTGCGATCATGATACCTTTGGTGACGGGGATCAGGCGGATAGGCTTCTACGATGGGCCGAGGTGCTTCATGTGTACCATTGTACCGTACCGGTGGATGGCCAGGAGCTAAGGCGGGGCTATGGTTATTGTTAGTTTCTCTGTATTGAGTAAAGTCAGGCGCAAAGTCGACTTTGTGAGACGCACCAAATGGTGGCACGTGTTGAGGAGGAACGTGTCGACTATTAGGCAATTGCCGCGGTTGCAACGGCAAGTTCTTATTTTCAAGCGACGCTGAGTCGGCAGCATCGTCTACGGTTGTAGAAGAATCTGCTGAATTTTTTACAGTTTTTACAGATAAATCTAAAGGAGACTCTTTTTTCTGTTTTGTTTGATTCATTTGATTGACCAACGACGTCACTGACACAGTCATACGTTGCTGTTGGCTCGGGAAGCCAGGTTTTGTTGCTGGTCGAGCACTAGATTGAACATGATTCGACGTGGGATATTCATACGAAGGTTTAGGTGCCGCTGAATGTCGGTGACCAGTCCTTGTCTGCTGGTGATTTTGAACTACGGGCACCGGCACCGTCGGTTGATAGCGCACGGAAGAAGTCGATGGACTCTGGTACAGGTAACTACTTCTTGCGTCTACCGTTCGGTTGCTGCTGGGATAATCTACAGGTCGTTGCGTCGGTAAACGCGCCGAGTCATGAGGGTGCGGTGCAGGTGCGCGATCTGGTGGCCTCGCGGCGTAGTGCGCACTCATAGCATCCATTGGGGGATGTTTATATTGGACTTGATAATGCTCTTTAAATACTTCTGTTCGCTGACTCGGCACGGCTTGT
This sequence comes from Cydia strobilella, assembly GCF_947568885.1. Lineage (NCBI taxonomy): Eukaryota > Metazoa > Arthropoda > Insecta > Lepidoptera > Tortricidae > Cydia > Cydia strobilella. The sequence goes on from NC_086048.1 coordinate 4,875,799, forward strand.
GCCGCGGTTTGTGTTTGTCGATACCCAGGATATGATTGTTGGGGATCGTATTTTCTTGGAGGAATAGTATGCTGCCGCTCGTAATGTGTTGGCGTCCGAGCAAAATGCGAAGATTCGTGACGCGGCAGCGTTGCGTAAACTTGTGGCGACCGTCTATCACCCGTTGTGAGTGTTTGCGGATGGTGTATGGGCGGTACGCGGTCGTTATGCGGATGCGGTGCGGGAGGCTGCGTGGCTGGCAGTGCGTAGCGTGTTGCCGGTGGACTATGTGTGGCCGTCTCCCGCAGCCGCGTCGTCGCATGCTGCGGCACCGCACTGGACAGCCTCGCATAGGTTTGCTGAGGACTGCTATGTCGTGGCGGCGCAGACGGTTGAGGCGACGCTACTAATGACCCGTGGGAACCTCTACTAGGGTCTGTCATGTTTGAATCATAGTGGTACCGCGAGTAACCTTCAGGTGGACGTGACGCGGTATAATGATCCGGAGGGCGGCCGGAAGCTAAATGCTCGACTGGTCGTGCCGTAGGTGTCTGCACGCGATGCAAAGGTGCGCGGTACTGTGCCGTGCTAGGCTCGGGATGCGGCTCGGGCGTCGGCTGCGGCTGCAGCGGGGCGGCCGAGGGGGGCCGCGCAGGGGACGGACAGGGCGCCGCCAGCGCGGGGGCGGGGGACGGCAGGGTGCGCTGCGGTGGCTTGCGAATAATGTGTGTCGGAGGTGAGAGCGCGTTCATCGGCTCCTCGTCGTCCTCGGGCTCGGGCAGCTCGCGCCGCTTCTCGGCCGCCTCGCGCATCACTGTGGCCTTATGTATTATGTGGGGCTCCGGCTCCAGGGGCTCGGAAGGTGGCCGCGGTGGTGCGGCGGTCGCGACAGGCGCAGGTGTCGAAGGCGGGGCGGCCGCGGCGGACGGCGGGCGCGAGGAAAGCGCGGGGGCGCCGGACTGGCCTGGAGCGCCCTCTTCGTGAGGCGGCGCGCCCGCGGGCCACACTGGCTGTCCGCTGCCTTCCGCCTGCGCTTGCTTGGGGAGACCCATGAAGTACTGGCGAGTCCCTTCCAGTACATTATTGATGTCCATCCTCCGGCTGGATCACCACCTAAAACGAAAGAGCTACTTTAATACACAATAAACTATCGTACCTACCTAATATGTAGAAGTAAATTGAAAACATCCATAAAAGGGGAGTAATTGTAAATGGCAGAGAAATCATTAATCGTTACGAGTCGTGAATGTCGAAGACAAGTTGCCGAAGGTGCGATGGGGTCGTTACCCGCGGGCTGCCCTTGAGCGTACTTCGCCCTCAAGCGTATATAATTATCGCGTATATGTTTTAATATACGCACACATGTAGCGCACAGAAACTTCCGTATGACTCGATATACTTATAGTTGTGAAAAAGTTTACTGACCTCCAAACGGTAGTGTTAATAAATAGCCGTATCCTTTTTGATACTTTATTCTCGTAATCGCAGAGTTGTGAACGTTTAGTATTTCACGGAACAGAAAAAAAAATCGTGCCAACTTTTCACAACAAAAATGTCTGCGGGTTCTCTGAGGGACGATCCATGATTATGTTTCCAACTGCGACCTAGTTAGTTAATAACTAATAGGTAAGTAGATATTAAGTTGAATGCAGTGAGTACCTAAATATACCTTACCTACCTATTCTTCTTATTAACGTACATATTTAAGCCCGCTTGCATTTACTTAATTTTTGCGCTATTACTTATTGTTTGCTATAATGTTAGTTTCTTTACGGGATATGTGTGTATTTTAGCAAAATAAGATACATAACCCCAGCAACATGACACCTATCCTATGTAAGTAACTTACAGTCAGTTTCAGTTAAGTGAGGCCATAATATTTTTATATACTTATGTAGTTATGTACATTGACCTTGTCAATATGCATACAACGTGTATTCCCTTCAATGAATGCACTTACATCGGTTCGCCGTAATATTTGCCCGCGCGCTGTACGCAACTAGACTAGAGCCTCACCGTTGTCATGGAGTCGCGCTTGTGCTGAACGAATCGATAGGACACCGGAAAGACTCCCGCCCGGACAACAAAGGCTTGTTTATACCTACGATTTGCATGTTTCTCATAAAGTAAATTACTTCTACCCTAAAACATTTTTTACCTATTAGCAAAGATAATATTTCAGTTTCAGTTTATTTGCCATAAAGTAACATAAGCATTACATGGTATGTCAATAACAAAATAATTTTAAACTAATTAGTATTTAATATATAGGATAGAGGGGTACTGTCATAGTAAATTTTGTAGTCACAGTAAATTTACTGCCATCTATCGACACACGATTAAAACTTAAAAATAAAAATATCAAGTGCAAGAATCAAATTTTCTTAATTTCCGAGGCACGTTTTTTCCTTAGACAGTGTTCATCTTATACGGAGTTACATACACGAGTTACGGTGTCTTTGCTATTAGTAAAAAATATTCTTTGTTAAAACTTGGAACAAATGACTCTGTAAGTCTATTGCTTTTTAATTTAAAAGTCACATACAGAACATTTGTTTCTTAATCATCCTATTACTTAATTCGTTTAATTTAATAAGTATTTGGGATGTTAATTAGGTTACCAGTTTTGAACTTGTTTTTGCTAAAACTTGTCGAACTATAAAAGGTTAAAATAATGTTTTTAAGTTTCAGTTTTAACCTTTTCATTCAACGAATCAAGACGACATAAGGACTGCGTAATCAACTATATATAGTAGTAGATAATTAATGTTTGTACTGTTATGTTGCTAATAACTCTATCTTGGTTGCTCGTCATCATTAATTAAAAAGAAAGCTTCACATTTTCATCATTGTTGTTCGATTTAGCATCGATCGATCAGTAACAATATTCAGCACGTCTCGCACGCGAGCTACCAGACGGTTGCGTGTAGGTATTCAAGATGCAATTATGCATGCACTGGCACGGCTTCCGTTATAAGGCTTAACCATTGGAAAACATACTTTTACCATAGAGTAATACTAGAGTGGTACTATCATAGTAAATTTTGTAACCCCAGTAAATTCACTGCCATCTGTCGACACACTTTAAAACTAAAAATGAAGATTTATAAAAATACGATAAAATGTATTTAAATATAGATAAATGATTTTTTTTATTTGCATTAATTATTTTTATGATATGATTGACCCATGTTCTTTCACTGATATGCGTTAAAATTGTTAAATAACAAACGAAACCGTCAACGCCATCTATTCGACTGTAGGCCAAAACTAGTAGCGCCCTCTGAACGAGAATCAAATTTTCTTTTACCAAGCACTTAAGCACCCCGCGCTTAGAGGAAACACTGTTATTAAAACTGCTACGAGATATGTATAAATATGAGTTGGTAACGTAAAACTACGGGAAAGCCAAAAAGTTAATGTTATTAGTAGTCTGTGTATTTATACGCGTTATGCTTTCTACCGTACCGTAGCTCGGGTAATAAACTCACTTTGATCCGTCCGATTAACGATAATTTAAACTTAAATTCTATTAAGTGGTCAGCATAACGACATTATTAATAACGTCTGGTTTGTTTTCCTTGATAGGTGAACCCGTCCGCAAAGTCTTTGTCGTTCGGCGAATTCGGCAATCGACTTAGAAGTCTAGACAGGGCGTATAAGGTGAACTGAATAATTTACACTGTCGCATTATTTGAGAGAGAAATCTAAAAGATACTTAAAGTTCAAAAACCAGTTAGTTGAACCTGACTTCTGTGAGTGACACAGGTAATATTAGTGTTCCGTTAGATCTACGTAACACTTATATTTGGATTACTGTATTCAAGGCCCATGAGATACCATAAGGTATGTGTAACAGCTGAATATGTGTCAGATTGCAAAAAAATAAATGAATAACGAATTCAATTTTGCGTCAGAACATTAGTAGCGCAGTATAAAATACTAAATAAGCTTTCATTAATACGTGTACCTATCGAAAAAGTCGGTCAAGCGGGAAGCCAGAAGGGAACAGGTTTAAATTTAGATGTCCAGTCACTTCGCATTCAGTTATACGTCAGTCTTATAAATATTTACTTATGGAGATCTGATGTAAACAATATACACGCACCGCGGCAGATAATTTAACATTGTTTCGTTTGTTTACTTCTGTACTTTCAGCAGGGGAACATATTCTAAACACTTTCACTCTGATTAAAATATTACATTGCCAATTTTTTGTGTTCCATACAAAACTTTGAAAGAAAAGAAAAGACATTTATTGTAAAAACCTTCTACAAACAGCGCCACTTCAGTTACAAAAAAGAACTTACTCACTAAACACTTAAAGCTAGGTACAATGGTAGTTATAGAAAAAGGAGTAAGGTAAGGGTTAAGGAATTACAACAAATTTTGTTCACGGAACACTTATGGGATCACTTTGGTCTTGCAAATCGGTTAAATGCGTTTGACGTGCGTAGGTAAGTATTTGAGATAAGTACGTCGAACATCCAAGACTCGAGGACAATATAAGTGTGTCATTACTTGTGATCATCATACAAATACTCTGCAATGGATTGGAGTTTAATATTTCGCGGCTTCCTCACATTCAGTTCTCGAAACATTATGGTAAAAATAGTAATAGGCCATTCCTACGTTCCTATTTTCGTTGTATTACTTTGTATTCCTACTGTATATTAGACTATTAATAAGTAAGTATATTATTTCATTGAATGAATACTTACCTTTGTCAACAGCTACCCTGCTTGATGCGAGTGCTCCTTTATCGCGTTCATGACTATGTATTTGCTTCCCATGCGATCTGAAACAAGGTAGAAAGATGGTGAATATTTGCTAAAACTACACTACTGTGATCAATTCTAGGCTTAACCATAGTATAATTAATTACTATACAGAGTAACTTAACATATCTCCTATCTATAAAAAGTTTTAGTCTCATAAGAAAATTGAAGGCGGGTTACCCGGTTGCACCCTAAAAGAGTTCGACAACCTTTCTAACACAATTAGCAGCCTATATATACTACATATATCTACAACCTACAACCGACCAAACAATCAAATTAGATATTCTCGTGTTTGTAATCTGTTTTGATGATTAGATGTAAACGTTGAGATCAGACTACCTACAACACGAAAATAGACTCCGAAAACTTATTCTAGACCTAACCTAACATCTGTTACGCAAATTTTAGATTTATATGATTTAAGTAGACAATGTAGACATTGACCCAATTCAAAGTGAGACCATGAAAACAAAGCGCTCGTTCAAATGTATTTTGATGAATAAGAAAGCAGAGAACGGCTCGGCTGAATAATTCCAATATGGAGGCGCGACTAGGGTTACCAGATGTCAGGAATTTTCTTGACATGCCGTTTTCCAGAAATGCGGTCGGAATACGAAAATGTCAGGAATTTTAATGAATTAACCGACGTTTTGATAATTACCTAAAATATATATTATAAAAAAATTAGGTACTTACATTAATCCAAAACAGATTTAAACAATGTAAAAAATAACAATGAGGTCAACTTAACTTTATCAATAACTTGGTTAGTATTAATTAACATATCTTAACTCAAGCATACATAGATATTAGATATCGCTTACGGATAGACCCCCGGGCCCCCGTCGTCACCTCACCGATATCGATATGAGCGTCAGGAAAAAGATTCGCAAATCAGGAATTTTGTCAGGAAATTCAAAATTTGTATCTGGTAACCCTAGGCGCGAATGTATGACACAATTTGAATCATTCTAAAAATAACATTGTTTATCTGATTTATCTCCGATAATTTTGTATGTCTTAGGATTATGGTCATCGCTCAAAGTGCATTTGGGCTATCGACCACGTCATATGTTTTGTGGAATTGTCAATTGCAAACTGTCGAAAACGCAATTCGGAATGCATTACGGTATAAAATTGAAGTAATCATACGATGGCCACTTTACTAGATTTGCGATGTCACGTGTTGCTAAAAACACATCGAATCGCACCCTAGTTCGTTGACTTCGATCTAATTTGATGACTGATGTGATGATGTCACCTTGTGTGTCACCTACATAAAATTCCACTCAGATAAAGTGTCAAACATCGACAAACAAAACAAGTGGCTGCAATTAAACAGTTGTTTTCTATATTCACTTAAATATAAATTTATAATATAATAAAATAACATGTCATTAATAATAATCATGATACCGGCTCATAATTTGCACAAAATAATACAGAGATAACGATGTTAACAATGGTAAATATTGTTGTTATTTGTAGGTAGGTAAATACCTAAACTTAAGTAAATTTAGTTAGTTTAAATATTAATTACTCAACAATCATATTATTGGTTTATTATCGTAGTTAGATATATAAAAAAAACAGAAACTTAACAAGTATATCGATCTTACACTATCCACACACGAAAATATTTTTTCACGCACACTAGTTCCTAATTGCGTTAGTGTGTTGCCGTGGCCACAGCTGTGCGGGGTCATTGCCCCGCGCCGCGAAACAAGGTGACTCGCGCGTCTGGTTTTTAGGCTATGTGTCCGCACTAGCGGTTGGCCGCTTAGGCGGTTCGTTTGAGCTGCCAGCCGCCTGACGCGGTTGTCATAGCGGCTGACCGCTATGGCGGCCAACCGTGATGAAACCGTGTTAAGCGGCTGGGCCGCTCGGCGTCTTGGATCCATTAAATTATTATTAGCTATTTTTTGCTTTACTATAAAAATGTATCTACATATTTTATTTTTAATTATTAATAAATTATTCTATATCTACATGCTAAATAATAAATAATGCTAAATAATAATATTGTCTTCGGTTACCGCGATAGTTACTCATGAAATAAAACTATGAAAACGGATTATATCTCGTATATTGAATTTATAATACATCCCGACGTTTCGAACCCTTTACAGCGTTCGTGGTATGTATTATAAATTCAATATACGCGATATAATCCGTTTTCATAGTTTTATTTTATGCTAAATAATATTGTACTGGACGGACACGTCGACTCATCAGCGGCTCGCCGCACAATGAGTCGTCAGTGCGTATAAACAAGATGGTGGCCAGCCATTCAACCGCCGCGGTTGAAATTTTGTGACTGTTGAGGGTCCCCGGCAAGCTCGGTTCTCCATACAAACGTAGTTACGCTCTCATTTTTAAACGAGTAGCTAGTTTGCTCTAAAACTTTGTACTTACAATAGGATAAGGTATATCTATGTCTGTAGTTAGTTTATGTAGCTTCAGATACCATAGTTTACCGTAGTTTAAAAATACAGTGATTTGAAATTTTTCATACAAAACTAGTTTTTGCTCTATTTCGTTTGTTTTATAAACTGCAGCTATACAAACTAATTACAGACCTAGATATACCTCATTTCATTGTATGTGCAAAGTTTCATTACAATCCAACACGTAGTTTTATAATGAGAACGAAACTCCGTTTGTATGGGAAGGTGAAATCCGGCCGAGCTTGCCGGGGACTCCGGTTGCATATTAAACTGGAAAAGCGGCTAGCCGCGCGGTTAGCCGCCCCCGCGGTTATCCGCTAGTGCGTTATGGCCCTTATTCTTCCTTCGATTCATCGTCTTTTATGACTGCGTTCGCGAATTTATCGTAATTATCATAAATGTTCCATACGTGTTAACTTGCTTTTAGTGTGTTTTACTTCACTACCTACTTATTTACCAATGTTTTTAACTCTTGTTCCGAATGATATTAGTTTTTACGATTTAAGCTATAACTAGTTTTTCCAATATCAGTCACTACAAAGTCAATATTCTGTGAGTAAAGACAAATAAAATAACAATTCTACAACATCGAAGACCATTTCATATTAAATCTTCCAAATGTTCCATGTATCACGTAAAACTCGTAAAAGGCATTGGGATCGCACTAATACAAATATGTATAATTATACCTAGTGCGATGCAACCAGGGTTGTCAATCAATGTAATTTCAACAAAATGTTAATGGTGGCCATTAATGTCAAAAAAAAAAACGAAATATGGACGAAGTAACATCACTACAAAGTCGCTTCCTGCTGTCTGGATGGATGCCTGTCCCTATGTATGCTTAGATCTTTAAACTTCGCAACGGATTTTGATGCTGTTTTTTTTTTAATAGATAGAGTGATTCAAGAGGATAGTTTATATGTATAATACATCAGCATTGCACCTGTGCGAAGCCGGGGCGGGTCGCCAGTATTGTATATTATAGAGATGAGCATCTTTTGCATCATTCAGGATGGGGCAGAAATGTTTTAGGTGACGTGCGCGTAACAGAGAAAGAATCTGACATTATTATTGAATATACAAAACCGATTGTTGTACATATATGACGCCTCGTCGATTTGGTATTTGTATAAAACATTAATAAAAGCATATAGTTAAAAGATTTACATCTTACCCAGAGTAAAGAGGTAAAGATTTACATAAATGACGTAAGAACCGAGGCATTTACCAACCATCTGTCTGCCAACCCTAGATGCAACTCGTCCTGAGTTTGGGGCAACACGAATAACAATACCCCTCGCTCGTTCAGACAACCATTACCATAAAAGAGGGTACATTAATTGTTTTCCTTCTAAATTGGTGCTAAAATGAGGGAAAGTTACAATAATAAGTCACACAAACCTATTAGACAGATCTTCCAAGTAATAGATCAACACAAATAATTAATGGATCAGTCTGGTGTCTTGTTTCAATAATTTAATTAATCGCATGGCGTATTACATTAAACATTTCAATTAAATATGTAGCTAAATCAAAAAATTATAAATTCACATTCAGGATATCGAGCCACGAGATTGCGTCAGGTGTTAATACAACAATACCTATACAACACAAATTCCTACTCTTTATTGCACACCTCAATAAAAGAAAACAGAGGTAAACAACAGGCGGTCTTATTGCTAAAAAGCTATCTCTTCCAGACAACCTTTGGGTAGCGAAATTTAAACAGATCAATAATAAAATTCTGTTTCACCAACCGATCTAGTTAAGATAATGTTTCTCTCAGTCCATGAGAGGTAGGTAGTTTGTGAACGGACTCCCGCTATGTAATTCTATTCGTAGATAGCGTCCATAAATAATTCAGTAAATGGGTCGTGACGTGATATCTTTATTCCTGTCATTGACAGACAAGACAGTCGAGATAAATCAAGAAAAATATACAAATAGAAGCATTTTTTGACTGTCATGAATGAGTAAATAAAAGAGAATTTTATTACTGCGTAGAACTTCCTGAGAAGTTACGATGTTTTAAGAGCCCGAGCTCGTAGGTGTGATGCGCCGGGGCGGCTGTGGCCCACATTTTGCGTTCCATATTGCCAACGCCATCTAATATTAGTTTTGTTTGTTGTTTGCGACCGACTTATCGCCGAACTGTTGTTTCAGTTAACGTTTACTTCCCGTTTATCGCTAATATAATCGGCACATTACATTTCTCTCTATGCGTTCTTGGAATACTATATACAATTGTATCAAGGGCATTAATGTAGTGGTGTTTCTATCCAAATCACGAAAAAGGAAGAGTATATAAGGAGTTTAATAAACAGTAAAGTTTATAAAATATGCCTAAGTTTAAATACTCATTAAGTAAATATTCCATCCACTTATGCAACCAAAGGGAAACGTAACGTAGGGGAAGGGATACATAGAAGAAACCTTCAGAAACCTTTTCTTTATCATGTTTATAATTATATCAGGATGCAAACACTACCAAAAGATACCTTCTCACGTATTTACAAAGCTAATTACAAAAGTTTCCAAGTTTCCTCATAAAACCCGCCGTATTCCCGAAAGTTTAAAAGATTATGTTTAATCCGACCAAAATCCGTGTGTATCACGACCGGAACTGTTTTGTTGCCAAATTCTGTGGTTCCGTACTCAGCCTTGTTCAACTGCAAGCGTTCCTCAGTCTTGAAGCCTTGAGCAGGTTATGAACATTTAAGACTCATCTGAGACCCGGTGCAGCTTGTAGTCTGCTTATGACCCAGTCTTAAGCTAACTCAACTGACGAACGTGGCAGCGTGACACTGACAATATCAAAAACATCTGTTAATGTCACTTGTCCTATACCCGTAATTTCGTTTGTAAAAATATAAGATTTTCTTCGATGTTTTCAGCGCTCAGTTTGAACATAGAAAAATTGGAATGTTGAATGTCGCAATTGGACTAATAACAACCGACTCTCCGTAATGGAAGGATGTTGATAGATTGAATTATTGCTGTTAGTTGAATCATAGGCCATAGCCCTATTTACTATGATGTTTGTTTAGGGCACTTAATCAAATCAAATGCAAGTTGTTATTTATCAGAACAGTTTCTTGTTGTGACCCCGTTACCATCTTCCATAGACAATATAGTAAATACCTTTCGCAATCATTTCGATTCGAATCCACGTTGAGCCTGCCTTTGTGTTCTCAATGCTCGTCCACATAATTTGCTTCAATAGGCTAATGGTTTGATCTTACTTGAATTGTGCGACCCAAATATGGTCTCCACTCCCATACGATTCAAGATACAGATACGAGACCAGAGCCCAACTTTGATCCTCTCTAAGGAACTATGTCACAGGCTCGTTAATTCTTCATCGACATGTTGCATTTTATTAATCTACACTAACGGAATCCCCTCTGTCGTCTGTCACTGTCGTTTTTCCCGTTTTACTAATGACATCCTGATGCACCAGTGCAGGTTACAGCAGCTGTTAGTATGCAAATAGAATGCGATGAAATACCTCCTCGATCTATTTAAAGACTTGTGACAACTAGAGTATATCCATTTGGAATCATTCCAACATTTACTTGAGAATACTCTTTTGTTTTATTATAAATACGAGCAGATGCAATTAAACTATCTGAGAATTCGTACTATCGATCTAACTGCGCATTTCAAACGTTGTATGCTTATAATTACCATTTATGATTTAATAGTTTAGGGTGTAAAGTTTATGAAGTATATGGTGGTTCATACCTATAACCTAATCTATTAAATATTGTAGATCAAAGTTCAATTTAAACACCTGGCCACTGGCTACGCACGAGAGGGATTGAGCTACAATTTCCCACGCACTATTACTTATCTGTATTTATTCTGAAAATCGCAAAAAAATCATTATTATTGCTAATGCGTTTCTCCAAAACCATAGTTGTGTTGCGCGAAGAGTTGAAACTCGTGTCGCATGCAACCGACCCGTTATCCTTCGTCAGCAGTTTCTGTGTCAGTGGGTCAATAGCTGCAGGCGTTGTGCAAATCGCGCGACGCCGGTGCTGGCCGTGTTTTGTATACATCTAACATATTTCCCATCATAACAACCATTACGGATGCAGGAAGGAAAATGGTGAAGGAAAAACCTTCCTAAAATGTTTTTGTTACGGAAAACTTTTTCGCCCGCGAAACTTAGGTTCTTGAGGCCATTGCATAGAAGCCGTTAGGTTTGTTAACAAAAGTTGTCTGTTATGGAAGTTGTTAAAGAGCGAAATCATTCCGCAGTTTGTGTTTTATTTTCTGAAACCGTAAAATCCGTCTGGGACTTAAAAACTTCATCGTCAAATCATTAGATTAGGTGAGTTCAACTAATTACGGAAAAATAAATACGAAACAAAATTCTATAAACAGTAAAAACCTACTAAGTGATCATGTTACAAACATTATAAGCGTCAGTAAAATCATATAATACACAATTTTGAAACTCTTAAGTGATGATAGTGATGAATGTGTGCAGTCGATGTAGACTGTAGACTACCTCCTCAAATACCTGTAGTCGCTGCAACTATCATCTGTAAAGATGCTGTGGCCAATGATGAAGTGATGATGTAACATCACAGACACAACTCGCGCTAATAGAGCGCTTTTATTACTTACATTGAAGACGTAACTGCAAGTGTAACTAGGTTGATGATCACATGCAACGCGTAACACAAGATACTGACGAATTTGTGCATGCGAAGTGGGTGAACCGGCAAAACACTCAGTTTGTAGGTCACCAGGCCAGTGTCACAGCCCGGCCGCTCTCTGGGCCGATATTTATGAATCGATACGATAAGTACGATAACTCATATATAATACTAATCAATCAAGAAACACCGTATCGTATCAATTCTTCTTAGAAATTCCAATTCGATTATGTACCTTACCTATTTCAAATATGTCTAATATTATACGATTATATTATTATATTATTATACGAAATAATATTATATTATACATATTATTATTATACGAAATGCTAACTAAAAAATCCTACCTGGAATTTAATCTTATCAAAATCAACGTGTCTTTCTACATCGTATCGGTTTTGACGACAAAAAATATGTGATTCATATGGCTTCGTCAACAAAACGGACCTGATCCCTGATTCTGAGAATTGATCGTTTGAATCTCAAACCGTCGTAACATTACTTCGTAATTCTAGCTCGGCAATATCTCACTTCAATAACTGTACGCACATAAATTCATACATATAATATAAGATAAGCTGCGTACTGTACTTTTATTTACAGTAATGAGTCGATTTAATGGCAATTTTAGATCGATAAATGTGCACCAATGTGCAGAGTAATGCGGAAATAGAGGTGAAAGTGGGGTGAAAGCGGCGCGCGCAACGTTTACCTAATCACTCCCCGGCGCGCGCGCGGCCTCGGCGTTACATCAGACCCACCACACTAATGTGAAAGTCAATGTTACATTCGATGATCCCACTTCTGATCATCATGACCGGCTTTACATTTCGCGAACTGCGAAGTTTCATGTACGTAAGTGGACGCACAATAAAATGTAGGAAGACGATGAGCCGGTACTGACGCCACTGAAGCTGTTGCCAATAACAAATACGTTAATGTACATAGCTTCACTAAAAGGTCAGAGCAAAGAGGTTGTTTATAAATAACTTTACTAGAGTTAGAAAGTTGCAAAAGTCACAGAACATTTGTAATATTTATCGGCGTTAAATCTATCAATTCACATGATTTGTAAGTACTTGTAATTGTGATTAGAGCGTGCTAAAGAAAGTGGTTCGTCTTTATCGTAACTGTTATAGAGATACCACCAGTATCTAAGTGGGTCGGTGCAGGCACATAACTGGCAACATCTAGCGCGAACTGCTATCTTGTGCGTTTGCTTTCTTTGTTTACAACACACAACACACACTAGTGCTAATGACTCAGTTTCACAACTTCTAGCAAGAGTAAATAAATCAAGAAGCTCCTTAATTTCGTTAATGTGGCAAGGTCCAAATTGTATTCGAATGACAATAATGATTACGTTTATCAACAAAATCCTTGACCTAAAAAGAAATAGATAATCGTACGGTACGACCCACATTCGGGAGAACTTTTATCAGCAATTGTAAACTAGAAATCTGTAGGTGCACATAAAAACGTCTTTGTTTAATATCTACAAATAGGTAATGCTATTATTTCGGTATTACAAATTAACTAACTACATGCCGATTTTCATAAACGTTTCAACTGTCTCAAGCTCTTGATTACTTATTGTTTGTCCCTATCCGTCATTTCGATATTTGTGTTAGATAGAAAGAGACAAAACTTAACACAGGTTTGATTTTTTTAATAAGGAAGTATATTCGCACAGTACAGAAACCTTTTATCTTTAAAAGTTGATGAAAGTACACATTGTAAGCTTGCAGCAACACTTGCACGTTCTCGTGAGAAAACGACGAATTCTTCGAAACTTGAATAACCAGCTTATTACATTCTCCGTTAGTTTGAAGCGTTCTTTGCATGTTTATTCTGTTAGGTTATAGGTATTTATATGGTTATACGAAGCGTTATATGCCGCTCTGTTTTATTATTTTTTCTTTCACATAATTGAGACATTTACAAACGCATTCAGAAATCTCGACATCCGCCATTCCCGGCAAATAATTTGAACAGGCAGTTTATTTCAATAAAAGTTTGATAGAGGCGCATAACGAGTGTCTTCCTCATAGCACCGCGGCGGACTGAGCTAGTAGGAAACGCAGCCGCTCGCGCCTTGACCCACTTCGTCTATACTTACATTACAAGCATACTTATTCGAGCTTTCGAAAGGCTAGACTGCGATCATCACGTATCTAATCTACTAGCAAAATCGGTGTAAAGTATTGCTTGGGATAATTGATCCGAGAAACACGAAACACTCCCAAATGCTTTTAATATTAGCGATACTTTATTTGTATATCTTCATCAAACCGTTAAACAATAGTAGCAATACCCTTTGCTCATAATGTGATTATTGATCTTCAATCTGAATCTTCATAACTTTGGGAACAAATCAAATTATTTTATTAAATATTTTTTGATTTGTGTTTTTAGGGTTCCGTGCCCAAAGGGTAAAAACGGGACCCTATTACTAAGACTCCTCTGTCTCTCCGTCTGTCACCTTTTCACAGATAATGTATTTCTGTTGCCGCTATAACAACAAAGACTAAAAACAGAATAAAATAAATATTTAAGTGGTGCTCCGATACAACAAACGTGATTTTTTTGCCGTTTTTTTGCGTAATGGTACGGAATCCTTCGTGCGCTAACCCGACTCGCACTTGGCCGGTTTTTCTAATAAATGAGGGAGCTTCAAATACCAAAAGATCTCATCACCTCGGGAGTTTTGTATCTTCCTGTTTTGTCTGTTCTGTTTTATTGAATTGTCTATAACTTTTTGGCGAAATGGCGATATTTTTCATCTTTCACTACGATCAACTTTAGATTGTCCAACAATCAATGTTACGATATTTAAAACGCACGCAAGTTGTCAACATTGTCACTGGCGATCTAAATTTAGTGAACTTGTACACGAGGTCGTCGCGCGCGTCAGTCGATCGCGAGAAGATGGCGCCCGTATACCAACAGCACCTTTGCAATTGTCTCATTACTCTAGTTAGCTTTGAAATCGGAATTAATTTCCATATGTACAATAAAGCTTTACAACCTTGCTGCTTCACAATGAGTGATTTAGTTTAGTAAATAGCCTCAAATAAAGCATTTTTGCCTGAGCGCGTGGGAATTCGCGGAATATTCACGCAACACATTTGATTGTGGTTCTGGATTCACAAGTTTTTGTTGCTTGTAGCTTCATTAGGGTACCTACATTTTTATCGGAAGTGTTAGCCCAACCAAACCTAGAATATGGTAATCTTCTTCTTTCTCAAATTAAAAGGAGTTAAAATATTTCTTCTTCTTTCTCAAATTAAAAGGATTTTGAAAATATTTTGTTGCCGTTATCGCAGGAGACAAGACGAAAAACGAGGCTATCATTTAGCCGTCGGAAGTGGTTTATTCTGAAGATTATGCTTTATAGGTCGCGGAAGACGAAACGCCGAAATCTTCTCATTTTTATTAAATACACTTATTCGACTAGATAATGTCCCAAATTTTAAACTCATAATAAGTCACAAATGATAGAGAAGCTAGTAAAATAATAATAAAATACTTACAGCGGCCATTGAGCTGCTAGAAGTCCAAGCAAACAGATAACAATCCAATAATGTACGAGTAATAACACTAATCACTTGTTCAAAGAGCATAACAATCGGGCATTAATTGCTCCGCACACTTCACTTTATTTACTAAACACAAATCCACTGCAAAGCCAAAATGTTGTCTGATGTTCCACACACAAATTCCACTTAGGTTTCTTCTATATTAGAAGAAAACGATTACATAAAACTTCACACACCGTATCTGAGTTCACACCCAGCCCAGTTCCAAGTAGGCAGAGTACCTGTAACAAGACAAAGCCGTAGTCGAGTTATATGATTTCTCATGTACATCTTCAAATTCACGATTATGTTCATGAATACTGTTAACGGAATGATAAACGTACGTACTTGGCTAACGTTAGTTTAAATTGAGGACAAAATAAACTGTGACGTAAAAAGTCCGTGGTATAATTTTAGAGACGTACAATCGGTCGGGCGGCCAGACACTGACTGACTGGATTGGACGGCACGGCTGTCGCTAGCGCAGTGGGGAGGCTTGGGGGGAGGGAGAGAGCAGGCTGAGAGGCAGACGGACGGGGGAGGACATATAGAGGGAGGGAGGGCCTCTGACCGACTGGTTGGTCGACCTATTGGCATCCACCAACACGGTAAAGCCGCGTTTACAGCAGGAAATAATTGCGTGACAATGCCGCACTAGCAAGAAGTCTTCGTGAGACCCAGACAAATAACTCGCATGCATAGATAACTTGAAGGAAGTAAGACCTTAAAGGAACACTATTAGCACATTCAGGACGTTAGATGTTGGACGGCTACAGTGTTGAGCGGTCATCCGAGAAACACGCAACCTTCAGGAGATTCTCATGGCCACGCGCTCGTCCGTAAAGGTCATCTCGCTGTTGCAGGGCTAGGCAATCAACTACCTAACTCTAGTAAAAATTGATCTACAACAACTTCAGGTAGTGCGATAATGCGAAAAATGCTATAAAATGTATTTTTAAACATGACAACAGGACATGTTTTTCTTGTTAATTTATTTTAAAGGTGACGTCTTAGTTATATATTTTATCTGGACTACTACTACTGGTCTAAACTGACACTTTTCATTTTTAAATCCATACCCTAAACTGGAGGAAGGATGGGAAATGATAAAACCGTCTACAAAATCGTATTAAAATCCGTGGTTTAATTTAATTCCCATTATAATCGTTATTGTCATCTCACACTTTATTCGTCAGATAATGCTCGGTCCAACTTCCTACTTAAATATAGCTGCTATGTCACGTACTCGTATTATAAGTATGTTAACCTTGACGTATTACGTTAGTGTCCATATCTATGTCAACTATGTATATAGCTTAGTTCTTCTTCATGCTTTTTGATATCATGTAGATAATTACTATCATATTTGTAAGGATCGTCAGTATCACAAATAATATACCCCTTAACCGAGGATTGATGACCGGTCTGGCCTAGTGGGTAGCTGGGTAGTGGACCTTGCCTGCGAAGCCGATGGTCCTGGGTTCGAATACCGGTAACGGCATTTATTTGTGTGATGAACACAGATATTTGTTCATGAGTCATGGTTGTTTTCTATGTATATAAGTATGTATTTATCTATATAATTATGTTTATTTATCGTCGCCTAGTACCTATAGTACAAGCTATGCTTAGTTTGGGGTTAGGTCGATCTGTGTAAGATGTCACCAATATTTATTTATTTTATTTATTTACTCGTAGTTAAAGTATCTTGACTTTTATTGACTAATATTTTAAATTAGTGTAGTAAATGACACGGTAGGTAGTTCACAAAATATCTTTGACTATTTTGAGAATAGGCACAGTAAGCCGGTTTTCTAATTTAGATACAACAGACTGATAAATGCTGATAATGACAAAGTAATTTCAATAACTACCTTACCTTGGTATCGAAACAAAGTATTCGAGAATACTAATTACTTCGTGCCTGTAATTTGAATTTACGTGTTAACAGTCCGACAGGACGTGTTAACAATCTGCAGTTTGATGAACTCGTAACCTCGAAATTAGACAAATTTACAAATGTAAAGACGCTTAAAATAAAGTTCACTAGGTAAACAAAAATTACGATACAATAAACTGAACTCGCTAAGGAAAATCATCAACATAAATTCAAGTCGTTGTTATAAACATGGTTGCCCGTTCACTATTCGAGCGTGTAAGTTGGCGAGATAACCATATATACTTACGATAACTTCGAGGGGGTAACGCACTTGTTGGTTTTTTGTTCCCTACGCCGAGTCATCGGCTTGCCTGCCATTCCTTTTTTTACGCAGTCGAGTGTCGTGTCGCCGCTAGCAAACCTTTTACAAAACTTATGTTTTATTAATGTTTTATAAATACCCATGCGAATGAATTATTATTTTGTAGATGTCATCAGTTCATCATATACGAATAACAAAGGATGATTTTAATTTCCCTAGCTGGGGATTAAACCTGGGTTTTCTTTCACCATTCTGGAGTAACCTATAAACTTTTCTTTCACTAAGAAACGACCGCCAATGATCTATTTATTTCATTAAATTCACCACTTGCGAAATGCTGACGCAGTAACTATTTGCAAAGTTAACTCGATTGCCAAGATTCCATTTCTCAATTTAATAAAAGAAAAACGTATGCTAGATTTGAAGTTCGCAAATGGAAGTTATTTTCATTGCGCGAGCGAAATCGTCAGCAATATTGTTGCAATATCGGCAGTCGCAAGGTTATCTGCACCGCACGTAAGGCAGGCGCATACATTAACACGCTGGCATGGTTGCCCGTAGGACATTTAGCGTTTATCACGTTCGTCGAGTATTTTGTGATTTTAGTCCGTTGCTACTCTAGCCGTCGCTTTCGTTTGGACTACGGGCAGCAATAAACAATTAGGTCTGAGGATGCTCCGCCTGCTTAGGAATATAAAACTGCAGAAAAGGAAATAAGTGGGGCACTGTCAAGTCTATGTATATAACAAAGTGTAGTAGGTGCATATACCTTAGTTTAACCTCAAGCGCGCGAGTGACAAGCACACGGCCGTCGATTGTATACGATACTGGGACCTGTTCTAGAGAAAGTGACCGCTGCGATTACTTTCCAAGGGGTCTCCGTATGCACGTTCGCGGGTCTACCGACACTACCGTTACGTGCGCTTTGCGCAACCAGGTCGACCATAAGTTCGGCATTCCCTACACCCACGTTTTGAGCCACAGTCATAGTATTCATGTCAACAGAGTAATCGGATATCATCAACAGTGCAGAACGATATTAACGCAGCGATTTGTAATAAGAATGACGTAAACAATATAATGAGCTGTATTTAGTGCTGAGGCGGGAAACCGTCTCGTTATGTAATCGGGTCGTAAACACTCTTATTACTAATTGGTACTATTGGTAGTGATATAATGACATCGGCAATAACGTAATAAGCAGATAATCATGGTCGGATGGGACGGGCGGATATCGAAATGAAGACGAAGGAAGTCATATACATACTTACACTTACATTAGAGATCGCGTAAAAATAATGAGATCACGGGCAAACATATTATCTAAATATACCATTAATGAATCACTAGCGTGTAATCATATCTGAAGGAAACTTTTTTCAGCGATCTATTATTTATACAGTCGTTCAATGAATGATTAGATTTTAAGATTTCGCTGTAAGTAATTAATTAGACTTCGGGGAACGATAAAAACCCGTTGAATTAACACGTTTTAGGGTTCCGTACCCAAAGGGTAAAAACGGGACCCTATTACTAAGACTCCGCTGTCCGTCTGTCTGTCACCGGGCTGTATGTATCTCATGAACCGTGATAGCTAGACAGTTGAAATTTTCACAGATGATGTATTTCTGTTGCCGCTATAACAACAAATACTAAAAACAGAATAAAATAAATATTTAAGTGGGGCTCCCATACAACAAACGTGTTTTTTGTTCGCCGTTTATTGCGTAATGGTACGGAACCGTTCGTGCGCGAATCCGACTCGCACTTGGCCGGTTATTTATTTTTGTTTCGCGACTAGGTTGGGTATTTAATTACCAAGACACGAGTTTGCCGCAGTTAGTCGGTTTGTTATAGAGGGCGTGGGCGTGGGGGGTAACCGGTCAGGGGCTTAGGGGGCGAGTCAATGTCCTGCAGGGGTTCACTAGTCAGGCAACGGCCGCGCGCCCGAGCTTGACCCTCAAAGCTCAAAACCTCATATCTCTCCCAACTCTATAATTTCAAATCCAACCTTATCACCACCTTCCAAGATTCAAATTTAAAGTTCGTCTTGCGGAGGTTCCGTAGAATGCGTTTACGAATGTTTGGAATGCGCACTGAATAGATTGTTGCATGTTGGTTTAGAACCGGCGAGTTCCGGTTACAGTTTTGGTATTTGCTGATAAGAGTTATCTTTGCGGTAATAATAGTCAATGATAACCTTTTCAATTCTATTTATTGTGGAATAAAATATCTGGGTGGGTGTGTCAGAGATCCATATCGGATACTAATGAACATTAATTTAACCTGACGTATATTATCTATGCTTATTTTTTCTATTGTTTCTAAGTATTATATGTGTTGATTGTGTTGTAGGCATTTAGGTACAGATACACTATACAGATAGCTAATTGAAAATTAGAGTTATTAACATTCTATCGCCATCGAATCGTGTGGATCGCTCTACATAATCTTGCAAAACCGTTGCGGGTCAAATAACTTTAGGAAGCACTAAGCATTTTGAAGCCACTTGCCAGGGCTGCCGAATCAGTAGAATGTAATAAAAGAATAATAAGAACGTTTGCCGTTACCCGAACGGTCAACGCCGGCGCCGCTACTCGCGCCCGCGCATACTAACGTGCCGCAACACACCAACAATTTTAAACTATAGAATAGGTACGTGGAATTTGCTAAATTGGCGACATAGCTTCAACAGTAGTATCAGCTATCAAGCAGATCTTTGATGTTTGAAGATCGTGATTATTTTGGAGCTATCTTCAAGAATCTTTCTAGAAATAATCGAGGCTATTTGTTAGTCTTCCTAGACATAGAGATTTCAGAGAAAGATATAGGTAAATATTTTCTAGTAAGTGCCTAGTTTGTGATTGATAGGTTTTTTATACGTTTTCTACACTTATCAGTAACACAAACTGAAAAACGACATTTAAAACACGTAGTATTCTAGGCATTGTTGTATAGTTACAACTAGTACACGCTTTCTAATAATGGACTTTATGAAGTAGAAAATCAAATAGGTATCTCCAAACCATCTGTCGATCGATCACAAACTAAAATGGCGTGGTGTTACTATGACGATTTTTAAGATTAAATTATTTTGGTACCTAACTCTAGTACCACCTAGTAAAAAGTAAAGTCTCATTTAAGCTGTCACTTATAAAGACTTGGTTTAATAAACACAATTATTTAACTCAGTTTATCTGTTTACGTCATTACCTATCATAACAATATCGCAAACGGTAAATAAGAGTTATCTGTCAAGTAAATAACCAGCGTCCAGCGACTTCCTTATCTCTAGAACATTGTATTTTGCGTATCTAAACGCGCTGCCGACCTAAATATGAGTGTGTTACTTGTACAGAAACAGAGTACGTAAGGATAGTGCTGCGTCCGCTCCGATTTTAACATTGCATTTTACTGTCACATCATCACATGTGTCTTCATAAAGCGAGGGCAATTTGTAAACTCGGATTTTAGTTTGAAGTAATTATGTATTTAGAGAAAAGTAAGAAAAAATTAAATAGCATGATTCTGGAGAACAGATATATATCGTTGATTACCAAGATCGGAGTCTGACAATCTGGAAATTCAGTGCAGTGACTGAAGTCTCAATTAAAGCAGCATGGAGATGAATATATTGACAAGGCTACGTTGACGGAGTAACGATCCTAAAGAATGAGGGTCCGGACTGAAGAGGAAAAGGAATCTAAAGGATAGGACCAATTGCTTCGGGATAAATTTCATTCGTTGCATACCGAAAGCATTCCACCAAAATGCCAAAGCGCCGTTGGTAATTAATGGAGCTCGGTAATTGACGAATTTAAGTAGCAATATGAAGTCACATATGAGGGTTGGTCCGAAAGTTGTTAGCAGCTCCGGTTCTACTCATGCGATTTCAATATTATTTACACCATTGTGTAAATAATATCTTATTGAGGTGGTGTAAAGTCATGACTTACAATGTATCTGGATTATTAATATTTATGCCTCATTTATTCGCTCCTTATGCTGCTTCAATTTGCATAAGCATATTATACATAGGTACTTTCTGTCTAACGATGCACCGTGAACGCCCGACGCTGTCGAGACTTTCCACTTTCGTTAGTTCGCGTCTCACATTTCATTACTATATTATTTATTCAAGTGTACCCGTATCATAATACGACACGGCCAGTCAACTTCTAATTGTTCGAGCCAGACTGTCTAGGGCAGCGTAACCCGAGAATTTCGCCTACGTACTGAATCTAATAGAGCTTAATTAATTACCTATGTTATGCAGCATGAGCATATTATTTATATTAGTCAGATATGAGTCATGGACATTTCAGCGCCAATAACAATATAAATCTTATTTGCGAAGTTAATATGATCGCCCTCTTCAATGACAATGCCACGACGAAACCGTTTTTTAAACACTATACATGGTTTAGGTACCTTTCACTTGCATTACTTGAAGTTAACTTTTTTTTCATACGAGCTTGTCATTTTCATAGGATGGCTTTTCTATGAATGAGGCATGAAGCCGGACACGTTTATGCTACGTAAAAGATAGCGAATTTCTACAAGAATATTTAGTATTTATCTTTAATTTATTAAGATCCTAGGTCTTTATCTTGCATGAACCCGAGAAAACTTTACAGACACTGTAATAAGATACTATCCCCTGACATATTCGGGAATATTATCTACCAATTTAAGTTTGAACTTTAACGTACTTCGTAAAACAGTGAAATCCCAGATCCAATACGTTCGGCATAATATTTGAATTTATAACTAAAAGTAATGTACGGAACCCTTTCCGTCCGTCTGTCATTTGAATTTATAACTACAAATTAGTCCGATCTAAACGTAAAGTAACTGTCATCAAAATCATATATCGCAAAATTACAACTGTGGTTGTGCAATGCAACGGTGAATAGTTGCGCAATGCAACATTACATTTACAATGTTCATCTATTCATGAATGGTCCATCTAACCGGATATACAGTAAAAGTGTAATTAAGCGCCGAAGGTCGGTTCGATTGTCGTACTCAATACTTATATACTTAGATAGCCAATCCTTTAGAATTTAGAAAATGAGGGATAAGGTAACAAGGTATTTATAAACGAAATTCGAACACCAATGAAGGTAATTCGAATTCGATTTGAGAGCGCATCATGTGGCTATGCTCTAAATGTAACGAAAGCACGCAAGTCACGCAACTAACATGTTTTCGATATAATATTGATACGTCAAATATTATATCGAAAACATATTTTAGCTAGAATATAAGACCCCCGGTTGCATCCAATCTTTTTTCAAATCTCGACAGGGACAAAACGAGATTCAATACCTATTTTCCGGAGTTAGTGTCTTAAATTAAAACTGCTGCATTCTGTAATACGTTTTGGCATAAGCTGTTTAGTAGGGTGGTCTACTGTTAAGTACTTCAAATTTGCATGAAGATGAATTATTCGTAATTTTTTCATGGACGAATCTTCGAATGACAAACGAATAGAAAATTCATGTTTATGTATCCATATGATAGTTGTGCGCACGTACATGTCATTATTTCCTAAGACCATTTTACCCAATCTAATAGCATTTTGATATACGTTGACGGAGTTAGCACGACCTTGCCGCTACCACGGACGCCACATTTGGGTCAGTAGGGCGAGCATTTCGCGCTTTTTACGCGTTCAGGTGCCATTGCTGTTTTACCTCAACATTGTTTGTACTTCCTTGCCAAACCTCGCGGTTTTTTATGAATTTTACATGTATATATAGGTAGAAAAAATATAGATGTCATCAAAGACTGTTGACTTAAATTATGGGAAGAAATCTTGAACAAAGTGTAATCAAGAAAATATAAAATATTAAAGATGAAAAAGAAAACTCTTATAATTAAAAAATATCACCTAATAGGCTAATATTCCATTGATTATTTATGAAGAAAAAGATTGCTCCGATTATATGTAGATAATTTCTTAAATGTTTTTTTTATGAGGTCCTGGCGAACTATTTATGGGGAAGTGGGGAGACCCATGCGGGAGAGAGGTTTGGATCCTCGCTCTGGGTCCTTCCTGATGCAAAGATTGTCCATCGCGGTTCAACGTGGCAACGCGGCGAGCGTGATGGGCACCTTGTTGTAAATGTCAAAATATGCACAACTCTATAACTCCTAGCGCCATCTGTGCTCAAGTTGTAAGTAACCGATCTTAGTTAATAAAGCAGTCACTTCATATCATTCGAACGAAACTCGTCGTTTTATTTTAGGTTATGTGCTCAGCTACTTATAATTACTATTTTACAAGTTAATAGTCAGAATTATCAGCAAAGTTTTGTGTGATGGACTAAGGGACTTGTGTATTTTACGGTTGGACTAAAAAGTGAAGTAAAACTCATAAAACTGTGCGAAAATAGTAATTGGTGAAAACCGTTATCCAAAATCATGGCTGCTAGCTCAAGTTATTTAGTGAATGTACCGAAACTAAAAGGTCGCGAAAACTATAGTGAGTGGTGTTTTGCAGTCGAGAACTTTCTGGTGCTGGAAGGCATGGAAAAGTGCATTAAAAAACCAGATGAAACAACGTCGGCGTCGGCGGCGACACCGACACAAGACAGCAAAACGAAAGCTAAATTGATTTTGACAATAGATCCGTCTATTTATATTCATATAAAAAGCGTCACGACATCGTATGAGTTATGGACAAAATTGAAGCAACTATTTGATGATTCGGGCTTTACAAGAAAGATTAGCTTGTTGAGGAATCTTATGTCAATTCGACTTGAAAACTGTACATCAATGGCGTCTTATGTGACTCAAATTGTCGAGACGGGTCAAAAATTGTCGGGAACGGGTTTCAACATAAGTGACGAGTGGATCGGTTCTATCATGCTAGCGGGATTGAGTGAAAAATATATGCCGATGATAATGGCGATAGAACATGCCGGCATAGATATCACAACGGACGCCATTAAAGCTAAGTTGATGGACATGGAACCGGAAAATAGTGATGTGACCAACGCACTAGCATGTTTCCGCAGCCAACATAAGAAAAATAACAAGTCTGTGGTTCGCAAGGATGGCGCGACTGCACAGACGTCACCTGTCAATGTCAAGGAGAAACGAAACGTCAAATGTTACAACTGCAAACGGCATGGACATTATCGTAATCAATGCGACAAAGCCGACAAATCTGAACGTGAAAATAAAACAAGTCATGCTTTTAGTGCTGTATTCTATACAGGAGACTTTCAGAAAAGTGATTTCTACGTTGATAGCGGTGCGAGTACTCACATTACTTGCAATGAACATTGGGTGATTGATGCTTGTTATTCAGGCTCTTTTGAAAAAGAAATTATGGTCGCTAACAAGACTAGAGTGCCTGTGATATGTAGCGGAAACATGAATATCACGACTTCAACTAAAGAGTGTGATTACGACATAGTGGTCGAGAATGTACTGTGTGTTCCTAACCTGACTACAAACCTTTTGTCAGTTAGTCAACTGATAAAACAAGGGAATAAGGTGCAGTTTACGGTAAATGGATGTAAAATCTTTAATAAGAAGAGAACATTGATAGCTACAGCAACACTTATAAATGGTGTTTACAAACTGGATACAGTGACCTGTTTTGTGGCTTCTGTAGTGGAATCACCGTCCCTTTGGCACCGCCGTCTTGGACACGTTTGTAGTCATAGCATGAATAAAATGCAGAATGCTGTAGAAGGCATCAGATTGGAAGAGAAGGCAGATATTAGCAAGTCAAATTGTGTTGTGTGCTGCGAGGGAAAGCAGAGTCGGTTGCCTTTTGCTAATGAAGGTAACAGAAGTACAGAGCTGCTGAATGTAGTGCATTGTGACGTTGCAGGCCCCATGGAAAGTCCGTCTCTTGGAGGCTCCAGAACCGCATTGTGAAAAATGGACTGAATAATCGTACACCGTATGAGCTGTGGACAGGGAAGAAGCCAAATCTGGCTCACATCAGAGTATTTGGCAGCACAGTCATGAAGCATATACCAAAAGAAAAGAGACTCAAGTGGGACAAGAAATCAGAAAAATGCATACTTATTGGTTATCCTGAGGATGTCAAGGGGTACAGAGTATACAACCCTACAACTAGAAGTATTACAACTAGTCGTGATGTCATCATTATGGAAGATAAGTATACTCACCAAGAAACTCATGTTCCAGTGGAAGATATGCTAGAAGAGTCTGCGCAGAACCCAGGTCCACAATGCCCAGAACCAGTGGAGGACACAGACAAGGTCAGTGAGCTAGAGGACTCATTTGTTTCCACAGGTAGCATAAATTTAAATGATGAAACTTATGTGCCCTCAGAAGAGTCGACAGTCTGTGATGAAACCTTAATTACAGAAAATAGAAGGGTTTTTCCAGTGAGAGAAAAGAAAAAACCTGACATGTATGGTTTTATGTGCATGAACGACGACCAATCTGATAATGAGCTCACACTGAAAGAAGCACTAGAAGGACCAGAGAAGGAGTTTTGGGAGCAAGCTGTGCAGGACGAGCTACAGAGTTTCCAGGACAACAAAGCGTGGGAAATTATCGATGCTCCTAGTGGTAGTACAATAGTGAAGTGTAAGTGGGTTCTTAAAAAGAAGTGTGACTCGGACAATAATGTGCGGTATCGGGCAAGGCTTGTGGCTAAAGGGTGTACTCAAAAGTATGGTGTAGATTATGAAGAGACATTTTCTCCAGTAGTTAGACATACTACGTTAAGGCTTTTGTTTGCACTGTCAGTTCAGTTAAACTTAGATGTAATTCATCTTGATGTCAAGACAGCGTTTTTGAACGGAGACCTAGATGAGACTATATACATGCAGAAACCAGAAGGTTTTGCCTGTACTGATGACAAAAAGGTTCTTAAATTAAATAAAGCTATATATGGTCTCAAACAGGCATCCCGTGCTTGGCATAAAAAAGTGGACAGTTGTATGTTAGCCGATGGTTATAATAAATCTAAAATAGAACCATGTTTATATACTAAAATTGTTGGTAATTATAAAACCATGGTAACATTATATGTAGACGATTTTTTGATCTTTTCAAATGACCCACAAGAATTAAACCATCTAAAAGAAATGTTAAGTAGTAATTTTAAAATTAAAGACTTGGGTCGAGTCAAAGAATGTCTTGGTATGTCAGTTAAATTTGATACAAAAAATAATATTGTCACTCTAAGTCAAGAAAAATATATTGATCAGATATTAAAGAAGTTCAATATGTCAGAATGTAAGACAGCAAATACTCCGATGGAGGCAAATTTGAAGAGTAAGAAGGAAAATGTTATAACCTGTCAAAATCCCTACCAACAGCTTATAGGAAGCTTAATGTATCTAGCGGTCTTAACACGACCTGACATAGCTTATTCTGTGTCATATCTTAGTCAATTTAATAACTGTAATAATGAAGAACAGTGGATTTATGCAAAAAGAGTTCTAAGATATTTAAAGAAAACTAAAAATGTAGGATTAAGATATTGTAAAAATGAGAATGTCAATATTCAGGGCTTTGTAGATTCAGATTGGTGTAGTGATATTAATGATAGAAAATCATACACAGGGTTTTGTTTTACAATGTCCGGATCGGTCATATCTTGGAGCTGTAGTAAACAAAAATGTATATCGCTTTCAAGTACCGAAGCTGAATATGTTAGTATTTCAGAGGCCTGTAAGGAGGCGGTATATTTAAGAAACTTACAATATGAAATCACAAAGAAAATGTATAAAATTACTTTGCATAATGACAATCAAAGTGCACACAAATTGTTAGTTAATCCTGTATTTCATAACAGAACCAAACACATTGATGTAAGATTTCATTATTGTAGACCTGATAACAAAAGATATTGTTATAGTTAAGTATTTATGCACAGCTGATATGCCAGCTGATTTACTTACAAAAAGTTTAAGCACTATTAAGCATTACAAATTTATGAATGCCTTGGGCATTGTAAGAGTGTAGCGGCAACCTTTATATTATTTTGCTGTTTATTTAGTTATTGTAAGATATATTTTGAGTGGGGGTGTTGTAAATGTCAAAATATGCACAACTCTATAACTCCTAGCGCCATCTGTGCTCAAGTTGTAAGTAACCGATCTTAGTTAATAAAGCAGTCACTTCATATCATTCGAACGAAACTCGTCGTTTTATTTTACACCTTTGCATCGGGGGGTCGCGGGACGATTTACGGGACGGCTGAAATGTGATTTATTATTATTAGTGTTAGCTTCTAGGATAGTATAGTTTAGAGTAAGAGTAATTTGTTATTGTGATGTATAATTGTATATTTGATTTAATTGAATGTAATCTAACAGAATAGATGGTTAAGATTATTAATAACTAATATAATTCCTACGATACTTACTTAATGTTATTTCTTAAATTAGACAGAAGCAGAAATACGTGATGTGTTACAAACTTTTTGTATGAAACATATTAATAAAACATTCAAAAGAATATAAGTATTTAATTATGTGTCTATATATAAATCTGGTTTCAGCAAACTTTCCAATATTTAAATTCCTAAACGTACAAATTATCTATTGGTTTCGCTTTCCAATCTTTTGGTTACATACGATTATCCGGGACCCATGTCCGTTTTTTACAAGGGAAGCATAACTCTGTCCCCTACCCTTGAGCGTTCTATTATCAATTCTCGCAGGTAGATGACTCTTTATTTGAGGGGGTGGTTTTTATGCACCCGAATAACTTTAACTTATAAGTATTCGTTTTTTAGAATAAGAATCAAATCGGATAACATTTTCAATTTCGTATTATGTCTCTCGTTGTTCACAATTTAAGTCTTTTGTCCTCTTTCGCAGTAGACTAGACAGTAGACAGCTTAATATCTTAGTGAGTATTTATAGTACTTATATCATTGTACAGAAGTAAGAAGATTGTCTGGTACTTACCTTGTTTTACAGTATTTTGTAGTAACTTTCTTTATCCGATGTACGATAAAAAAAAACAATGTTTGTGTATTTTATATCCGCTATAAAATCAATTTTCGGATCGAACTTTATGTAATCGCGAAACCAATCATAATGATAGCAATGTTTTAATTTCCAGACTAGTGACATTATAACATACACATGAATATTAAATGGCTTTAAAAAAATGCTTAAGTACCTCAAATTTAAGATTAGATATATCGTGCTCGAAAAGAAAATATACTTAGTTTCATAATGGAAACTGGGTAAGTACATTACTTAAATACTAATATGACCGATGGCGTTGCGAAAAACATTCTCCTTTAAGAATGCGGAAATATTTTTTGTAGTTTTCCTGAAAATACTTCATCAGAAAATGCGAAATTGACTTCTTTCGCAAAACGTAAACAATGTAAACATCCTGTTCAAACATATTTCTAAATGAAATAAAACTATGAAAACGGATTATATCGCGTATATTGAATTTATATTACATCCCGACGTTTCGAACTCTTTACAGCGTTCGTGGTCAACGGGTGACACCGTGGTGACACAGTCACCCGTTGACCACGAACGCTGTAAAGAGTTCGAAACGTCGGGATGTATTATAAATTCAATATACGCGATATAATCCGTTTTCATAGTTTTATTTCATTTCATGAGTAACTATCGCGGTAACCGAAGACAATATTATATTTCTAAATGTTTTAGTAAGCCATATAAAATCGGGATTGGGGACATTCTAAATAAGCTACGTCCACAATATTCCGAATACCAATTGTAAACGTCAGTGGGCCATTTATCTTAATTTTTTGTACGTCTGGACCGGATAGCCAGATGTTGAGACAGCTCCCAAACTATATAACACTGCACAAGGATTACTCGAAATTAGGCTCTAATTTAAGGTAATAAAAACTTACTCAGGTGCATTAGTGACTTACGTGCCAGATCTAGGGCTACCACTCAAATGAAAGTGTCTGATAGTTAACCTAGCACAAACTTGTTCTTAGAGGTCACGTTTAGTGTGTGACAGTAGGAAAATATCGTGACCGACGTGACCGTATGTTTAATGCGAATGTAGGTTGGTTATGCAATCGGATATCATAAATGCGGCTTCGCATTATGCGATTATCGGATCCAACTCCTATACCTCTTTGCTTTCCGTTATCTATCCTACAAATATGTATATAATACCTCCCAGCCACACATATAATAGATACCTATTGTGCCTAGGTACCTACATTATCTGGATTCGATATGTGTTGATATTTTATATGTAAATATTTACTATACGGCGTTATGACGTAAAACCTATCTACACTACACTACACCTTTTATCGGACCGAGAAAATAACATCCTTTTTAGGGTTCCGTACCCAAAGGGTAAAAACAGGACCCTATTACTAAGACTCCGCTGTCTGTCTGTCTGTCTGTCGGTCTGTGTATCTGTCTGTCCGTCTGTCACCAGGATGTATCTCATGAACCGTGATAGCTAGAGAGTTGACATTTTCACAGATGATATATTTCTGTTGCCGCTATAACAAGATATACTAAAAACAGAATAAAATAAATATTTAAGTGGCGCTCCCATACAACAAACGCGATTTTTTTGCCGTTTTTTGCGTAATGGTACGGAACCCTTCGTGCGCGAGTCCGACTCGCAATTGGCCGGTTTTTTTATTGCTCAAAAAACTACCCTACAAACTAAACTACCTTGCTGCGTCGTGTACTTTTATACCCCTACGAATAATAGGCCGCCTAATAACAGTGCATGCAGTATCAGTGTAAACTATTTCAAAAGTTTGCAGTATTTTTTTTGCCAATGAGCAACCCTAAGCGACACAACAATGATGGACAATTGCATTGTGCGGACGTAAATTATTTGACACTTGTCTCTTGCGCAACATGTGCGGGGAAGATGGGGCGACGCAGTGACATGCAATGCAACAATGGCTTCATTATTCGCTCTCTTTATAATACCGTGCAAAAAATTACCGATACATTCCACCAATAAATATCGAACTTTCAATCTAATTTTATGACCTTGTTATCGTTCGCGGCATGTTTCACTTTAAACAGGATATTGATGTGTGGTTGAATTAACATACAGCATAACATGGAGCTTATTGGTTTCCAATTGATTGTGTTGCGTTGAAAAAAAGTTAAAAACAAAATTGACAGCCGTCCACTGTACAATTTGTTTTAACGATTTTACAAAGGTGCAAAGTTTATTACTTTTTACATACATACAACAGGAAATAAAAAAGTATTGCTCGCAGTAAAGTAAGTTAAACATTTAAATTCAACCCGTAGGCGATTTACAAGGTAACTTCAGCAGGTAACTTAGTGATAAAAGGGACGCAAGAAAATGTCAAAGAGAAAAAAAAAGATCGTACCCAATCGTGCGTGATTCTGAATCGCTCTGGCTTTGTTCGCCCGTACTATTCGGGATGCGCTAATAATAATAACTCGTAGCAATAACAGGCGGCGAGTCATCGACCTTCGAAAAATCTGACCTGCGTGCGCCCGCGTCGCACCCGCCGCAAGGTTGCCTTGTCAACGCGACCGACTTCCCACAATTATTAATTTAAAAGTTTAAGTAGAAGTAAATAAAAGGATCTATTATAATTAAAAACAAAACAGACATACACTTTGTTAAACACACATTTTATTCAACGCTGACAATTCTTTACTAGGTAAGTACCTAGGAATCGAACTCTGAAAATCTTATCGTCCATTTGCCCCTGAAAGTACGTTGCCGTGTGTTTTATTATTGTCGAAGCTGAGCGAGACGCTTCAACTTTTTTGTGACTTGCAATAACCTTTATTGGTAGAATAGCCACTCGGCAAGGTGATCAACGTAATTTGCAAAAAACTTGATTCTGCGCATTGAATTGGCGTCGAAAATGTCGAGAGTTAAGGTTATTGATTATAAAAATGTGTTTATTTTTAGAAAGCAGTAAGCTCAATTCGAGAAATTAAACCAATTAAGTAACGATAGTGTTGTGAATTGATAGTGTTTAGAGGTGTAATTAGGAGCAAAAACAATACCATGACAAACCGGGTAATTTATCTGGGCAAATTACGTGGATTCTCGGAGCGTGAAAAGTTGTACCTACCACGGAGTAGCAGCATGTTATTTGATATTATTAGTATCTTAAAGTATCTTTACACTGACGTGGGTTTCAGGTTTTGTCAGAAACATGACAAAATTAAATGTCAACAATATTTACAGAAGAAACTTGAGATCCGTTTCCATACATCTCCATGTTTTATATTGGCGCATGAAATCGTCGTTGTCACACTTGTCATGTCACATTAGAAAATAGGTGCCCGGATGACCTTGAGGCCGGGGAAATCTATTGTTCACAATGTGACATTGTGTTTTTGGTAATGTCATCTGATTGTTAAATCTCTCTATGATAATCGCGGTCGTATATAAAGTGTAAACAGAGGTGAACACCCTCGCATAGCGAATCGTTGACCCTCCATCACCACGCAGAGGCGCTCTAGGGTCGGAGATCTTGTGCTAATGCTAACACAGTTTTTTGCTTACTATGTACGATGTACGTCACCTTTTTGGGAGGTTGGTTTAGGTGCTTGTAAAAATCACATCAGCAAATCATGGGCATTAATGATAAATTGATAATAACTCTGGTGTTACTAATAAATGAAGTCACCCGGGTCAATGCTTTTATTGTTTTTATTATTATTTACGACGGTCAATTGGCTTATTTAACAGGTGACCTAGATATTCCGGAATATGGTTCTTCGTATCGTGACAAGAAAA
The DNA here is from genome assembly GCF_947568885.1 of Cydia strobilella. Lineage (NCBI taxonomy): Eukaryota > Metazoa > Arthropoda > Insecta > Lepidoptera > Tortricidae > Cydia > Cydia strobilella. Next base: position 4,908,185 of record NC_086048.1, read on the forward strand.
AGTTGTAGATTGTTTAGCCTGTGACATTTAGATTTATTTTAAGATTTATTACTGGCATTGAGACATTTTCAAAATTTTAAATTGAGTGCCTCAAAACCGTATTATGGGTTAATTTTATTAATGATTATTCATGCCACATATTCGTTTATTCTCCTGCACGTGATACCAAGTTAATGTTTTGATGTTGGTAGTGCGTCCTGCATTAAGTACAATAGTAGATATACATTTCATTGAGCATTGTTACTGTGTTATTGTGAATGTGAAACACAGAACAAGTTATTTCACAGTTTACACATACCTACATAAATGGTATGATAAGCACATTAAAATATATGACTTAAAATTGGCAACAGAAATGATTTACCTTGTAAATTTTTGAATCCAATACTCGTTTAGGTGTGGTTAATATTAGCTATTACTTCCTCGAGCAAGTTGGTGAAATATCGGTGTTATTAAACTGTCATAACGGTAGATATAAACATTATACCTACGTCATTAAGAGGAGCAGCCATCAAAAACAGGATACCGTTGTGGTTCCCGTTACAAAATGACATAATACGCGTTGTACGTTTACTTGAGGAGGAAAAACGTTACGTGTAATCAGGATTGTTGATAAGTTATTATGGAATTAATTAGTTCCTTGTTATGTTATTGATTGCGGAGACGAAAGCAGAGCACAATATTCATGTAAAATTTCATTATCGAATCCTCTGTCCTTAATAAATATATTTTTTCTATCGTTACCTGTCAAAACGTAAAATGCGGTTACATAAGGCCGACCTAAATCGTTTTACGAGCTCTTCTTTGCCTTCATCGCGATCAAGTGGAATTTATGAGGAGTTACATAAACAGCTAATCTCACGGTTTTAGCGAAGCGAAGGTCGCCGGAGACGGGACGGGAGCTAGGTTAACTTCGCAACAAACGTGACTTGTCGAGATTTTGTTGTCGCCGTTTTGCCTTTTCAGGCTAGCCCACCGGCTAACTTGTTCAGGACATGAGACATCGAAGATAAAATTTAGTGTTTTGAAGAACCTGGAATTGTTAATATTCCTTTTAAAGACAATTTTTTTACATTTTTGTACTTAATAGACCGTGAAAATGTGGCACTAATGCTTTAAATAAAAACTGAGTCTTACTTATAAAACATAATAAAAATTTCCTCCTCCATAGAATACTACGCGCTTTCTAAAGAGTGCAAAGCCGCCACAAAAAAATATTACGAAGAAACTTTCGACTATTTTCGGTAGTAGTCAGTTGCGACAGACTTGCGAAAGCGTTGCATTGCGCCATGATCGCGCTGTTGACACTGACAGCTCGTGCGATAACATCGCATTATCTGCGCGAATTCGAGGAACTAAGCAGGGGAGACGTTAGCGTTACCCCATTCTCCCCTTTCGGAAATCGAAAAACATATTGTGTTTTAGATGCCAAATTGCCAATTCGATCGATGTATTACTACAGCTTCGGTTGGCGTAGTTGCTTTTTGTTTATTTTTCATTTTCTCAGCAACAGCCCTCTTATTCGTAAATAAGCATTTTCCTAAGTTGTTTGTGTTTAATTTCCTATGCTAATGCTGTCATTTTGTGCCTACTACATATTTAAACATTGTAGATAGATTATAGTCTAACTATAGTACATCAAATTGCTTATATACAAGATTCATCATAAGTTTTATTCTTAGGTTTGTTGGAAATAGATTTCTTTTTTTTATTATTGATACGCATCCAAGCAGAATGTGACCTAACAGGAATGTTCAGCAGGTAAGCGAGTAAGAGACTGGCTGCGTTAGGGTTAACAAGTACTGCTACTTTTACATTGGTGTAACGTTAAAATAAACGTTAACTAATTAAATTGAAACCACAAAAATGCTCCATGCTATTAAAGGTTTAATTAGTGTATTTGAGTTGAGAAGCATTAGGAATTCGCAATCGAATGGTGCCTTTGAATGATGCAAATTAATATTAATATTGATTTGTCTCCTAATTTGTTCTCAAGCTATAGCTATGTATCATCCAACTTTGTACTTGTTATAATGGTTAATATATAGCAGAGGAACCGTGTCAAGGGCAAAGCATAGCCATATTTTAACTTTTTGTTTTTTATTATAGTTTAAAAAATAAATATATATCTGCCCTTCCTACGTTACTCGGATGCAATATGACGAATACCTTAAAAAAGGTATTTCAGCTATTAGCTACGTAAAGTGATACAAGGTGATACAAGGCCCAATCTATGTCACAAAGTGAGCAAATTTCGATCGTATTAACGCTGTACCCTTCAAGAGTTATTTGTCTCTTGCTGTCAAATCTAAATCCTGACAAATGGTAACCCTAGGTGAGACGGGAACTGGTTCACAAGGGGCGAACGGGGAGCCCAGACGGAGGGACGTCATTGACCTGTCGGCCCCCCTCTACCCCCACTCGCGACACCCGCGCAAACCGTAACTTCATTGTATCGCGCACTGCGAATCAAATTTGTTGTTAGGTGTTTTTGCGAAAGTTTGACAGGAACTCGACGGAAAACTAAATTATAACTAAAGAGCTATAAGCAAGGCTGCATACATGGACGTAGCGGTTTGTGAGTTTAACTTTACTCACTGAGCTACACGTTTTTTTATATATTTATCTTCTACAAAGTCCGTACGTGCGATCATAAAAGTTACGATAACAATAGGCACATGAAAACTGTTGAATATGTATGAAATTAAGTTCAATACACCTGAACATTCCAATAACCTCGTGACGTGACGTTTAACTCGATTCGATCAACAAACGGCGCAATCATTAGGTAACCTAAAATCAACCAGGTCATCATACCTGGCACCTGGCCTGACCTGCCTAACATTTTACAACGATTAATTGCCTATACTGGTAGGTTAAACGTTTCTAGGCCAATTGTGCTTGCTATTTTTTATTATAATGTACAGCGAGCTGCAAAATTGCATGGACACATAAATGGAATTTATTCATAAAGTGGCCATGCACTTTCGCAGCTGAGTGTACGTGTATTCTTCTTTTTTAAATTATTCCCAGCATCATATTATTCATAATAATATGCAATAATTTTCGAATTTTTAATTTTTTTTTCACTCGGAAACGATCATGCATATTATGCACCTTCTAATTCAGTCACTTTTTCGAATAGGTGTTTTTTTTCCAAATTAAATTGTACAATATTAAAATATAATACGCGTAAAATTTATGAGAACCGTAATCGGTTGTTCTCCAAGCTGAAATCGGGCGTGTCTGGAGTTCAGCGAATGTCGGAGACGAGCAGCCCTGTCCGGCCCAACTAGGTCAAGTTCATTATTTAAAGATGACTAGTCGGGGGCGTTTTTGCCCCAGCCTCCCCTGTTCGACGGGATGTGGTTAATTTATACTGAGCTAAGACTTTTTGAAGTGAAATAAGGATGATGTTAGAAGGTACCTAATACATAAATTATTAAGGCGTTATTCATTAACATTTGTCAAATCGAACAAACCGTTGATAATCGTTTGTACGTCTCTTCGACATTCCTATTTGTTAGAAAGAGACAAAATTTAACAGAGGTTTGTAACTTTTGTAAGAGGTTGCTAAGTTTTATGAAAAGAGTTTGTAAATACTCGTTTTCGAAATTTTTATAAGTACCTTACCTACTAAACTTATGTCGTCTAGGTACTAGTTATCGGAAACTGGTATGACAATTTGTGTTTTCATCACACTCACACAGTAAATGTGGAATTGCACGCAAGCTTAGCGGGAACTATAGAAAAAGCATTTTCCCTAGGGAGTTATGAAGATTCTAGTATTATAAATAACAGTTTTTAGGGTTCCATGCCCAAAGGGTAAAAACGGGACCCTATTACTAAGACTCTGCTGTCTGTCTGTCCGTCCGTCTGTCTGTCTGTCTGTCACCATCAGGCTGTATCTCATGAACCGTGATAGCTAGACAGTTGAAATTTTCACAGATGATGTATTTCTGTTGCCGCTATAACAACAAATACTAAAAACAGGATAATATAAATATTTAAATGGGGCTCCCATACAACAAACGTGATTTTTTGCTGTTTTTTTTTTCGTAATGGTACGGAGCCCTCAGTGCGCGAGTCCGACTCGCACTTGGCCGGTTTTATTTGTCTTCATACTTCATTCTTGTGTTTGCAAGTGTGATGAAAAACATTGTGTGTAACTCGGGGCGTAATAATATTGCAAACTCGAGTCTTTACCCTCTGGCAAGCCGTCGCGATTTAACTATACTCTCGCTTGCAATATTTAACTAACGCCCTAGGTATGTTGCACTATTGGTACGCGTGCGATTATACCGGTAGGTAGTGCTTTCATCCCGCTAGAAACACTAAACTTTACAATTATTCCATAATACTTTCACAGACTCCTGCACGAGTTGGCATTTGACATTTACGTTAGCGACTGCGTGAAATCGATCGCATAACCTCTCTATCGCACCAATATATCAGTGCGAGCGAGATGGACTGCGATCGAGTTTACGCAGTTGCTAACGTAAACGTCAAGTGTCAACTACGGCTACCGTTCTACCTGTTGTGAGGGCCTGTATTTAAAAAAACATTTAATGTAAATTATAAAATAAGTTATTGTCGACATAAATAGGTATATTCATTGATTTATTAATAAGGATGCAAAACTGAAAACTGGGTTCCTAAGTGCTTGAACTTTCTAGATTTACCACCAAGATTTTCTAGTGAACTCGAGAAGGCTTTTCCCCGCTGTATTGCGGGAAAATATAAAGTGGAATAATCGTAAAACGCGGAGGCTTGCCTTGCGGGCCTCGTTACCAGCTAGGGAGGCAAGTTTACAAGAAATTTCCATTTTAGTTTAGATACAGGTTAGATTTATCTTCGTTTAACATGTACCGAATCTAAAGTTCATATTGTGGAATACACATGAGACAAGGAAAGTTAGAGAGTGCATTTAGATCAGAGGGCGCCACTAGTTTTGGTCTACTCTCGTATAGAGGGCGTTAACGGTTTCGTTTGTTATTTATAATTTTAACGCATATCAGTGAAGGGTCAAAATCATATAAAAATAATTAATGCAAATAAAAAAATCATTTATCCATATTTAAATACTGAACGTATTTTTACAAATCTTCATTTTTAGTTTTAAAGTGTGTCGATAGATGGCAGTGAATTTACAGCGGTTACAAAATTTACTATGACAGTACCGCTCTATCTTATTATATCCTCTTTGCTTCAAGTTTCGAGTATACGTACTGTAGGTTGAATGATCTGATTTTCCAAGCTGTGTAAACACAAGACCATTACGATTGAATCATATTCCCCATAATATTTATGAATTTACGAATAACAATATTTATACATTTCTAAGTATGGATGTGAGGAAGTCTCGTTAACAATATCTGACTAATAAATAATATAATAATTATGTAAATGGTTGCGTTCTTCCCCTCATACATTTTGCAAATGAATTACAGTTCTATATAATAAACATCATTCGATATCTCTAAAATAAAATCTATTGATAAGAAAAAAATGCATAACGTATGCGGAGTGAAATCTTGAAAAAATTTTGAACATGTAAAAAGTAAACAAAAAATTATATCTAACTGCCAATGTAAAGTCAATATATCTGTCAATTAATCCGGTTAGTTTGATGGGCATTGGATTCTTTCTCTTGAAATTATAGTCAATCTAGAAGAACACCGTCACGAAATTAACTGTATGTAATTTCTCCAGTACTATTTCCTTACGGCCGAAAGGGAAGATAGTGGAACATTTTGTGAGTCACAAAATCACTGTCACTTAAAATGGAAATTCATGGCAAGGCAACTATTATTTTGAGAACAATGGTCCAATGGACGATAATGTGAAATGTGTTGACCATGCGAAGTTTCCTAATAAGAAGAGATATCCTCAGGAAGATAAAATTGTAACTAAAAAAATGCCAACATTTGTGTTTTTGACACCGATGGCTTTAAAGTACCATAACTGCCTTTAAAAATCTCGCATTTGAGCAAACTTAATCTTGCGTGTATGCATACATTATTAAAGAACATGAAAATTTATAAAAAAATAACCATGTTGTTTTTATTTAATACGACAATGAATTTTGTCCAGTCACATTTAATCTGCATACGTTATTTTCAAATAGTAACCGGTTGCTGAGTTTTGAATTTTATGCATGACTTGAGTTTTCAATCTTTACATATATCGCCCGTGTTTACTCGTATATAACAATTTACGATGGAATAAGTGTATTTAAGTCGAAATTATATGTTAATTAATATATGTGATGAATATGAGCTCGCCATTGTTTGAATTTTTTTTGACAAGACTAGAGACAAAAAGCCTAAAGTAGTGTAAAAATATTTTGAACAGCTATTAAATTATGTACCAAACCGTGATGAGTGGCGGAAGAAAGGAGAGGCCATTGCCTAGCAATGGAATACAAAATAGGCTTTTTTTAAGGCGGATTTGTTAATAAATCATGAACTAACTGAAAATAGAAATCTTGACAATTTACTACTAAAGTAATATAGGTATTGTATCGTAATGTGAAACGACTATAGACGACTATAGAATAGAGTATAGACGCAGGTAGGTAGAGGTAATAATAGTTACAGAAATTACCTTTAGGTGACGAGGTGTCTCTGCCTTACATATACATATTATGTGGGCGGCCGGCGAGCAGTCGTCATCGACAGTTTGGACGATTATTTATTTATTTTCCCCTCACAAGCTCGGAAAGTTGTCTTTTATCCTTTAAAACAAGCGGGGAAAAACGCATTTTATCCACTAGTGGGGAAAGTAACTTGACCTTGGATGGAGCGTGTTTAAGTAGCTTGACAGATAACAAAACGTAAAACGCTCATAATAATGATTCGTTTGATATTAATTATCATTAAACAAATGGTTTGAGAATGTAATAAAAAATACCAAATTTAGCTTTATTTAATGATTTTATGTCATAAACCTTAAAGTTCCATAAGAAACGTTTGTTTTTTAATAATGATGTTAAATATAATTCTGAACGCACAAGTTGAGTAAATGCAATTTCAAAACGCATCATTGACATTTCATACGTCAGAAATGTCAACATTGTCAACAAAATTTTTACTTAAAAACTTCTCACGTAAAAATACAGAATTTCCAGAGTTTTTTGTTATAATATCGTAAAAAATGAGTGATTTCAGTGATGAAGATGATCTAACGCCTGTGGATGTTGCACTTTCCTCGCTATAGTGAGGTGAAAAGTTTTGTGTTACACACGGGTGCAAATGTATTTTACTTCTCGTGTGTTGAAACACTTGCTACGCTCAGGATTCTATTTTAGAACCACTCGCTTCGCTCGTGGTTCAACTATAGAATCCTTTCGCTTGCTCGTGTTTCAATTCCACACTCGCGGGTAAAATACAACTTTGCACCCTTGTATAACAAATAACTATTATATGTCACTGTCAAAACAATCTTAACTCATGTAAAAAATCTTTCAGAAATAGTCATAAAGTTCGTAACATATTTTTAACTTTGATAATGTTGGGTGTTTTCGGTCTAATAGATGTTGCTGGTAAAATACTACTGACATTGACAGAGTGAAATAGGTCAAGTTCGAATTGCGACGTGACGTGAGAAATAATCGTGGGCTAAGAAAGTGTTTTGAATACAACTTCGAACTAAGCTACAACTGTGATGTGAGCGAAACATTTTGTTATAATTAATACCTAATGTACCACAAACATCAAAAATCTCAATTTCAATTTCTGCCTCTATCGCTCTTACATATTTGAGAAATAAAGAGGCAAATAGAATAGACGAACGAACGTAGTAGTTCCCGGACTTCCCGGTTATAGTCATGACATCAAGCTCTAAAATGCATCTGTTGATAATACCATTTTTAATAGACTAATGATCGCTACTAGAGGCTGTTCGTAAGATTTTATACAAGTATCTTTTAAAATCAGCATATTCTCGCATTAGTCCCGTCGCTAATTGTACACTGAATGACTGAAACCTCCCGCGGTACGCGTCATTAATATTTAAGTTGCCCGAAGGCCGGACGTTGTCCTCGTCACGACGCGTTTGTATCGCGTTACACATGGCATATTATGAGCCCGGTCAATGGTTCTAATGCTGCGGGATTTCCGAAGTGTTTTGGTTTTTTATTACTTACTTTTCAGAAAATGAGAGGGGCACCTAGCGCGAACCACTGTAGAACCACTTCATTAGTTCGTTCGTCTATTCATCTATTGCCTTTTTATCGCTCGAATGCACGGACGAAATTTATATTTTCTATGTTCGGGGCAGGCCCTTAGGATCCACAGAAAAGAAAATAAAAAAAAAGTCATTGGACTTGGACTGCTACCAAAAGGCTTTAAAATTTGGATACCAAATCATTTGCAAGTAATTAAATGTTACAAAATTCAAGACTGCAATCACAAATTCTATTAAGGTGTCTGATAACGCTTTGACCTCTGGAAATGCGACACAGAGCTGCTTATTCGCAGGCCTGAGCCAAAAGTCTGGCCATTGTTCGAGTTGATTGACATAAGTAAAAACCAAAACACAGAATCATACTTATGGTAGGTACTTACAGTATTTATATGTCTTGAAGGACGCGGGACGTCGTAAAATGTCAAACTTTTCTGAAACAAAAGAACATATTTATGTATGAGAACGAACTTTTATCAAGGCTGAATGTGGCAAGTGTGAACGTGGGTTGGGTTTTATTAGAAGAAGAAGTACGGATCGGCACAAATGGAAATATGAAATCGCGCAAGTCGCCGCAAGGTGTGCTAGCCAATCAGCTATGCTGGTGTGACATTAAGGATGACGAAAAATCTAAGCTAAGAATATTGTGGCAGATCTGGGGGCACGGCAGTGCCCCTGCCAAGTCGAGCAATTTAATTTACGGAGATATAATAACAAAAACCTGAAACTATCATCCCTTGTTAAACCACTCCCAGTCAGGACCACTTTCGGAACGTAATAATACAAAGGATTCCAAAGAAACTCTTATGAAAACAATTATAAAGTTTTTCTAATGTTGGAAAACTAATGGAAAGTTAAAAGACGTAGTTCCACAACATACTTTTGCTTACGACCGACGTAGCAAAGTCAAGGAAGTAGTCACGAAGATTGCTCGCCACAAACTTGTGAAAGCCGGAAAGCACTGCGTTCATTTAATCATGATCGTGTCGTTTATTAAATGACTCGACTGCTTTAAAACATATTTCTTTCTAAATATCTTTTGACTTTTGTATATTTTGTATTTGTTTGTACATATTATATCTTTTTAGTATTTATACCGATATAAAATTATTAGCTTTCTATCTACTTACAACACAACTTACACACGGCCTAAACCTGAAGCTACTCGTATATAGGAATACGAAGGTACACGAAGACTAATATATATTGAAAAGACACCAACGAAATTCATTCTTGTAATATCTACCTACGTACTTGTTTTATATATTATTTATAACAAATTCGTCTAGCCAAAATTTGTAATGTTAAATGGCGAGTAGGAGTGGTATACGTATACGCCTTTGTTCCTCTTCACTGCTTCCATTGGAAGCTGTTTTGTGATGATTTATAACTCTGAAAAGGATTTATATTTCTTTCCGAGGGAACATAAATAAAACCACTTTATTGGACACATTATTTTCATGTATGTGGACTATAGGCTAAAAGCCAGATCGATTATTCACTACTTATCCCGTCTTCAATAAATATACGATTACGTTGATTGATGATGATGATGTAACAAGATATCTAACTGACGATCAAGGGCAATCTTTAACGCGACATAGCTCTGTTTCACCACAAACATCTTGAACTAATATCACAAATATACCTGTATTTTACCAGTACATGACGTCATACTCATACCACGAGGCAATGCATAACAATATACGTGCCAATTACTCAATGATCGGTGGCCGGCAGACGCACGACATGGCCGCCGCTCGCAAGATGGCGGGCGGTGAAAGTGGCCAGTGCTGCCGATGCCGGTGGCCGCGCTCTCCGGCTCGGACATTTTAGCGATAACGAGCACCGTACGTCCTTAATTAATAAAGACTAATTACTTAATGAGTTTGTTATTAAGGATTTGCATGCTTATGAAAAGAGACAAATGGGTTTTGGCGACGGTTCAAAACAAGTTTGATTGTATTAGAGACAAGAAGAACATGTGCGACAAACTGATTAAGAAAGTAGGTAGTAGGTAGTTATTATCTCATCTTCAATGTTATAGCAATTATTAGTAGGTATTATATGTGTAATAAACATGAAACCGGAAACTAAAATCTACATTCAAGACCATGGTCATGGTCGCAGCGCAGACTGACATAAATTGTTTTTTTAAAGGACTCATTATCATGAATTCGAAATAAAGTTGGTCAAGCAAATCTTGTCAGTAGAAAAAGGCGGCAAATAAAAAAATGTAGGCGCGAAGGATTATCGTCCCATAGATAATTTGAATTACGCGCCTTTTTCTACTGACTACATTTGCTTGACCAAATATATGTACCTACCTAGGTACCTAGGTCTCTTGTCGTAACTCGTAATTATTGATATTTCATACACAAATTAGTTTAAATTGGAATTTTATGAATTAACCTTGAAGCTAGAGAACTAAAGCAACCAGACGTAGGCAGATACTTGAGTGACTTGAAATTAATGAGGCCAAAACGGTTAATTAGGTAGAATGAAAAAGGTATTTACTTAATATATATTCAGTACATATGCAACCATAATTACTTACTCGTTGTTTGATACAAATAAGATTTGCCTTAACTAGAAAATACTTAATAATACATACATATGTCTACCATAAAAACCAAAGGTCTAAATGTCATACCATCCTTTTGAGTAAACTAAAACCTTTATTTACAATTCTTCGATTATTTCTTTACATTTCCGCATGGCCTAGAGTCAAGGCCCTAGAAGTAATCGTCCTTCATCTTGATTAATCACAATAAAAATCGTTTATGTCAGAGTACAGGAGGCGATCCGGTATCAGTATGTACACGCTGTATTCAGGTTCGCAGTAGGTACACGTGAGCTTCAATTTGGTAACCCTGCCCCGAGTATCGAGGTCGCTCTTCCGTGGCTAGCTGCGCCGGAAGTCGTAAACGAGGAATGAACTTCTTGACGTAACGTCCGCTTCCTCGAGCAAAGGCAATTTAGACAAGTGGAAGAGAAAACCAATTCATTGATATCTAGGAACTTTGGATTTGCACTTATTCTTGCGAAGTTTGAACTATTGAATCGCGACGGGATGCATGTGGCGACCGCCAAATGCGGGAGTGCTAAGCTAATCTAATAGTTTTATTGACGGTACAAGTGTACACCAGCAACACATCGATCTGGCAGGTCTGCAACAACGAAATAAGGGCAATGTCATATTCTTGATGAATTTAATTTAAAAACAGTCATTTTCATCAAGGTGATAATCAGAGATATGTAGCTGTTTACCTGCTGGCTGCTGCAATGACTGCTATGCTAAACAGCAATGTTTTCACAATCGGAATGTTTCATTTCAAGTAACATGCTTCGCTTCAGGTGCGTTTGCGTGGATTTGATCTCTCGCATAGCATTTTAAAAGTGTGTATTTCTGCCCTTGTTGGTCGTTGTAGTGTAATTTTTTCCTATTCCGTAAATTAACAAAGCTACTTGTGGCGGTACAAACAAAGTTCGGCTAGTTCTAAAAGGTCATCAGTATAACATATTTCACGGTCAGGTTGATATGTCACTGCATGTCAAACTTGCTTATATCCACACAATACTAATATTACCTACATATATGAGATATATACCGAATTTGAGAAGGTAACATTACAAAATGGAATCAATGTCAAATTCGTGTACATTACATACATAATAATAAATATGTACTATTAAAATTTAGGCAATTTTAATATAATATTGTCTTCGGTTACCGCGATAGTTACTCATGAAATAAAACTATGAAAACGGATTATATCGTGTATATTAAATTTATAATACATCCCGACGTTTCGAACTCTTGACCACGAACGCTGTAAAGAGTTCGAAACGTCGGGATGTATTATAAATTCAATATACGCGATATAATCCGTTTTCATAGTTTTATTTCAATTTTAATATCTTAAGTTGTCACAAAAGATATTGTTTTCAGGCTTAGTGAGGGAGAAAAGACAAAAATAAAAGTTATGGGTCAAAAGTTAAGCAGAAAAGAGCTATAACTCCGAAACTGTAGGTAAACACAACATAAAACCGACTTGGTACTCTTGATAGATACCTATTCTTGCTACTCGGTTTTTATATCAAGAATGGAAACAAATATTTAATAACATCGGGGATAAATTTATGTTTTCAAAGGTGTAATCTAAGGCAGGTTATTAATGTTTTCTAATAACATAGACGAAGTTTAATAATTATGTATAGGTAACAACGCCTTTAAAGAAAGTAATCAATTTCAGTCCCCGCAGACTGGTCTCAATATCAAAGGGGACCTAAATGGAATTACTACGGCACGTCGTTGCTATGCCGACAACACAATTATAAGTTGGGAGCAGCCAGGGCCCTGATTCTGACATTATCTTATTTTAGTGTCAATTCAATCTGATTATCCGGACGTTCTGCTCGCACAGGTTTCGCTTTAGCGGAGTCGGCTTCGGCTCCAACCAAGTGATTAGATTCGTATCTAATGTAATACGTCACATTTCATTCGAGAATTAACCACCCGCGTACATAAGTAGATTAATTTCTGCTTGGTTAATGGTAGGTTATAGGAAGTATAAGTACCTAGATCATGAATACACATTTTAAAAGCTTTTATCTTACGTTGTTGTTTTGCTTTTTTGTTTAGTCGTGCTAGTTGCTATTAACAAAAGCTTAGTATAATCCTATTTACAACATTATTTGAACAATGCAAGGGTCTAACATGCGCCTCTATTCAAAATTAACATCCTCGATCAAGTTACCAACATTTAGCTTTTTTACATACAATTGTAAAAAAATACTACTCCCAGTTAGGTGAGTACCTAATCTAGGGAGTTTAGGATTTAGATATTAGAAGAAAACTTACATATCATATCACATGTTTGTTTACTCCTACTCCCTTCTACCTATAACTAAAAGGGCAGCTTTGCTAAGCCCCAATTAATCACGTCATTTTCATAGACTTACTTTTGTTCTTGTTCAGTTGAGCTATGTATATTCTTTATTTGAATGTTAATCAAGATTCTTCAAACGCGTTCAGATTAAAAGCAGATAGTTAGTCTCGGATGTTTTCCTTCTAGTATCAGATATGCGTTTTTCTTATCAACCTTATCTGTCCCGTATCTCTTCCTGGGATCAAGAACTCCTATTCGCGCTTTTGAAATGGGGACATCTACCTTTAAATTATTACCCGTTGCACAAGGTTGTTAGTACTCGTGTACCTATGTAATATAGTGGTGTAGCTACTTAGCACACACTTGCGTCCTACGGACTATGGTGCTTATCGCGGCGATAACGACAAAATAAACTTACCTCACTTTCTGACAATCCTCTCCTTTAAAAAAAATCATTTGGGCGTTGAGTTGAAATATCATTGGTTTGATGGTGCTTCCATTCGCATGAATTATGATTGTGTGGGAAGGATGTGAAAGGCAAATCATACGCACTTACTCACCTCAACTTATTCGCTTATTATTCGAAGATATAAATCGTCTAAAGTGCCGACTTAGCTCAAAACCATGAGTCACGTCACGGCCGAGTGTGGGCAATCTTAGCCAATTACAAACTAACTTTGCGAATTCGTACTATTGTGATGTCATCGACGTCTGTCTGTTGAAGGATTTTCGTTTACGACGCTTATATTCCTAAACTTTATTTATTTATTTACTTTATAGTTAGAAGCAGAGGGAACCCGGCTCTTGCATGGTTTGGCATTTGCAAATTTTCAGAAACTATAGGAACTATACCTATGCATTAATCGAAATATATCGCACCGTAAAATCCATAGTGTCACCAGACCATGTGGCAGATGTACCAATGAGGAGGACGAATCGAAAGAACAATCGCTATCGCCGAATGTAGCCTGAGAGCAGCGATAAGCAAGGCAAAGAGTGTAGTCACATTGTGAAATAAATCTATAATAGTGAAATTAGCTTTTTGAAGTAAAAGACTATTTCATCTCTATCGCTCCTCATTATTGAGGTTTTTGAAAATGGATTTCACCGTGCGCCCAACGTCGTTGCCTTTCTAGTTACTAATCTGCATGACAACTATTTACTTATAATCCTCTAGGAAGAGTGTGACTCTAGAACGAAAATTTAAGATGTTCTAGAATGGACTCTGTCGTCGCTTGCAGTGCAGTATAATGCCACAATTTGTCTCGGAATAATAATTCCCTGAAAGCCGACAAGCATAGATGAAAGACCTCCGTAAATAGCAATTTATCAATTTATTGGCTTTGATTGCCTCCATTTTGCAGAGAAATGGGATTACGTCCCTATAAGATGTGTTATTAATAGGTCTGCGTAGGTCGCCTTCGATATCTTATTACTTTGCACTGACCTTGATGTGGCCTTTAACTTTGTTAGTTACCGTTGATAAAGGGCACATGACATCAGACTGCCTCAATCTTTTTGCGGCAATATTGTTATAAATCTTATTTTCCAACTGCCTTCTATTATGAATATGATGATACACACTTATGCACTCCACCGTCATAAGCATAACTTGATAAGTGCGAGCGAAATCCATAGAAGTACTAGGGTTGTAACTGGTTGTCAAACGTCATTTCAATGGATTTCGCTCGCAGTTTACGATGCCTGCTCATATCATAGCTTAATCCTAGGATTGTTGTAATTTGTTTGTTAAGGTAAGTGTAAGTTATTAAATTGGTGCCTGTACATTTTATAAAATAGATATACAGCTGAGTAGAATATGGTCCCAATATTATAAATACAATAACTATTAGTGTGATCAGTGCAATGCCCTGATTGCCCTGAATAGCAATTTCTATCCAATAATTTCACTGTACCTTGTCTGTTGATTTAACTATACGCATACACAAAGGAACTCGCTCAATTACTCGTATATAACAATACTAAGAATTTATTGACGTTTTTAATCGCAAATCAAGCCGAAAAAATAGTCCGATAACCCATCGACCTCGGCGTATGATAAGTGCGTACGAGACAAAGTCGAGGCCGTTGGCCCCGGCTATCAGCTGACGACACCGGCCCAGCCGTGGGGACATTCTTCCATGGCGTTCACTGGCATTTCGAGAAACGATAATTATTTTGGGGAGCATTGCTCGAACAACGCAATGATTTCATGACCGTAGAAAACCTCTTTCGTGAGTTTTCCGCGGTTGGGCGATTTAAAACGTCTTTATTGTTTTGTCGTGGTTTTGTCGCCTGTCATCTAATACACGGTTACCGCGATAGTTACTCATGAAATAAAACTATGAAAACGGATTATATCGCGTATATTGAATTTATAATACATTCCAATTTTATATCACCTATATTTATATTATTTTAAGCTTTGTAAACATTGCCTGTTTTTTTTTAAATATTTGCACGCCTGCATGCAAACTGAATGCATGGATTTATTTTATCTTGTAACACCTTCTCATAAACTGTGTTCTATGCAAATACATTCTTTGGTTTTTGTTACATATCTATCATAAAATAATATTGTTCTAATACTAACTATACCTACGTATTTTCAATGTTTCATCGTTGCTAACACTATCAGAATACCGGACGTATTTTTGGCAATGCTGTTCAAATATTTACCAAAGCCAATAAAACGAAATGCAACGATCAGCGTGAATCAGTAGCATCCGGCGTTTCGTTATTCTGGTGCTCTGACCCGTTTTTATTTGGTTCTCCGAATCTCCGCCGATTAATCAAAGGAGCATAAACCTCCGATTGTAAAACATTCGATGATTACTGCGCAGTCATCAATCATCTTCAAATGATTTAGTTCTTTATTGAATCGTCTATTCGATAATAAAAATAACGAAGATAAAAACTAGTGTCCGGCCTAAGTTTCGGCTTCGGTTTAATTTGGTTTCAGCCGGTTTCGGCATAAAAATCACGTTTTGGCCAAAGGTTCGGTTTTGGCCAAAAAACTGCTGAACCTTTTGGCCGCGCCGAAACTTACAACTTACAACATTGTACTTTCGGACCGAGATCGGCTAGTTTTCTATATTGGTCAGTGAATTCTAATTAATCTTTCTTAATTAGAATAGGCGTTTTGGCCCCGCACCCAGCTAACCACGGTAATAGACAAATTAAATAAAACACAAAGACTAGCATGTGTGGCTCCGACGGGCTGTATGAGAACCACTCCGACTGCGGCCCTAGAAATAATGCTAGGACTCCTGCCACTACACATATACATACAGAAAGAAGCGGCTGCCACGGCTCTTCGGTTGAAAAATCTAAACCTATGGACACCTTTCAGCTCATCGCACAAGAAGATCTATGAAAATATGATCTCGAAACTGCCCATGCTGGAAGCACCTATAGACAAAATACCAAAAACTATGATCTTCTGGAAAGATTACGACATATCGTTAACAGAAGATCCGAAAGAAGGACTAAACCAAACAAACCTAAGAATATTCGGAAGACCTGAACATACGCATCTCAAAACCCCTGGGTGAACACAATACGGTATTCCAACTATTCCAAGCTGAATGTGTAGGAATAATAGAAGCTTGCAATGCCATAACAAGACGACAAGTGAAACACGAAAGCATACTAATACTGTCTGACAGTAAATCAGTACTACAAGCTCTATGCAGCGACAAACTTACTTCAGAGCTCATACTTGAGTGTCATCGGAGCCTCAACACTGAAGTGAGCAAAGAAGGCAATAAACTAACAGTACAATGGATAAAGGGGCATAGTGGATCAAGAGGAAACGATGCAGCGGATGAATTGGCCAGAAAAGGTTCAGAAACACATATGGACCCGAGCCAATTATGCCCCTACCAGTATTTTACATACACAACCAGCTAGAACAACATCACATACAACTGCACAACAAGTACTGGAATGATATGAAAACATGCAGGCAAACCATAGATATTCTACCGGAACTAAACTACAAGCTCACCAAAATACTACTGAAAACACCGAGAAGCCAACTACGTAAAATAGTAGGACTAATAACAGGACGTAACACACTAAACAAACACCTACATAATATGGGTAAAACGGACAGCCCCATGTGCAGAGCGTGTATGGAAGAAGAAGAAACAACAAAACATATTCTGCTAGACTGTTAAGTGTTAACAGGTAAAAGTACACAGGAGCAAATACCTAGGGAATCCGTGCACACTGAAGGAGGCAGTTAGCAACCTGAAGACCTTGAGGTTTCATGGACGAGCTGGGGTGGTTAGAATAAGGCTACCTCGTTTCACGCAAAATAGGCACATTGGATGTCGATTTGCGGAAAATGCCCAGTAAAACTAACTAAAACTAGGCGTTTTCCTACACGCACTTGGCCAATTTTTTATACCACTTGCACGAATTATAGGTTTTTTACTGTTTTTCAACGATATTATCACTAAAACGTTTCGGTTTCGGCCGAAACTGAGCCAAAACCGAACCTTCGGTTTCGGCAAAAAATCCGGTTTCGGTCGGATACTAATAAAACCAATCAAAAGTCATAATAACAACAGTTATGCTCGAAACAGCTGAAAGAAAAGGAAACATTAATAATTCCTATTAAACGTAATGTAATAAATGGGAAACAGAACTAAGAACAATCCAGAAGGCCTACTGCGAACCACGAAATAAGTTTTGCCTCTCTGTCGCACTTATGAATTCGTATGTAAGTGTCACAGAGAGGTAAAACTTCGTTCATGCTTCGCGGTAGGCCCTATGTAATGTAGCCGAAGGAAAAGATAACCCAGATTGGAACATTAAGAACAAGTCTCACGCAAACTTCGTCGGCACTTTTTTATTAAGTAATTACCAAAAGGTCGCTTAGTTAATTCCATAACAGTACTCCAGCCAGACTAGTCCAAACATCAAGTTTGCGTTGCCTAATAATATCTAATAAATACCTTTTGTATGGGTTTACGAATCTATATTTCTTGGTTTAGGTTTTCCTAATCGCGTTAAGTAGGTAAACAAAGGAATCTTATTTTTAACTTGCATGACACCCGCGATCTTTTCGGAAGCTAAAACGAAACAGCGCTGTATGTGTATAGCTCTTCCTTCGATTGAAACCACAAAATTCCATGCATCTGATTGGAATACAAAACATGTTGGTCCTATGTCCTATGTCTTCAACTCGCTAACTTCTTCGTGTCTCAAAATCTTATAGTGCAATCCCTCTTATCTCAGTATAATTGGAGCAAATAATGTTTAATATGTTGTCCTTCGTATTTGTTTAGTGGCATTGAGTGGCGTGCAGTCAGGTAGAGCAAATATCGCGACCTACTTACATGCGCCCGCCGCGCGCATCGCATCGAGCATAGCGCTCTAAAAATAGCCGGGTTGAGAAAGCACTAGGCAGACAGCATCGCCCATAGTTTCGTCGCTTTCGTACTCCTCTAGGAAGTCAGACAATGCTCGTGTTTAAAACCGACAAATAGAAGACCATAAAAGAGACAAATTGCTAGGTACAACTATTATCCACCATTCCGTTTCATATGCAATTTCATCGAGCACGAGTGCGAGTGCTAACGGTGCTTAGTTGTTTTAAATCCAATAAGACGAAAATGAACAATAATTGCTTTTAAATCGAAAGATCACTGTAATTTCTGCCCAATGTCAACTACTACCTACACATTCGCACTGGGTGCCCATTATTGCTGGTAACAGGTTAGTAAATCATACTCCAGGGATCGTTAATAATCAGACAGAAAGAAAAAAGCTATTCTTTACCAAAGCGCATTAGTAAATCTTCGTCTAACGGAACCGGGTGCCGTGAGATAATGACACAATCTTCTTCGACATAAAAACGCAAGCGTGTAGGTTTTATATTTATTTTACTGATTATCCATCAGTTGGGGAGTGCTAGCACGATAATTGGCTACCAAAATCAAGTTAAAATTAAGACACAAAGAAAACATTAAGTCAACAAACACCTGCAGCTGCAGGTAAAAATCCCATGAAGTGACCTCTTTATGACAAAGAAAGCCAACCGAAACTGCTAGCGATGTAACTAAAAACGATTTAGAAAGCTATAAAAATCTGAAGGCACCTAGTCAAATTCTCCTCAATCGCATAACTTTCTAATCGGAGATCATAGAGAATCTAAGTTCATAGAGAAGGCAAGTCTGCCATCTGGCAATCGTAGTCGATATTAAAGAGGTTCTTGCGAGTTCCGAGCGCTGGTGATGTCGAAATTTCTCAAGTGGTTTAAAAACCAGTCGTAGCAGCCTTGAAGCATTTGGTGCTTGCCACGCCCATAGTACTTAATCGTATGTATGCTCCATTAAATAAAAGGATCTCATTACCGATAAGCAATTAAAGTTCAGTAGTCGCTGTAATCCAAGCAATCAATTGCCCCATTCTCAAGTCTTCTGATACAATGCTTTGTTTACACTTGGAACAAAAGTCAGTTGTACCAGCCGCATTATTGAGAAACAATAAGACGTGAACGTTTCCGTATACGTAACTTCTCTATCAACTTCGCCGTCTGCTATTAGCACTGATGTCCCAACAACTTCGTATTTTATTAGTTGTTGACCAGGAAATCGTATTCTTATTAAGACAGTGATAGAATAAATTCTTAACAAGTATTGAGCACATTTTAAAGCGAGCGCCGACCGCGACGCAGCTATCTGGCTAACGGTACAGTCTTGACTTGCACCACATTCATCTCGGATCCACTGGAGCGCAACCGAACAAACTATTAAATTCTGATAGTTCAATGAGCGAATTTTATATAAAGCACAACGTAATCCGGTTCCGTACACGTATGCGATTGGTGTCGTAGGAGTCTCATTTACCTCGCGAGAATCGGAGGGAGGACGCCAACTCAGGCACGGCGACGTAGCGCGACCAGCCTTGCCTCACTGTCACCAATTTCTCACAATCACTCTCTAAGTCACTTCACAACAGTCCTGGGCGGGCCAAATGTCAAATATCAGCACGAAAGTTCCAAGAGGTTATGCTTTTCCGCAAATAATCCACGAAATTGAAGACGGATCAGAACGCACGGATAACCGACAGGGCGTCCGCTTACGGCTCTTGTCGTAAGTAGACTGGCCCGGGCGGGTGGTGAAGGGGGGCGGTCTGGTTTGTGCGCTCCGCTCTCGCAATCACGTCCGAGTAGGGGCGCGAAGAAGGCCGAGGGGCTCCGAAGCCGGCCGAGAAGCACCCGCTATGTCGGTACGGTATCGGGAGCCGCGGGGAGGGCGTGCACGTGCGGGCGCGGACACGATGCCGCGGTACTCCGACATCGGCATTGGCCTCCTACAAGTTGCGGTGCAACGCATGCACCGCCGCAGATAATCACAAACAACCCAGCTATATTGATTGAGTACAGCGCTGTTGAAGATGTAAACAAAATGTACGATGCGCTTAAACATAATACCTAACAGAAAGCAAGACAGTTTATTCAAATCAAAAGTAATTAAGTAAACTGTTTTCGGACTAAATCCGTCTAGGTCCAGGTAATAATCTAATCATGTGGTTAGGTTAGTCTAACCCGTACATGTCCAATGTCTCTACGTACATAGCAAAATGAATTAATGTTGATTTTGAATTGTTGAAAGCAAAGGAAAGGCGCACACGTAATCGCACTAAAGTGACTCTATCTATCTTATTGTCACATGGTTGTATGACTTCTGTTCTGTAGGTACATATCGATGTATGAAACTGACTTCAGCGGATTCAATTGACATGTCTATATAATCTTGTCTAATACGATTATTATCTTACTAAATCTAACTATCGTACAATCTAGAATCTATACAATATATCGTAAATTACTTAGGTAGAGTTAGACCAAGAAAAGTCTGCAGAGATTTTGACAGCACACGCAGTGCCGGTGTTATTTATACGTCATAATTTCATAGAAGTTTGACGTTTAAAATAACACCTGAACTGCGTGTGCTGTCAAAATCTCTGCAGACTTTTCTTGGTTTGTGTCTATATATATGTAAATTTGATTATACCAAATTCGCTCCATTGTTACCTGATATAATTATCGGCTTCGCCCTAAGTACACCTCATCTTAACTTAGCACAAGCAAACTAAACAAAGAAATGAACAGTTTATTAATTTTATTATAAAAAAAATGTTTATATACTTATAATATACATGTTATACTTAAAATATACATATATATAATATACACATAATACATTTATAAGTCAAATCTTAAAAGTTGATTTCACCCACACCTTTTAAACATAAAAGTGAATATACATCTTCAACCATGCAAGAAAAATCACGAATGTTTTAATATTAAATCACTATTTGACAATATATTACGTCGTTGTTATTAGCTCTGAATGCTCTGATGCAGTCAGGTGCATGTGCACCGCAAGCATTTCGAGCTACTTTCTTCACAGATACTTACTTCGCGCGACTAATTTTCGCAAACTTTCCGATGCATTGTACCGCTGGGAAACTCCAACGGCTTTCCTCATATCGGTGTAAACGTATATGAAACCTATAGGTGCTTACTGCCTTTATTTAGAAGCCGTTGAAGTGTTTTTGTTCCGTGTTCCGTGCGAGCCTAACTTATTTATGATTGCGCGACGTTTTGCCTTGGGATGTTTCCCGGAGTTTTTGCTTCAGTAATAAGTTCTTTAGTGTGGGGTTAATGAGGGCTACCGCGTTAAATTTCGCCGCTAGGGGCGCTAGTGTAGATGGAGGTCTTTCAAAATGTCAAATGCATAGAAGTTTGGGGAGTTTCAAGCTTTTTTCGGCAGTTTTCACTCCTTATTCATAACATAATTGTGATAATTCTTTGTCCATCTTTGATTAATCGTGGTAAAAAATAGATATAGCTCAATAAATCTTAGTGGTTTTAAAAAAAGTGTCAACTAAAATATATGCAAAATTAAACAGGTTGAAAAAATGACACATTTAGACGTTAAAAAATAGATATAGCTCAATAAATCTTAGTGGTTTAAAAAAAAAGTGTCAACTAAAATATATGCAAAATTAAACAGGTTGAAAAATGACACATTTAGACGTTAAAATACCTTTGTGTATATTAGAACGTATTGATTTTATAAAAATAAGCATAGAATAATTTTGAGATCTGTTTTTCTGGACCTACATCTACAGTAGCGCCAACTGGTGAGCACAAAAACGGTAGCCCTCATTGTCGCCCTCATGGTATTATCTGTATTAATGACGTGCTTACTTTATTACCATATTTTATTACACATAAATAATTGACATAATTTCCATAAGTAGATATTACTAACTAGCACCGTAGCCTTAAAAATGTATTGATTTAGGATGCCCTTTCGCTACTTCGGTAGGTACCAGTCTACATATTCTTCGATCTTCGTTACATAAAGTGTGAAGTCCATTAATTTATTTATACACACAGGACATTCGGTCGAATACTTGATGTTTAATCACGGGATCATGATGACTAATGTGGTGTAATGTAATGACCAACCTTACCGTTACCTTGTTTTCTTCATTCGTACCATAAAGTGTTTATTACTTACTTTATTACTTATTTACTTAACGCTTTCTAAATGAAGAAAAGAAATAGTCATGATTTTTGTAACAAAGTAAGTAATAACAATATTTAATTACAATTGCGTTTTGCATTTAGATCCCTTATCTTGACATCCGAAGCTCTAAATGGGCCCACTGCTTTTTTCGTTCGCTGGGGCCCACCCACTGATTATCAGTCCGCCGGACGATATCAGCCTGTCAGTTGGAACAAAAATTTGACAGTTCCGAACAACTGACAGGCCGATATCGTCCGGCGGATTGGTAATCAGTGGGTCCCTTCATATTCCGATATCCGTACTGATTATGATCTTTACTAGAGGTAGTCTAACCACTGAAAACAGATTCATAGAATGTCATAATTATCGTCGGGTGAGAATACGTTTGTGTCATCCGCCGCTTACATTGGTTTGCACGAGAGCGGAAATAAGCAAAAAAAATTTACATTTCGTAAATATCAAACTTATTATACTTATTTATGCACATCATGTTGACTATTTATAGGCACATGTTTATATTTGCAATTAGGCACATGTTTACTATTTATAGTTATAATGATATCGAAGGGAAGTGACAAACACGTCATACTAAGCGGATGTCATATAAAGCACAGTTGATTAACTTCTTATTTTTGTTAAGGCCGTTCCATCGTTTTGCCGCTGTTTCTGTCACATTTCGCAAGAAAGAACGGGAAAGAGCCTGCGCGCCAAGTGTCCATTTTGATCGAATTTTGTCGATTTTTATTTATTTGAAAAACGTTACCCTAATATCGAAATTCGAAAGCTTTATTATATTACTATTAAAGTTAAGATTGTTTTTTCTTCTTTTTTTTGTTTATAGTATCACATAATAAATAACCGAAAAAGTTGGATTAAAAGTCCGAGTTAGAGGTTACTTTGGGAATTAATTGTATCGAGCGAAGTGTCATAATTCGTGTATCGGAAGCTATGATATTAAAGATAATATAGTCAAGAACTACATATATTTTTTCCACGTCTACGAATATCAGCGCCTCTTAGAAAAACATGATCATATAAGGAGATTTTACGCCTTCTGGCTCAGGGAACCGCCTTAATTATTCCAAATTAATCTCAAATTCCTTTGTGAGAGATGAGTTTTATTAACCTTGTACCAAATCAACTTGTCAGTCTTGTCACCAGGGGTCGGAAACCGGTATTTGCTCCATACAAAAATACCGGTATTATTACGTTCTTTTTCGTTCTTTTGTTTATAATTTCATTTTTAATGGGACGTTTTAATAATGCAAAATTGTTTCCTAAATACATGATTCAGTCCTACGTAATGAGCATAAAATAATTCAAAGTATTGGGCTATTTCGGGGTTTTTTAAAAATACCGGTTCCGAGCCCTGCTTGTCACCGAGAATCAAAACTAAAACAACTTAAACGCCACGCACGCATCACCAAACGTCCTCAAAGGGAAAGACGTGGGGACGGCCACGAAAACCAGTGAATGTGTCAGTAATCAGTAATGTCAGTATAACCGGTCATAATTTCATGAAAATCCGACTATGTCACAAAGAATTTTATATGAAAACCAAACTTCGCAGCTTCGCACAGTGATTACGTCATAATAAGCGGTTGGTCAGTATATGCGGAGTCATAATAAACAGATTCCACTGTATTTTGAATATAGCGGTAGTCATGAAATAAAAGCATTTTTATTATTGCCATATCCGTTTTTGATGAGTAAACGTTATAACATACAATGTATGACATGACACAAAAGTTTTGGATATGTCACACTTTTGTGATAATTTTTAGGGTTCCGTACCCAAAGGGTAAAAACGGGACCGTTAAACGTTAATGAAGGACAACACCGTAACCGAATGCGAACGGGTGATACACATTTTATTGTCTATCCTGTAGACTTGTAGTCTATGCTGTAGGCCGCGCCGAAACTATTTGCAGTAGTGTCCGGCCGAAGGTTCGGTTTCGGCAAAAAATCCGGTTTCGGACAGACACTAGTTAATAACCTTGGAATAAACCGATTACCAGATCTCGGCAACCGTATTTCTCATAAACGTGACATTTATTCGAGAGCGACACGCATAGCTAACAATTTGCGCGGCACGTGGTCGTGGTCGCACGTACGAAAATAAACAATCAATATGCTTACACATTCCTGTGCCAAATGTGGCATCCGATATACCTTGTTACGACTAGTAGGGGAAATAAACTGGTAATAATGTTAGTGAGTCAAACACTTTCGGGTAAACCGCCGTCTTTTCTGTGGATATTACAAATTTTACGACTCGGATTCGGAGGGTTTATCGCCGCTTGCACCATCCCACTAACTCGAGGTTAACCGGTTGAACCGTTAACCCAGTGACAAATTGTACTGGTAACCATGGTAACTCGAGGTTTAACCAGTTAACCCAGGGTTAGTGGAATGGTGCAAGTGGCCCTAAACCGGTTAATTTCGGGTTAGTGGGATGGTGCAAGTGTCGCTAAGAGTTTTATCATGCAAATTCTGAAAGATAAATAAATAAATAAAATAAATAAATATTATAGGGACATTCTTACACAAATTGGCTATGTCCCACGGTAAGCTCAAGAAGGCTTGTGTTGTGGGTACTCAGACAACGATATATATAATACTTATACAAATACTTAAATACATAGAAAACATCCATGACTCAGGAACAAATATCTGTGTTCATCACACAAATAAATGCCCTTACCGGGATTCGAACCCAGGACCATCGGCTTCACAGGCAGAGTCACTACCCACTAGGCCAGACCGGTCGTCAAACAAAAGTCTTAAGATGCCTATAAGGAAAAGTACGAAATATATGCTGTTTTTAAAGTCAGTTTATTTCGTAATGTCCAAAAACCTAAAAGGCAAAATAATTACAAAAACCGGCCAAGTGCGAGTCGGACTCGCGCACGAAGGGTTCCATACCATTACGCAAAAAATACGCGATTGTTGTATGACAGCCCCACTTAAATATTTATTTTATTCTGTTTTTAGTATTTGTTGTTATAGCGGCAACAGAAATACCTACATCATCTGTGAAAATTTCAACTGTCTAGCTATCACGGTTCATGAGTACAGTGGTAACTGACGGACGGACGGACGGACAGCGGAGTATTAGTAATAGGGTCCCGTTTTTACCGTTTGGGTACGGAACCCTAAAAATTATCAAAGTCCGCCGACTCTCATACTACGGGCACATACTTAGACGAAAAAACCCTCACCTACTCCACGCAGCTCTGAAATATAAAGAGAACAAGAGGAAGGAGGGACGCCCAATATATACGTGGGAGGACTCACTGAACCACGATATTCGGCACTATACTAACCGACCCCGATCCTATTGGGGACACATATCCGGAAACAGAAGCAACCTAAAGAAAAAAGCGGAAAGAATATACAAACAACCGGAAACGGACACTGAATCAGAGCCAGAGGAAACCGAAAGCGGTGGCGGAACTATAGCGGTAGGACATCTAATACGGAGCCCCAGGTGACCTAGTTCGCTTTGATTAAATCAGAGATTACGTAAAAAAGATAAGGTTATCCCGGCTCTTAAAGTGGGAAGAAGCGGGGGTAGGGGAGTTTTAAAAACAAAGCAGTCACATTCCCTCACATACCTATTACCAAGTATTTATAACACACCAAGTATAGCATCTATTTACCCCATGCTGACTTCACGATGCCTTGTATTCGGGTAGGCTTAAAATTTCCCGTCTCCTACTATCCTGACTTGCAAACCCTACACTCCAGTCCTATCCTATCTACTGGGTGCTCCGTGTCTCGGGCAGGCTGCGGGTGCCCACGGCGGGGTACGTGGCAGGGGTTGTTGCGTAATAAGCCGATTTGCGAGCGCACTTTGTTTGATATCGCGTTTGAGGCTTAGCCGGTGTGATGTGACGCTGACATACTCCACCGACTCGCTGCCGCTTAGGTTGAATCAACAGAGCCATGCCAGCTTACAGTGCTATTTTGTATCAACATCGCCTCTTCGCCTCCCATTTGTACTCTCCCCTTCCTAGTCCTTGCTGCAGGATCTGCTAACTGGAGTTACCCGAAGTATCAGTATCAGTCAGTTTATTTCATAATGTCCACAGGAGGTGCGTAACCGCGTAACTTATACTTAAAAATGTTTTTGACCCAGATCCTTCAAGATGAACTTTTATTTTTGTATGCTGTCTCTGGAGTTGGGAACAAGGAGTTGGGGTCAATAATTTTGATTCCAGTTTTTATTTTAACATAATTACTTGATTTAGAAACTCGCTGTAGAAATTTGTTTTGGGTAGATAAGTAGTTAAATAGATTCCCAATTCCCATACTTAGGTTAGGTTACACTAATAACACGAACCGACAATTCGGTAAAAAAAACAACAGACAACCCTTGACTGTGGGCAGCGAGCGCTGGACTGGTCACTGTATGGATTTTAAGGAAGGCCTTTGCCCAGAAAAGCATCTTTCGGCTGAAAACTTTATACGTTAAGGCGGTTCCCTGAGCCAGAAGGCGAAAAATCTCCTTATATGATCATGTTTTCCTAAGAGGCGTTGATATTCGTAGACGTGGAAAAAACATATGTAGTTCTTGACTATATTATCTTTAATATCATAGCTTCCAATACACGAATTATGACACTTCGCTCGATACAATTAATTCCCTAAGTAACCTCTAACTCGGACTTTTAATCCAACTTTACTCGGTTATTTATTATGTGATACTATAAACAAAAAAAGAAGAAAAAACAATCTTAACTTAAATAGTAATTTCATAGCTTTCGAATTTGGATATTGTAAGGTAACGTTTTTAAAATAAATAAAAATCGACAAAATTCGATCAAAATTGACGCTTGGCGCGCATGATCTATCCCGTTCTTTCTTGCGAAATGTGACAGTGACAGCGGCAAACCGATGGAACGGCCTTAACATATATTATCTCGGTAACATTTATGGCTCGATACTATGACAAGTGATTGCTATGTTGTCAAAACGTGGAGGTTGTTTTTCAAACATTCCCTACACAATGCCACTAAACGTCAACTACAAATAGTACAATATAACAACAACAACCAATTTAGGTTACTAGAGCTCGCACTGTAAGTAACACTATATCCACTGATGAATAGGTAATTATGACAATACTCGAATAAACTACGAATTCCCTGAATTTGAAATGCTCTCAGAAAATCGAATTAGATCTAGGTTTAATTTTTAGGAAAATTCGTTTTCGTTCCGTTTCATACTTCAACTTGTCTACAATTTTCAGCCGTTGTTACGAGCAATTTTACTATTCAGATATTTATCGTTTATAAAATCACGATCATGCTACAGGTGCCGGAACTCGTTAAACAAAGTGAATGTTTAATTTTTCTTCAATGACGAATGAACAAACTTGTCATACATATTGCTGCGTGCCGCTGAGGCCGATCCTTCCATTCTTGTCAGTGATGCACTCTTGGCAGTGTTCATTTACAAAGTGCTCGCTCGGTTTCGACTGGCGTTTCGCGGATCTATAAATACGTTTGCACCTAAACAAGCGTAATCGGTCGTACACCCGGCTCGTTTACGTTTGACGAACGAGTTTATTTAGACTGCGTGTTCCTTATATGCCTACCTTATGTACTTTACCTAGCTTATTTTGGCGTAGGTACATCGCTACTGACGTCATCCGCCTAACTAATCTCACCTGTTATGATAGAAAATAATCGAGGTTTGCTTACAGTTACGGTGATGGTATCGGTATTGCATCGAAATATTATATAAGCTTATTTTTACCTTTTACTGTTAAATACTTACGTACGTTGTTGGACTCGTAGCTGATTATTTTCATAAGCTATTAGCCGAAGTTAACGTACCATCAAATATAAAAGGAAATAGGTATTCATTATTTAGGTACAAATATTTTCCTTGTCCCAGTAATATCCCGCTTCCAAATTAACCCAAACCTAATTTTATTGTACCTACTTGACAATATAGCTACTATGTGTTATGGGTTATGGCTCATTCACTTATTATTTTAGGGTCAATGCGGAGAAGACCGGCATACTTTATTTAAAATAAAGTTTGACCGGATAAAACTAGGGTATTATATATGAGCAAATATGAGTCTACGATAAACGACACGACCCTATACCTATATGGTAATAAATATTATACTTTACGATGTTGTAAAAATGAATAGGCAAAATAAGGTAACTTACGTTAAAAAAAAAGGTTTTTACGAAAATCTAAATTATCTGCCTCTCTATTATTCGTTATTTTCTCTCTATTATTATGTTTATTTTCGTTTTTCGCGATAGGCCATCAGGATGTAAATGTATAAAATAATGGAACATTTATTTTAATTACGTAACGAGTTAAATCGCATTTTATGATATGTAGACAAGGATTGACCCTGAGACAGGTTGATACCTACTTTATCTAATTAGCATTTTCCCACGGTTTTACCCGCGTAAGTAGCAAGTTTTTTCCTCTAGAACCTTGCGGTTATCGCTGAAAGCCTTATTGTCATTGTCAACGTGTGTGTGATATTTTATAAAAAGGTAGTGTGATATTTCATAAAAAGGAAATGTACAGAATTGATCGAAATAAATTTAACACACATATAGTTTAAAAGTAAACCCATGCTTAGATTAGAATCCTTACCGTTTTCTGGCCGCAATTCCGAAGTCCATCCAAACCAAATGAAGTCGCGGACAGGTGCTCGCCATCGTCGTCTATGATATAGTATTCCAATTTAAAAAAATCAACATACAGAAGTATGTAAGTATGTATTACACGAATCGTTGCTTATTGACCGTGAATTGCGTGAATAAAACGAGGCGATGTGACTACCGGTATATACTGATAATCTATTATCACTGGTTTGTCGTAGACTCGTAGATATTTGTACAATGTAGATGGGCAAGGCCAAGATACAAGGTTAGTTACAAGTATTTACATTCGTCTTTGCGCACGGGGTATAATTATGACAATTGATACAGTTAATGTGGATGATTTACTAATAAATGTTATAAATAGATAACACTGAAACTATACTTCTGTTTTAAATTTTGTGCGTGTATGTCCCTCGGCTATATCACAAGCAGGCAAGATTTTTCTATATAGACAACTTTTACCTGTGTGTGTACATACACATAGTAAGGTTATGGGTGTAGTCTTTTTCATGGCCTGTCTAAAAAAACCGGCCAAGTGCGAGTCGGACTCGCGCACCGAGGGTTACGTACATTACACAATTTAAACAATGTATTTTTTATGTGAAGCGTGAGTGAAAGGTAAATTACGGTTTACGATTTATGACGTATTAAAAAAAACTACTTACTTGATCTCGTTCAAACCAATTTTCGGTGGAAGTTTGCATGGTATACATCATATATTTTTTTTAGTTTTATCATTCTCTTATTTTAGAAGTTACAACTTACAAGTACACATTTCACCACTTTGGAAGTGTCTCTCGCGCAAACTATTCAGTTTAGAAAAAAATGGTATTTGAAACCTCAATATCATTTTTAAAGACCTATCCATAGATACCCCACACGTTAGGGTTAGATGAAAAAAAATTTTTGAGGTTCAGTTCTAAGTATGGGGAACCCCCAAAATCTATTGTTTTATTTTTCTATTTTTGTGTGAAAATCTTAATGCGGTTCACACAATTCATCTACTTACCAAGTTTCAACATAGTTCCTATAGTTTCGGGAAAAAGTGGCTGTGACATACGGACGGACCGACAGACATCAGACATGACGAATCTATAAGGGTTCCGTTTTTTGCCACAACCCTAAAAATGTGTAACTTGTCATAATAACTACAACTTTGCGTTTGCCCCCTCTTATCACAGCAGGAAAAATGTTCATGTGACCAGCTGACATTTAAAAATAATAATAGCATCTAAACTCATGAAATAAAAGCATCTAAACTGTCATCTGACACAATATCAATCGGGAGGCGATGATGAAAAAACATTCATGCCATCAACTTTCGGTGTTTCCACCGCGATACAACCGGCTGACAATTTTTTTAAATTCATGATAGCTTCTAAACTATCACCTGACACAGTATCATTTGGGAGGTGATGACTGACGATATATGCTCCGGCTCGCGCTCTAACAGATCGCTCTTGAATATTCGGGTGATAGAGAGGCATATACTGAATATGTATTCTATTTTAGACATTTTCGGTAGGCCCTCAGGCAAGAACCAATTTAGGCTCGTATTTATAGTGCGACATAAAATAGTAGAAATTAAATAAAATTAAACTAAAAATTTCCATACTAAATTGTTGCCATGTCTTTTTTATACCACATCGGTGGAAAACAAGCATACGGCCCGCCTGATGGTAAGCAGTCACCGTATAGCCTATGGACGCCCGCAACTCCAGAGGTGTTACATGCGCGTTGCCGACCTTTTAAAGCCTGTACACTCCTTTTTTGAAGAACCCCATACTGTAGGTAGACCCTCGGGAAAACCTCGGAAGGAGCTCATTATGATTAAGCATTTCACGTCAAAAATGTGACAGTTACATAGGAAGATTAGGAAATAGCGCTCTCAATAATTTTCTAACATTTTTTGTCGGACTATAGTGACGTGCCGCTGGGAAGCGCCCCTTTCCGGAAATATTTCCCAAGGACATTGAAATTCATACGAGTACTTAATGTACTTATTTCATGATGCAGATTGCAGACGTTTCGGTTTGTAAGAATTGTGAGGGTATATGTTTTACATTAACTCACGGAAAACCAATATAAAAATATAATAGGAAATATTGGAATACCTATTCTATAGAAATACACCTACATACCTATAGAATAAACCGGGCACATAGTACCGGAAAATTATCAGCCTGGGAAAAATTCCTGATAACGGCACATTCCATACGCCGAAACATCGCCGCAGATACTATTACAAAGTTAGGAATAGATGGCAATGGCAACAAGATTCGATTTCATATTGTGATGAACCAAATAAAAAAACCTTATTGTATTGAAATTGGTGTGACTTAATTACCATTTCTCCTAATGACCCGGCATTATTCAGTCAAGTGAGTCAACCGCAAACTGGGTTATCGGACGAGTTCGAACAACTAAACAAATACACAATATTCTCGCCTGCGGAAAAACTACGTTCGTTTTACTTTTATTTATTTATTTTATTTATTTAAACTTTATTGCAACAATGTACAAATGGCGGACTTAATGCCAAATGGCATTGAACAAGTTTGGGAACAAACAAAGGGCCTTTTTTATCAGAATTACTATTGGAATTTCAGATGGAAACTTCCTTATTCCACTTAAAGCATATAAAGACCATTCTGTGATGGAAAGCCACATATTGTCGTCTAGTAACCACAAGGCTTATTGAGATTACTGTGGGGCTAGGTCGATTTGTGTAAGATTGTCCTATTCACTTAAGTATTTATTAAAAAGTTTTACGCGGACCAAGTCACGGACAGAGCGGGCGGGAGGATAGTATAATTACATAAAGCGGTGCAACATTGTTTGCACAGATCGCGCAACCCAAGATAGATAAGGAACTCCGTAATAGATGGATACAGTCTAAGGAATATAGGTGCCTCAAGAAAATTTGATTCTCGATCAGATGGCGCCACTACCTTTGGCCTACTCTCAGATATGGGTCAAAATCAAATAAAAATAATGAATGCGAATAAAAAAATCATTTATCCGTATATAAATAAATTTTATCGTATTTTTACACATCTTCATTTTTAGTTTTAATCGTGTGTCGATAGATGGCAGTGAATTTACTGTGGCTACAAAATTTACTATGACAGTCCCACGCTCTATCCTATTATTGGCTTTAAGAAGTGGAGCAAGCATCCTTAATGAGAATCCAATAAATTGATTACTGTATTGCCTTTTACTAGGAAGTGCAGTCGAGGCGCCTGAGACCTTCAGAGTTGAAGGCTAGCCCGTGAAACCTGAATATTGTATAATATATGTGTGTTTCCGTCTTGAATTTCAAAACTAAGACCAAGATAAGTCTGCAGCCATGCATGCACCAGCATGTTGTTATTTTCAAATAAATCATCAGAGTTGTAATCGTCGCCATATTGCCATCGCAACAGGTGAACCGATTTGGGTACGTAAGTAGTCAAAATATCCGACGGTTTTCCTTGCCGTTTAGGCCGCAGCACATGCCAAAGGAGAAATATCAAAACATTCTTCGTTAATCGGCGAAAGAGAGTAAAAATTTACTTGTGTGAACTTGTTCATATCCGGCTTACACGATGACATCGCGGTTCTGCACGAAAGTAGGCCGCTCGCGACCAGTTTTTTTAACGAGTCATAATGTGATACAGAACGAGTACTGTAAACAGCGGCGTACCAGTCCTAATAGCATAGAAGGTCCTATGGAAGTAGCCTACCGCCTGCGCCCGTGAGGGACAGAACATACGCAATGCGACAATATGATTGGTCGAGTAGGTTTGTAGCCCACCATAAACCATACAAATTTATTTACGGTGGGAAATAATAAAAAAACTCTACCAAGATAAGTTTGCAGCGATTTTGATAGCCCAGACTGCGCAAGTGTTATTTTAAACGTCAAACTTCTATGAAATTATTATGACGAATAAATAACACTTACACAGTGTGCTGTCAAAATCGCTGCAGAGTTATCATGGTCTAACTCAGGTATAAACTTTTAACTCCGAACTTTTCGATAAATCCGCTTGGCAACTTTCGGATCACCTTTCGATATTGCCATAGCATTGTGATGTGGAAGGGACCAAGTGACGCAACGTTGTGAAAGTTGATAATTGGGTTACGTTACGATGCGCGTGCAACTACGCTGCACGCTGCGACTGCTGCGCCGGCAGGGTTAAGGTTTAAGGTTCTGCATAGAGGCTACCTGATGTACTATTGTAAGTATATAGTGTATTTTCAACCCTTAAGGCGTAAGCATTTTTGTACTGAATGCTTGTACCGCACCGCACACTGGTGTAATCCCGCCTTTAGGCAAACTCGGCGAGATAATTGTCTATATGTAAGTACCTAGAAATCATCAGTTTTAGGAATCTCAAAGAGCCATAAACTTGATTTGAGTGGTCTGAGCTGAGCCCTAAGTGGTTTGATATATTGGGTGTCTTGGAGAGCCGCAATTGTTAACTCCAAAGAGCCGCATGCAGCTCGCGAGCCGCACTTAACGCTTTTATGAGCAGCCAGAAGGTGTCGCACGGTTGGCTGTGTATAGATGGGTGTTGGTGCCTACACTTATGTATGGTAGCGAAAGTTGGGTATGGCAGAAGAGGCATCAGAGCCAAGTGAATGCAGTGGAAATGAGAGCGTTGAGAAGTGTGTGTGGTGTGAGATTACAAGACAGAATTAGGAACAGTGTGATAAGGGAAAAGTGTGGACTGAGCGAAGATGTAGTGACAAACATTGAAAAAGGTATGCTGAAATGGTTTGGACACGTGGAAAGAATGAGTGAAAGAAGGCTAACAAAATGAAAGTAGAAGCTGGAGTTGAAAGGGATCGGAGAAATTCTGAAGAAAGGCCAGGTGAAGAGCACCCTAAACCGGCGAGCGTGTAAAAGTAAAGTAAAGTAAAAATCATTTACTGTACACACTTATAACTTAAAATATTTGGTAAAAATATTGCAACTCAATAAAAAAATATCATGCAATTTTATACAAAAGGAAACCGCTAATCGGCCAAGTGTGATCAAAAACCAGGTAACATTTCACGAAATGCTCGACAGCGTAAATAATTCGCTTTCGTGTTTCTCGCGGCATTGCTCTTGACCTACTAAACGTGTGAAGGTTACCCGCTCAGGATTGTGACATAGAAGGTATGTTTAACATAACTCGTATAATTAATCCGATCAAAAACATTACATGTAAAAAGATGCAAGTCTCGCAACGCAGTTCTTCTACTACAAAAAGTTTTGAGATGTAATTCCAAGTCGGTTATTTTAGTCAGTGCCGGGGGGTGATAGATATCTTTATTTTTTATTACCTACTTATAATGACTTGGCATTCTTGGCAATCGCACGGCTACATAATCCTAATTGAACATAGCCTAGCCTAATGACAGCATGCAGTTTGAGCAATACACATTATTACACATACGAGTACTAGTAAAGCATTGTGTGCGATTGCCAAGTCATTATATGTACTTAGGTATGAAATGTTTTTGAGAATATATCTAAATCATCTTATGTTCTATACGTCACTGCAAATTCAGGGTTCTAGCTTTAACCATTACAAAACAGAACGTTGAAAATGGCGTGAATGGCTTCGAGAAAAGGATATGGTACGGCCGTGCCTCTTTGTTTTGCTTGACTTGGCGGGGGCAGTGCCGTGCCCCCAGATACGAGTTTGCGTATTTGTAATTACATTAAACAGGAGAAAATGTACGCATTAGAAATAATTTAAATTAATAAAAACCGGCCAAGTGCGAGTCGGACTCGCGCACCGAGGGTTCCGTACTTTTTAGTATTTGTAGTTATAGCGGCAACAGAAATACATCATCTGTGAATTCAACTGTCTAGCTATCACGGTTCATGAGATACAGCCTGGTGACAGACAGACAGACGGACAGCGGAGTCTTAGTAATAGGGTCCCGTTTTTATCCTTTGGGTACGGAACCCTAAAAAAGAGTGTGAGTACATGTAAAGACAGTAGCACACATTGTAGTTTTCTCTATAAATAATGATATTACAATTTAATTAGTAGATTAATATGTACTTATGGTTGTATATTACCCAACCTGAAAAGCGCATTGCCACTTTATGAATGAACATAATACTAAATATAACATTTACGCTCCCAGAATACCTAATGATTGACATTTTCTAAATAAATATGAATTGCGAGGTCTGATATAGGTACTCCCCACGCATTTAAATTTCTCATAAATGTACCTAACATATTTAGGTAAGTAACGAACTTAATTTTGTTGGACGACCTTAATAAGTCAGGGCAAGAATAAGTAAATATCCAAAAAGCAATCTTGGACAAATATGACCTAGGTATCCTAGGTACTCTTAAAGTAGTATATTAAGCTGAAATTGGGGTTTACTCGTAGGTAAAATGAATATCTCTCTACACATTTATAAGTAGGTAAATGATACTATACCTAGTTCACCTACATTAATTACCCACTATGTTCTTACTTCCTTAATAACGTATTAATTACTTACTTTAATTACGTGCATCTGGCGCGTTTGTTGTCCAATGTTTAAAAGGAGAAAGGAAACTTTTTATGTTTCCACCCAATCTGTAAATCACCTTGTTTACAGATAACGCAGGGGTGATTTTAACATTATTTTTTTGACATCTCAAAATATCGCTAGTAAAACACGTTATTACATTAAAATTTAAAACGAGAATGTTAATTAGGTATAAACGTAAAACTGGTCAGGTGCAGGCAATATATGATATGATATGATAATTATATGGTCCTTAAATAAATGAAATTGAATATCCTTGGGATAAGTGTAGAGCTAAAATAAACGTTACAAGTTCGCAATACCTTCTAAAAGGTCACTTGTGGGGATAACTTAAGACTAAATCGTGCATTACACAAGTGCAGCATGTTCTTGCTGTATTCAACTGTTTTTTTCTCGAATCCCTTTTCGGGTTACCTACCGGCGCCAGTGCGATAATATAATCGTCTTATAGTAGGACCAAAGAAGATATAATATGATAGAGCGGTACTGTCATAGTAAATTTTGTAACCACAGTAAATTCACTGTCATCTGTCGACACACTTTAAAACTAAAAATGAAGATTTATAAAAATACGATAAAAAGTATTTAAATATGGATAAATGTTTTATTTATTTGCATTAATTATTTTCATATGATTTTGACCCATGTTCTTTCACTGATATGCGTTAAAATTGTTAAATAACAAACAAAAACCGTCAACGCCCTCTATACGAGAGTAGGCCAAAGGTAGTGGAGCCATCTGATCGAGAATAAAATTTTCGTGATTTTCGAGGCACGTTTTTTCCGTATCTATCTATTACGGAGTTATATATATCTAATCTATCTTTGGTAGGACTAAATCGTAGATTAACAAGTTTGTAATAAGAGCAAATGCTCGACTTGGGAACCCGAGTATGCTTTCGCAGCGCAGCCCATATAACCATTCCGGTCGCAGAATCATCAAAGTAATAGTAACTAAATGTCAGATGTGTCGTAACGGTGTCGTTACAGTTACTACACTGCGACCGTGTATACAGCTTTGGTTATAACTTAGTGTGGTAACTGGTAATAGTGTGCACACAATGCGACCATAATTTTATTGTTTAAGTAACTACGAGTAAGTGTGGTCGCTGTGTGTACACTTTTCGGTCATAAAGTGTCGAAACATTTGTATACACTGTGCGTTGAGTTTATGCCCAAATCTATACACCATGTGTCGTAGCCGTTACCGAACTGTTTCGAAACATTATGACCGAAAAAAACTGGTAACAATGTGTGCACACGGCGACCACACTTTGTGGCCAAAATGTGTCTGCGTATATACTCTTTCCCATTTCTGGTAACGCGTAACGGTGTCGTAACGGCGACGACACTGCGACCGGAATTATGACCGGAAAAAACGGTGTCGACTCATTAGCGTCGTAACGGCGACCGAAAATGGTTGTATCAGTTGCATGGGAGTCGTCAATACGAATGTACGCTGCGTAGTTGTAATAACTTTAACATAAAGACAAATTCTACTTCTACTTACATACAATCCTTATAATAAACAAGCAAAAGTTACAGATCAGACCTAAGTAGGTGTAATACTATTAGGTTCTCAATACCGAGTCAAACACCGCCGCCAATAACAGCCCCGGTCCAACGTAACATCAGTTCGCACATGTGCTAGGTCTATTATGATGCCTACCAGAGCCGCCGCACGGCTTTGACCCGCCGGATTTGGGTCAAGAGGAATCGATTATGCTTCCACGTGGACGTGCAGTGTTATATAATGCATCCAGCTTACACTAAACAAAAGGCAAGGTCACTTTAGGGCTTAAACTTACATTGTTGCTAGGTATTAAGCAGAGACTCAATGTACCCGGGTCTTTAACTTTTATTGTATCATTCTCAGAAGATACCTTTTTCGAAAAATGTTTTAACCTTAATAGATTATTTTGACGGGCGGGCTTTTAAAATTATTCTCATTTAATCATCTTATTCGATTCTCAGAATATTGGCGGACGAATTTTGTTTTTATTTCATAAACATACTAAAAAGATTTCTGATCCTCTAAAGTTGCTAATTTCATCCTCATTATTTTCTCAATACCGAGAAAAATAAGAAGTGGCTCAAGCAGTATTAGAATGTTGAAGGATTCGTTATCTTATTTATGAAAATAGGTCAAGTTTATTTCGTTAGCAATTCTGATATTTCTTCCTTTATTGTTAAAGGATAGGCTTCAAAGATTTTCTTTTTGCTGTTAAATTTGTTATTTTACCATTAGAATACCTTTTCCATCCATGTTAGTAGGGCATCAGTGTCGGCAGACGGAAAATTTTGGTCAACTTACTTACCTACTTATTTATTTAGTCGTATGGCGCAGGTACATAATATATATACTTACTTACTGCTGTGGCGGAACGACCCGAAGTGGATCTTGACCTCCGACACCAAAGAACGCCATGCTACTATGTCCAAAGCCGTTTCTGTCCAGTCGACGGCGCCGAGTTCACTATGCACCTCTTCTCTCCAGCGGTACCTAGGGCGTCTAGGATGTCTAGGTAGTCCGGATGGGGGAAGATCGCGCAGTCTGGAGGACGTACGTAGATACTCTGAAGTACCAACATTTTGGTCCAAATAAATAGAAAATGTTATCATGACCGCCAATTTATTTATTTATTTTATTCAAGACAACAAATGGTCCAATGCTTAAACACACGAGTACAAACAAACTAAAATAAGTACAGTCGCCATCAGACATATTGGAGCGGCCGAGGTGCCCAAAAATATCTAAGCAGGTACCCTTTGTACAGGAGTACGCCTTGACAATAGAGGCGTGTTCAGATATCTGCGAGCTCCTTGGCCGCTCAGAAATTTGTTACATCAAAACCTACTGAGACAAGTTTTCCGACCACGATGCCGGAAGACTGAATCACGAGATGCATAATTAACACAATTACACAATATTGAAAGTCTGACACAAGTTTACTGCCAAGGAACTGACTCGAGCAGTCAAGCTCCCCGGCAGTGAAAGTTGCTCCTGCCGTTACCATACGTTGCTAGCTTATGGCGTTGTGAAACGGATTGATGGATAACTACTAACTAGTTTAGGGAAGAGTAGGTGCAATCGTAACACGATTTCTGTTGTTGCTTGGTTAGATTTTTATCCAACAGGGCTCTACCTTTCTTATACTTATCTAAAAAAACTAAAATGTGCATTTGCTTAATACTTATAGAGTATAGACAAAATAGGTTGTCTGTCGATTACTAATCCACCTCTATCCTGGTACTAATAATATTATCAAAGAGGATATATAGGATAGAGGAGTACTGTCATAGTAAATTTTGTAGCCACAGTAAATTCGCTGCCATCTATCGACACACGATTAAAACTAAAAATGAAGATGGTTAAAAATACCATAAAATGTATTTATATATGGATAAATTATTGCATTTATTATTTTTATTTGGGATGTACCGACTACTCGGGAAAGCCGACTATCTGGCATCATTTGTAGTCGGCGATTAGTCGGCAAAAATGGCCGATTAGTCGGCACTTTATAAGTGACAGAAAAACAGGACAAAAAAAAATAAAAAGCAAGTATTTACCATACGCTTTTCACCTCTTTTACCCCAAGTTCTATTTAGGGTGCTTACGAAAACTTTTGGTCGAATTATTAACCGTGTGGTCGCTTTCTTATGTCCGGTTGTCGTATGAAGTATTGTCGTATTTTTAATTAATTTTATTATATTTTTTGGCGTTACAATACTATGATGATTGACGCGACGAAAGGGGTAAAACGATTGTTTTTAAGTGCATCTGAACCGAACTTAGACGAAACTAATGATCTGGCCGACTAGCCGACTAATCGGCCCTCCGAGCACCGAATTCCTAGCACCTAGTCGGCCAAATCCATAGTCGGTACATCACTAATTTTTATATGATTATGACCCATGTTCTTTTACTGATATGCGTTAAAATTGTTAAATAACAAACAAAACCGTCAACGCCATCTAGTCGAGAATAGGCCAAAGGTGGTAAAACGTGATGGCGCCATCTGTTCGAGAATCAAATTTTCTTGATTTCCGAGGCACGTTTTTTTCCCTTGACTGTATTCATCTTATACGGAGTTATATAAATCTTTGATATTATTTAATCACTTTATTGTACACAGGTTAAAAAAATTACAGAAACTAAGGTACAAAGCCAAACTTATCCCTATAAGGGATATCTTCCAACTAACCTCTTCCTTAAGATAGTATTTTTTCTTTCTTCATTTCAGGCTTGCCTATTACCAAAGAGATAAACATTACTGTAAGCATTAAGCACACAATAAATATCTACGTACGTATTTACTTAGATAGCGCTACCGTGTTGTTAATTAAGTTAATAGCAATGCTCGTAAAACTATAAAGTTTTAAGGCAACTGCTGGATAATCGTCTTCCAAGGTAAAGGTTAAACTCGCACAGAAGGTTAACACGAGCATTACGAAGAATTTAAGGAAGTTTGGTCTAAATAAATAAGTCACGAAAGACTGGCAAGGGATTCAACGGCTATATACTATATATTCGATACATTGCTAACTACAGAGTACAACGAATTCAGTCGATCGACCAAAAACCGCAATGTAGCGAAAATCGCATGCAAGTTCATAAACCGTCTAAATGGAGCTTATGACTCGTGGCACATGTGACTCGAACTTAAAAAGCTCGTCATTTCCGACCATGTTTCATCTCCAATTCCACGAATTCCACACCTTTTTTAGGGTTCCGTACCCAAAGGGTAAAATCGGGACCCTATTACTAAGACTCCGCTGTCCGTCTGTCACCAGGCTGTATCTCATGAACCGTGATAGCTAGACAGTTGAAATTTTCACAGATGGTGTATTTCTGTTGCCGCTATAACAACAAATACTAAAAACAGAATAAAATGAATATTTGAGGGGGGCTCCCATACAACAAACGTGATTTTTTTGCCGTTTTTTGCGTAATGGTACGGAACCCTTTTTGCGCGAGGCCGACTCGCACTTGGCCGGTTTTTTATAATCTTTATAAAATGTTACTTTTCCTCCCGCTAATATTAGTGACCCTACTAGCCAGAATGTCAATAGTACATTGTGCAACATGGGGCGTAACGTAAGGCGTAAGTTAAATATTGCAAACTAGAGTATAGTTAAATCGCGATGGCTTGCCGGAGCGATTTATAGACTCGAGTTAGCAATATTATTACGCACCGAGTTACACACAATGATTTTCATTACACTTGCGATACAAAAATGAAGTATAAAGACAAAAAACTGTTAATTATAATA
Organism: Cydia strobilella; assembly: GCF_947568885.1. Taxonomy (NCBI): domain Eukaryota; kingdom Metazoa; phylum Arthropoda; class Insecta; order Lepidoptera; family Tortricidae; genus Cydia; species Cydia strobilella. The sequence continues at coordinate 4,949,271 of NC_086048.1, forward strand.
CTAGAAACTTCTCATAACTCCCTATGGAAAATGCTTTTTCTATAGTTCCCGATAAGCCTGCGTGCAATTCCACATTTACTGAGCGAGTGTGATGAAAAATATATTGCATTCTCCTTAGTATAAATAATGTATGAAATTTTAACTACGAACGGGTACCTATCCTATTTCGAACAGAACTACAGGCTTGACTCGCGTTCATGTCTGATAAATATAATAAGCATCCAACTTATAAACAATAAATAATTGAGCTTCACTATACTAATATAAATAAGAGCGACGAGGACAGAGACTACCCACTTTGCAGAATATTCAACTAATTATTATTAAGAGGAAAGTGGACGACCACGCGGCCGCTTTTCCATACAAACGTTTACCCCATTTTACTCTCTGGATATTGACATCATACATTTTTACACAATTTGGTTTATACTAAACACAGCTATGTTGTTTGACTTTTTGCTATTTTTTGGAAGATCCTCTTAATAAATGAGCATGAGAATCTGCAGTAATTCTTCCATTTTCTGAAGCTCAACACTTACCAGCTTACCGTGGAAACGGTAACACGAACGAAAGTAGGCTCCGCGATCACCCACGATTACATGATTGCGTGCGCGCGCGCCGGCAAAAAATCGCGCGCGACCGGTTTGATAGGCTGCATGAGTACCGTGGCCCGAGGCCGGCCGTTCAACGGAGCACTTCAGCTTCTTATTGAATGAGGTTTACAAACTGAGACGCTTGCGGGGAATTAATATGAACAGAGAGTTTAGGTTTTTCTAGATTAGAGTAGGTATAGTAATATAGTGAACAGAATGCTTGAAAAAAACCGGCCAAGTGCGAGTCGGACTCGCGCACCGAGGATTCCGTACTTTTTAGTATTTATTGTTATAGCGGCAACAGTAATACATCATCTGTGAAAATTTCAACTGTCTAGCTATCACGGTTCCTGAGATACAGCCTGGTGACAGACAGACGGACAGCGGAGTCTTGGATTTGGATATGGAATTGGATACAAAAAAAACATCATAAGTATAGGTATGTAACAAATAACACATGACAAGGCATTTCTTTATTGACAGCACGAAGGGAAGGTCTCCGTTTCAGCTTGGGAAAAACATATACCTATGCTTTTGTCTGTCTGTCCGGCTCATCCGGCTGTCAGGATGACTCAGGCTAGACCTGTCCGGGGCCGGGCCGGAGCTTCCGGTAGTTCCAGCGATTCGTTTTCTATGGAAAGCACCACGTGATCACCGATCAGCCGTCATACGACTTTATTTAATGTTCATAAGCGCATTGTAATATGCCAACTTGAATAATAAACTTCTCACACTTAACATATTTCTTGTTATGACAAAGTTTAGTTTTTACTTTTATTCACTTTATGTAAAAAGCAGTAAAAGTTGAAAGAATCGAAATGTAAACAGGTAGTTTCTGCTGCTTTTTAAAGGGCACCTGCAATGCGTGCGGACTTTAAACTTCAATTTTTGCAAACCATGTTCGTTACCTTCCAGCTTCCTACCTATATATAAATCATTTTGCATACTTCGTCCAGTTTGTTATCGTCTGGCGTATCGAGCACCTAATTTGCACGTTGGCTCGATTTATCGATGATCGCCGATCGCTCAACCGTGCTTGATGCACGCGTTCCGCAGCCTAAGCGCGCGAAAAGTGTTCAACTCTCGTTATTTTCCCCAACCGAAAAAAATATCTCAACACCTTCACTTACGTTATTAAATTCAATGCCTGTATAAAGGACATAAGGACAGATTAGTCTACTTGTGTATTCAATTATGAAGAGATAATATAGTTAATTTCACAGCATGTATAGGAAAAAACTCCGAGCTCCGCGTGGAGTTTCGCGTTCGTTTTACGTACGAAGCAAGAACGTTGAGGTTTTAATTTAACGGGTGGTTATTCACTTGTAAAATGGAAATGGGTTACATCTCAAACCGCAAACCTGTACCTTTAGGCCAATATTAAAATACCTTCCATTCCGTTTTTATTTTAGTAAAACGAAACCTAATCATATATCAAAAAATAATATAAAAAGGAACAATTTGGGGTCTTCTGTCCCTAAATCACAGGACCAAATAAGATGCAATTTAATTTTGAACAATAATCGACCTTAACTGAAATAGCTAGTTTCTCTACCTATAGCATTCGTGATGAAGCGACCACAACCGCAAGTACCTACACAAATAGGTAGGTACAGCAACATTCTTAACTGTCCATCGGTGGACCTTACGCCTTTCGTAATAAGGTTTACGAACTTTCAGTTAACAGTGTGGGCGATGGTACTGTTATTAATTACATGAGCAATTACGTGATATAACAAGAGACATTCTAACATTAAGATAGATATACCTACCTATTTAGCTGGTCTAGCGACCTTGATCTTAATGTTTTAAGGACGATATAGGTTTCATAATAAGTTAATAACCAATCACTTATGATTTTTTTTTAATCTCTCCGTTAACCGGTAGGTAACTAAAATGCTTGAGGCCGCCATCCCTAGTTCCATCATTGATATGTTAAGAGAAAAAAGAAAAAAGCTTACCGATCGGTACTTTCTAAAAACCATTAAATTTAACTCCGGGTATTACTGATACATGGAGTTCCTATTATGAAATTGGCAATTCAGTCAAGTGCTAAATCGGTGCTAAACCGTTCCTTCGTCAGTATTGATCTAGATATATTTAGCTGACCCGCCATTGTTAGTGTAACCGAACTCTTACATCTAAAAATAATCGAGAAAATACAACGTTGTTTACTTTTTAAGTTGGGGTTACTAAGAGTCAACTAGTCGGGAACGGGATTTTTTAAATGTTTTTTTCCTGAGGATATAACCAAACGGAGTAGCCATTAACAGGCGTTCCCCTCTGTCGAAAATAGACGGCCAATTGTCATACACAATGTATGGACTGACGTTTATCTGACATGGCTATTTTGACGTTCCCCTCCCCCGCAAAAATTGGCAGACTTTTTTGTACAGCAAATTACAGACGTGGCGTCTCCGTTGGTTATATCCTCCTAGTTTTTTTCTGAGTATCCCACGTTGTAAGTACAAAACGAACTGCTTTTGGTATAACGAAAGCTGCGGCTCAATTACTGAGAGTCGAGTTTCTTTGCCTTTCTTCACTTACCTACAGCTCACTATTCCTTCGTCTTCTTATTTGCCTTTCTCATTTCTCAATCCTAATAATGTAGGCCTCTTCTACATGACTTATAAAAGTACCCCAGTGACCTACTTAGAGAAATAAAGACCATTATTTCAATACCGAGTACGACCAATCTCCAACTGTCATGCCAAATCAAACAGCCGCTTTAATTACTCGCGTCACCCAATGATAACATCAATGAATGAATAAAACTGAGCGCAATTGAGCCAGTTGTGCTGCTCGGGTCCTAAGCGTGAGTCGCCTCGCCCTCATTTCGCAAGCGAATGTCAGGATCAAGGTCGGTAGATTGCGCATACTATATTTCCTAATAACATTGGTTACGAAATTGACAGAAAGAATTTGTATGCCGTAATGTTTTTGCTATTAGTTTACAATAAGAGGTGGTTATTACGTTTTATTCATATTATTCATACCATACAGTCAGCATTAATAGTAGCAGATGAAACAACGCACCCAAAGTATCTCCTATTTGGGAATACCTACTTTTTTCAAAAAGGGCGATATCTGTACAGTTCACTTGCATAAGTATACGGTATGTCAGTCCGATTGTTCCTCATGATTCATGAGATATCCCTTTTTGTTAAGTTATTAGATAATTGTAGACACTTTTAACGCTACATTTTGATGCTGACTGTATTATCCATATAAAAATGCAGATAATATTTTACTTACCATCAAGATCTTTAAACGTCCCACACTATCTAGCAGAATGTTTATAGATCAAGGTTCTAGTAGGGACTTAAACTTTATTAAGAGTAGGTACCTAGAAATAAAAAGCTTAAAATAAATGAAATGTGTATTGTATTCAGCAAAAAGATGTGGAATGAACCAATTATCAAACATTACACCAGCTGTCCAGAGCTTTAAAACGTTTTACGTCCCGTACGATGGTTTACACCATATAAATATCCTCTAGCTAGGTACATAGAGTTGACCATACTGAAGTGTACGGCGTAGTACTAATGTAGAAAAAATGGCAATTAATTAGTTAATAGAGCATTTATTATCCTCATTGACATTTGTAGAATGTAAACCCCCGTGATTCTTCAAATCGTTTCCAGCTCGGATTTATTCTCCCAAACCCGATATTACCGTGATACAAGCAATTTCCGACCGAAATAGATGCAACGATTTTTTACCGAGTTTTATATGGCTCGTACACGAGTTTGATCCAGTTATTGGCGATGACGAAGCCCAAGCAAAAGTTTAAATATTTTGACTAAACTTTTGGGTAATCAAATGTATACAGAAGTTTATAAATAGTATCGTAAGTCTGAAATTAAACTAAAAATCCAGATAAAATGGAACTTTGTACCAAACGTCACACTCCATGAAAAGGTATTAGGCACACACTAGTTTCTACATTATTTTGTTTTTTTTTTTCTCTTACAATTAATTAATCATAAAAAATGTATACGGCTCTATTTCTGTTTAAACTTAATATAGTGACTGAATAAAGTGTCTGAAACTAACATAAATTAGTTCACAACTAGGTAGGGTTTATACGTACTTTCATACAGTTATTTTGAGCCGTTGGGCCGATATACAAAACAATACGTGGCACACTAAATGCAAGTTAATATATTATACTCACATCGGTACAACCTGCAATATTTGCCTACCATTTAACAATGGCTTTGGTATGACCTAATCCACCTTTAACTATGTTCTATCTTTTTTTAAACTACCAAGTACTTACTGCCCATAGGAAATAGTGCCTATGGAACGCTCGTTTGATACTTGCGTAGAAAATGTATGGCGAAGTACCTACTTTTTACTTTATAGTTAAAAAACAAAAAAATACTTTAAAAAAAACCACTGCATACTGCATAGCTACTCTACCAAACGCCTGAGTTAAGTGGTGGCCTAATCATTTTCGAAGGCTCTGTGCCTGCTACAATTACACAAGAAATTATATTTAAAATTTAATTCGTTGCTGAATACCTATTTTTTTTATACTACGTCGGTGGCAAACAAGCATACGGCCCGCCTGATGTTAAGGCCTGCCCCGTAAAGTTTTTATATTTTGCTTTTAAGACCCATATAAAATTTGGGAGCACTATGTTCGGATATATTTGCACCTGTCGCCAATATTTTTATTTGACTAGTTAAGTAATTGTTCTGTAAATTCAAGAATGTCAATAAATTCTGCTTTTAATAATGCTAAACACAAACCCCTTTGTAAAAGTTTGGCAATTTTATATGGGTATACCATGCTTTTTCGTCTTTGTATGAAAAGGTGCCATTTTATTTCTCTTTTTATGTATATATTTCGATGATATTCTGTCGACAATTTCACGTTCTGCAATGATTTGACCTTCTTCTTTGGAACCTTGGAGCTTGTTATGACTTTCCTGCGAATACAAAATATTAGTGGCATTGCTTGTAAGTTTCGCAAAAAACATTTTCTACGTTTTTGCATTAGGGTGCGTATGTGTAATATGTATGCATTAAAATAGTTTTTTTGATATGAATCACTAGTCAAGGGCTATATAAATAATATAGTTAGGTACAGATAAAATAAGCTCATCTGAAAGTTTTGTATCTTAATGTGTTCATGTAAAAAAACTTTACGGGACAGGCCTTATTTGTTTAAATTTTCTTATAAACATAAATATGTATGAATTTTCTCGTTTATTTCGTATGACATGACTAAACTTAAAACAATTTTATTTTAATTGTATTCAATTAAACACTTAACCTACAAAGGCACAACTTAATGCAAGCTAGTATCTTCTCCGTAACTTATGCAATGTGCAAGTTTTGAATACGATACAGGTATACGGACAAAGATGTAAGCGCGTTTGTCCCAAGTCCCTTTGAATCCCTTTCTATGCGAAGCTGTGCCATAACCGTAAGCTTTGGAGCAAGTAATTTTGGCTGTCAAAGAAGAATTGTGCTATATACTCGCGCGCAACATCTTGTGGGTTATAAATACTTATGGTATTTTTTATACAGTTCAAGGGACAAGCCAAGCAGAGTGACAATTGTTGATAGAAAATGCCAATCAAAAGTGAAATAATAAATAATGTATGGAAATGATCATGTCACGTGTGACTTTTTTGTTGCATCGGTCATCTTGATACATTTTTTTCTATTCGATCGGCGTTTGCCGATGTACGATTAATTGTTATCCTGGCTAGGCCCCCAGCGGCCCAGTTCGATTCGGAAACGTGGCAGAAGGTAAAATGGTATTATATATGGACGGTATTATGTTAGGAGCACTAAATGCCGATAAAATTCACAACCAGAAATTAGGCTCTACTAAGTGTGCTTTCGTCAAAAACAAGTCTACCCAAGACGTTATTAAAAGACACATACTCAATGACTAGAACTGAATTCGATAATGATGCGTCCGTTTGTTATCCTTCGCTGACTCAGCGGAGCGACGCCGCGCCGCCGCGTACACCGCGAGCTTCGACGGCGACGGCAGACTCGAGTCCCGGGGCCGCACGAGGGACTCGCGAGACTCGGCCGCTGGCAGCGAGGCCGACGTGGGCACGGAGGGAAGCTTGCGAACGGTATCGTAGGGAAGTGGTGAGCTGCGGGAGGCCGTGGAGGCGATTGAGCCGGAGCCGTCAGAGTCCTGAAAAGTATAGTTTTAAGTAACGATGATGAGTCTGTATGACGAATTTTTTTAGAGGAATCGGCTCTAAAGTGATGGATCTCAAAGACTCTAAGAGTCTTTAAATGCACCTATTTGATGTGCCTAATTAAACCAACGATTTAAACTAGAATTCTCCTGTGACACAAACAAATTCAATGATGACGAGTAAAACGGGTCGCTCGGGTCTTTCGCGTACATCCCACATGGAAGTCGGTTTTTTTTTCTTAAAAAATATCTTTTATTTAGTAATGATAGTTTAAAATTAAAGGAAGGACTTGATGACGATATCGATGACGACGTGTTCGATCGGTCACGGTCGAAGCCTCGTAGGCTCGCGGGTGCAGCTAGATGATGAATTCTCTAAATGCAACGAAATATTATGTCAAACGATATTCAACCTAAATAACGTGAGTGACCCTAACATCACGGTGTCCACGGTTTACTGATCCGTGCTTAATTTCCTGTCGTTAAGTGTTAGTTTCACAAAATTAATTAGAAACGAAACAGTTTCATACAGTTCATACATTAGTAGGTATTTGTGTACCTACACAGTGGTCTAGTTTATCACTCGAATCGCTACAAAAACATTTTATTTTAGACAAGCCAATGATTATGATATGGGATTTGGCTTCGCGCATTAATTCGATAAAAAGCTAATTTCCTGTACCTATAGTTAAATTCTGTGTCGAACGCTTGAAAAGCCTGTAGCTTCATTGATTTATTGAATCAGACCAACTGCGCTATTAAATACTTATGGTACCTAAGTACCTAATAATACGTAGAGTACTACGTCGCAGCTACTGTACCTATTGAATTGGGAAAAAACAGGATGCGACATGCAGGTTCTGCCAGGAGTCAGAGGAGACTGCAATGCACATTCTCTGTTCCTGTGGACCACTAATGTCAAAAAGAAGTATCCACTTAGGGCGGCACATACTGCAACCTTATGAGGTACAGAACATTACGGCCCAAAGAATCTGGAATTTTCTGGACTCAACGGGCATTAGTAACGAACTTTAAAGGGCCATCACAATAGATCACTGCTTGGTCGACGTGACACTCACAGGCCCACAACACCCCAACAATAATAATAATAAATACTGTACCTACAGTAATTTGGTTAATCTTCAATTATTGTGATGTTGACTAGGCTATAAAAAGGAAGATAGCCCAGTTTATTAACACAGCTAACATTATATTTTACGAGCATTCTTGCATTGCGTGCCGATAACGCAAAAATGGCCATTAGACATATTACAGAACACCGTTATAAATAATAATTGGATTTAGATATAATTGTTTTAGACACAACAAAATGGCATTGCCTAACGAAATGTATGTATACATCCAATATGTCCATCGACTGTTTATGTGCGAAATTGCGTACCTATCTTATTAGTACATACCTAAGTATTCTAAAACAAATGATAACGTTCCAACCGCTAATTACGAGTATCATTAAAAATCAAGCAATGCGGACTGGCATAGCTTACATCGCTCGTCCATTGTTAATACAGTACGAATGCTTTATACCTATCTTGTCAACTGCAGGTACATATGTACCCTCACTAAGTGTATGTGCATGTTGTTTACCGGACGTTTCAATCGGCGAGATTGCTTCCGAAATGGATGCGAGCCGGGCATGTGGGCCTTATCTTATCTTAATCTGTTTTGCCTACGGAATGCGGCAGTGAATGACCGCGCCACGTGATTTTATTGATTGTTTATACACATGCGTTTCGTAGGTACATTTGCGTCTAATCAATGGCAGGTATGTGAAGGAAATTCCGAGATTTGTGGAATTTGTACCCTTGGCAACAGGAATGTAAATGTGAAGTCCTGCTGCTCTAGAAACAGAAGTTAGTGTCCGTCCGAAGTTTCGGTTTCGGCAGGTTTCGGCATAAAAATCTTGTTACGGCCAAAAAACTGCCGAACCGTACGGACGCGTCGAAACATACTTTTGGGTCGCGTTTGGCTAGTTTCCTATAGTGATAAGTGATCGATAGTCTTTGGAGGCTGATCGGCAACGCGCAGTAGCACCCCTCGAGTTGCAGGCGTCAATAGGCTGCGGTGACCGCTTATAAAAAACGTTTTTTTTTATAAGAATTATAGATCAAGTTTGGGATTCAAGTTTGGGCGGGGTGGCCTAGGGGTTCATGGCGTTAGCCGCGATAGCTAAAGACGCCGGTTCGAATCCGGCCTTCACCACTGGAGGGCTTCGTCACTTTTTCTTTAATATATGACATCTATTACAGTTTTTAAGAATTATAGATGTTTTACTGTTCGTCAGCTGGAGGTAGGAGTTCTAGCTTCGGGTCTGCTGCGAGACGCGGCCCGGTTATTCAAGCAGGACATACCTTCCTATTCTCTCTCTGCGTTCTAGCCGGTCGTATCTGGTGGTTCTGGACGAGGGTTTACTTGGTGGACGCGGCAGGGCAGACGGCGGGGGCGCAAGGCTGGATGAACGGGTTTTCCTGTGAGACCCTAACATGTCTCTCAAGCAGGACATACCTTCCTGTTGTTCGTGTGTTCCAGCCGGTCGTATCTCGTAGTTCTGGCCGAGGGTTTCCTTGGTGGACGCGGCAGGGCAGACGGCGGGGGCGGTAGGCTGGATGAACGGGTTTGCTGCGAAGCCCGGCCCTGTCTCTCGAGCAGCAGGGCTTCTTCGCCGCGGCCATTAGTGCCGCGAGCTCCAACCGTGCCCAAGCCGGGGAAGCAGCAGAGCCCGCGCTGTAAACATAGCAATAAGAAGGAAGTTAACATTGAGATACCTATTTTATCATTTTGCCTGCACTGTGAGCTCTTGCCTAGTTGCTTGGCCCCGAGATCCATATCTACTATGCAAGATCTCAAATCTTATTTAGATTCTTCATTGACTCTTAAAATTGTATGTAGTGAATATTGTATGTATTGTATTGTATTGTTGTAGTGTATTGTATTGTATTGAATTGATGTAGTTGTAATTGTATGTACAATTTATTGGAGTTGATTCTGAATTTAAATTAAGTAGAAGTTTACTTTTCTTGTATTGTGCACATTAAATAGGAAGAGGCTGTGCGGAAAGAAGAGTCGTAGAATGTATGGTTCCCATATATTTCACGACGCTTCTCTTTCAGCACAGACTCTACCTAATTGCATAGAACTCAAATATATGATAATCAGTTTCACTAAACATCTTCTCGAATTAAGCAACAATGATTAGGAAACGTTATCGTGTTAATCTACCACAATGGAACAATGGGAGCACAGTCAAACACAAACTCAATTAAAAGTAATTAGTAATTCTTACCTCATTAAGGAAGCGGCTGAAGAAAGTTATAACACGGTCACTCTCAATTTGATGCGGAGTTAAACCTTCATAATTATAGGCTTTATTTTGAGAACTTGCATGCAATTTACGTTACATTGCTGACTACTAAGGTTAACTGCATTCAAAATGTTTATCAGATACCGCAATGTAATGAGAATTGCATGCAAGTTCTTGCTAGTCTAAACCTCGCTTTCTCTTAAATAGGTTGCACTGACTGAACCGCACACTTATTTTTTTTACTTCTAGCTAAAATTATAATTTTTTTTGATTTAAATAAGTTATTAATTTATAAATAAATAATAATAAAAAATTACGCATTATACCACGTAAAATACACATCCTGACGTCCTCGAGTGTGTGGTTTTATAAATAAAAGGTTTAACAGCTACCAGGCTTATATCGCCAGTAGATGCATCGGCACCCATTATAGGTATATGCTGATCTCCGTGCTCTGCTACACTTAGTTACTTCCGAAACCCAAATACATGAACGCGAGATTTTTTTTTATACTGTCCCGTGAACCAGGGTATAAAAAACACACATTGTTAATAAATGCTCTAACCTCCTAAGGCCCAAGGTCCTACCCATAGGACTTCTTCAGTTCCATGAAATTTAAATCATATTCAATTAAAACAGAGTTGCATTTACTTGGTTTCGTTCAATTTTCAAACAAATCATAATCAACTCTATTCCCTGCACTATAGATTCATTTCAATAGCAAATTTATGATTTTCATTTGTTTCATGGCTGGGCCTCAGGCTCATGTCGAATGAATATACCTAACTTGTTATAACTGCCACAAATAGCCAGCTGTTCCTTATATAGTCATGGTTTCAAAGTGTGACCCGGAGTCATCCCAATGGCAAATAAGTAATTCACCCGCCGTACTTTGACATAGTTTAGTTTTCATTGCGTTGAAACGTTTGGAACATACCTTCGGCTAAAACTCGAAGCGATCGCATTGTTGTAGTAGCGTTATATCAAACTGGGTGACTGGCATATAATAGGTTTGTGTCAGCTCGGAACAAAAGCACACATTAATTTATGTTAATAAAGCTCACACGGTGTATAATATAAACTCGGTTTTGCGTATTATTGCGCGAAAGAGTCATTTTGGATAATGGAACTTTCTCAAGACCCTGGGTTCAAACATCTTTCAACTTGAGCTCAATCTAGGTTAGGAAGCCATAAAGAAAACCACAACAAACAAAACATGTTTTTTTATTCTAATACATGCGTTTTATAAAAATACGACAAAATACAGTGATTACAAAATATCTTATAAAAATATTTTATTATATACAATCTAGCATTTTAGTAAAATATTAGTATCTATAATTCTTATTTTAAGCCTCTTAACCCTTAAATGCATGATTTTTTGTATAACTTTTTAATAAATTGAAATAGATGTGTCATGCTGTATAAAAGTAATAAATGTGATTTTGGATAGCTGCATATTGAGCCACGGACCATCAAATATACGATGCATATATACATCATTATGCATTTAAGGGTTAAGCGATGCTTCCTCTTTAGATAAGGCGTTTTATTGTAACAATTATTTTACAATCTGATTGATTCACACCGTTTTGCTTATATATACCATAATTTTAGCTTTAAAATGTTAAAGGCAAAAAAGGTATCAAACAAAAGTTATATCACTCAAAACTGTAGGTGTTATCTTAAGGCTTGGGAAATAAATAGTTTAGTTTTTTTTTTTTCTCGGGAACTCAGTTACAATGAGATGAACCGAGGATGACATGATAATTTTCTGCTTTTAATTTTATGAACATTGTGTAACCAATTGTGGACCAAGCTAACTCTGCGAGCCATTTGCAATGTCAAATGTCATAAATTGACGAATTTTTTCTATCCAAGTCGGTGCAGAGTTAGCTTCCACGAACTCTAGCAATGTCACTCACAGCTCGGATCTAATCATATAATTATGAAGTCGACATTTTTTAATATCGGCCTTGGATCACCTCACATTAAATTGTAACCCAAAGTTTAATATAAATACGATAATCTTAAATCAAAAAAACCCACGCATGTTAACTTAATTTACAAAACACGAGTCCAAAATATAACAATGTTATTCTAACTTTGGCATAATTTTGTGACATCACGCTTCACGCATCACGTTCAGACAACTCGAAATCATCTAAAAATAAAGTTTGCCATAGCGTACATATCTGGCAAACTTCGCTATATAACTTAGTTGCCAATACAAAGCATGGCTAAAGCATAAGGTCTGCTGAGGCATATACGCCAACTATCATCTATAAAAATATTATAAGAATGTTCAGATGGCAAGGTTTAAAGATATTATCACCATGGCGCACATACTTTATTCAAGCTAGGCTTATTACATCTACGCGGTCGACGGGTACTTTTTGTAGGGAGGCCGATCAACAGGAACTTAGCATCCTAACCTAACAGCAGTTTTTCGTTCCACGTAACCAATCAGGACATCGTTACCAATACCTATACTTAAAAATAAGAATCAATATACTCGCACAATCGACATTTCTAGTAGAGTGTGTGATAATTAATAATATCAAAAAAAAAATATTTTTGGCAATTCGATTGTTGTTTAAGGTACATTTTAAGAATTGTCAACGATGTTCTGTTATTTCGTGAAACGGAAAACTCAACCATCGGAATCCATGGTACACCGGCCTCCTGTCGAAAGTGACCTGAAAAAGTGCCGATGTAGTAGGCACTTACGCTTACGGTGGAAGTGCATTAGGCTTTACACTGGTGCCGCATTCGCATATGGATGGACATGCTTAACGCTGTCTCGCTTGCACACCTTCACCGCATCCGGTTGCGGCACCAGTATGATAACCGCGATACTCGTAACACTTACCTGCCTTGTTTAATGGTACAGTCGAAGTCAAAGATAATATATCTATTTTAAACTTTTGCACCTTATAACTGGTTTGTAATCTTTGACGTCGCCTGTACTAGCCCCAACAGACCTCATATCGCACAACGTCGAGACTAGGGTGCAGATTAGTGGAGATGACTACTAATTATCATTTTAGAGATTCTAATAACAATATTGGCACTTATCAGACCATCTCTGCTGTATCTACAAATAAGATTCAATTCACAAGTGCTTCTTAGTAACGAGAGTTTTACTAATAAAACAGCAAAAATTGTTAAGTATAGTATCTGTAAAAAATATCATTAAATCACGAATGGTCATTTGGCACTTGATTGTTATAAAAAAATTGCTCATAATTCGGCACTTTCGCAAGAGTGCGGCTTTGTACTACGAATTACAAACGTGCAATGAACGATTGTGCGACTAATAGACGGAACGGCTCTGCGACGAACGTTTGTTCAAATAGACAGAAGTGCTATGCGACGAACGTTTGTTCAAATAGACAGAACGGCTCTGCGACGAACGTTTGTTCAAATAGACAGAACGGCTCTGCTACGAACGTTTGTTCAAATAGACAGAACGGCTCTGCGACGAACGATTTTTCAAATAGACAGAACGGCTTTGCGACGAACGTTTGTTCAAACTACCGGAAGCGCGATAAACGCTGCCGCACAATCGTTCATCGCACGTTTGTAATTCGACGTTCAAAGTCGCACTCCTTTCGCATAGGTAAAAAAATATATTTTATAAAGTGCCTAATTGTATTAAGAATTTGGTAAAAAAGGACCACAAGTTACTCTAAATATCAGCGCTTTTTAAGTATTATTAAATGATGTTCTAACTGATGAAGCATTATGTTAAAAAAGCGTTAAATGACGGTAGCGTCAAGTCTTTTAGAAACACACTGAGCACAAAACAAAGCTGTGACAGTGAAGGAATGTGTTCTCAAGGTACAAAGGAATGTTAGAACTGATTCGATCCGTGAATATTCATTCGAATATTACAAATATTGAAGCTTGGTTGATGAACATTACAAATAAAGTTCAAAATTACATAATAAAAATAATTTAGAAATGGCTCTTAGCCATGATTAAGTTTTAAGTTAATTTCTTCCTATCTTATTGGATAGATATTTTTTTATTTTCTGTATGAAAAAGCTTTTTTAAATAGAATATACCCTTAATGCCAAGTTTTGGCATTATTTGTAAATAGCTGCATTGAATTTGGAATGTGAATGGCGAAAATACTTTCGTCCTCAATTGTACTTATTTCATTGCAAGGGTAAGTTATTGAAACGGGTAAGGGTGGTTTTTCCATCTGTCCAATTTATTTGTCCAATTTCATTGAGTCTCACTCTCTCATTAAGCAAAATGTGAGACAAAGAAATTGCTTAGGTGTAAATATCATCATTCAATTTGAGGCAAAGAAATATGAGTGTGAAACGGCACGCACTTATAGTATTATTTTCAAATGACTAAGTTATTTTTAAGATTCAACCTCAAAAAAAAACAAAGCAAGCCCCCAATTAGATCGTGTCATAGCAGTCATGAAATTACATTTACGAAAATACACGCAATAAAATATTTTTGTTTCAACGATTTTACCATCAGCAAACACTCATATAAAGGAAATTGCTGCATCATAATACATTTTTGTCCTACGCGTAACCTCCAGTATTTTTATAAATTTAGGATTCAAAATCGGTATTAGACATCGACCCATCGCGCCTACATCTTTCTAATTTTGCAAAATAAAAGTAGTTTGTCAAACTATAAAAAAAGTTAAAGGTGCTGATAGACTCGACCATCTCGTAGTGAGCATTCCTGCGAACAGAAGAAGCTAGCGTTCGTCGAATAATTCGCCAAATCTGCCTAGAAAATGCGAATACTTATTCGATGTTCCGCTTTCGAGTGAATGGTCGAGTTTATCGGCACGTTTAGATGGATTGGTAGGGTGGGGGTAGGGTGGGTGGAGGTGCGGGTCAGTAGTAGCCGGGGTGGTCGTCTCGGGGGTCTCGGGGGTCGCGGGGGTCTCGGGGGTCTCGGGGGTCTCGGGGGTCGGACGGCAGCGGCATGTAACTCACGGCGGGCACGGGCGGGCGCTCCAGCCGCGACTCCAGCGCCGCCAGCTGCGACTCCAGCCGCAGCGACGTGCTGTCGAACCCGCAACCTGTCCGGGAAGGGTACAATCAGCTGAACAAATGTCACCTTTGCATACTCATTTTTCGGGGAGATATGTTATAATGAGGACTGATAATTTTGTGCTCACCAATTAAGGTCGAGCGAGTAAGGTCATTACATGTTGATCTTCATTAGTTTCTTTGCATGAAAACATATTATTGACTATTAAGTATTTGAAATTTTTTAGGGTATATGTCAAATGGAAACGCATACTGACATATTTGTTTACATTGTTTGCCATTTTTTTTTTTTTTTTATTTGTTTTTGAACAATAGTTTGTACAAGTATATTATGGCTAATGAAACTGATAGTTTAAATTATAAAACTAGTTTAATAGGTTAAGTGTATAAAAACTGAGCGCATCTCGCCATCAAACGTAACAGTTTGGCGAGAATATAAATGTTTAGTAATTAAGTTGTAAATTAGAATATAAAAAAAAAAAAAAAAAAACCTGTCAGCAAATCACATGCCCCAGATATGTTACTACAAATATTTAAAAAAAGTTATACCTTAAAAATATGGAGTCGATATATTATCGGCCGGTACTGTATATGCAAGAGTAAATAGAAAAGAGCAATAACAAAACTTCGATCTTCGCGATAAGCCTCCCGAGCTCGAGTTCCCGAGCAGCAGCTGAGGATTCAATCGGAATAAACCCAAAAATAAGTGCGAGCTCTAGAGAAAGTTAGAGGTGAGTAGGTACCGCTGCAGTTCTCCTGCGGCGAGTAGTTGCGGCGCGCCAGGTGGCGGTAGCGCGCCGGCACGCCGCCCACGCCCTCCACGCTGGAGAACGACGCGCCGGACGACAGGCCCACTGCAACACATACGAACAACAATCATTACTTTCATTACCTAATAGAACTGGGAAACGAGGTCAATGTTCTAAATAGAAAAAAATATCAACTGTTATAGACTGTAAAGTCATTTAAAAAATGTAGGCGCGACGTGTTATTGTCCCATAGAAAATTTGAATCCCGTGCTTTTTTCTACTGACTATGTTATTTGACCGGCTGTAGTTTCTTGTATCACCGGAAAACGGTTATTTTCGGACTAGATGACGCTGTGAGTCTCTTGCGTCGGTTTACAATGTAACATAACCTCGCATCACATACAAATCTAGCACAATGACGAGACATAATCAGTAGATAGTCATCGTGAAAAAGAACACATTTGACATTACCTAGCTCCTCGCGGCTGGAGTTGTTCCGAAGAGAGGCGCCACTGTCGTAGGCGGCGCTGGTGTGTTTCTGCAGCACTTTGATCATCGCGTCGCGCTCCGCTACCTTCGACTCCAACTCCTTAACCCTGAAAATAATTAACGGTTTTATTCGTTTTATGACTTTGTTAAGAAGTTCTCCTTATTTGTACGTAGGATGTGATCTGTCTTAGGGTGGTATTCCATCTGTACAATTTCTTTGTACTAATGTGTATTGCGTCTTACATTTTGCTTAATGAGAGAAAGAGTGAGACGCAATGACATTGGACAAATAAATTGAACAGGTGTAATACCATCCTTAATAAAAAATATACATCAGTATTCTTCGTGTTGTTGTGTGAGGAGCTTATGTGATAGTGCGATACCTGCCCGCGCAGCATGGTTTCCCCTATCACTAAGTCCGTCACTTTCGCACTCACATACTTGTTAGAACGTGACAGGCATAGTGATAAGCGTACCGTGCTAAGACTTCTGTATACTTGTATGTAATGTACCATAACTTTGTATTTATTAAAACTGGGGAGGGAGTTAAAATTACCCTAATTCCTGATATTATAAATTTATCTTATAAATAAGAATTTTGAGTTAAAAAAATAATGAAACAATTTAAAAATAATTTCTTGTGTTTGTTTGATTTTGATATACCTGCTCTCCAGGTCGGCCAGTTTCTTCTGGGCTAAATGCAGCTCGTCCATGTGTCGGATCTTCTCGCTGCGGGCTTCTGCCATCAGCCGCTCGGACTCCGCCGAGGTCTTCTCTAGAGCAGCTATTTTTGCGTCCCTGTACACATATAAACTAAATTTATTACTAACAGGAATATTAAACAAACAAAAACATTTTTTTTTAAGAATTTTCATAATCGACGACGACGTTATTATAACCAAAGATAGATATAACTCCGTAATAGATGGATACAGTCTAAGGAAAAAACGTGCCTCGAAAATCAAGAAAATTTGATTCTCGTTCAGAGGGCGCTACTAGTTTTGGCCTACAGTCGTATAAATGGCGTTGACGGTTTCGTTTGTTATTTAACAATTTTAACGCATATCAGTGAAAGAACATGGGTCAAAATCATAAAAATAATTAATGCAAATAAAAAAAATCATTTATCTATATTTAAATACATTCTATCGTATTTTTATAAATCTTCATTTTTAGTTTTAAAGTGTGTCGACAGATGGCAGTGAATTTACTGGGGTTACAAAATTTACTATGACAGTACCGCTCTAGTATAAGTTACTCTATGTTATAACTTAAGCTTATGGTATGGATAGCACGTAACTTGATCAGGAATAACATATTAATCGAAACTGTGATTTTCTAAACCCCCCCCCCCCCCCTTCATGGCGACCCTGCCGTTTGCCAAGTAAGAAAGGAAGGCTACGATTGGTGGTTGTATGCGTGGTAAAAGTATTACTTGGGTATCGAAGCAGCGGAAACGGCAGCCTGCCTCAGGGCCGCCTCCTCCAGGTAGCGCTGCTCCCACTTGGCGCACTCTCCCTCCAGCGCGAGCAGTCGTTCGTCTCGCTCCCGCAGCTGCCGGCGCAGCTCCGCCTCGCCGCCCGCGGTGCTCGCGCCGCGCTCGCCGCAGTTGCACTCGCGTTTTCTGGACAAAAACAGTAAATCATGAAGACAGAATAAACATAGAAGTGAATCCAGATTTGCGAAAGGCTCGCCAACTGTTGTAACTAGTTAGAGAAAACTGTACAGCCAGCGCACGAACAAAGCTGTGCCCTGAGATTCCGCTCGGTGAGTTCGCGCCGGTCCGAAGCTTGTTGGAGAGACGCCAACGCACGTTGAAGTTACATAACACGCTTCACATGGCGGCCCTGCCAAATGAGATCAACCTCAATGTCTGTAGTTCTTTCTCGAGCTACACCCTGAGTTTCGGCTCGGTGTTCCCGGCGGTCGGATGCTTGTTGAAAAACTACGCACGTTGTAGTTATATAACTCCACCTCATATGGCGGCCCTGCCAAATGAGACCAACCTCAATGTCTGTAATTCCTTCTCGAACTGTGCCCTGAGTTTCCTCACGGTGTGACCAGGGTCTGAAGCTTGTTAAAGAGACAACACACGCTGTAGTTACATAACACGCTTCACAGACCAACAATATAAGACTAACCTCAATGTCTGTAGTTCCTTCTCGAGTTGTGCCCTGAGTATCCTCACGGTGTGACCACGGTATGAAGCTTATTAAAGAGAACACACGCTGTAGTTACATAACACGCTTCATAGACCAACAATATAAGACCAACCTCAATGTCTGTAGTTCCTTCTCGAGTTGTGCCCTGAGTATCCTCACAGTGTGACCACGGTATGAAGCTTATTAAAGAGAACACACGCTGTAGTTACATAACACGCTTCATAGACCAACAATATAAGACCAACCTCAATGTCTGTAGTTCCTTCTCGAGTTGTGCCCTGAGTATCCTCACGGTGTGACCACGGTATGAAGCTTATTAAAGAGAACACACGCTGTAGTTACATAACACGCTTCATAGACCAACAATATAAGACCAACCTCAATGTCTGTAGTTCCTTCTCGAGTTGTGCCCTGAGTTTTCTCTCGGTGTGTTCGCGGCGGTCCGAAGCTTGTTGGAGAGACGCCAACGCACGTTGAAGGCCCATGACGCGCTCCACGTAGCCGCCTGCATGGCGGCACTAAACAATAATACAAAGCGTTGAAATATTTTACAATGAAACATTATTATTGTTTGTCATTAAGAGTCCGCAGCAAGCTCGGCCGAATTTCACCTTATGGGATCGGAATCGGAACGGAACACTTATGGGATCACTTCGGTCTTGCAAATCAGTTAAATGCGTTTTTCTCAGAGACCGTTTGACGTAGATACCTAAAATTTGAATCAGTTACAGCAATTACCACCACTACTATTGTTTTCTTATTTTAGGGGGAAATTTAGGGGGTTGAGTATGTCGATATGCATACGCAGTTCTTGTAGGGTGAATCGTTGGGCTGCCATCTCTATTACTTGTCTCTCTACCGCGTGCGAGCGAGCGAGACAAACGTACCTCCTCCTCTAGGCGCACGACGTTGGCCTGCGCGTTGGTGAGCGCGGTGTCGAGTATGTCGATATGCGTGCGCTGTTCTTGTAGAGTGGCTCGTTGTGCTGCCATCTCTATCTCTTGTCGCTCTTTACTGCATGCCAGCTCCTTGTCTATAAACAAACAAATATTCATTCAAACATGCATCACATCATTCTGATAAGCTTAAGTGCGTTACGACCACAGGAGGTTGCATACTAAAATCAAAGATACGGTCCACCTCATAACGCGCCGTCGCGGTTTCATCCACAAGTGCGCATGAGTCTGCCTGTCTCCACCAATTTTGATCTCACTTGTACTCTGCCTCTTTTTTCCCACTCATTCCTCCTCTGTTTCTCCATGCATTTTTTCCCTGACATCTCTTCCTCGCATTCTCCTAACTTCTAAAGTACAACTTACTTTGGGCAATGAGCTGAGCGATGAGCATCTCCCTGTTCTGCAGTTCCTTCCGCAGCGCCTCCGCGTTGTTGTTGCCGTCGGCGCGCACGCCCGCCGACAGCAACTCCACCTGCACATATTAAATGTAAATAACACGGCACAGAATGCCCGATTGGCACTACATTGGTCGAAATAAGCTCAATAGTGGCTAAACTGATCCACAAATTCGTGGATCTTGGAAGTCTCCTAATCACCCAAAAGGTCAGACAGGTCTGCCGAACGGCAATAGGGAAGCAAGATTAGCACGAGAGGCGGCATAATAAAGAAAATAAATATGCTGAATTTCAGGTCAGGTATTGAATATGACCCAAGATCGAGAGAGGTGGAAGATTCTGGAAGAGGCCTATACCTCATATAAGGGTTCCGGTGTGATTTTTTTACCCTTACAAATTTAGACTAAGTTTTGCAAATATTTTTTATATTTCATGTTACCCAGAAATAAAAGGCTTTTTTATTTTTATTTGTATATATTGAAATATCTGGGAGAACGAGCTTTGCTCGAAAAACATATAAAAACTCAAAAATGCGCATTTCCCATACACGAGACCTACCTAGATCGATTTCTCGCCCCCGAAAACCCCCATATAGCAAATTTTATCGAAATCGTTAGAGCCGTTTCCGAGATCCCCGAAATATATATACATACATCTATACAAGAATTGCTCGTTTAAAAGTATAAGATATGAATTAGGTACCTGCTGCTTGAGCGCGCGGTTGAGGTCGTGCAGCCGGCGACAGTCGGCTTGCAGGCGCGTGCGCGCGGCTCGCTCGAGCTGCTCCCGGCGGGAACAGGACCCGACTAGCTCCTCGTGAGCGCAGCGGACTTTCTCCACTTCCTCTTCCAACTGGAACAAAATTGTACATTAATTATGGACTGCCAACGGATCGTCTCGACTACAAGATGCATTTAAGACAACTCGCAGTCACCACACATAGGCGCTGCCTAACTAAAAGTTTGCGGGAAGTTTTATAGGTACCGACCTTGTTGGTCTTGGAGACGCGCTCGAGCGCGTCGCCGAGCTGCCTCTTCAGCTGCTGGTTCTCGGCGGCTAGGGCGTCGAGGACGGCCCCGAAGGCGTCGTCCGGCTCCTCCGCGGAGCCCTCGCCGCCGCTGCACCAGCCCGAGGACTCGGAGCCGCCGGGCACGGCGCGCACGCCCGCTGTAGTGCCGACACTGGAGGAACAGTTACCACACTTATCCTAAACTCCAGTGGATGAGGTATAGAAAACATTTTAAGCATTCCTCAAAAAAAATACGTCCTTGAAAAATTCAGATTTTCTTTTTCCTTTTTCTATTGATTAGGGAAACAAACAGCATATATAATTCTTAGCCTAAGAAAGGTAGTTTATAATTACATTAGCCAAAATTGTATCCCCTGAACGTTAATACATACAGTTTTGCTCTGAGAGTGCAACATGTACAACACAATTAAAAGAAAAGAATAGAAAAGAAATAGATCCAAAACATATTGCAAATACATACAATATACAAATGTGTGTAGACTGTAAATTCCAAATGATAATAATAGATTAGATTATTTATTTCGAAATAAAATAGTTCTAACTTAACAAATGAAGAAATATTTTCACAGCAGAATACTGTTTTACTATGCAATTACCTAGTTTTTTTGCTGTGCAATTAGTTTTTAGGTTAGGTTAGTATTTTTTTGCTGATCGTTTAATACTAGCCATTGCAGACTAAATTAGTATTAGATGGAAATTGAGGACAAGGAAGGCCGACCCTAAGTAAATGGAAACAGGTCTAGCGGGAAGGAGAAGAAAACTGAATTAGTATAAAGCAACAGTCGAAAACTCTAACATTATCATCTTTGTATGCTGATTAAAGTCTAAAGGAACCCGAGATTAGCTACACTGGGTTACCTGTGTATGTATACTGTGAACTACCGTGAACATAGAAATTCCAAAACTTTGTCCCTCTTAACATATTAAATATATTAATAACGGGTCATTCACGTATTTTAAGTCGAAAAACGCTCGACATGTTTCACTCCGTACCGAGGAGTCCCTCTTGCCCTATGAAGAGACGAAATAAGAATACACGAAATTTTGAAGTGAACCTTCCAATCATGAGGTGAATACTAGGCTTGCCACTGCCATCTCTTTGACCAAGTGTTTGAGGACTTACCCAGTAAGGTCCGGCTGCGACCGACTCAAGCTAAGCTTCTCCTTGCTAAGCTTGTTGGGTTTGCCCTTCGGTTTTCGTTCGGCGGGCCCGCGCTCCGCGCTTGGCGTGCCGGCCACCTCTTTGGCCAGATGTTTGAGGACTGATGATTGGTTGAGAAAGTCATCAGGGATCTCGGTTATTTCCTGTGAAGTAAAAAAATCTAAGATTTAGTAAGTAACATACGAGGTGTGAGAAATCGTAGGAGAGCCCAGATTGCCCTTCCCATCCCTGGTGTACACAACCCTCCCGTTTAGGGTTATTTTCCCCATGTTTTCATTAGCAAACTGTAGAAGATCTTGCGTGAATATGATGACGCCAAATATTCAGTCTTCACATCAGTAGGAATCATAAGCTTATAAGGGCATTTTTTACCACAAAGTCTTTGTCGCTTACCATAAGGACGAGATTTGTTTGTATCTTTTTACGAATAACCTGTCAAAGCGTCTTTATGGCAAGTGACAAAGTGGGACGTTTTGCAGGCCGCGGACACATAATAAATGCATTAAAAAAAACTTATATTTTCCTACCTACCTCCTCGACCTAGTCAGTTTAACCTATTGGTTAAATAACCCATTATTTAACCATTAGGTTAAACTGACTAGATTAAGGAGGTAGGTAGGAAAATATATGGTTATTTTTAATGCACCCCACCCATCCAACCCATCTAACAGCTCCGAAATACAATATTGCTATCTATTGAGATTAGACTAAGCTAAAAATGTAGTAATATTAACAAAACTATTATACTAACCTGAACGGAATGATCGGGTGGACTAGTGTAGATCCTCTGCCCACCAATATCAATGTAGTTGGCCGTGGTGGTGACAGCTTGTTCCTTGTGTACCTTGGGTAGTGGTATGCCGCTGGGCTTCTTAGCTTCAGCCTTCTTTAACGTATGGTATGGCGAGGATTGAGTTGTGGTGTGCTTCACTTCGCTGCTGGTTCGTTCGTGTTCTCTGTGGAATGTTAATTTGTTAGTTTCATTGAGAAACAAGTTTTGTGCGAACGAACGCAGTCTACCCTCAAACTCGTCCAAAAAGATATTAAGGAGATCTGAGAAAGGATTCGTGTGAGCCCCTATGAATTAGGGCAGGTCCACATAGGGATCGTGTGTGAACTGTAAGGTGCAGTACGTGAGCCCTCAGGTTTTTGACTTGACTGCAACGCGCACGATCCCTATATGTCTCGTGATTTTTATCGTCGAAGATAGAGACAGTAGTTTATATGATTCTGTATAGTGAAAAATATCTCATATATTTTATCACTGGTTTTTTCAGTTATTGAAGACGATTTATGCTGTAACACACCGTTTTATAGTGGGTTCATAGACTGATACGAAACTGACATGGTCTTAATATATAAATACGCTCTATAACAAACCAAGAACTTACCGAATAGGCGTAGGCCTCGCCGGCCATGGGTCGTCTTGGTTGTGTATGATGAGCGTGTTATATGATGAGGATGACACATCGAGAGAGCTCCGGTTACTGTTGCCGCCGCCCACGGACTCCTTCAGAGAGTTGCGGTTGCTGCCGGTCACACTTTCCTGTACAGAATAACATTAGAGTTTAGTACTCATTTGTGAAGAGGTCTATAGCTCTCTTTCTCAATGGGGTTGGCAACTGCAAACCATGTGTTTCTATAGATGTTTGTATAGATGGCGCCAGCATAGGTTTTTCCCGTCTCTGGTTTGGTTCTATGAATTTGGCTTAAAGGGCTCCAGGCTATAAAAGCCCAAAAAAAACAAGAATTTGACACTAATCATAGGACTGACAGGTAAAACCTATGGTGGCGCCATATGTACAATACTTCGACCGGCCAACTCCATTCTCTGGAGATGCCGCCTTAACGCATTCACTGCCAGTGCGAAGTGCCTACGAACTGAAAACCCGCCTAGCGGGTCTCTGGCAGTGAATGAGTTAACGTTGCGAGGGATGATATGCGCGCCAATAGTTATACGAAAGAAGATGCCAAAGTCCGCAAAAAGGGGGACTAAGAGCTGGAAAGTGGACCCCGAGTTCCGAAGTAGTAGGCAATCAGGATAAACGCAAAGGTGTGAAAGGTCAATGAGCATATTCGCCTTTAAAATTGCCAGGACTCATTATCATATTTTGTACAAGAATTGTTGGGGAAAATAGAAGTAATGTTATTGTGATAAGTAACCAATAATCATTCATTTCAACAAATTTTGCTGCGCCAGTATGAAGATGTAAAAATATGTGATGATGATCTATGGTTGAATCAAGTTTTTTTTTTTTTTTATCAAGTTTAGTCACAAGTAATTTACAAAATATACTCTTCTTAAGTATACGTTACAATAAGACGCTGGAGTCACGCAACTTTTCCATTCTGAAAGTTTTATACAGTTACGTTTTACAGTTTGTTGCAAAAACATAATTATATCATATCCAAGGGATCTTTACAGAACAAAGCAGTTAAGAATTTACGTTCAAATGTCAATCTTACTCGTAAAATACCAAAGAGTGCTCAGTGCTTACTTCATACATCGGTTTTGTTACCAAAAAGACCACCATTTTTGCAGTCTACTTCTAGCGTCAAGTTTATCATTTGTTGCTAACTTCTGGACAATCAAATATTATGTAATTGTTTAGATTACCTTTAAGGAATTCCTGTTGTTATTATTATTATTGTTCTGGGTCTGCGTTTCCTGTCCCTGCGGCTCGACGCGTGCAGTGTGTCGCACCACATAGCGCTCCTCGCGGGACAGGTTCTCGTTCGACGTTGAGACATCCGTCTCACTACCGGACAAACTTTGGGGAAACCCACTGGCCACTGAAAGGTAATATAATAAAATTAATACAGATTTTTTGGCAATACCTGACAAGACTCGCTCCAGCATCAAAGTCTAGTAAATAAAGAAGACTGTCAACCCCCATACACCATGATAATCATCAATGTTGTAGATTACATTAAATATTAATCTTACATTTTAGATATTTGCATATGAAAACTGCCACACTACTGCTATTTATTATTTCAAAACATATAAATGGACTTGACTGACTAGTTATAGTCAAAAAGCAGATTTCAAGTACAATAAATGTTAAAACTAGATGGCGCCATTAAATAATATTTCCAATGAAACAAAAAACAAGTTTTTACCACAGAATAACTAATAGTACTACCATACAGAAAATTCACTTCTTCACAAAAGCCAGATTTAGGTATTAAATTATACCTACACTCGCCGCCTGCAAGCAAAATTGAAACTTATAACTTATAACGAACCGTGAATCTTCTTTGCGCGCCGCAGTTTTATGACCGAGCTGCGAGTGTCGGCACGGGGTTGTCACTTGACAAGTTTCTGTACCTATACCTACTGATTTATTATTTTTAAGATAAATATGTAGGAATTACAAACGTAGATTCTGTAAACATACAATTTTTAGCCGGAGATAGTAGTAGTCCGGTCTGATTCTCACGGAAGTAGGTATGCCACAAAGGTACCGTAATATAGTCCGGAAATAAAAAAAAAAACTTTTCTTTATATATATATATAGAAAAAATACACCTGCCCAGGCGGTGCGCCGGCCAAATATACCTAAACTGCGCAGTGACACCCCCCTGTTTTTACATTAGCAAATTGCTAATGTAAAAATTGCTAATAGCAATAGAACACAGTTAAAATTAAATTCCAATAACAAGAAAAGCATGGTTGAAACAAATTCAAGACATATTTTATTAATGAATCTTCCTATTTTCTAGAATTTAATAATCAGGCAGTATACTTTACACAAGCTGAAAAATTAAAATTATTATAGATATCTAACATAGTTTTTAATTTTGTGCATTTTATTGCAAAACAAACATAAAAGCCCTAAAGGTCAAATGGCAACGGGCAGGACACATCTCAAGGTATACAAATAACAGATGGACAACACTAATAACAAGATGGAAAGGACCAGCCAAGAGGGAAGCTGGTAAACCTATCAAATGGTGGACCGATGACATAGTAGAGGTTGCTGGAAAAGACTGGCTGTACAATGCCAAACACAGACATTTATGGAAGAAATGGGAGGAGGCCTATACCCAAACGGAATCCATGCCTGAACAAAGGAGAAAAATCAACGGAGCAAGCATATTTTAACGATATTTAAAATTAAAATGTAAATAAATAATTTGTAAGTTATGGAAATAAAGAGGCTATAATAATCTAACATAGTTTGCACAAATGGCCTGATTAGTTACAGATGTATATTCATAAAATTAAAGTAAACATCCCAAAAATATAAAAGTAAGCTCATGATAAAGAAGTCAGATTGGCATTTAAAGGTGAAAGTCAACAAGAAATATTTAAGCGCATGATGCAATTTTCACTACCTTTGTCATAATCTTTGGCATAATTCTACAAAGAAGCAGATGATACAGTCTAAACCGACAGTAAACACAGTGAAGTGCCTTTGTAATTCAGACAGCAAGGACATTCAAGATCATATCAATTCCATGATCCAAAACTCGAGAATCTTGTTTATACA
Source organism: Cydia strobilella (assembly GCF_947568885.1). NCBI lineage: Eukaryota > Metazoa > Arthropoda > Insecta > Lepidoptera > Tortricidae > Cydia > Cydia strobilella. Next base: position 4,975,833 of record NC_086048.1, read on the forward strand.
GTTACAAAATAACATTACACACACCAGTGGGTTTCTGTGCCCTCGGAATGTTCTTCGTAAACGAAAGGAATCGTCCGGTTGGTCGCATGGACCCCATTATACCTCTGTGCAGTGAACAACAGATTTCAATACAAAATCATATTGCACTGCATCTAAACTCGTCTTTAACGCACACCGCTTCTCTCAAACGTTATCCATTTAGTATCTGAAAGCGAAATAAGTTACGCTAGTATAATAAACATCGTTGAAGAGCATAGAAATAAAACACAATAAGAAGCAAAACGTCTGGACAACGATGTCACATAACATAGTGATTATTTATAGTTTTCAAGTAAATTTTAGCACTGTTCTCAAAAGGATAGCAATGAATAGACAGTCATATGTATAAGAAACACTCACAACGATTTTAAGAGCAAAAATAAGCTTAAAATTGGTATCACATTGACTATATAAACTTTTGATGGATGGGGTCAGGGCAATTATTAGTGATACCAATCACAAATTCTATTTTTCTACTAAAATAAAATATAATTTGGAAACACATTTAAAATCCACTTTCAAATATTCAGTAATTTATAACTTCTTATTTTGAGTTATTTTATATAATTTTGATTTTAATTTGATGTCTTTAGTGTATTCTAACTTGTATTTTAGCTAGCCATTATGCTGTCAATTTAAAAACTAAAATAGTATTAATAGTACGACTTGGCAACACTCACGTAAGTGTCATTGAATAGCAAATTCTTCTTGTTCTGAATGTAGTATACAGGAGTTGTGATATATTCATAATATATTTTGTAATATTCTTGTATTTTTAGCACGACTCCTAAGTAACTTGTATATTTTAGAAACACTTTAATTATTAAAGTTCAATATAACATTGGTTCAAAGTATTGTTAGCCGTAAGCAATATTGTTAGTTGATTTAAAAATATGACATGCATTTGTTTAACAAATTTTGATCGATCTTTACAATTTTTGTTTAGTTTACGAATCGTTCGCTAGATGCCGCTGTACTATTTCACCACACCAGCTCATCACCAGCTGGTAAAGGAGTACTATTAGTTACTAGCTTTTGCCCGCGACTTCGTCTGCGTGGACTTAGTAACCGCAGCTAGAGTAAGAATAGCGCCTGGAAAAATTCTCATCCATACTAATATTATAAATGCGAAAGTCTGTCTGTCTGTCTGTGTGTTCCCTCTTCACGCTTAAACCGCTGAATCGATTTAGATGAAATTTGGCATAGAGATAGGTTGGGTCCCTGAGAAAAACATAGGATAGTTTTTATCCCGAAAATCATCCCTTAAGAAAGTAAAAAGCGGGGTGGAATTGAGATAATTAATGAAGTGTCTGCTAATTTGAGTGCATAATATGCTAGTCAATTTTATTATGTGATTTAAGAATTGAATAGTAAGAGCATGCCTCGTTTAGGATAGGGCTTATCATTATATACCTATATATAGGCTCCTCCAGACTTTGTGCGTGAATCGCGGCGCGACTTCGCTGAGAGAACATGTCGCGACGTTGACGTATGACTCCACACTCGCAAACTTCACGGCGATTTCGCAGTTTGGTTTCGCAGCTGATCGAGTTTAACTCCTAGTTATCTAGCAGTTAAACTCGATCAGCTGATGTTTTTCCGCCATCTTGGCGCGAACCAAAAAAAATAGCTAAATCACGTATGATGCCATAGATAACTATGGCATCATACGTGATTTAACTATTTTTTTGTTTCATTTTGTTTTGTTGTAAAACCGTAAAATAATATAATTATACTAGCTTTTGCCCGCGACTTCGTCTGTGTGGACTTAAGTAACCCCAGTTAGAGTAAGAATAGCGCCTGGAGAAAGTCTTGTAGCAATTATTCAATTTGAGCATATTATGCACACAAATTAGCAGACACTTCATTAATTATCTCAATTCCACCCCGCTTTTTACTTTCTTAAGGGATGATTTTCCGGATAAAAACTATCCTATGTCCTTCTCAGGGACTCAACCTATCTCTATGCCAAATTTCATCTAAATCGATTCAGCGGTTTAAGCGTGAAGAGGGAACACACAGACAGACAGACACAGACTTTCGCATTTATAATATTAGTATGGAAGTATGGATTTATCTTGCCAATGTGAGTCAAAATAGTGTGTAATGGTCTTGCCAGTTCGCGCTTCGCGCCTCCTTTGACGCGGGCTAATAACCCGAGAAATACACGGGAAACTTGACGCGAAAGCGTGAACAATCTGCGAAATCGACGCCACACTTACGTTCGCGGCTACGCGCCGTGATTCGCGCATGAGTGTGGAGGGCCCTTATTATTGTCGCATTGCGTATGTTCTGTCCCTCAAGGGCGCACGCGGTAGGCCACTTCTGTGTATAGGATCCATATAAGATTCCTTCTATGGCGGGATCGTATCGCGTGATTCGCCATCTTCGTCGCACTTACTGTTGTGTGTATTATATAACCATCTCTTTAATGCACTCTTGTGTACAGAGTATTGTTGGATGTCGAGAGCGCAGAAACGTACCTATATATACCTACAAAGATAGATATAACTCCGTAATAGATGGATACAGTCTAAGGAAAAAACGTGCCTCGAAAATCACGAAAATTTGATTCTCGATCAGATGGCGCCACCAGTTTTGGCCTACTCTCGTATAGAGGGCGTTGACTGTTTCGTTTGTTATTTATAATTTTAACGAATACCAGTGAAAGAACATGGGTCAAAATCATATAAAAATAATTAATGCAAATAAAAAAATAATTTATCCATATTTAAATACATTTTAACGTATTTTTTTAAATCTTCATTTTATTTTTAAAGTATGTCGATAGATGGCAGTGAATTTACAGTGGTTACAAAATTTACTATGACAGTACCGCTCTATCTTATATCCTCATTGATATACCTACTACGGCTTTTGTTTGTTAACCAATTTTAGTTTAAGATCTAATTGACGGGTTTAGCTAGTGTAATGATAGTCTAGTACTTTTATGAAATGTACACAGTAGTATCAGATTATCATCAGAGATGGCAGATATATTAAGCTTCATTTTTCACACAAATGTTAATCATAACTTTTAGTCTCCAATATAAGTATTTATACACCATAGACCTGTACTACATACTAGACAGGGATCGAAACAAATTAATTCTGTCCGCGAGGTGTCCACTATTTTCTGCGTTTGATTGACGTCCGGCACTAAGCTAAAGAATAAGCGCATCTAGCCAGAGGCGAAACTGTTATATATGACTCAACTGTTCCAACATAATTTGTCTGTCTGTCTATTCTAATGTTATGTGATATTATTGTTGTTATAATTGTTGCTGTTTTATGTATTATTATTGCTGTTAGTTTTAAGTTTCGTGACGCATTGGTTCAACTGTAATGTCATGTAAACATTCTTATCAATAAAATAAAAAATAAAATAAAATGACATCTGATCATATTCTGCCTACATACGCATTGTAAAGAATCGTGATTAATTGTTATTTACTTATTATCAACTGTCATGGAAAATGTTTACGTATGTAACACGGGCGATATAAAAATTCTATAAAAATAGTCATAAAATAAAACCCTTTCTTTGACTCTCGTAACAATTTAGTGCTGGCTGCTGGCTTATATCAAAGATAATATATAGGATAGAGGGGTACTGTCATAGTAAATTTTGTAGTCACAGTAAATTTACTGCCATCTATCCACATCGACACACGATTAAAACTAAAAATAAAAATATCAAAAAATTTATAAATAAATGTTTTTTTATTATTATTTGTATTCATTATAATGTCGAGAGTTCTCCGCTCTCCGTGTTCAATACAATAATGCGTTAAGGGCGCTGCTGCGTTTGCCGAGGTTTTGCAGCGCCTCGGGGATGTTCGCGAAGGCGCGTGTGGATTGTTTTTACGCCACCATGCGCAAGAGAGCAACCTCAGCAGCGCGACGTGTGCGCGCCAGCGGCAGCGCCCTGCTGGCAGTCGTCGCCGACAGGCTTGACGGTCCATTTATGGGACACTGGTGGTCATTGCATCAATGAGGGCTAACGCGTACGCGTATGAATTCGCCGCTAGGGGCGCTAGTGTAGATGGTGGTCTTTTCCATAGTTCGAAATGTCAGATGTCACTTCAATGACTGACAGCTGTTCTTTAGTCTTTTGGACCACCATCAACAGAGGCGCCAACTGGGGAGCAAAAAAACGATAGCCCTCATTGCATGCACCAGTGTCCCATAACTGGGCTAAATGACGTAGGTATATACTTAGTTAAGTAATCATTGTTGTTGACATTATTTTTAATTTTGCTTTTATTATTATTTTGTGTCGTCATGTATTTGTATTATGGGCTAAAAGCCTGAAATAAACTTTTTTTTTTATATGATTTTGACCCATGTTATTTTATGTGTTAAAATTGTTAAATAACAAACGAAACCGTTAGCAACGCCATTTAAACGAGAATAAGCCAAAGGTTGGTTTTGGTGGTAGAGCCATCTGTGCGAGAATCAAATTTTCTTGATTTCAGAGGCACGTTTTTTCCTTAGTTAGACTTTATTCATCTTATACGGACGAGATATACACGCTGGCTAAAAAATAAGTGCATTCCCGTTGCCAGGGAGGTTTTGGGATTATACTGAGCAACTTTTACTATGGGACCAACCCCGAAATCGCGAAAAAAAAATTGTCTGTTTCATACATCTTGTCTGGTTCATTTTCTATAGGAGGGTAAATTTTTTTTTGCGATTTCGTGGTTGGCCGCATAGTAAAAGTTGCTTAGTATAACCCAAAAACTTCCCTGGTAACGGGAATGCACTTATTTTTTAGCCACCCTGTCCATGGAGACTATATAAAGGAGCCAAATCTCTATGTATGAAAAGTGTCCATCAAAAAACAGTAATTAGGCGGCGCCACCATACACCGAAATACTACCAAAAACAACCTACGTAATTTGGTCGGGTTATTTGTTGCCTTATATGGTTCATGTTATACTCATGTCCCAGAGCCTAACTAGCGCCACCGGAGAGATTAGGAACTATTATTTAAAGCTGAAAGCGGTCACTTTTGCAACAATTCTGCCATAAGAGATTGGCATCCTTTCTATACCATCCATAACCCTGTCTTTGCTTATATCAAAGAGGATATAATAAGATAGAGCTTGCTAAAGAGGATATAATAAGTTATAAGCAAGCTTGAGAGCTTTGCTTATATGCAAAGAGTATTATAATATCTTATATGGTACGAGGCAGGGCCGGATCTAGGGTAGAGCCACAGATTAATAATATGTAGGTAGAGCGAGTGGAGCGGCCGCTCTAGGCGCCGGATGGCAAGGGGGGCGCCAAAATGGCAAATGACAAAAAAAAAGTTTTAAAAGACGCGAAGTGTGACGCGGGCCCAAAATACGGTTGGTTTTGCTTTTGGGTAAAAAGCTCTTCAACGAAGGGCGCCAAAACCCGATTTTGCTCTACCCTGAATACCCTGATCAAGGACTCGGGCCGGCACTGGTACGAGGAGAAAGCAATCGAGCGCCAGCAACCGGATGACATTAGTGCTTGAGTGGCGCGATAGATGGCGCTACTGGTTGATAAATCACTTACCGTTTTTTTTACTCTTCGGGGGAAAAACGGTTCTATTTTATTGTTTTATTAGAAGATAAAGAGTTAAAAAATACAAGTTATTGTAAAGCTTCACAATTTCCACAAAACTACATCTAGTTTCTCTGCAGATTTTTTTTCATTTTCTTCATAAATCTTTTTTTTTACTGTAAAAAAATGTTTTGGAATATACAACTCAAGCTGTTTCAATGATACCCCACTTGACCTAGTAACTAGACTGAAAAGACGAGAGGGGTCTCGATATATCGATGGCGTCTGAGTGCCTTGTTCATAACTACATATTCCAAATTTGATATCGATTGCATATTTAACTCAAAGCAATGTAACCGACTTACAGACAGACTGACCAACAGAGTCGCACCAGTTCTTTTTTACCTTTTTGGTGCGGAACCCTAAACATACACTATAAATGACGTCCTTTCCTCATAACGTCTGTTGCTAGCGGAAACAACAAAATTAGCTTATCATATTGACTTGTCTTTTTATTAGGTATTATTTAGTTTAGCTGATAACGCTATTATATAGGTAAATATGGTTAAACCAAATTGGCAGTAAATAAGAACAAAAAAATCTATACTCATCCTTTTCTTTTAGTACTAGTTTAAGACAAAGATAGTATGATTCTCTCTATCTATGTTTGAAATGAGACAGTCCTTTGACAAACTATATTAGGGAATTTTACAAAGGTAATTCTACTGTTTGTTGCTAACAGACTATCGCATCAAGACGTACAGCATATTTTCTTTTACATATTTTCTAAAACCCAAAGTACCAATATAAAAAAAAGTTGTTTTAAATAAAATGTGTACGATGTTTAAGAATAGTCTCTACGTATATGGCGATGAAAATATTCAAGTGCCAGCACATTTAAATTTCGGAAAATATCTGTTTGATCGGATAAAATCGTTTTGCAAAAGTAGCGAAATAGCAATGGTAAGTTATTTACACGAAAAAAAGGAAAAAGTTTTCTAGAAGAACAGGTGAATAGGGTTCTTCATAATGAAGAGAGCTTTGACAACACACAAGTGACACCGTGAAGTTGCATGCGTCCAGAGGCGGGTCATTTGTACGGTGTTTCAGAACTGACCTAAAAATATCTTTTCCCCTCACTAGCTCGGAAAGTTGTCTTTTATCCTTTAAAACAAGCGGGGAAAAACGCATTTTATCCACTAGTGGGGAAAGTAATTTGACCTTAAATGGAGCGTGTTTAAGTAGCTTGACAGATAACAAAACGTAAAACGCTTATAATAATGATTCGTTTGATATTAATTATCATTAAACAAATGGTTTAAGAATCTAATAAAAATACCAAATTTAGCTTTATTTAATGATTTTATGTCATAAACCTTAAAGTTCCATAAGAAACGTTTGTTTTTGAATAATGATGTTTAATATAATTCTGAACGCACAAGTTGAGTCGATGCAATTTCAAAACGCATCATTGACATTTCATACGTCAGAAATGTCAACATTGTCAACAAAATTTTTACTTAAAAACTTCTCACGTAAAAATACAGAATTTCCAGTTTTTTGTTATAATATCGTAAAAAAATGAGTGATTTCAGTGATGAAGATGATCTAACGCCTGTGGATGTTGCACTTTCCTCGCTATAGTGAGGTGAAAAGTTTTGTGTTACACACGGGTGCAAATGTATTTTACTTCTCGTGTGTTGAAACACTTGCTACGCTCAGGATTCTATTTTAGAACCACTCGCTTCGCTCGTGGTTCAACTATATAATCCTTTCGCTTGCTCGTGTTTCAATTCCACACTCGCGGGTAAAATACAACTTTGCACCCTTGTATAACAAATAACTATTTCACCTCAGCAGCTCGAACAAGCCTACTTTCGTCACTCCCTGGAGTGAGGAAACTGCCACTTCATACTTCTATTACTTTTTTTTATTGTTATTATTATTTTTTGTTTCACTGTATTAATCTGTGTAATTCGAAATACATTATAACCGTAATATGTTCTCACTACTGAGGTGAAAAATTATATGTGCAACCCGAGAGCAAAGTTATTTTACATCTCGTGTTTTTGAGTCCATCGCTACGCTCAAGATTCTAACTTAGAATCACTAGCTTCGCTCGTGATTCAATTATAGAATCTTTCGCTTTCTCGGGACTCAAAATAAATACTCGCAAGAAAAATTAACTTTCCTCTTTAATTAACAATTTTCATTACCTGTTAGGAAAACCCTCTGTCCGGGGAGAAAATGACATACAAGGAATTAATTGAATACGCAGTGAATGTCGCAGTTTTCCTGAGAGACTTGGGAGTGGGAAATGGACAAACTGTTGGTATCGGCAGCGAGAAACGAATCCAATTTATTCCTACTGCCATGGCTGTGATGTTTACTGGGGCAGCTTATACTCCAATTGATTTGGAAACTGGGAGAGGTCAGTATGATAATGCTATATTTATGTTAACTAAGGAGGCAAGGAAACGAGCTCAATTTTTTTTATTGCTGAGATAACATATCATTCAATTATTTTGGTTTTTTCCAGCGGCCCTAGAGCATAAACTGAAATTATCTATGCCTAAATATTTCATATGTTCTCAACTATTTTGGGAAAAATATAAGGACGTTTTAAAAGTATGTGATTTCATTGAGCATTTCATATGTTTTGATGAAAATGACGATATAGAAGTATCGTTAAAGACGGTGCCGAAAGTGGCAGACTTGGCCACTTTTGAGCCTGCCACTGTGCAGGGTCAAACAGATACCGCAGTTATCCTGTATTCGTCGGGAACCACTGGTATGCCAAAGGGAGTCCAACTGACGCATTTAAACTCAATATTAAGATGCCAGCCACATGGGTACGTAAGAAAATTGGGGCATTTTCTATGAAAAGGGGACCTTATTGTCGATGGCGCTTACGCCGCACAGCGTGGCGCGGCATTGTATTTATATCGGAGCATCGTTTATAATGGCGTAAGCGCCATCGACAATAAGGTCCCTTTTTATAGAAAATACCACAATTGATGACTACATCCTTGCAGGAAGTCACCGAATGGTTTTGTTACTTATTTACAAAAGTGAATGGTTAATATTTTTTTGTTTTTAGTTTCGAGGACGAGTCTCTGAAAACCATGTTTATAATAGGAGAATGGTTTCACGATTTCGACACATTAATGACTTACATGTACATGACGCTCGGGAGAAAAATTGTATTTGTGGACGACGTTACGATTGAAAATATAGTGAAGGCTATTCAGCTATGTAAGGTATGCGTTTTTAAAACATCAACAAACAGAAAAAAAGTACTAACAGTTGTAGTTGAAATTCTATCGTTAATTTCGAAACTATAACCAAAAAGGGTAGAATAGATCATAAGCGAATACACACTACAGCGAAAGTGTTAAGTATGAGATATATTTACATATATACTAAGTTAGTAAACTAACAATAATCTATTCGTTTTAGACTCTTTAGCAAGGGTTTAGGATGGTTGATTAAGATATATAGACCTAACACTTGAATGCCTATAATCTTGGTTCATTTAAAGAAGAAACACGCAGCGTACTACGTAGGCGAACAACACGCGAACGCGAAGCGAAGCTAAAGCAGCGCGGGGTGAAGTAATCCTTTGATATTGATATATACCTATAGAAGTGTCCTACGCGGGCGATCTCGTTGCGAACGCGAACGCTTACGTAAGACGCTGCGAATGTATTAGCTTCTGTGCTCATAATGAAATGTCGCGGTTGTGGAAAATAGGGAATTTAACTACTAGTATAAATAAGTAAGTAAAATACTATCAAATCAGTTTCTTTTTAGGGTTCCGTTAAAACGGGACCCTATTACTAAGACTCCGCTGTCCGTCCGTCTGTCACCGGGCTGTATCTCGTGAACCGTGATGGCTAGACAACTGAAATTTTCACAGATCATGTATTTCTGTTGCCGCTATAACAACAAAAACTAAAAACATAATAAAATGGTACGGAACCCTTCGTGCGTGAGTCCGAATCGCACTTGACCGGTTTTTTTCGAACTGTCAAAACGATTTTGTTACTATGGATTCTATGGAATTTATATAAAACACTAGCATGTGACGTCACAATCAAATTACCTACTCTTTATAGTTTTATACGGGTTTTAAAATAGTATTTTAAAACCCGTATAAATGACGTCACATGCTAGTGTTTTATATAAATAGGAATTGTTTCTCTATTAAAAATCTTCTGGTGCTTTATTTCACGCATGGTGTAAAATAATTTATTTTAAATACAGTCAAATACCCTATAGGCTATAATACCTAAGTGAAATAACGCTAACTCAATATTTTTCTAGGTTGATCTCGCTATGTTAGTTCCTTCATTCGTCGGCTACCTGGTTAAAACAGAACTAGCAGTACAACAGTACGACCTGAGTTCACTAAAATTTATATATAGTCGTTCATCTCCTCTAGGCGGTCAAACTATTGACTTGCTCAAAAAAAGGTATTTATCACTCTTTTATGTTATTTATACACTTTCAGTGTTACATGCGCATTGACTATTTATTAACTATTAAGGATTATTCATGCTGGAATGGTCCGGGCCCGGGCCGGAGCGCAGGATACTTATTTTTCTATGACAATGACAGTGATCACGTGATGCTTTCTATAGAAAACAGAAGTGTTGGCCCGGGCTCGGACCGTTCTAGCATGAGTTAAGTCATCCTTTAGTCAACTTTCGGGATCCGATAAGCAAGCAATATTAGCAATAGCAACCGCAGTTATTTTCTCCTCAGCAGCTCTAACAAACGTTGTTGCGAAAACATAGCGAGTAAAATTAAATCGCATTTTGATTTCATTTTAATTAAAATCTTCCGGTTCCTCAGGACTTCAGTAGCTATAATCAGCAAAATCCAACTTTGCTCTCTTGTCGAGTTGCTACACATCAAAAGGGCCCTCCACACTTGTGCGCAAATCGCGGCGCGAATGTGGAGACTCTAGTTCGCCAATCAGCGAAATCGACTCCACACTCGCGTTTGCGGCTTCGCGCCGCGTACCCGTGTAGTCTGCTGGAGCGGGCTAAACAACTACCTTATAATACAAAATATTTTATTTTTTTCATGTTCATTTACTTTATTCCAAATGCATTAATTGGCACATTAACTGATTGACTAAGACTTTAAGGTCCATAAAATCGTTGTGGTGTCTTTAAAATATACGAGTATATTTTAACCCAATGCACGTGTAGGTACAGGTACGGTACCTACACATTACAGGCTTATCAGATAGGTATTAGTGCAAGGAGAGAGCAAAGTTCGACATTTCTTCGAGTGCTTATTTTGAGTCCCGTACAAGGTTAAGATTAATCGCACTTAAACTATCGTGAGACATATTTCAAAATATTTATCAGTACGGTTTTTTACTCACTATTATTTTTAGACGCTTTTGGCGACATGTTTCGGATTCTTTGGGAATCCATCCTCAGGCACGAGTGTCCGCGGCGGTTGTACGTCGTGCACTGCGTCTAAAAATAATAGTGAGTAAAAAACCGTACTGATAAATATTTTGAAGGTTAAGATTGTATAATAATTAAGTACCTACTACCCTACTTTGCCTACCTTAGTTCATTGACTTTGTTTCTTGATGATTTTCAAGTTTGCAAATTCACTTATAGATTGCCGACACTAAGAGATGTAATACAAGTATATGGCAGTACTGAGTCTGGCTGCTTCACGTCGGAGAGATTCGGTGTTAAAGGACCTAAAAGTGGAAGTGTTGGTTCGGTTTACCCTGGAATAACTTTGAAGGTACCAACCATAGATGAGTATATGTTATTACGTACCAACTAACTATAACCTACATAAAGGTACAGTTCCTGCGTTTAAGGGTATTGATTCCGTTTATTTATAATTGCGCTTGATAAGGGGTTATTACATCTACTTATCCGTTCGGAGGACACTTTCTGCTAATACCTTTCACTGTCCCTCTCAACCTCAACAGAAACAGTCCGCCGATAAGATAGCACTTGATACACCTTACTTTATTCAGAATGCTGAATGACTTAGTCACTATTATATAAGTCTGCCTGCACTTTAAGTAGATGCGCGTGTGCGTCGAGACAAACCATTGTACGAGCCGAGACGTTACTAATACTTACAATATTCGTTTACGACGAATCAGTTAGCGCAAATCTTGACAAAAATATATCGAGCAAGGGCTCGTTTCTCAAAAGCTTGTAACTTGTAATACAAGCGGATGTCACTTTTTGACAGCTTTTGTTATAAAGGAACTTCCACTTGTCTTACAAGTTACAAGCTTTCGAGAAACGAGCCCCAGTCCGCCAACAAAAATCTGTTTAATTTTAGGTAATCGATCCAAAAACGGGTGAAACTCTAGGAGCCAACCAGCGCGGAGAAATACGTTTGCGCGCTGGTCCTCTATTTATGAAGGGTTACATTGGGATGGACCGGTCAGGGTATCTAGACGAGAATGGTTTCTTTCCAACTGGAGACTTGGGATACTACGATGAAGACAAATACTTTTACATAGTCGGCAGGCTTAAGGAGATTATATTCTATGATGGATATAAGGTGGGTGTATTATTTGGACCTGGAATCCTATCACTATTTCGAAAAATGTTTCATTTGACCGAAACGCATTCTATTCAAAAAACGTTCGCATTCTATTCAAAAAGGTTAGTTTTGTTTTGTGAATTTTCTGAAAATAATTGTGTTTCACTCGGGAGCAAAGTTTGTTTAACCCTCGTGCCTTGAAACCCTCGCAACTCTCAAGATTTCACTATTCGATCCCCTTTATTGTTACGCTCGTGTCTTAATTTTAGAATCTTTTGCTTGCTCGGATATCAATAATTATTAGCACGAGGTGTTAAACAACAACTTTGCCCCCTTGTAAAACAAGTATGTATCAATAACTATTATCGGTTCATAGACGGCTCCGTCAGAGCTCGAGACTGTCCTGGAGCTACATCCGGGCGTGCACGAGGCAGGCGTCGTGGGCAAGCCGGCGGGAGACATCGGTGAGGACCCGGTGGCCTTCGTGGTCCGGCAGCCTGGGTCTAGCGTTTCGGAGCGGGAGCTCATCGACTACATAGCTACAGCGGTTTGTTTACATACCAATAATATATGTTATCGGTTCATAGACGGCTCCATCGGAGCTAGAGACTATCCTGGAGCTACATCCGGGCGTGCACGAGGCAGGCGTCGTGGGCAAGCCGGCGGGAGACATCGGCGAGGACCCGGTGGCCTTCGTGGCCCGGCAGCGTGGCTCTAGCTCTGAGCGGGAGCTCATCGGCTACATACTCGTAATAACTACAGCGGTTTGTTTACATACCAATAGTAGATTGTGTCACAAAGGGAGCAAAATTACATATTCATGGCGAGGGCTTACATTGAATCCTGAAGGAAGCGAAGGGTTCTACAATTGAATCTCGAACGTAGCGAGGGATTCTAAAATATAATCCTGTGTGTGCTACCATGTGACACATACCTACTGCTTTTCGCATCACCTATGAGGAAATTATTGTTCCAAAATATTATTTAAGCTAAAAAAAATATTACAAGTGCGAGCCGGACTCGCCCACCGAGGGTTCCGTACTTTTTAGTATTTGTTGTTATAGCGGCAACAGAAATACATCATCTGGGAAATTTTCATCCGTCTAACCACGGTTCATGAGATGTCAGCCTGGAGATAGACAGACAGACAGACAGACAGCATAGTTAGTAATATGGTCCCGTTTTACCCTTTGGCGTATCCAAACCCTAAAAAAGAAATAAAATCGTGTCCTAGAACAGAAAATTGTCACTTTGATCCTTCCTAGCAGGGAAAAAAAGTGCCACTGATCAGTGCTAGCAGACAAGAAAAAACCCTTTTTCAAATGGGTGATGTGAAAAATATACCTACATTTCAGTAAAATACCCTATAGGGTAGGGCAGGCTACAGTATACTGTACATGGAGACTATATAAAGGAGCCAAATCTCTATGTACGAAAAGTGTCCACTACGCGTTTGTAGAGTCTGTGCGGAATGAAAAGGGTCGTTGGGTTGGATCCACATTGGATCCCATACATTTCACGACTTTCTCTTTCCGCCCGCACACTCAGTGGTTATATTTTTAGGGTTCCGTACCCAAAAGGTAAAAACGGGACCCTATTACTAAGCTCCACTGTCCGTCTGTCTGTCACCAGGCTGTATCTCAGGAACAATGATAGCTAGACTAGACAGTTTAAATTTCCACAGATGATGAATTTCTGTTGCCGCTATAACAACAAATACTAAAAAGTACGGAACCATCGGTGGTCGAATACGACTCGCGCTTGTCCGGTTTTTTTTTATAAACTTTAAATGCATGTTTTCAGGTACCACCATACATGCATCTGAGAGGCGGCGTAATATTTGTTCCGGAAATACCCAGAAACCAGACGGGAAAGATCATGCGTCGTCGCTTAATGGAAATGTTGGAAGCTGGTCAATAAATAATGTAAAAAAATATTATATTTGATTAATTTGGGAATAAATTGTTTTTTTTTTACATCTCCTTAGCACTTAAAATTGCAATAAATGAAATGAAATAAAATAACAAATAACCCGATATTCGACAACAAACCACACACACACAGACACTCCTCCTCTCGGCAAACTCGGCTCCGTTCGGCTCAGCATTGCTCCGAGCAATTATCAAGGTTGACACAACTTGACGTCCCTTTGCTTTTTTTTTTTTAAGTGCACGACCACAGATAAGATAGTGACGAATAAACTGAGGGAAATGTCAAATGGTCCTATGTGGTTCTATAATATAATCCAGCCAAATAAAATATATGTTCGTTATTTCACAGGTAGGTGACAACTGTAACAACTTGACATAGTCGTATTATTTTAGTTGAAATATTTCGGGATGTTTCAGCGGTCATGTTGGTTTATTTTAATTATATTGTTGCTATTCCTGAAAGATTGTTGGAAAACGTGCTGAGTTTTTATTTGTAATGGTTTGAAGTTCCCTTTGTGATAATGTCTTGTGTGATCGAGGGCTGTAAATCGCATACAGAAAGAAAAGAAAATACGCACGAACCGATAACCTTTAATCGGTGAGTTTTGTTCAATTTTGAAGAAATTAATTTATAGGACCTGACCCTAAACATAGAAATCTATATGTTGTTTATGTAATTATTACTTGCATTCAAGTCTATATAGATTTTTGCATATATTTTCGAACTTTTCTGCTAAGTATGAAAGGTTATATTTTTGGCATAGTGATGTATCGACCTCAGATCAATAACCTATCGACATTTACAGCTTTCTTATAGTTTGGCCCAGGACTGTCTCATTCATTTTAATTGATGAGTACAGTCAAGGGCATAAATATATATACATTCCCAAAGTCTCAAAAATATGTGTACGCTCAGACAATAAAATCGTGTTCACATATTTTTAAGCCATTTGTCTGGATCGATATTTTTGCCTTCGACTGTACCTATAGTTTTCTTTGTTCTTACTTACTGACAGATTGTGTTTGCCAGACTATAGTTTAATACTAAAAACCGGTCAAGTGCGGGTCGGACGCGCGCACCAAGGGGACCGTACTTTTTAGTATTTGTTGTTATAGCGGCAACAGAAATACTCATCTGTGAAAATTTCAACTGTCTAGCTATCACGGTTCATGAGATACAGCCTGGTGACAGACAGACGGACAGCGAAGTATTAGTAATAGGGTCCCGTTTTTACCCTTTGGGTACGGAACCCTAATAAAAAAGACATTAATGATCATTGATGAATTTTCCTTTTATTAATATTGTTGGTCACAAAACTCAATTTTTTATTTCAGATTTCCAAAGGACGAGGAATAGGGAATATTACTGCAATGTTCTGCCACCAGAGTGCAGCACTAGCTTTTTTAGTGTACCGTAGAGTAACTTCTTCATACTGTACCTTTAACAGGTTTTTGACAAGTTTTCAGGGGACCTACCGGAAAACTCGAATCCGAAATTTCGTTATCTAGCTGCCTCTTTATCGCTTGAATACGCAAGAGTGACAGAGATGTTAGATAACGAAAGTTCGATTTTCTTGTTTCGCGATAGACCCTCAGATTGTGATAGTTGCGCCACCTACGCCGAGTTTCGCGTAATATTCCCAATTATTAAATATAAAAAAAATATTACACGAACGTTTTTTTTTTTCATTTCCTATTTGGTACAGTCAGCTGCACAGAAAAGGTACCCCACGTCCATACTAATTTACAGAACTTTGTATGCAGGGGGGGTGCCTTTTCTCTGCAGCTGACTGTACATGACTAGAAACTATACTTAGTCTTTTAGCATTAGAAAAAACGGTAAACCATTTCCACGTGTCTTTTTATTGACAAGTTTTTTTATAAATATAGCAATATTTTACTTATAAAAGCAAAAGTATGTAAATGATCGTATATTATATTTGTTGTGACTTATTTTCAAAGTGTTTTTCGATAAAACGACACGTTAAGATCGCTCGCCTTCTTTCTAATGATAAAAAAACGAGAGGTATAGTTAGACGGTTCTGAGTGGTAGACTGCAAATGAGATAAAAGCTATATTAGGTACATGCATTAATCCTCATATCAGGCGGCTCTTTGATTCCAAGGATTGCATAATTTTTATACTTTTTAATGATTTTTAGAATATGAAAATTATAAAAAGTATAAAAGTTATGCAATCCTTGTATTCCACGCATTTCATTTCATTTCATTTCAACGAGCCGCCTGCTACAGATTTCTTGAAAATGCTGCGTTTTTTCAGGTTCAACTTTCATTAGCCAGACTTATCAATTTGCCAATTTCGTGATTATTCTTTTACACGGCACATAAACTTATGCATAATTTATCGATATAAAAAGTCGACACAGTTACATCCCTAGCAAATTATCAAACTTATGACACCGTACGTAAATGAGAAATAACAAGCATATATGCATCTCTTTTCGGCACATTATCTAATTCGTAAGGAAGTAAAGTACGGGTATACATATTTGCGAAGCATTTTTGCCCGACTTCTATGCTTTAGTCATTATTCTGAGTTCGACCCAGGCCGCGTAGCCAACATGCCAATCACTTACGCTCCGTGTAGCGATCGAAACGTAACTGTCATACTAATATATTATGGAAGAGTGACAGAGAGACACAAAGCGTTTCGATGGCGAAGCGATAGCGATTGTCACCTTGGCTAGGCCGGCAGCCGGCATAGCCAAGGTGACAATCGCTGAATCTGAATCGCTGTCAAACTTCGGGTTTGTAGGAAGTGTCCTTTCCGTACGGTTACGATTAATTACGGTACCTATTATACTTACTTTTTGGGTCACTTATTCATGCCTTAAAATTGTATCAATTTTATAGTGACTTCTGGTGACGTAGTTTCTCTGGTTTCCCTCTAAACGCGTTAAGCTTTAAATAATAGTTCCTAATCTCTCCGGTGGCGCTAGTTAGGCTCTGGGACATGAGTATAACATGAACCATATAAGGTAACAAATAACCCGACCAAATTACGTAGGTGGTTTTGGTAGTATTTCGGTGTATGGTGGCGCCGCCTAGTTACTGTTTTTTGATGGACACTTTTCATACATAGAGATTTGGCTCCTTTATACAGTCTCCATGCTATAATCCTAGTGTCCCCCCCCCCCTGGGTTATCGTCTAGAAAATTTGAAGTTCGCGCCTTTTTCTACTGACTATAAAAACTGATGTTTTCTTATTTTTATATGATAAAAAAAGTTTAATTTAATAATTTTTAGTTTGGCAAACCCCGACTTTTAACGTCAAACGGTCACGTCGAACGTGATTCGCGGTTGGCTCTCTGCCACACTTACGTACGACTTTACAAGTGCGACAGAAAGCCAACACGTCGAACGTGGTTCTCGGTAGGCCCTCAGGCCATAAAATACAAAAAAAAAGTCAAACAAACGAGTTTTGAAATTGTACTTTTAAAGGATTGGATTTCCCTAACTTTTAATTCCTTCACGACCTGACATTGGCTAATCTAACAAAAGCCATAACAAGAAAAAAAAAAACAAATGTCATTTCAAAAGTAGGAAATCTTGGTATTGGGCACGTATTAAGTTGTATCCAAAATTCAAATTCTTATTGTTTCTATAACTATTTATAATATAAATATCTTCAAATAGAAAATAAAAAAAATTGCATATACAAGGAACAATACCCAAGAACAATGTTTCGGCAAATGTTTACCCGTGGAATATGCCGGGCTATTATTCTGCCCACCTACAACTGCCTGAAAGCCGCTGCGATGCAGAGTTCAATGAAATTTTCCAATTTTGCTGCTTATTGTAATAATATTCATCATGTAAAATATCATAATGATGGCTATAATTCTAGAAACTAATCTGCCCACTCTTTTCCAGATATATGTCCCAGAGCTTTTAGATCACAAAATGGATATTTCGCGCGTTTATATTCGGAAAAGATTGAACCTCCGACATTGACTGCTGATTACAATTATGTGAAAAAAGCTACAGCCAACTCCTCTGTTCTAATTGTTGATGTTAGGGAGCCTGATGAAGTAAAGGAACATGGGAAAATACCAAATAGCATTAATATACCCTGTAAGTTTTAGTTATCAAGCTAGACTGGCTCCCAGTTTTACCATTTTTTTTCCATAGCCTATTTGAGTGTCCCATTCCTGGGCAAATGCCTCTCCCCTGACTAAAGGTTTTACCATATTGCTTTTAAATTTGAAGGTTTCAAATACTTTTGTATATATACAAACCATTAATGGAGCCTTCCATGAAATTGACTACCATTATCTAGTACAAACGTGAACTTTCTGAAAATTTGTAGGTATAGGACTTCCTGTTTCTGTGACACACGAGCAAAAAACCATTTGGGTAGGGAACCCTAAAAACAGTGAAAAATAAATTCTGATACAAAATACAAAATGTGTTTGTATGGGATACCCCATGGAATGCTTCTAATCTATGTTACAAAATAATGTAAAAACTGACCATAATGGTTGTTCCATGTTCCAGTGGGTACAGTTCCACAAGTGCTCGGTGAAATGTCGGACAAACAGTTCCAGAAGACTTTCAACAGGCCAAAGCCATCAGCAAACACTGAGATCATATTCTATTGCATGATTGGAAAGAGGTCTGGCAAGGCTCAGGCGGAAGCTATCAATGCAGGATATAAAAAGTAAGTCACATTAGTCACACATCATAACTTAGTAAAATGTCTAACTACTACCGCGAACCATGTTTGACATGTTTTTTTTATTTACTTATTTAGGGGTCATCCATTAATTACTTCACACGAATTTCTAGGTTTTTTGACCCCTCCTCCCCTCCTTGTCACATTTGGCAAACCCCTCCCCCCTGGTGTGACTTCACATTTGGCAATTCGTATTAGGTATTATTATTTTAATAAAAATATTTCTGATAAGAGAAATATTAGAAATTTTATAACACAAAACCGATTAGGAAAAAAAATACACAAATAGAAACGATGATTTATGAATTTTATGATTTATCATTCCAAAAACTCGTCATTCGATACAGCGAATAATAAAAAATATAAATCAATATTCGGTTACTGATGAAGTTAAAGTGACGTCACAATGTTTGTGACTCCCCTCTCCCCCTCGTCACAACATGTCACATTTTGTATAGACAGTATAGATTAGACAAATCATTTTGTAAAAAGTGCAAAAAGATTACTAAAAATTCGATTAGTATCCTTATCATTATCAAACACAGACAAGAAATTCAAACAATGACATAGAAATTATATACTCAAGTGTTTTTTTTTTCTTTTTTTAGTACAAGGAATTATCTAGGTAGCTGGAATGACTGGGCTGGCAATCAACAGGCCGGATAGACTGCATAGCAACCCGTCCTGCAATCTAAATAATAAAACTGTTATTTACGAGTCTTGTTTTGTTGACAAAGTCAATTACGTAATGTGTTGTTTCACTACTGTTATAATAAATTGTTGGTATAATTTTATCTTTTTTTTATTTACTCTTTATATCAGCTGCAGGCCTAGCACATGATTGGCGCGACAGTATCTCGCGGCGAGATAGACTACCCGTCTTTTTCTATGTTAACACAAGAGGGACCTGGCTGGAGCTAACTCCTAACAGGTTAAGAAAAACTATGATGTACGCCACCTCTTTCGTTGATATTTTTTTGTACAGGTGTGCAACACAGCAGGTTTAACACTGCACATTTTATTTACAAAAAAGGCTTTTTAGGGTTCCATACCAAAAAGGTACAAAATGAACCCTTATGGTAGTTATGGTACAACTCTGTCCGTCCGTCTGTCTGTCACATTGCTAAATATCTCGAGAACTACGCTGTTGATTTGAAATTTGGAACGCTAACCCTGACACATTGGAAGTGTATTTTTTATTTTTATTAACTATGGAAAATGCCCATTGCCCAATATAAAGAGGGGACAAAATTTCAAAATCTAGTTAACATATCAAGTGGGATATCATTTGAAAGAGCTCAAATTGAAGATTACAAAACAATTAATTTAGTCGTGTGGTTGTAGTGCTGCTGTTGCTGGATGCCAGCCATTTAAGCCAAATCTCATAGAACAAGGGGCAAGCTATGATGGCGCCATCTATGCAAACCTTTTACAGTTGCTAACTCCATTGTGCTTCTGGTCAAGTCTTTCGTGATTATAGTTACATGAGAAAATTGAAACTTTGTACGGAACCCTCGTGCGTGAGTTAAAAGAACTCTCACTTGACCGGTTTTGTTTTGCATGAGGACTATTTTGCATAATGAAAATTTCAAATATACCTACCTATATGCAAAATTTATCACTCATTTTTGTCCTGATTTGCTTGACCACTCGTCCCAGCTTCCAACATAAGTTTTTGAACTGCAAGAAGAAAATACAGTTAGAAATGTAAAACTATTTTTGTAGGGCAAATAAGGTTGAATTCTTTCATTACAGTTCCTACTGCCACGTTTGGTCTACATTATCAGATCCACTTGATTTGATAATGCAAAACATTACACTGCCACTGAAGCAGGGGTGCGAAACTCCTCGCTTCGGGCCAACTCGGCTCCGTTCCGCTCAGCATTGCTCTGAGCAATTATTAGGGTTGGCACAACTTGACATCCCTTTGCATGCACGACCACAGATAATACTTTAATTTTGACAACCCTTAATAGCCGAAAGCGATAGTGCCATAAATTACAAAGGGATAGCATGATTCAACCCTGAACCGCTGTCAAACTTCGGTTTTGTAGGAAGTTTCCTTTCTGTATGGTAGTACTATAACTTATACTATAATTTCAATCAAGGTGTAATTGTCGAGATCTGGATATTATCCTAATAATTGCCTGAAGTACAGGTTGTATAGTAGGATTTTTGACTTGGATTGCAAGCCCTAACCATCACTCACTTTGAATACCCAAGCTGGAGTGCTGTGTCTAAAGCTTGACATGCCCGTCTTCCTGATTTACAATAGAATATTAATTCACTGGAAGGCTGGGGTTTATTACGTTGATAATGCTGTCTGAACTGCTCATCTGACATCGATCTTAATGCAGGCTCGACATTGCCCACTGAAACAAATGCAAATAGGTATTTAAGTAAATGCAAGTAGGTAGTAATAGGTGTAGGTAGTACTACATGCACATACATTCAAAAAATAGGTAAGAATATAATGTAAATTATCTCTTTATTTATAAACCATTATTTACATTGAATTTATTTAATAACTGATTTTGTAGTGTCTTACATGGAATATTGATGCTTGATGGTATTTTTCCAGTACTTGCGACCTCATCAGGATTACGGACATCAATGATCACCTTGTCAGTTTGCTGTGTGTACTTGGATATATCATCGAAACTCACAACTCTCCTTGGGTCTACCATGTTTATTGAAGTTAATGAAAATGCTCTTTTCTGCTGGCTTGGAGACTTGACTGCAAAGTTTGGTAATCTCTATTAGCATACTAATGGCACCACAGGCTTGTTTATTATCAAGTACATGAATAATTTATGAACTGATAAACAAGTATACAAGCACACAACTGCTTTTTTATGAGTAAATGGGGTCACAAATGTACTGTGTACTAAGCGAGTATTACATTATACAGGCATTTATATATCGGCCCCAGATAGATATCACATCATAAATAAAACATGCAAAAATAAACAATCATTGTACTTATGTATTGTTGAGTGCATGCAGAGGGACGCAAAGCGGATCGGGTCATGCTTCTTGCAATAGATACGGCACGAAGAGATATCATTATAAAAATACAAACATATACGTGTTCAAAACCACCACCACATAAACCAGGATCAAAACTGGAACAAAATACGTATTGTGAATGCAATTAAATAGGTGAAAACAACTAAATTACTTATTTATCAATAACCTGACGAAATTTATATTATTCTACCAAATCGTATGTAAGTTACACGAAGACAAAATTCAATGAAGTGAAATGAAAATCAACATAAAAAGTATATAAACATTGGTAATAAATAATTATAAATTATAACGTTCACGTGTCGCGTACTGAAGATTGTTGAGAATTAAAACTTGAAATTGTCATTGTCAGTGTCAAATGTCAATCAATTTTCAATTTTTCGGGGTTTGTTTTGTTCACTAGTGCAACTTGTCAATATAATTAATATCGATTAATCGATTGATTTATTTGTTTTTTTTTCCTTCCTTTTTTTGACGTAATTTATAGCATCGTACCTATTATTTTACTAAGGTTTTTCTATTACATATTTTGAGGAAAGGTGAGTCTGTGAATACAAATGGCTTATATACCGCTGAGCTTAAAAAAGATGGGAATAAACTTTAGTAAATCATTAGAAAATGATGTTAGTCGAGTGGGACTGTTAACCCTTAAATGCATGATTTTTTGTATAACTTTTTAATAAATTGAAATAGATGTGTCATGCTGTATAAAAGTAATAAATGTGATTTTGGATAGCTGCATATTGAGCCACGGACCATCAAATATACGATGCATATATACATCATTATGCATTTAAGGGTTAAATGCAAAGACTAATTTTAACAGTCCTGACCCGAAACACTTATTTCCTCCAAATCTTATTGGACTATTGCTATTAGTATTTTCACTTACATACCTCATTCATTCATTCATTTCATTAGGGACCTTTAACATATCCAAATTTAATGTACTACTAATCATCTCTACAAGCTCAAGCTCTACGCTCTACATTTCTGTTATATTGTAATAATTATTTATTTTAAATTAAATTAAATTAAAAATGATTTATTCAGTAGCACAAGTTATTTTACAGGGATCAGTAGTATTTTATGAGTATTGTAATGTATTGTTTATCCAGGTATTCGCTGTTGTATTTATAAATGTTGCTTTGTATTTTTCATGTCACCGTAAATATTGTATTGACTTGTAAAAGAGCCCTTTGAGGCTTGAGGCCTACTTACAGAATATATTTTTAAATTGAATTTTAATAAAAAAAAGACTACTTGAATAATAGGTGGATTTGTCCAAGTCCCCCGTCTCATTTATTAATGTCTCACACTTTGTAATGTAAGTATTTAAATTTAACCGAGTAGCAATCACACAGTAAACAATTAGAACAATATACAATAACATACAAGGTACAATTAAAAAAATATAATCATTAAAAGTTACAAATTATTTATATTGTTTCCCTGTTTCAGGATCCCTGATCAGTGAAATATATTGATGAAACGATTTCTACACATTTTTTATTGGAGGAAATCCATTATATCGTAATAAATATTTTTAATATAATCTTAGTGACTGGAAAATAAACCAGAAACTGCAAACGTTACATAAACTGTATACAATGATGGACAGACTAGCTAGAGTAGGTAGAGAATCAGGTACCTATTGATCCTAATTACAGTATATTAGTGCAGTAATTTATTTTTTATGTAATTTTAATTTTATGGTTTTTTTTGTACTACGACGGTGGCAAACAAATATACAAATAATCAAACAAACAAATATACAATTAATAGACGTGTCACGCAAATTCTGCGCCATTAACGTCAAATTTATATGTAAAATATAACTTTTATTCTGTCACTTCCTAACTTTGTCACGTCAAAGCTGTTAGTGAGTTAGTTTAGATGGATCCTTAAATAACATTACAACAAAAAAACAGAAACATTATTAAAATAAATTTATTGTAAACATTATCAGTCTTACCGTAAATTTCAAGTGATGATAAAAGTGGAAGAAATATACCTTAAATACATTTCAGAATATCATAGCAACCGCTGAACAGAATTATCAATAGGTTAGGTATAGTTATATTTCGGGGGTATTATCTAAACAGAAACGTGCAATACTGTTAATAGGTAATCAGCGAACATGAAAAAAATGATTTAAGTTAGGTACTTGTGAATTGTTTTAAAATTAATGATTTTTATTTAAATTGATTTGTCATTTCTTGCTTCATTAAATATTTCATGAGTATTACCCTTATTAATAAAAAGACAAACAGATCTAATCTAATTGTGATTATATCGTAGTTTTTAGCTACCCGTAAGGCTATTGTTATCTTTCTTATCGGATTCGGAAATCGATTATTTAGTTAATCTACAGTAAGATATTTATAATAAAATATACCACGCTAATTATTAACTTGGTTTTCAGTAAGCTGCTTATCAACAGAAGTTTTTAATTTTTTGCCATCTTTTCGAAGTACTTTTTTTTCTCATCTGGGTTAGGAATGATCTGAAATAAGGAAATATTGTATGATTATTCCATTCTAAATAATAAAAACTATTTTCAATTTCAATATTATAGATATATACACATAGATTTACCGTGTCTTGTCCTGGTTTCCATCCAGCTGGACACACTTCGCCATGGTTGTCTGTATATTGGAATGCTTGAACCAATCTTAAGGTCTCATCAACAGATCGGCCTACTGGTAAATCGTTCATAGTAATCTGCCTTAATATGCCTTTGTCATCAATAATGAACAAGCCTCTCAAAGTATGGCCCAGATCTTCTAAATATACACCATAATCTTTAGCAATGGAATGGCTGAGATCGCTAAGTAAAGGAATGTTGATTTTTCCTAGACCACCCTCTTTTCTGGGAGTATTAATCCACGCCAAATGAGTGAAATGAGAGTCGACTGAACACGCCACCACTTCGGTATTGATTTTCTTGAACTCATCGATCCGTTCAGAAAACGCCAATATTTCCGTGGGACAAACGAATGTGCTGAAACAAATACATCAAAGATGAAGTAATTTTATATAAAGTACATATAATAATTATTTCCTTGGGACAAAACCAACTTAATTGTTGTAATAATCACAGATTACTGTTGATTCCAATTTGTTTATATTTTTTACACAACTGACGAAAAGAGAGATGGTGTGTTAATGTGTTTTAGTAAATTCTGGTAGGTATGAGCAAGTCTACTTCTGTGATAAATTTGTTTTCTATACTTCTGTAACTTGTTTATCACTTACAAGTCTAGGGGGTAGAAGAAGAAGACGAGGTATTTTCCTTTGAAACTCGACAAAGATAGCTGTGTAAATTCTCCATTGACGACTGCTGTCGCCTCCCACTCAGGTGCTGGTTTTGAAACTGTAAGAGGAAAAGTAGCTTATTAAAATATGGAAACGAATGTCCTACACATCAATTTATAACAAAAAAATATATAATCAGGTCCTTAAAAACAAAGTTCGGGTGTAGCAAATGGTACCCAGGACTTAAAAAAAAAATCGTCGGTGTGATGTCAAATTAACACTTTTTTATGATTGTATCTTACAGAATACGTCAAAATAAGCAGGTTTTACTTGAAAAACTATTATACTTAATTTAAAAATACCGAGATAGCACTCCAAAATGTGATGATTTAGAAGGACTTGGAAAAAAATGTTGTTGCGAATTCATATTGAGTTGACACTTCCTTTTTATGATTGTATGGTATAGAGTATGTCAAAATAAGCATGCACCAAAATTTCAAGGTCACGAAAATCTCAAGGTACCCAAAATGTCAAGGTCACCTAAAACCGAATCAGAGCACTCCACTATCCACGTGGTCTTGTCTGTCCTACCCCTAGAGAGCAATTCCAAAAACGGAGCCGCGGAGGGAGGGCAGCCCTCGCCCGCCGTGACCGTGCTCTGTTACTTAACCGCTGAGATCGAAAGCTCGCGGAGTAGCCTCGAGGTCAGCTCGCGATTTCAGGGGCGACGAAGCGGGCGTTCGGGCGAAGCGCCCCCCCCCTCACCCCTCTAGGCTCCGCCCCCTTGGTTTTTTACAACCCCTATGAAATTTTCACTTTTCGTGTCTTCAGTCTTTTTTCCTTGGGTTCCCTTTGGCACACTTAGCACCTTATCAAAAGTGTTTGATTGGATGGAGCTAATTTCAAGCTAAGGTTAAATGTTATCAGCGGATAGTTACTAGAAATATATTTTTTAGCATATTTTAATATGTACTCTATAATAAGTTGAAACAATAGGGCTCGTCAATTATATACTATATACTTACTTACGGCTTTTGTAACTTGTAATTTATGATCTATTTTCCTGGCACCGCCGGGAAAAACATTACCGCTTCCAAAGGAATAACACGAATCACTTTCGAATAGCGATGATTCGCTACGAATAGTTAAACTTACAACTATCAACAGTGTCGTTAAGTAATACTTCATGGTAAATTAATCAAGTATCAATATTTATAAACAAAATAATGCAGCAGTCGTGTCTGATATCGGACACGTACTCTTCACGCACACGTTATGATTTTGATAGTGTAGTGAAATGAAGGGTTGAAGAATTTAGTATAGATAAACAAAACTTTGACACGTATAATATAACTTGTAAGTTATTGAACTTACGATGACACGTTTCAAGGTTAGATTCTTATTCGCTCTAAAAATAGATCTAAACCATATCTAAACCAATCTAAGTACTTTAAATTATTATAAAATATAATTTTACGAGTACCAAATTCAAATAGATAGATTCGATAAAATATTAATCGATTCAATGAATGAATAGGCAGTCTATCGAGTTTTAGTGGGACAACACTAGTGGAAAATATTTTATAATTTACATCATTATTTTAATACAATAAAAAATATTTCTTTAAGACAAATATTAAATAAACTATTTTTTGTACAATGATAATAATATGTTTAAAAAAATATTGAGTTCAGAAGAAAAACTTTTGTTTATAAACGTTTTGAACTGAGGCGTCGCATCTTTTCATTCGTTTACTTCGTTGGCTCATTCATTCCCTCCCTAATATTTTTCATTCGTTCGTTTCGTTACTTTCGTTCGTTCGC
The DNA here is from genome assembly GCF_947568885.1 of Cydia strobilella. Lineage (NCBI taxonomy): Eukaryota > Metazoa > Arthropoda > Insecta > Lepidoptera > Tortricidae > Cydia > Cydia strobilella. Next base: position 5,002,688 of record NC_086048.1, read on the forward strand.
TCGCTACCTAGCTTGCGAAAGTCGTACTGCTATTTTTTGAGTTATTATGTATTTGAATTAATGTAAATTATAATTGAAAATGCGTTCTCCACCCTATATGTTCGTTTTATCATAACAGTAACTAAATAACAGTCCATCGCGACAGTTCGCGGTAAGTTCGGAAGTTTACTTCGCGATCCACTAGTCGTTCACTATGGCGGTGGTTGATACATCGAAGCAAGTTGTAAATAATGTTGGAAGCCGTCGAAGGCGCATTTGAAGTGTTATATTGTGAATTAAGTGGTTAATTACGTTTTTTAGATGGATGTGCCGGATGAAGGTGTTTTGGATGTTGATTTGTTAGGGGACGAAGGTTCCGAGGATGAGGGAGAAGGAGCGCCCCAGAGTTCTGGTGAGTCCTATAGCCTAATAGCCTTAGAAACGCTTTTTATCGTTTCTCAACGTTCTTACTTCAGTTTTTTTTCCACTTATGCTATCATAATAATATGTGAACTCTAGTAAATCAATTTTTAATATGACGTCGTTGGTTGTTAGACTTCTACGCGGGTCCGGCGTCGACGCCAACCTCTTGCGCGTCGTCGCCGCGGGGCGAGGAGCCCGCATCTCCGCATGGGGGTGCGGCGACGGCGCCCGCGTTCTTCCACCACCAGCCGTATGCGCGGCCCTTCTTCACCTCGGGCCGCCGCGGGCCCGGCAGGCCGAGGAAGGAAGGCGCCAAACTGGCGAGAGAGGGCAAGATTGTTAGAAGGTTAACCATGCAAATTACTGCATTTTTTTTCATTAATTTCAGAATTCAAATATCAGTCTAAGGTTGGTTTCCACCTGTCCAATATCTTGGTTCAACGTGCATTGCGTCTCACTCTCTCACTAAGCAAATTTTGTGAGAGACAAATACAAATTGGATAATTACATAAATATTGTATATACAAGTAGAAACCATCCACGCTCGCATCCGCAAACATTCCGGACGCGCTACAGTGTTGTGGAAGCTGCAACAGAACCCTGAATGCATCTTTATACTGGACTCGCAGATCGTTTAGTGATCGCTGGGTGTACAGTCAAAGGCAAAAACTATTGATCCAGACAAATGGCTCAAAAATATGTGAACATGACTTAATTGTCTAAGGTGTAAGAGCATACACATCTTTTTGAAACTTTGGGAATGTGTGTGGAAACTTGTACAGTGATGTACAGTATATGATTAAGTCCCATTTTAGTAATTTATTATGTCTGTGTCTCATGGAAGTTTTGTTATTAAAATAATACCAATGCAATAATGGAATTTTTTATCTAACCCATATATAGGCAAGGAATATAAATTCTCCAATGTACCAGGTACCGAGGTGGTGGTGCTGGCTCAGTCCGTGGGGCTAAAAGACACCGAGGCAGCCGAGATGACGCCCTCGATGACATGATGGATGAGGACGACTTCACCATGCCTGCTCCTGAAGAACCACCTTTTATGCCTGAGAAATGGTAAGGAGGATTGGACACTCAGATGAATTTGAGCAAAGTTAATTGATCCTGAAATAGTAAACTTTATTTTGCCATAAATCTTAGTATGCTAGGTTGTGAGGTATTTATCAAATTGGAATGGTCAATTTTTGCCTTTTTTTTTAATAATCTGTAAAAGTATTTATTTTAAAATTATAAAAAAGATATTGAGATCCTCAGACAACAAGCCCTTTCAATTAATATGTCACACAACATAGTTTATAAAACTCTTATTTTCTGGTTTACCACCCAAAAGTGAAAGAAAAACGAGTGTACCAAATCTCAACCTAATCGGTCTAGTAATTTCGAAGCAAATTACTGTAATAGACAGACAGACACACAACACAAGTGATCCCTTTTTCCTTTTGAGATATGGAATCCTATAAAACCTATATGTTCATAAAATTTAGGGCAAGATTATCATCTAGTCACCCAGAGGCCTATAAGCCCCAGGTCTCCCATTCCATACAAGTAAAAAAAAAAGAAAATAAATATTATAGGATAATTTTACACAGATCAACCAATAATTAAAATCATCATTAATCAAAATCATGTTGCAATGAAATATCTTTTAAAAGGCAAGGATTTTATAAACTACAAACTAAAGTAAAGACTTGAAAGCTAAAAACCAAATTCTTTTCAGGCCAGGCAAAGCTTGCGCTCTTTGCAACTTGACCGAGCGCAGTCAGCTGGGCCAAGGCGAGATGCGTCAATTCCTCTGCAATATCGGCGAAGGAGATGGCAGCACCACACCAACAGTGCCTAGTGGGGGGACCACTCCCAATCCTACTCCAATTAGTACCCCGACTACCCCTGTGCCCCCCGGTCTGGCCTCCCCGCCCCCTGAGCTTGTGGACCCTAATCAACATCCCTTGGCGCTGCCGCTGAGTAGGAGGCAAAAAGCGTTTAATAAGTGCAAGTAAGTTGATTTAATTTTGTATAAGGATATTTTTTTTTTTCAAAAGCATGCAAATTTTAGTGACCTTTCGCATTTTATGATGGATGATGAAGCACAAAAAATTGCTTTAAATTCAAGATTACGAAAAGAAAAAATTGTCTTGCAAATGGTTATTTCTATATTTTTCTGTCACAAGCATATACTTTAAAGACTTAGAGGATACAACCAAACGGAGACGCCTTGTCTGTAATTTTTCTGCCGTCTGCTGATTTTTGCGGGGGAGGGGAACGTCAAATGTATGCGTAACGTAAAAATAGCCATGTCAGATAAACGTCAGTCCATACATTGTGTATTATGACCATTGGCCGCCTATTTTCGACAGAGGGGAACGCCTGTTAATGGCTGTTCCATTTGGTTATATCCTCTAAGTTAAAAGAAAATCCCATTCCATATTGTAAACTACTTGTAAAAAGCCACTAAATATTTTTATTTTTTCATTTTCATATTTTTATTTATAATTTTTATTTATTTATTACATTTCACAGGCTTCACAGCATAACAGTATTCCAAATCCCAAAGCACTGTGAAACCAATAGACAATCTTATACACATAGTATATGATAGTAATATATAGTAATATTATGTTCAGTCATATAATATGCATTATGTTCTTATCACAGAGTTAATAGATGGACAGAGGTGGAGTCACTAAAACAAAACTGTAGCTCTGCCTATCTTCCAACCTGCGGCTGGAAAACTTCGAGCTGAGCGCGCGTATTTTTTTCACCTTTATCAAATTTTAAATATTTTTAGTAGTAACAGTGGTCAAGGCAGTGTAAATACTTTGTGAATATCATCAGTAGTTAGTTTATTATATTTTGTATATACATATTCATCATCTAGGACGTTGGCTACGGGCAACACCGCGCTCGAGTCCATTAAGAAGAAAAAAAAACCCCTATGACTGTCTACTAATTGTTCACTTCCTTGCAGAACACCTTTACATAACCTAGAACACATAGACGAATTGTCCATCATCGGACATGTGGAGTCCGTTGAGCTCCCTGCTGTGGTCAGCTCTGGAGCTTTCTACGTGCACCGCTGCTGCCTTGAGTTCAGCCCGCCATTTCATGATCAGGTCACAATTTACTCTTGTTCAAGTACCTTTACACTTAACTAAGTAACTTAGAACTCATAGAAGACTCCCTTTTAAACAACTGGTCTAGTATTGTACTACTTGTGTTGTACTGCTTTTTCCTATATGTATTGTTATTTTTCTACGAAATTTAGATATGATTTTTTTGTAATCAGGTGGTTGCCTCAGCAGAGGAGGATAAGGAACAACTAGAAGAGTCCCGGGTGCGGGGTATTGTAACGACCGCGTTGACGCGAAAATGTGCCTTTTGCACTAGACATGGTGCGAGCATTCCTTGTAAGGTAAGGACCAGCTCCATAAACAATGTACATTTCCCTTTTTACTGTTAACCCTTTGATCGCCACGTATATCGTGTGCGCCTCGACATCGTGAGCCTTGTCTGAATGCACGAAGGTTGATTTTGAGCTGTACCCGCGCGCATCAGATGACTTCTTTGAGGATGAATGAATTATCAGGTGTTACGTCAAAGGGTTAAAACTATTTACAATTTTGAAGAAGGAATGATTCAAATAGATCCGTTCAAACGTGGCCTCAAGTAATGTTTAGTTTTTACCCGACTGCGTCAGAAGGGGGGTAATGTTTTTAGGTGGTTATATCGAATTATCTATTAAGCAATATATTACAGTATACATTTTTTTCCAGATGAGTTGCAGTAAATACTTTCATCTGCCCTGTGTTCTCGCTTCCGGAGGTTTCATGGACTTCCAGACCAAATCTTCGTTTTGCAAGGACCACTTGTATCAAGTGGCACTTATTTGTAAGTGTTTACACTCATTAACCAGTTAATAACATTTCCTACTACTTCAGATTTATATTTATATTAGAAATATAAAGGTACAACTTGCTTGTATTTCTTTTAGACTTAACAATCGATGGACATTATAGACTATGCAAATAGTGTCAGATAGGGAGACAATGTTTTTCATGGTACACAACTACACAACCATGCAAGAGCGACCAAGACAACATAGTCCAGTAGGGCTAAGATCGCTTCTTTATCGTCTGTCACTTTTGAGCAAGTGTGTAAGTCCGAAAGTAACGCATGATACCACGGGCGATAAAAATGCGACCATGCTATCCATGCAGGCTAGATTTGCAATGTAACCTGTGTTTAACAGCGGTGTTCTTCAACAGGTACAGCTGACATCGACTGCCGGACGTGCCGAGCCATCGGCGATATATTCAACCTCATGACATGCGTCACTTGCGGCGCGCATTATCACGGGACTTGCGTGGGTCTCGCACAGTTGCCAGGTATTTCGATTATTATTACATCCTCTTTCCCAATGTAATAAATTTTTGATGCAAGCTTTTATTGCCGACTATACTTGTATCATTCATTATTCATCTATTGAGACAACTCCAACAACCCAAATTTATGAGGTTGCATTGTTTTATCTACCAGAGCATCCGGGCTAGCACATGATTGGCGCGAGAGTATCTCGCCGCGACATAGACTACCCGTCACTCTTTTAATTCATACAGTTAGTAAAAGACAGGTAGTCTATCTCGCGGCGAAATACTGTCGCTCCAATCATGTGCTCGGCCTACAGATCAGCCACAGCTTATTGTCGTCTTTCCAATGTCACAGGTCTTCCAAAAGAATACCTTATTTGAGCCCAATCAAACATCCGGATATATTTCAAATGTTACTTATTTATTTATTTTATTTTATTTATTTGGAGATCCAACAGCTGTGACATTAACATAAAAATTATAGTTGATACAGGAATTAATATTACCAAGATTTAATATTACCAGTATTAAAAAAATGTACAAGTAACATAAAGATACAAAACATTCTAGGAGCAAAAACGTATAACTACTTGTCTTGCAGGAGTACGAGCGGGTTGGTCGTGCCGATCATGCCGAGTGTGCCAAGTCTGCCGCGGAGAAAGCGCGACGGGCGTGCCCGCTTCAGACTCTCGCGCGGTAACGTGCGAGCACTGCGACAAGATGTACCACGCCATGTGCCTGCGGCCTCGCATGGCGACCGTGCCTAAATACGGGTGGAAGTGTATGGTGAGTGTCCACTATCAACTGAGTTGGTCGAGCTAAGGTTGCGGAGGGAAGAGCCGGTTCAGACTCCCGCGCGGTAACGTGCGAGCACTGCGACAAGATGTACCACGCCATGTGCCTGCGGCCTCGCATGGCGACCGTGCCTAAATACGGGTGGAAGTGTATGGTGAGTGTCCACTATCAACTGAGTTGGTCGAGCTAAGGTTGCGGAGGGAAGAGACGGTTCAGACTCCCGCGCGGTAACGTGCGAGCACTGCGACAAGATGTACCACGCCATGTGCCTGCGGCCTCGCATGGCGACCGTGCCTAAATACGGGTGGAAGTGTATGGTGAGTGTCCACTATCAACTGAGTTGGTCGAGCTAAGGTTGCGGAGGGAAGAGTCGGTTCAGACTCCCGCGCGGTAACGTGCGAGCACTGCGACAAGATGTACCACGCCATGTGCCTGCGGCTTCGCATGGCGACCGTGCCTAAATACGGGTGGAAGTGCATGGTATGTGTTCAATTGTTTAGTATATCAAACCATGCATCATGTTTTATTCTAAAGTCAACCAATATCGGCTTTATTTTTTATATTTTTTAATGAAATGATTCATTCTGTTTCGATCTCATTACTACGTAGGTCATCAGGATAATTAGGGGACGTTAAATGGAATTAAAGGGTCCTTTCTTTCTTTCGTTTGTTCAGCATAGCTTAGTCAAACCAAAGTCCAAATGTAATCGCCGAATTAGCGAACAATTGAATGTGATGTATGCCTGGAAATAAATATAATTTCATATTTTGATCTTCTAATAGTGAATTAGTATACGGGTATAAACTATGCAAGGAATTTTAGGATCGGCTGATGCCGCACGTACGTTTATATCGTTAGATTTGTTAGACTTTTATAAATGTACAAATAAATATCGTCACCACTATAACCCCATACCCTGTTACAGTGCTGTCGCATCTGCTCGGACTGCGGCGCCCGGTCCCCCGGCGCGGGCCCGTCGTCCCGCTGGCACGCGCACTACACCGTGTGCGACTCGTGCTACCAGCAACGCAACAAGGGCAGCTGCTGCCCGCTGTGCCGCCGCGCTTACCGCGCCGCTGCTTACCGAGATATGATCCGGTGTATAACGTGCAAGAGGTACGTCCATCTTACTCTTACAGTGCTGCCCGGCGCGGGCCCGTCGTCCCGCTGGCACGCGCACTACACCGTGTGCGACTCGTGCTACCAGCAACGCAACAAGGGCAGCTGCTGCCCGCTGTGCCGCCGCGCTTACCGCGCCGCTGCTTACCGAGATATGATCCGGTGTATAACGTGCAAGAGGTACGTCCATCTTACTCTTACAGTGCTGCCCGGCGCGGGCCCGTCGTCCCGCTGGCACGCGCACTACACCGTGTGCGACTCGTGCTACCAGCAACGCAACAAGGGCAGCTGCTGCCCGCTGTGCCGCCGCGCTTACCGCGCCGCTGCTTACCGAGATATGATCCGGTGTATAACGTGCAAGAGGTACGTCCATCTTACTCTTACAGTGCTGCCCGGCGCGGGCCCGTCGTCCCGCTGGCACGCGCACTACACCGTGTGCGACTCGTGCTACCAGCAACGCAACAAGGGCAGCTGCTGCCCGCTGTGCCGCCGCGCTTACCGCGCCGCTGCTTACCGAGATATGATCCGGTGTATAACGTGCAAGAGGTACGTCCATCTTACTCTTACAGTGCTGCCCGGCGCGGGCCCGTCGTCCCGCTGGCACGCGCACTACACCGTGTGCGACTCGTGCTACCAGCAACGCAACAAGGGCAGCTGCTGCCCGCTGTGCCGCCGCGCTTACCGCGCCGCTGCTTACCGAGATATGATCCGGTGTATAACGTGCAAGAGGTACGTCCATCTTACTCTTACAGTGCTGCCCGGCGCGGGCCCGTCGTCCCGCTGGCACGCGCACTACACCGTGTGCGACTCGTGCTACCAGCAACGCAACAAGGGCAGCTGCTGCCCGCTGTGCCGCCGCGCTTACCGCGCCGCTGCTTACCGAGATATGATCCGGTGTATAACGTGCAAGAGGTACGTCCATCTTACTCTTACAGTGCTGCCCGGCGCGGGCCCGTCGTCCCGCTGGCACGCGCACTACACCGTGTGCGACTCGTGCTACCAGCAACGCAACAAGGGCAGCTGCTGCCCGCTGTGCCGCCGCGCTTACCGCGCCGCTGCTTACCGAGATATGATCCGGTGTATAACGTGTAAGAGGTACGTCCATCTTACTCTTACAGTGCTGCCCGGCGCGGGCCCGTCGTCCCGCTGGCACGCGCACTACACCGTGTGCGACTCGTGCTACCAGCAACGCAACAAGGGCAGCTGCTGCCCGCTGTGCCGCCGCGCTTACCGCGCCGCTGCTTACCGAGATATGATCCGGTGTATAACGTGCAAGAGGTACGTCCATCTTACTCTTACAGTGCTGCCCGGCGCGGGCCCGTCGTCCCGCTGGCACGCGCACTACACCGTGTGCGACTCGTGCTACCAGCAACGCAACAAGGGCAGCTGCTGCCCGCTGTGCCGCCGCGCTTACCGCGCCGCTGCTTACCGAGATATGATCCGGTGTATAACGTGCAAGAGGTACGTCCATCTTACTCTTACAGTGCTGCCCGGCGCGGGCCCGTCGTCCCGCTGGCACGCGCACTACACCGTGTGCGACTCGTGCTACCAGCAACGCAACAAGGGCAGCTGCTGCCCGCTGTGCCGCCGCGCTTACCGCGCCGCTGCTTACCGAGATATGATCCGGTGTATAACGTGCAAGAGGTACGTCCATCTTACTCTTACAGTGCTGCCCGGCGCGGGCCCGTCGTCCCGCTGGCACGCGCACTACACCGTGTGCGACTCGTGCTACCAGCAACGCAACAAGGGCAGCTGCTGCCCGCTGTGCCGCCGCGCTTACCGCGCCGCTGCTTACCGAGATATGATCCGGTGTATAACGTGCAAGAGGTACGTCCATCTTACTCTTACAGTGCTGCCCGGCGCGGGCCCGTCGTCCCGCTGGCACGCGCACTACACCGTGTGCGACTCGTGCTACCAGCAACGCAACAAGGGCAGCTGCTGCCCGCTGTGCCGCCGCGCTTACCGCGCCGCTGCTTACCGAGATATGATCCGGTGTATAACGTGCAAGAGGTACGTCCATCTTACTCTTACAGTGCTGCCCGGCGCGGGCCCGTCGTCCCGCTGGCACGCGCACTACACCGTGTGCGACTCGTGCTACCAGCAACGCAACAAGGGCAGCTGCTGCCCGCTGTGCCGCCGCGCTTACCGCGCCGCTGCTTACCGAGATATGATCCGGTGTATAACGTGCAAGAGGTACGTCCATCTTACTCTTACAGTGCTGCCCGGCGCGGGCCCGTCGTCCCGCTGGCACGCGCACTACACCGTGTGCGACTCGTGCTACCAGCAACGCAACAAGGGCAGCTGCTGCCCGCTGTGCCGCCGCGCTTACCGCGCCGCTGCTTACCGAGATATGATCCGGTGTATAACGTGCAAGAGGTACGTCCATCTTACTCTTACAGTGCTGCCCGGCGCGGGCCCGTCGTCCCGCTGGCACGCGCACTACACCGTGTGCGACTCGTGCTACCAGCAACGCAACAAGGGCAGCTGCTGCCCGCTGTGCCGCCGCGCTTACCGCGCCGCTGCTTACCGAGATATGATCCGGTGTATAACGTGCAAGAGGTACGTCCATCTTACTCTTACAGTGCTGCCCGGCGCGGGCCCGTCGTCCCGCTGGCACGCGCACTACACCGTGTGCGACTCGTGCTACCAGCAACGCAACAAGGGCAGCTGCTGCCCGCTGTGCCGCCGCGCTTACCGCGCCGCTGCTTACCGAGATATGATCCGGTGTATAACGTGCAAGAGGTACGTCCATCTTACTCTTACAGTGCTGCCCGGCGCGGGCCCGTCGTCCCGCTGGCACGCGCACTACACCGTGTGCGACTCAACTATTAAAAACTATTAAAAAAAATTGCAATGTTATTATAACTTAAATTGGACATTAATGTACTTTGATTCGTCGTTCCACAATGAAAAATGTAAAAAAAAACATCGTGTATGGAGGGTCCAAATATTCAAGGTGCGGTAGCGACTACTAAAATGTATTAAAAAACTCTGAAAAAAATTACATTGGTTTTTATAGTGGTAGATTTTACATTAAGCGGGTGCCCCGCAGAAAAATATAACTTCGACGAAATAAGGACCACCCTCATTGTCATTATGCCAACCTTTGGGCAATCATCTTGTCTGGCACTGGAGCCCCATAAATTACGACGGTGGAAACACTTGAATTAAAGGGTACGGAAATACCAACTCCTTCGAAATGGCACTGCGAGCTTTCACCTTCATTATGTCAATTGTTAATAGTCTGCAGAACTTCTTTAGTCTTTTTAGGGTTCCGTACCCAAAGGGTTAAAACGGGACCCTATTACTAAGACTCCGCTGTCCGTCTGTCTGTTACCTGCCTGTATTTCATGAACCCCGTGATAGCTAGACAGTTGAAATTTACACATGATGTATGTATTTCTGTTGCCGCTATAACAACAAATACTAAAAAAAATAAGTGGGGCTCCCATACAATAAACGTGATTTTTTTGCCGTTTTTTTGCGTGATGGTACGGAACCCTTCGTGCGCTAGTCCGACTAGCTCTTGGCCGGTTTTTATTCCAATAATCACCCAGCTTATATATTTTGTCAAGTAACAACACCTAACCTAAGACTATGTATTTGATTGTAGATACGTCCACGGCATGTGTGACCCGGAGGCCGAGCCGCCGCAGTACCGGCTGAAGAAGGAGCAAAACCCGCAATACGAATACAACTGTCCCATCTGCAAGACACAAATGCAGATTGCTGGCTCCAAACTCGGCTGTAAGTATATTATAGCTCTATTAGGCTTGTTTATAATTTCGACGACGCGACAGCGGCACATTTTGCCACCCATACTTTATATACTATATATTACTATTACTATCCATACTAATATTATAAATGCGAAAGTCTGCCTGTCTGTCTGTGTGTTACCTCTTCACGCTTAAACCGCTGTACCGATTTAGTTGAAATTTGTCATAGAGATAGTTTGAGTCCCGGGGAAGGATAGTTTACGCAACAATCTAAAGCCAAAGACGTCAACTGACGCGCGCGGATACAGCCTAATATCAAATTCAACCTTCTTGCAATCCGACAAGGTTCATGATGGCGCGCCTCGAGATAGGGTTCGCCTTCAAAGGGTTGAATATATTAAATTTGTAATGTACTTACGTTGTTGTGATGATTGTTTCAGCGTTCGAGGACGACAACACGGCTTCTACGTCCCAAGACTCTTCGTTTGGTGACGAGAATTCACAACAGGAACAGGATCCTCTCGCTATTGAAGCTAAGGTATCTAGTTGGATTTTGATGAACATAATTGTTATTGTCCTATTTATACATTCGAAACAAAGGTTCATTAAATAATAAATTGGTATTTTAGTTAGCTTTGTATTTATATTTATTGATCATAAATCATTGTTAAACATAGGTCTTTATTTTTCTTAGTAGTAATTTTTGTAATTAATATCTTGTAAGTAATGTCTGTATACTCTAAGTGCTACTTGCACCATCCCCCTAACCCAGGGTTAACCGTTAACCCAGTGTCAAATTGTACTGGTAACCATGGTAACTCCAGGTTTAATCGATTGACCCCGGGTTAATAGTGGAATGGTGCAAGTGGGTCTTAAATGTTTGTTCAATATTACCTACATATTAACCTCTTATTAGGGTTCCGTACCCAAACGGTAAAAACGGGACCCTATTACTAAGACTGCTGTCCGTCTGTCCGTCTGGCCGTCTGTCTGTCACCAGGCATTATTATCTCATAAACCGTGATAGCTAGATAGTTGAAATTTTTACAGATGATGTATTTCTGTTGCCGCTATAACAACAAATACTAAAAAGTACGGAACCCTCGATGAGCGAGTCCGACTCGCACTTGGCCGGTTTTACTATAGATGGTTAGATGTAACAAAATCACCTCGTATTTTATAATAGTTCCATGCACTAACCTGTAATTGCTTTCAGCCGGACGTCGGCCTCGGCAAAGGCAAGCCGTACACTGTCTCCTCCAAAGTCGCAAAAAAGAAGATGGGCGGCTACAAATTCAAAGGCGGGATGCACCCCGCCAAACTGGGCTTCCAGAAGAGAGCGAGATCGGTGCTAGACTTCGGTCGGAAGAGGGGCACCAAACCCAAGATGCGGGGCGTGTTCGGGGTGCCCGGGCTGGGGCTTCAGAGGCCACAGGCCCCCGACAATAAGACCACGGAGGATGATCCGGGTAAGATTGGCATTTAATAGCTCTAGGCTGGTTGCGAGAGAGATTGAAATGGATTTCGAACGGAGTACGGAAAGCTAAATAATGACTCAAGAGGCTATAGCCAATATGACAATCGTTTACACAAAAACACCCGTCAAAACTCAAATAATGTCACGATGTGTGTGTGGGTGTAAGGAGATCACCTGACGTACGCATCTCTGATACTTATTTTTTTCTTTTCGATTCGCGTTTGTCCATCCACGATTATCACTGTCGACCGCATTTCGGAATAGAATGTCCGGCCCGCAAAAGTACATGGCCAAATGAATTTATTCCATAAAAAAAAAAAAAAAAAAAAAATTATTCCATTCATAATGCGTCCATCCAATTTTGCAGCTCGCTGTACAACGGTAGCGAATTTGGAGTTCTCTTGCGTCGATCATTAGTTTTCGAGTGATCATGATCCGTATAACATTTTTAGGTCACTGTTTTGCTTAGGATTCCTTTTCAAATATTTCTATTCTTTTTAATTTCTTTGTCCAATTGGATAAATAGAATTATACACATTGATGTGTATTTTGTATCACATTTTGCTTAATGAGAGAGTGAGACGCAATGACATTGGACAAAGATATTGGACAGATGGAATACCACTCTTATGTACGATACGATGCATTTGTTCCAGGTGTAGAAAATAAGCTAGTGCTGTGTTCGAGCAAAGACAAGTTCGTGCTGACACAAGACTTGTGCGTTATGTGCGGTGCCGTGGGCACAGACTCCGAAGGGTGCCTTATCGCCTGCTCGCAGTGCGGGCAGACTTCTCATCCTTATTGTGTTAATATTAAGGTAGGTTTTATATATTTCACATCAACTAGTTACAACTTCTTACAAAACTGTTATATTAAAAAAATATACCTGACAAAACAATAAAAAGAAGAAGGCTAAGGAGTTTGTGTGGGAATTAGGTCGGCGACTGAGAGATAGGGGTTGCGAAGTACCTGGTCCAACAGATCTCCTTGGCAATTCAATGGGGTAACAGCAAAATTCCTTCATGTTAGGCCCTTTAGGCAATCTCTTGCCAGACAAAGCAGGTTTATTTATGTGGAATTATTTAAATTCTGTCGTCGTTTTGTTATCACAGCGTCGTAGTATTCACTCGTAGGGTTAATTTCCGTAGGATACTTACTAGATTAGCCGCTAATTTGTGCGTAAGCGTGATCACGCGGCTAAAGCTTGGCTACTGGTCTTGCCAGACCTTACTAAGGGTCGGTTGCACCAACTGTTTGTCATCGTTAAAGAGTTCGCTAAATTGTATTGTATGGAAAGTTTCATTGTGAACCGCCGCGGCGCGCCGGGTGACGTTGATCAGTCTTTCAAGTGCGGATGGTGCAACTGGTACTAACACTGCTATCCGTTTTGGCAGGTATCTCAAGTAATAGTAACAATGGGCTGGCGCTGCATCGACTGCACCGTGTGCGAGGGCTGCGGCAACCGCGGCGACGACGGCCTCCTCGTGCTGTGCGACGACTGCGACACGGCGTGGCACACGTATTGTGCGAGGCCGCAGTTGGCGGAGGTGCCGAGGGGCGCCTGGCGGTGCGAGAGATGTAGGAGGTGTCTCACTTGCGGGACCAGAGAGACCACGGCTTGGTGTGAGAATTACACAGGTAAATACAAACTATACAACAAGCGGTACCATGAGTTTTAAGCGTCCTTTCACTAGCGACTTCGTCAACTCGAACGCAGTGATACTCGCACCGATGTCAGTACGAGGAAGATGCATTGTGAGTAGAATTTTCGTTTTGTATGAGGAATGTTCTAGCACGAGAATATTCCCCATAGTAAACAGAGAACGTTATCGAGAACGTCATAACTAATTGTGTTAGTTTACGCAGTCGAGTCGCTAGCGAATATGTCAGTGTCAAACTCTTAATAAGGATACAGGTCTTTTTTCTATATCTCCGATTGAGCCACGGGTGCCTTCGCGGAACTAAATTTGGACATTAGACGGTCGTAAATTTATTACATTAGTCTTACCATATAGATCAATCGCTTTCGGGTTCCAATGATTCTATATAAGATGTTTTGGACAAGATTTGTCTTCTATTTTATAAACTATTAGTTTTATCATTAAGAATAGGCCTACCTCGTATTCACGCAAATAGGCACATTGGATGTCGACTTGCGGAAAATGCCCAGTAAAACTAACTAACTAACTAGTTTTATCATTAATATTTTATCTTTTGCCTACTAGAATGCGGGCCGTGCGCGTCGCTAGTAATGTGCTGCGTATGTTCGGAGCCGTATTCGGACGGTGAACTAATTATCCAGTGCGAAAAGTGCATGCGATGGTTGCACGCGTGCTGCGACTCGATAAGGAGTGAGGCGGATGCCGAAACTTGTTGCAGAGCTGGGTAAGTGAAATTCTACAGAAATTTTAGATAACAATAACACATTGTTCAAGTGGCTTAATCATTGCAACTACGACCACTTTCTATCAAGTAGAAGTATGAGAGTGACGCATGCTACACATAGCGATAAAATGGCTACCATCGTATCCGCACTTTACAATCGGTAAATATGAGGGGCCTGAACAAAACCCAACAAACAAAGTGAAACTAAACAAATGAAATGGAATAAAATGTTTGTTAGACTTATATTGACCGGGATATAGACCGTGATTACCTTTTGTATTATTTGTGAGCTCCCGATATTTCGACGCAGTTACATGCATCATGTTCACGGGTGATGATGCATGTAACTGCGTCGAAATATCGGGAGCTCACAAATAATACAAAAGGTAATCACGGTCTATATCCCGGTCAATATAAGTCTAGTGAAACTAACCGTGAATCATTCAAAACTCTAAAATGTTTGTTGTTGCGAAGTCATTCTCATTGCCGTGAAGACACCGAGGACAACCATTAAGTTTGCCTTTACCATGGATAGTTTTGTTATCGATTTCATCATCATCATCATGTCAGCCGATAGACGTCCATTGCTGCACATAGGCCTCCCCCAAGGCTCGCCACTCCGACCGATCTTGTGCCGCTCCCGTCCACCGAATTCCCGCGACCTTCGCTAGGTCGTCGCTCCATCTTGTTATCGATTTGGTGAACACTAACTCTGTAAGTAAGTAATATATATTTTTATAAATCTTAGTTATGTTTACATAACTTGCGGTGGATATAATAAGATATCACACCCATCACCGTCCTTCTGTACAGGACGGTGAGTCCGGGAGACGGTTAGTTCCAACATTTGCCGCTAGATGTTGCTGTTCTCTCCGCGTCCGAATCGTACATCGCGGTGTTAAGATTTTTCCACGAATGACGACCCTCGCTCCGTACTGTAGTGAACTCATACTTACCTGGCATAGGGGATACCGTGATCAAGAAGGCGGTTCCCCCAGGGCGAGACTCTTCCATTGCACACTGCGGTTGGGTTGACCCTTGCGATTATCCCTAATGTGGATAACTCGGATGCGTTATTTTTGGTAGTGGGGACTGCGTACGCGCCGTCCCCCCCTTTAACTAGCATAATATTGTATTGTATTGCTTTTCTTCAGCGCTTTATTTTGATTGTCACGATTCACGATTTCTCATGTTGTGATTCTTCCTGCTAGTTGTTGAAGCGCCAATGTCATTGTGCTATCTCCATCTGAGTCACGGAAAGGGTCGGTTGCACCAAACCGCCTGTCACCTTTAACAGTTTGTAAAATTTTATTGTATGGAAAGTTTCATTGTCGAGTGACCTCGTTGACCTCATTCATTCTGTCAATCGGGGTTGGTGCAACCGGCTGGCCCTAAATAGCCGGGTCCACACAGCGAGTATGCTAGCTCCGTCTGTGTGGAGTAGTGTGGACCCGGCTAATGGAGTATCATTCAATTATCCTCTTCAGACATATACTCTGTCAAGCAATTTCCGTCAGTAGAAAATAGCGGCAAATTTAAAAAATGTAGGCACGAAGGGTTTTCGCTCCATGGAAAATTTGAATTCCGCGCCTTTTTTACTGACAAACAGGCTGTTTTAAATGAAATGACTAATTACCCTCCTAGTAAACAAGTTACATTTCCAGCTTCCCATAATCCGCCAAACCACAGTGGCCACCGCCCACTTTTTTTTCGCGATTTCGTGGTCGGTCCCATAGTAAAAGTTGCTCAGTATAGTCCCAAAACCTCCCTGGCAACGGGAATGCACTTATTTTTTAGCCACCCTGTATATACAACCTTTCGAGACTAGAGTTGGAGTAAGGGCGGCCGGTCCCGCGTTTCCGGTGCTGCAGCTGTGTCGGGTCGCCGTCGCCGTCGCCGTCCCACGTGGGATGAGTCTGTCATATATCGTAATGTTCGTTCCCAGCTACAAGTGCGTGGTGTGCCGCGGGCGCGACACGGCCCCGCCGCACCTGGCCAAGGCCATCGAGGCGCCCCCCGCCGCGCGCGCGCCGCCCCCCACCGCGGCCGCGCTGGGGCTGAGCGGCGAGTACTACGTGGACGACGTGTGCCTCAGCCAGCGCGGCGCGCACCACATGAAGCAGCTCGAGGCCGAGATGGGCATCACGCACACCAGGCGGAAGAGGCGCTTCAAGAACGAGACCACCGAGAAGGACCATGGTGAGTTTGTGGCTTTGGAGCTTCCCGCAGCCCGACGAACCCATGTTACGTTTGTTCGGCAAGCTGCACTGCTTGAATATTATCACTATGCGTCAGTCAGTCGCTCTAGATGAAGCTCCTTGTCTTGGAACACTATTAAAATTGAATACCATCATTTGGTCATAAGACTGGTTCAAGCCACAAATGGCCCCGCCCCTACCCATTATTACATCATATCTATAAAGTACAAATGCCCGTCTGCTCGTTTGTCTCCTATATCATAAGATGAAACACTGGTGCGTGAAATGGGACTTAATAAGGAGAAATTATTTCTATATAAAAGTGCAAAAACACAGACAGTGCAATTTTGGCACAATTCTAGGGATTGACAGGGCAAGCTATGCTGGCGCCATCTGCTAAATACTTCGACCGGCCAACCCCATTTTCAAACAAAGCAAAATCAACTTGGTTTCTTACACTGTAGATTCAAATTTCACCAACAAATGGATTTTTTCCTTGATTGGCTGGGCCTTAGGAGGCTATGCGATTTTCATCAGATAAATTGGAATAATACAGATAAGCGCTAAATAATATTACTTCCGCACCTACCGAAGCCACACCTTTACTGCTGTTTGTGCGTTTAGACCTTTAAGCCCAAATCTTTAGGCAAAGATTAATTGATTATATTTTGTATTAGATCCGTGGTCTTAAGACAAATTCGTGGTTAGAATTTAGCAGATCAGTTAAGCTTAAGCCTTTATAAGGAAGAGGGAATATATTTCTCACTTGATTTTTAACTTTATTTCAAAGTTAGATAGGGTTTAATTTTGCA